>NC_140728.1:4292500-5027500 GCF_050655825.1 Lonchura striata | reverse complement strand
CCGGCTCCCAGGATTTATTCCCATTTTTCTCCGGAGGGAAAGGCAGAGCTGGAAGTGTTTTAAATTCCATGGGCTCTGCTGGAAAGGGGGGTTGGGATCAATTGGAATCACGGCGGCTTTTCCATGAAATGACTCCAGAAATCTGCTCGGCAAAGAGGGAAAGGAAATAAAATCCCGATATTTTAAATGTTGGCTTTATTAACTGAGGGATGTTCTGGGATTTCTCCACTTGCTGACAGGAATAAATGGAATTTTGGAGCTGGATACAACTCCCTGCTGAGGAATAGATGGGATTAATGGGATCAGGGTTTAAACTGGAAGAAATATCCCAAAAAAAACGCCACAGGAGAGGGATTCTGGAGCCTTTCAATGCCTTCCCGGGACTGTGGCCACCAAATCCCACAAATTCCAAAGAGAAGGCTCAGCATTCCCAAAGAGATTCTCTCCTTTTGGCCACGGTTGGGATTTTGGGAATGCCGATAAGTTTACCCAAGGATTTTGGGAAACCAGTACAACTCAGGGATCCCATTCCAACATTTTCCCCCATGGAAAAAAGGGAAATTGGGAAGTCCTGGACACGCTGGACGCTGCCCGGGGCGTTTTTTCCCTTCCCAGCCCATCCAAGCGCCAGGAAATTCCCGCGGGTGGGATTCATCCTGAGGGCAGGAATGTTCTCGGCCGTGTCCTTCTTTCCGCACCATTTCCCACCTGGATTTTTGCTCCAGTAATTCCCAGATGTTCCAGCGGCTCCTTTTCCCTGCCCGGGAATGTGCTGGCAGCAGAAATTTGGGATGTGCTGCGATCTAGTGGCGAAGGAGGATCCTGGAATTCGCTCCAGGATGGATTCAGCCTTCCCAAGCAGGATTTCCCAGGCTGTTTTCCCGGGAAAATCGGATCCCTGCAGGATCCAAGAGATTGCAGCTGCTCCATCAAATCCTGCCCGGGCACAGATCCCTTCCAAAACGCTCCGGACACATCCCAGGAAACAAATCCAAGCGGGAATTTTGCCTGGAATGCTCCATGGGATCAGCTCTGGATCATCCCTCTCTGCCCGAGGGGAAATATCCTTAATTAGAAGCAGGTTTTTAATTAACAATCAAGCTCAGCTTTGCTGCTTTTCCCTCTTTTCCTGCATTCCCCGACCTTGCCCGGCTGGAATTCTTTCCCTTTTTCCTGCGGGTGATTTTCCTTCCCCCAAATCTTGCTCAGCTCCAGCCCCATCCCAACCTCTGTTCCCTGGGAATTTTGGCTTTTCCTTGGGATATCCCACGCTGCCAGGGATGGAATCCAGGAGCTGTGGCTGTGTAGAATTCCCGGATTCCCAAGGCTGGAAAAATCCCTTCAGGATCATCAACCCCATCCCCACCCTGAGTGCCGCATCCAAGAATTCCTTGGATGCCTCCAGGAATGCCGGGATTCCGAAGCTTTTTGAGCAGCTCCTTCCCGAAGTCTGGATTCCTCTTTTTCCAGGAGGAAATTCCTGCTGCTGTCCCAGCGGGATGAATTTTTGGGATCCCCACTCGGTCACCGAGTTTTCCAGGCGGCGATTTTCCCATCTCGCTGCCGTTCCCCAGCCAAACACGGGAATGTTTGGGAATGGCCGGGAATTCCCGGGAATTCCCGGATTTGGGAAGGATCAATCCCTGGAGAGGGGACAGGAGGGAACAGCAGGTGGCACTCCCGGACCGCGGGCAGCCCCAAACCGCAGTTTTTTGGGAATTTTGGGAATTTCAAATGGAATTTTCCATCCTTTTTTTTTTTTTCCTGGGATTGGGAATTCCAACAGCTCCACAGTTGGATGGCTGAACGGAGCAATCCCTTCTCCTTTAATTCCAATATTTGGCTCCCGAAGGAATCCGCTTTGGAATTTGCGCTGCTTTTCCCGTTGCTATCGGAATAACAAACTCGGGATGAGTCAATTAAAATCCCAATCCAGGATTTAATTCCTGGATTAACAGGGAATAAGCAGTGGATGAGGCCAAACCCCTCTGCCCGCGCTCCTGTGGAATTCCTGGAAAAGCTCCGTGTCCCAGGATTGCCCGGATGGGATCATCCATGTGCTGGGGCAGGAGAGGTGGCTGCTCCGTAAAAACTGAGATTTTGGGATGTGCATCCATAAAATCCCAATTTCTGGGATGCATATCCATGAAATCACAGCTCCTGGGATGTGCATCCATAAAATCTGTGGTCCTGGGATGTGCATCCATGAAAATTGAGTTCCTGGGATGTGCATCCGTAAAATCCCAGTTCTTGGGATGTGCATCAATGAAAATTGAGATTCTGGAATATGCATCCATAAAAATTGAGATTCTGGGATGTGTATCCATGAAATCCCAGTCCCTGGGATGTGCATCCATGAAAATTGAGTTCCTGGGATGTGCATCCGTAAAATCCCAGTTCTTGGGATGTGCATCCATGAAAATTGAGGTTCTGGGATGTGCATCCATGAAAATTGAGATTCTGGGATGTGCATCCATGAAATCCTAGTTCCTGGGATGTGCATCCATAAAATTCCAATTTCTGGGATGTGCATCCATGAAATCCCAGTTCTTGGGATGTGCATCCATGAAAATTGAGGTTCTGGGATGCGCATCCATCACCAGTCTGTCCCTAAATCCTCCCCACCAATCCATCATTCCAAAGGCTTTCAGGCGGATCAATATTTTCCCAAAGAGATTGGAGGAACTCATTTTCCCGCTTTTCCATCCCGGGATAATTGGATTGCCGGGAATCTCCAGGGAGAAGCCAAGGGAAGGGACCTTCCACGGGGTCTGGAGCGAGGGTGAAGGTCCAGGCTGGATCTGGGAAGGGATTTCCCTCCTGGGAAATGCCCAAATTCCAGCTGATCCCAGCGCTCCCATCCCAAACGGATCCTGGAATTTCAGGATGCATTTTCCATCCCATTTATGTGATTTTTTTTTTTTTTGTGTTTCCAACTAATTTTTTTTTGAGGAGTTTTGATCATTTTTACACCAGATTTGGTTGTTCCCATAAGCCCAGGAGACACATCCCGTTTTTTTTCCTCCATGAGCAAATTCCAAGCTTTTCCTCCTGTTCTCTCCCTTTTCCAGAGGTATCTACATGGAAAAATTAGGGAATTTTGGCTCGTAGCCCAGAGAGCTCATCCCTGTAAATCAAATTTTTGATGTGAAAATCAGATTTTTTGTGGTGTAAATCAGATTTTGTGAGGGCTGTGGCCTCTTCCAGATGGGATTTTCCATGGAACCTGCCCCCAAAAAAACGGATTTTTCAATTCCTTCCTGGCCATTTGTGGCCAGGAATGGGAGAGAAGGGAAAAAAATCATTGCTGGAAAAAGGGAAAAGGGGAAAAAAGTGGGAAAGGAGAAGAAACTTTTCAAGGTGCTGAGCATCTCCGGAAGTGCAGCGTGCCCTTGGACGCCTCTGGAATTCTCCGGGATCAGCATCTTGGAGGAGCAGAGCAGTCAGCACTGCTGGAGAGGCAGCTCCGGAGTGAAATTCCCATCTCCAGCCCCAAATCCAGCGGGATCCGGGCAGGAAAGGCCCAGCCCGGTGAAATCTGATGTTCCCAAAGCTGCAGCGTCAGGGATAAGATCCCTGACTCGGGTGACATCCGTGGAAAAACGTTCCCAAATTTAACTCCCGGAGTTTTTTGGGTTTTGTTTTTGCCCTTTGTTGCTGATCCTTGAGGTTGGGTTTTTTTCCTGATGGCTTTTTCCCGATTTTCCCCGTGATTTTTTCCTGATTTTCCCCATGTTTTTTCTTGTTTTTTTACCGGTTTCCCCCATGTTTTTTTCCTGATTTCCTCCATGATTTTCCCCAAGTTTTCCCTATGGTTTTCCCCCAGTTTTCCCCATGTTTTTTTCCCAGTTTGCCCCATGGCTTTTTCCAGGGTTTCCCTATGGCTTTTCCCTGGTTTTTCCCCATGGCTTTTTCCCAGTATTCCCCATGTTTTTTTCCTGGTTTTCCCCATGGTTTTTTCCTGATTTTCTGCATGGCTTTTTCCTGTTTTTCCTTGGTTTCCCCCATGGTTTTTTTTCATGATTTTCCCCATGATTTTTTCCCAAGTTTTCCCCATGGTTTTCCCCAGGTTTTCCCCATGCTTTTTCCCCAGTTTTCCCCATGGATTTTTCCTGTTTTGCCCCATGGCTTTTCCTTAGTTTTTCTCATGGCTTTTTCATGGTTTTCCCCAGTTTTCCCCATGTTTTTTTTTCCAGATTTTCTCCATGGCTTTTTCATGGTTTTCCCTAGTTTTCCCCATGTTTTTTTCCTGGTTTTCCCCATGTTTTTTTCTCAGTTTTCCCCATGTTTTTTTCCCAGTTTCCCCCAGTTTTTCCCATGGCTTTTTGCCCAGTTTCCCCCATGTCTTTTCCCTGGTTTTTCCTATGGCTTTTCCTTGTTTTTCCCCATGTTTTTTCCCCGGTTTTCCTCATGGATTTTTCCTGGTTTTCCCCAGCTCCCAGCAGCTGGGGACGGGTGTCTGGAATTCTGCTCTATCCCAGAATATTCCTGATTGATTTTATTCCCTCCTTCCCCAGCAGCTGCTCCCTGGATCTGGTATTCCATAGGGAAACTGGGATTTCCAAACCTGGCGTTTCCAGCTGTGTCCCCACATCCCCCCAGGAAGTTTTCCCCCTTCTGGCGATCCAGGGGATCCCCATGGAATTTCTGGGAATTCCACTCTCATTTCCATGGCATGGTGACACCTGGAAATGGATTTTTGGGATAAACAGGGAATGGAGCAGGAGAGGGGAGGATTCTGCCCCCTCGGGGGAGACAGAGCTGCTCCAGCCCTGGAATTCCCAGCTCAGGAGGGAAATCCAGGGATGGAGCAGCTCTGGAGTGAGGAAAGGCTGGAAAATTGGGATTGTTCCATCTGGATAAGGGAAGCTTTGGGATGATCCAGCTGTGGCCTTCCAGGAGCTGAGGGAACGACAGGAAAGTTGGAAAAGGGCTTTGGACAAGGGATGGAGTGACAGGGAAAGGGGGAATGGGCTCAGACTGGAAAAGGGGAATGTTCAGTTGGATATTGGGAATAAATCCTCCCCTGGGAGGGTGGGGATGGAATTCCCAGAGAACTCTGTGGCTGGGAGAATTCCAGGGCAGGTTGGAAAAGCCTGGGGTCATGGAAGGTGTCCCTGCCCGTGGAATTGGATCCATTTAAGGTCCCTTCCCACCCGACCCATTCCCTGATTCCCGATTCCATGATTTCCACTGGCGTATCCGATATATTTAATTAATACAGGAATCCATCTCTAAAATCAAATATTTCATACTTTATCTTCAATTCAGCCGGGAGATGAAACCCAGGCTCCCTCTGGCGCTTCCCGACATCCACCTCCATCAATTCCAGCCCTGCAGCCTCAGCAGGAAATCGGGAATTTAATAAAATTTTGTGGCAAGGCGAGGCCACAAATCCGGCAGGGAGTGAGAGGAGCTGTCATGAAAGCGAGAGCTCGATGGCCGAGCGGCCGCGGGGATTCGGCCACCTCTGCGGGGTCACCCGAGGGGACAGTGCCAGCCGTGCCAGCCGTGCCAGGAGTGCCAGGAGTGCCACCGTTACTGGCAGTGCCAGGAGTGCCGGCAGTGCCAGGAGTGCCACTGATATCGGCAGTGCCAGCAGTGCCAACAGTGCCGGCAGTGCCAACAGTGCCGGCAGTGCCAACAGTGCCGGCAGTGCCACTGATATCGGCAGTGACAGCAGTGCCAACGGTGCCGGCAGTGCCAACAGTGACAGCAATGCCACCGGTATTGGCAGTGTCACCGGTGTCCCAGTACCACCAGTGTCCCAGTACCACCAGTGCCACCAGTGCACTGGTACCTGCAGTGCCAGCAGTGCCACCGGTGCCAACAGTGCCAGCAGTGCCACCGGTGCCAACAGTGACAGCAATGCCACCGGTATTGGCAGTGTCACCGGTGTCCCAGTACCAGCAGTGCCACCGGTACCGGCAATGTCACCAGTGCCAGCAGTGCCACCAGTGCCAGCAATGCCACCAGTGACAGCAGTGCCACCAGTATTGGCAGTGCCACTGGTGCCCCAGTACCAGCAGTGACAGCAATGCCACTGGTATTGGCAGTGTCACCAGTGTCCCAGTACCACCAGTGCCACCAGTGCACTGGTACCTGCAGTACCAGCAGTGCCACCGGTACCGGCAATGTCACCAGTGCCAGCAGTGCCAGCAATGCCACCGGCAGTGTCATCAGTACCAGCAATGCCCCAGTGCCAGCACTGCCAGCAATGCCACTGGCAGTGTCATCAGTACCAGCAATGCCCCAGTGCCACCAGTGCCAGCACTGCCAGCACTGCCAGCAGTGCCACTGGTACTGGCAGCCTCACCGGTGTCCCAGTACCAGCAGTGTCCCAGTACCACCAGTGCCACCAGTGCACTGGTACCTGCAGTGCCAGCAGTGCCACCGGTGCTAACAGTGCCAGCAGTGTCCCAGTACCAGCAGTGACAACAATGCCACCGGTATTGGCAGTGTCACCGGTGTCCCAGTACCAGCAGTGCCACCGGTACCGGCAATGTCACCAGTGCCAGCAGTGTCCCAGTACCAGCAGTGCCACCGGTACCGGCAATGTCACCAGTGCCAGCAGTGCCAGCAATGCCACCGGCAGTGTCATCAGTACCAGCAATGCCCCAGTGCCACCAGTGCCAGCACTGCCAGCACTGCCAGCAGTGCCACTGGTACTGGCAGCCTCACCGGTGTCCCAGTACCAGCAGTGTCCCAGTACCACCAGTGCCACCGGTACCGGCAATGTCACCAGTGCCGGCAGTGCCAACAATGCCACCGGCAGTGTCACTGGTGCCAGCAGTGCCAGCAATGCCCCAGTATCACCAGTGCCACCAGTGCCAGCAGTACCAGCAGTGTCAGAAGTGCCAGAAGTGCCAGCAATACCACTGGTACTGGCAGTATCACCGGTGCCCCAGTGCCAGCGGTGCCAGCGGTGCCACTGGTACCAGCAGCGACAGCAGTGCCACCGGTACCGGCAATGTCACCAGAACCAGCAGCGCCACCGGTACTGGCAATGTCACCAGCACCAGCAGTGCCACCGGTACCGGCAATGTCACCAGCACCAGCCGCGCCACCGGTACTGGCAATGTCACCAGAACCAGCCGTGCCACCGGCAGTGCCGCCGGTACTGGCAATGTCACCAGAACCAGCCGTGCCACTGGTACCGGCAATGTCACCAGCACCAGCAGTGCCACCGGTACCGGCAATGTCACCAGAACCAGCAGCGCCACCGGTACCGGCAATGTCACCAGAACCAGCCGTGCCACCGGTACCGGCAATGTCACCAGAACCAGCAGTGACACCGGTACTGGCAATGTCACCAGAACCAGCCGTGCCACCGGTACCGGCAATGTCACCAGCACCAGCCGTGCCACCGGCAGTGCCGCCGGTGCCAGCAGCCGCTGTCGGTGCCAGCCGAGCTGCGCCACTCGCGCTCCTCTCCAGCAGCACCGGGGGACGCTCCTGGCCCTCGGAGCGGGCACAGAGCACCCCGGGGACCCTCCGCACCCTCGGGGTGACCCAAACTCGTCCAGTCCTTGCCCAAAATTCTCATTTGTGTCCCTGCATTGCGCGCGGGGCGCTGGGAGGGGTCAGCTCTTCGGGGTGACCCAAACTCGCCCTCTCCTTGCCCAAAATTCGCATTTTTGTCCCCGGATTGCGCCTTCAGCCTTGGGAGGGCTCAGCCCCGCGCCGAGCGCCTGCGGCTGCTCATTAAGGGCGCCGCTAATGAACTCCTCCCCCTGCTCTGCCCCCTCCCCTCCAGCCCGCGCCTTCCTCCCTCCTTTGCCTCCTCCTCCTCCTCCTGCTGCCGCCGGGCCGCACTCGCTCTCCGCCCGCTCGGGAGCGCGCAGTGCGGCGCGGCCGCGCCCGGGAGCGCGCAGTGCGGCGCACCGAGCCCGCACCGAGCCCGGCTGCGGCCACCTCAGCTCCTCCGGTAAGGACAAACCGGGATCGGGATGCTCCGGGATGCTCCGGGATGCGGGAAGCGCTCGGGGATGCGCCCGGTGCGGGTGGAGGGGCTCCGCGCATCCTCAGCGCGGATTCGGGGTCCTAAACCTGCTCGGTGACCCCCGGAATCTCCCGGTTTTTGCTGTCAGGACCCCGGGAGGGGGGAGCTGGCGCATGTGATGGGATTTTGGCTCTCGCGTCACGGCTTCGCGTCCCCGCGTGTGCCAAAACCCCGCGGTGGCAGTGCGGGGGCACGGGTGGGGACCTTGGGGTGACAGCGCAACTTTGGGGCGCCGAGAGCTGGCGGGGAGCGGCGATTGCGCCGCGGGGGACGCGCCTCGCTCTTTCCCTGTCGCCTTCCCTCCGGAAGAACATCCCGGGCCGGAAAAATCCACCGGGAAAACGCACCTGGCTCGGGATGCGGCGCCGGGAAGCGGCGGGCCCCGGCGGCGAGCGGTGAGTGGCGGGTGCGGGATCCGCATCCTCCCGCAGCCGCTCCCGGGGATCGATCTCCCTCCGGGAAGAGCGGGGAAAGTGCTGAATCATTGGGATCCCGGCTCCACGGCCGCTCCCGATGCTCCGTGGCCGCGAGGAGCTCGGGAATGGGGATGAGGAGGGCGAGGAGGCCGTGAGGGAGCGCTGGGGCCTGGGGGAGAGGGATTGTAGGGATGGAGCAGGGATGGAGCAGGGATGGAGCAGGGATCCTCCCTTTTCCATGGCCTCAGGTGCTCCTTGGAGGACAGGGAGCAGGAAAAATCCCATCCCAGGGAGGCCTCTGGGAACCCAGAGGAGGTTTGGGTGGGGAAAAGGAGATTTTTGTCCAGAAAATCCCATCCCGGCTAAAACCGGGCATGGTCTTGCTCGGGTGGGTTTTTTGCTTTTCCCTCTGGAATGCTGCCGGTGGGTTCCTTCCTCAAGGTCAGCTCCTCGGGATGGCTGAGGAGCACTGCCCAAAGTCACCCCGGGCTGTTCCCGGCTGGCTCCCGGCGGAGGGGCCGGGGGGATGCGGGATTTGCGGGAAAAGCTGGAATTCTGACGTGCCCAGCAGAGGCCCGGCTGCTTTAAGATGGATCCTGTGGCGCTGTGGTGTTTCCGGGGTGCTCCTGGCAGCTGCCGAGGACAAAAGCAGGAATCCTATGACTTTTCCAGGAATGCTGACTCCTTTCTTTCCTGGAAAACCTCCCCCTCTTTGGCAGACACCGAGGGGCTGCTTTGTTCCAAGAAAACTTTGCTTTCTGTCCTGAAAGAAAACTCAAATTTGTCATTTTATGCTCGATTCCTATTTTTAATTTTGCTGTTTCCCTGTTCCCGACTGGGCCTTTGCTGCTTTTCCTTTTCTTTTTCTTTTTTTCTTTTCTTTTTTTTTTTTTTTGTGTGTGTGTAGTTGTAATGTGAATCCAACATAAATAATGAATGGAACGAGCTGGGCTGGCAGGGAGAAGTTGTTTGGTTGGAAAAGTGACTTTGTTTAAAGGAGCTGGCACCTGGGCCCGGT
The DNA here is from genome assembly GCF_050655825.1 of Lonchura striata. NCBI lineage: Eukaryota > Metazoa > Chordata > Aves > Passeriformes > Estrildidae > Lonchura > Lonchura striata. Next base: position 5,018,064 of record NC_140728.1, on the reverse strand, counting down.
TTTGTGTTAATTCTGGGCTTAACAAAGCTCCGTCCTCATCCTCATCCTCATCCCCATCCCAAGGGATTTGGTTTAAACCCAGCCCAATCCAATCATCCCTTCTCCCAGCTGATGATGAAATGGGGAATATCCCCAGTTTTCCAAATTAATTCATCAGGATTTCTTTTCCTCTCATTCTCTCCAGGTTTTTGGGGGAAATAAAATCCCCCAAAATCCGCTGGAAAAACTCCACCACAAAGGATCCCAAAACTGGGGGGAAATGTTGAATAATAAAGGAGAAAATGAGGATTTTTTTTTTCCATGTTTTTGCTCCTGGCAGGTGGTTGGGATAGTCTGAGTAGGATACTCGTGGGATACTCCTGGATGTAGAGGGCTTGTACCCTCAAATCTCAGGGATGAGCAGGGAAGGGGCTGGGATTAAGTGGGAACCACAAAGTGAGTCTGGATCTGCCTGGGAATGGGAAGTTGGGAATTCCATCTCAGGAAACCCTTGGAGATTCCCAAGAATGTGAGGAAGGGGATGGACACAGGCAGCAGGAAAAAGGAATTTTTTTTTTTTTTTTGGTGCTTCCTTTGTTGGGAAAAGGGGGAATAAATGGATTTAAGGAAGTTTCACTTCCCACTGGAGCTGTTCTTATTCCCAATGCTCCATCCCAGCTGGGGTGGCCTTGGGAAAGGGAATTATCCATATGGATCATGCCCTGGATTGGATCCTTCCTCTGTTCCTGTCACCTGCTCTGCTCCACCGAGAAAAATGGGGAAGTTCTGGGATTCTCCAAGGAAATATTCCCTGGAGAAAGGCCAGTGTAATCCAGAAATAAAGAAATTATCAGGAATGTGGCAGTTCTGGGATGCTCCAAGGAAATATTCCCTGGATAAAGTTGAGTTTTATCCAGAAATGCAGGAATTTGCAGGAATTGAGAAGTTCTGGGATGTTGCAAGGAAATATTCCCTGGAAAAAGATGAGTTTTATACAGGAATTCAGAATATTGCAGGAATGGGGAAGTTCTGGGGTCTTCCAAGGAAATATTCCCTGGATAAAGACCAGTGGAGCTCACCTGGGCAGGTGGAGCTTGGAAAGGGAACACAAAGCTTTGGAAAAATTGTTGGTTCCATCTGGAGCTTTGGAATTTTTCGGCTCCATCCTGCTCAGGGAAGGAGGAGTCCCCAAGGGAAAAGTTTGGGATTTGTTTGAGGGATCTGGGAAAATGGAACACCCCCATTCCCAGGACGTTCCCGAGGCTCTGATTTTATCTGGGAGCGCTGGGCAGGAATTTCTGGATTTGTTTTCCACCTGGGGGTGGATTTTCTGTGGGGTTGTAATTTACTCGTCTGGGCAGCACCAGCCTTGCAAACCCCAGCAGAAATTCATTCCCAGGGAAAAAAAACTGGAAGTTCAGGCAGAATTCCTTCATTTCTTTGCTTTCTGGAATTGCCTGCTTTCCTCACTTTTTAGGTGGAACAAAAGCAGCTGGATTGGGAGGATTCAAACCCAGTGAGAAAATTGGATTTTCAGATAAAAAACATCAGATTTTATTTGAATTTAAGCAGCAAAACCTGTGAGGAGACTCCTAAAGGAAACAAGGAAAAAAGCTCTGGCACTTCCTTTTACTCCTCTGGTTTCGTTTGCCCTTCCCAAAATATTCCTAAAACCTGCCAGGATCCATTCAGGTTTTGGATTCCTTTACAATTTTGCCAGATCTTGTCAGGGAGGTCTGGATTTCTTCCTGCCCCGGAGGGAATTCCTTTCCAACCTCATTTTCCTCATGTTCCGTGTTGTTGGATGAGTTCTGCTTCATCTTTTCCATCTCCCCCCGTCTTCCTGAAGCCCCTCGGTTCCTTTCCAGGATAATTATTGTGTAATTCCAGGGATTTCGGCTTGGAATGAACTTGCTGGAAGTTTAAATGTTCCGTAATCCCCGACCCCCTCCCTTTCCCTTTTTTTCCTTTAATCCCGAGCTGAAAGAAACCGGGCTGGGTTATTACGGATTAAAAAAGAGGAGGATTTATCCTTCGGCTTATCGGGATCACCATTCCCACTTAATGAGATCGGAGGACAAGGATTATCCACGGAAAAAAACAGGGATGACTTCAGGTGGACAGAAATTCCTGACAAGGCTTCCTTATGTTCCTTTGGATGTCATCCTGGAATTTTGAGACCCAGCCCAGTTTTCCTCAGGGATGCAACTGGGAGGGAGCATCCAAAGGGCACAGGAGAGAGGGAATAGTGGCGATTTTTCCCCTGAAAGGAGAATTTGGGATATTTTTCCTTGCCTTCCTCTGCCTTTGAGCTTAAGCAAGAGGTTGGTGCATTCCCAGTTTGGTGGAGGAAGGGAAGAGGGAGCTTTGCCCAATCCAGGCTTGGGAAGAGCTGATGAATCCCTGTCCTGGATTCCGGGATGTTCCTTTCCCACCTCTGGAAGCAAACCTGGAGCCTCACAGGGAGTGGGAAAAGAGGAGCACAACCCCCGGGGTTGGGGCAAGGTGAAGCCGGAGGTTCATCGGAATTCCTGGCAGCTTTTCCGATGCTTTCCGCCTCCTTGGCAGCGGAATTTCGCTCCTTTTCCCAGGGACGGTCGGAATCTGATCCTGCGGCTCTGTCAGCCTGAATCCCAAATTCCTCCTGAAATTTCCTGGCATGGACAGGCCGGGCTGGCAGCTCCAGTGGGAGCTGGGAGAGCTGGAAGGTTCTCCTTGGATCTGTGGAAAATGCACCAAAATTCCCTTTTCTCTCTCAATTATTCCCTTTTCCTGCTTATCCCAAGGATCCCCAAGTTCAAAGAGCAGCAGAATTAAGGAATAATTTGGGTTGGAAAATAAAAATTCATCTCGTTCCACGGACAGGGACAACTTCCCCATCCCAGGTTGCCCCAAGCTGGTCTTGGACACTTCCAGGGGATGGGGAAGCCACAAATTCTCGGGAAAACCTGGGAATGCCGAGGCCGGGAATGTCCGTGGGCAGGAAAATCCTCTTGGATCCGGCCGCTCTCCAGGGTGCTGAAGCCCCTCCTGGGGATTTGGGAACTCCGAGTTAATTCCCTGAGTTCCCATCTCCCTGTTCCCACTGGAATCCAGGATAAAAGGGGAAAACAGGGATACATTGGAACAGCAGAATGCAGGGAATGTGGGAATTCCCTTTTCCCACCCCCAGCGTGGTTTTAAGCTGTGGGTGGTCTCCACAATTTAGGACGGATTTTAAACCCCGCCTGGGTTGAGTTTAGGGCTGATCCTGCTCCCGAGGGTGGTGAAATCCTGAGGCAATTCCAGCTGGAATTGTCTGGGAATCCGGCTGCCTCTGGGATTTTTGGAAGCAGGGAAAAAATTCCGCTCCCTCTTCATGTGGCTTTGGGGATTTTTCTTCTCCTGGACAAAGCTCCACTGCCCATGCTTGTTGGAGCAGATTTATTGGATATTCCCAGCGTTTTTATTGGATATTCCCAGCAGTTCTGATTGGATATTTCCAGCATTTTTAGTGGATATCCAGAGCAGGTTTTGGTGAATATTCAGAGCAAATTTTTTTTTAATATTCTCAGCAGTTTTTATTGGATATTCCCTGCAGGCTTTGTTGAATATTCAGAGCAAGTTTTATTGGATATTCACAGTGGTTTTATTGGATATTCCCAACAGTTTTTGGTGGAAATTCAAAGCACATTTTGTTGGATATCCAGAGTGGGTTTTTTGGATATGCCCAGGAGAGTTTTTTTTTGTATTCCTGGCAGGTTTTATTTGATCTTCCCGGCAGTTTTTATAGGATATTCCCCCAACCTGTGGGCAGGGAAAGAATTCCGACCTTCCCTTTGTCCTCAGGTGAAGGTCAGCCAATCCCGCGGGCTCTTCCCAATCCCATGGACTCTTCCCAATCCCACAGGCTCTTCCCTTGGGTTTTGTTTGCCCTTCCCAAAGTATTCCCTTGGATTTTAAACCCGCCAGGATCCATCCAGGGGTTGGATTCCCTCACAATCTTTCTCAAATCTTGTCGGGGAGCTCTGGATTCCTTCCTACCCTGGAGGGAATTCCTTTCCAACCTCACTTCCCTCATTTTTGGATGAGTTCTGCTCCATCTTTTACATTTTTCCCCCCTCTTCCCGAAGCCTCGGCGATCCAGGGTGGTGGATTTGCAGACACAGCCCCAGCTGTGGGGCCGGGATTGCTCCCGATCCCGCTCCGTGCGGGATAAAGGCTCCTCTGTGACCCGGCCGGGCGCCGATGGAGCGCGGGGCCCAGGAGAAGCTCCCGTCCCTGCTGTCACCTCGGTGGTGTCACATTCCCGAAATCTGGCTTGGACATTCCCAGCAGACCCCGCCACAAAGGCTCCTTGTTGGGAATCTCCTTTGGGATGGGGTTGAGGTAATCCCAGCTGGGAGCGGGAGGAGGGGAGGGACAGGACGGGGCTTTGTGCCACCCGCACGTGCCAGGACACCCGGGGAGCTCCTCTGGTGACACTTCCGACAGGCTGAGGATGGTGGGAATGGTCAGCCTGGAGCGGGGAATGTCGTGTGGGGAAACTGGGATTTGGTCGTGTGGGGAAACTGGGATTTGGTTTGTGTGGGGAAACTGGGATTTGGGTTGTGTGGGGAAAATGGGATTTGGTTTGTGTGGGGAAAATGGGATTTGGTTTGTGTCGGGACACTGGGATTTGGTTGTGTTGGGAAACTGGGATTTGGTTTGTGTGGGGAAACTGGGATTTGGGTTGTGTGGGGAAACTGGGATTTGGTTTGTGTGGGGAAACTGGGATTTGGTCGTGTGGGGAAACTGGGATTTGGTTGTGTTGGGAAACTGGGATTTAGTTTGTGCGGGGAAATGGATTTGGTTGTGTGGGGAAACTGGGATTTGGTTTGTGTGGGGAAACTGGGATTTGGTTTGTGTGGGGAAATGGATTTGGGTTGTGTGGAGATATCGGGATTTGGTCTGTGTGGAGATATCAGGATTTGGTTTGTGTGGGGAAACTGGGATTTGGTTTGTGTGGGGAAATTGGGATTTGGTTGTGTGGGGAAACTGGGATTTGGTCTGTGCGGGGAAATGGATTTGTTTGTGTTGGGAAACTGGGATTTGGTTTTTGTGGGAAAATTGGGATTCGGTTGTGTGGGGATATCGGGATTTGGTTGTGTGAAGACCTTGGGATTTGACTTGTGTGGAAACCACAGGATTTGATTGGTGTGGTAAACTCAGGATGTGAAGGGGTTACAAGGAATGAAAAGGGAATCTGCAGCAGGAATGGGGTGCTGGGACAAGAGGATGGGTTCAGGGAGATTTGGGTGGGATATTGGAAAGGAATTTTTCCCTGTGAGGGTGGGGAGGCCCTGGGATGGAATTCCTAGAGAATCCATGGCTGCCCCTCCCTGGAAGTGAAGATATCAGGATTTGGTTTGTGTGGAAACCTCTGGATTTGATTTGTGTGGAAACCTCGGGATTTGGTTTGTGTGGAAACCTCGGGATTTGGTTTGTGTGGAAACCTCGGGATTTGATTTGTGTGGAAACCTCGGGATTTGGTTTGTGTGGAAACCTCGGGATTTGATTTGTACAGGAACCTCGGGAACTGAAGGAGTTACAAGGAGGGAAAAGGGAATCTGCAGCAGGAACTGGGATGACAAGACAAGGGGATGGGCTCAGGCTGAAAAAGGGGAAAACTGGGTGAAATATTGGGAAGAATTCTTCCCTGTGAGGGTGGGGAGGCCCTGCGATGGAATTTCCAGAAAATCCATCCTTGGAAGTGTCCCGGGTCAGGTTGGAGCCACCTGGGATAGTGGAAGGTGTCCCTGTGGTGGCACTGGGGGACCTTATTCTCCCTCCAAACCCAGATATTCCGTGATTCCGCAATTCCACCTCAAATCCACTCAACAAATTGATAATCCCATTTCCTTCTTCCCCTGTATCTGGAAAATTTCAATTCTAACAGAAAATATCTTAAACCCAAACTTCCTGTCCAAACTCAGCGCTCCCCCTTAATTCCCAGAAAAGCTGGAATTTGGCCAAATTCATCCAGATATTTTTTTACATCCCACACCAGAACCACACATTTTAGAGGGCGGATTTTTCCCGAATGTCCTTCAAAACCTGATTCTGCGTGTCCCAGGCTGCCATTTCCTGCTGACAGCTCCGGGATCCAGCTGCCAGCGCTCCCCAGGGATTTTATTCCTGGCCATCCCAGCAGCTGGGACCAGCCTGGGGATTTTTGGTTGACCTCGTCTGAATCCTGCTGGCCCCGGTGACAGCTGGGAGGCTGAGCTGGCCCCAGCCCAGGACAGCAGGCTGCTCCTGGCTGTTTGATTCCAGGGATTTTGGCTTCTTTGTCTCCCTTTTCCAGCCTTTTTGGACAGGCTTGGGGGGGGATGATTCCTGGGAGTGGCACGGCTGAGCTGTGGGGGGAGGAAATTTGGGGTTTTCTAAGTGTTCCTGGCAGGATTTTAACCTGAATCCCAGATTTAGGCTGGAGGTGGGAATGGACACTTTCTGGGAATTCCCATCCGTGGGCGCCGCTCAGAATTCCTCTTCCAAATCAGAGCAAGGTGAAAAATAGGGATATCCAGGAGCATCCAGGGATGAAATCCCCCAGGAAGCAAAACAAAACCCTCTTTCCCAAGGGAACTGCAGTTCCTGCCCTATTGTCCGGTGAAAAGGGGGCTGGAGTGGCTGGGATTGATCCCGAACAGCTGCTGGGATGTGGGAGGGCAGATGGCTCAATTATATTCGGAATGGGATGGGCAGTGTGGGGTTTGGGAGGCTTTGGGATCTTTTTCCCTGGAAACCGGAGCTGGGAGAAGCTGCAGAGGAGGTTTTGGGATCCCCCTTTCACTAAAGGAGGGGCTTTGGGAGATTTTGGGGTCGCTTTCCCTGTAAACCTGAGCCAGGAGAGGATGAGGAGGGGATTTGGGAGGTTTTGGGACCACCTTTTCACTAAAGCAGGGCCTTTGGGAGATTTTGGGATCGCCTTCCCTGTAAACCTGAGCCAGGAGAGGATGCGGGAGACTTTGGAATCTGTTTCCCACTAAATCTGAGCCAGGAGAAGCCACAGAGGGGCTTTGGGAGATTTTAGGATCCTGTTCCCACTAAACCAGAGCTGGGAAAAGCTGTGGAGGGGCTTTGGGAAGCTTTGGGATCTCTCTCCCACTATGGGAGGGGCTTTGGGAATTTTAGGATTTCATTCCCACCAACCTGAGCTGGGAGAGGCTTTGAAGGGGCCGTTCCCAGGAGATCCACCCCCGCTCCGACCCCGTGCAGGTGGATGTGCCAATTCGGGATGTGCCAATTCGGGATGTGCCGATCCCAAATTGTGCCACCTCGGAGCTCTCTGTGCCGCCCTCCTGCTATTTCTGCTCCCGATCTGTGCCACAGCCGGAGCTGTCCTCGGGATCGGGCTCCAGAGGCCATAAAACCCCCCAGGATTTGGGATTTGAGCTACTCAGGGATAATTTTAGCCCCCGGTTCCGCTGGAGGAGAGGGAAGAGTGGGAATGGTGCCCTGGGGTGGAGCTGAGCCCTCTGATCCAGCGGTGTGGGATTAATCCAGCTTTTCCAGCCACATCCTTCAAATCTCATCCCAAATCCTCATCTCAGGAGCTTTTTGGGGGAAAAGGACCCAAAGGGTTCCCCTGGGAACCAGGAGAGGAGTGTGGGATGTGGTTTTAAGCAGGGAAAGATGAAATGGGAATGCAGGAATGGCTGGGAATGCTGGAGGAAGAGGAGCAGGAAGTTCAAGGCGCACCGAAGTGATAATTGGGATTTCTGAAGTGTTAATTGAGATTGCTGGAGGGGTTTGGGGATGCAGCCTCGAGTGCTCATCAGGAAGATTCTTCTTTTTATCCCCCCTTATTCTTCCTTTTATTTCTCCTTGTTCTTCCCTTTATTCCTCCTGGGAGAAATTTCTGGAAACATCTCCAGGGTTAGAAGAAATTTCTGGGGACATCTCCAGGGTTAGAAGAAATTTCTGGGGACATCTCCAGGGTCAGGAGAAATTTCTGAGTCAGGGAAGGTCCTGGGGGTGACTCCAGAATCAGGGATAATCCCGGGGACATCTCCACCCTCCAGGATCAGCAGAAATTCCTGCGGGAATCTCCAGGGTCAGGGGAAGTTCCTGGGGACATCTCCGCTCCCCAGGGAAGATCCTGAGGACACACCAGGAGATGTCCCATGGCCACCACAGCTCCAGCCCCCCAGAGCCAGAGGCAAACCCGGGAAATCAGGAAGCTGACGCTCCTCCAGGTGGGATTTCCTGGCTCTGGGCACTGGGAAATCCCAAAATCCTTGTGGAGGACCAGTCCAGCACTGGGCAGAGCAACCTGGGCGGGTCTGGGAAGTGCCACCGTGGCCAGACTAGGGAATGCTGCTGTTCCCTCCTCCTCCTTTCCCTTGGAAATCCTGGAATGGCCACGACGCCCATGGCAGGAGCAGATCCTCTCCAATATCCCATTTTTCCTTTGATATCCCAATGGAACATCCCAGGAGCTGCTTTAGAAAATAAAATTAGAACCCACTCGGCCCTGCTCAGATCTTGTCTCCCTTTCATGTTCCCTCTCCAAGAGTCTGGAGCAGCTTTTAATTCCAGCAAATCCAGGGAAAACCAGGAGAAGGAACAAATCCATCGGCAGGGATGGGGTTTGATGGTTTCAAATCCTGAGTTTTGCTCCTCTCGCTGTCCCATCCTTCTCCCTCCAGCCCCATTCCAATGTTCCAGCCATTGGAAATCTCTCTGCTGTGCCTGGCGGGCATCGCCCAATCCCAGAAAATCCGGGATCAGCCAGCCTGGAATTATCCCGGTGGCTCCCGAGGATTTAATGAGGCTCAAAGTGGAACTGAAAGGGGTTTGTGGTGGGGGAGGGAGGATCTGGGGGGTCCTGGAGGTGGAGGGAGCTGGGATGGGATTCAGGGAAGCGCCAAAACCTTGGGAGCGGCTCCTGGATGCTCCAAGTTCTCAAAATCGCCCTAAATTTTGGTGGTAGAGATCAGAACATTCCCCTTGGCACGACGTTCATTCCGTGCTGGGATGCAGGAGCTGGAAAAGCGGGAATGTTGCTGTGTTCGCTCCCAAATATCAGGGTTTGGATATGGGAAAAAGGAGAATCCTTGGAGGGAAGCAGGAAAACGGGAATTCTTGCCCCAAAAGGCGTCCCCAGGGTTCGGAGCCGGCACCGGGGCACCTCCTCCTCCCTGCCTTCCCTACTCCCAACCGTTTAATCAGGAAAATGGGAATTGCATATTAATGAGATGCTAATGAAGGCGTGGATGGGATCGGGGCGATTTCTCGTTTAAAGTGACAAAGCGGAGCTTTGTTTTTAAGGCGGGTTTGTCGCTGCTGGGCCCGTCTGATTAGTCCTAATCTCCCTTCCTTGGGAATTTCCTGCTTTTATTCTCTGGGAAGTCTCTCCCCAAGTTCCTGCACCCCCTTCCAGGGAAATCCCGGACAATTATCCCAACAAAGATTTCTCTTCCCAGTTCCTCCTTCCCCCATCTATTCCCGGATTTCTGCTGGAGCCGGGATACGCAGCCAGGCCTCATATGGATTTCTATTTTATTTTCAGTAAAATTCCCTCTTTTCTCTGGCTGGAGTTGACTCTTTCCCAGCTGGAAAAGCCCAGGATGAGCGATGAGGGTGCGGGATGTTGGGAAGCGCAGATCCCTGTGATCCACTCCCTAATTCCTCTGGAATTTTCTCGCTGCGAAATGGAGCCGCCAACTTTGCAGAGGCAAAAAACCCCCAAACAATTCCAAGCCGGAATATCAGTGGGGGAGTCAGAAATTCCTGGCTGGGAATTCTCGGTGGCGGGGATGTCTCTGCTCTGCTTTTCCACAGGGCCGGGAACAAAGGGAAGCTGCATCTGGGAACAGAGCGGGGACGCGGGGACAGGCCCCGGCTGGCACTCGGGCACGGGGAGGGCACAGAGTGGGCAGTGTCCGGTGCCACGGCCCCATTGTTCCCGCGGGAAAAGGGAGAAGGACGGAGAAAAGTCGGAATTTACCGATCAGGCCTCTGGAGCCTCGGCGCTTCTCCGGGACGGAGGGGTTGGGCAAACCAGGGAGAGGGAAACGGGGATTGTTTTGGGATGTGATGTGCTCAAGGCGTCCTTTCCAGGATGTGGAAAATCCTAGGGGAAAATGAGGAATTTCTGGGATGTGAAGAGCTCAGGGTGTTTTCAGGGTGTGGAAAATCTTTGAGGGATTTTTTGGGATGTGAAGAGCCCAGGGTGTCCTTTCCAGGATGTGGAAAATCCTAGGGGAAAATGAGGAATTTCTGGGGTGTGAAGAGCTCAGGGTGTCCTTTCCAGGATGTGGAAAATCCTAGGGGAAAATGAGGAATTTCTGGGGTGTGAAGAGCCCAGGGTGTCCTTTCCAGGATGTGGAAAATCCTAGGGGAAAATGAGGAATTTCTGGGATGTGAAGAGCTCAGGGTGTTCTCAGGATGTGGAAAATCTTTGAGGGATTTTTTGGGATGTGAGGAGCTCAAGGCGTCCTCAGGATTTGGAAAATCTTTGAGGGATTTTTTGGGATGTGAGGAGCTCGGGGTGTTCTCAAGATGTGGAAAATCTTTGGGGGAAATGGGGATTTATTTGGGATGTCGGGGCTTGGGGTGTCCTTTCCAGGATGTGGAAAATCTTTGAGTTTGGGATAGAGGGAGAAGCTCAGCCTGAGCTTTGGAGGGGGAAAAAATGGGAGAGAGAAAGGGAGGTGCCTCCCTACCCTTGGAATAACCTGTGAAGAGGTGGAGATTTCTTGTCAATCCTTGGATTTGAGACTTTTTTTTGGGATAAAGAGAGGGAAAACCTCAACCTGAACTTTGGAGGGGAAAACAGTGCCGGACATGGGAGAGGGAAAGGGAGAAAGAGGTGGAATAAAATCCTTGGAGACTGTGGGATCTGCCCTCCTGTGGGATGGGGTCATTCCGGAGCAATGGGAAGCACAACGGGAGAAGCTTTGGAGCTCCCTGCAGCCCTCAGGAATTTGGAGGGAAGTGGGATTTTTGGGATCAGTGCTGGTGGGGGATGGGGATAATTCCAGAGCAGCCGGGATTCCCCTCCAAGGGCAGGGATGGAGCAGCGGGAAGCACAGGCAGGAGGTTTGGGAATTCAGAGCAGAATTCCTTCGGGAATGAGGAATGGGACAATTCCAGGGCTGTTTAAAGGCTTTGCCTGCTCCGCTTTCCCAAATTCCTCTCCTGCTCAGAGACTCCAGAAGCTCTGGAAAACCTGAGGAGCAGGAAAAGGGCTGGGAGCAGGGCTGGGATCACCAAGGATTCCTCCAGGAAAATTTTCCTCCTAATTAAGCTCGACAACAACAGAGAAAGGGAATTTTTCCCTTTTTAATAATAAATCAGGAGCGTTTTCCCAATGGGAACACTGAGGAAGGGCCTTTTCCCAGCTTCCAGAGGGTCTGCTCTGAGCTCCCCCTCATTCTTCATGAATAATTTTCCGGATTCCTCCTCTTTCCTGCATGGATTGGTGTTGCCATGGCCACCAGCGAGGGATGTGATCCTGAGGGATGTGGGAGAGCGGCAGGAAAAGGGTTGGGAAAATGGGAAAATCCCAAAAAGGGGCCTGGCATCCTGCAGGGATGCTCCAGATCATCCCACTCCGAGCTTTTTGTGGGATTCCCTGACATCCTAAAGGGAGTTTGTGCCTGGATTTTGTGGGATTCATCCCTCCTGTGTGGAAATTCCAGTTTTTCCATGCTCTGAGCACTCGTTCCATCTTGAGCTTGGAAAAAGGGAGAGAAATCCTTCCCAAAGCCACGTGAAGGAGATTCCAAATTTTCCACATCACCTCAGCCAAGGTGGGACATGCTCCACATTCCCATATTATCCTGGGAAAGGCAGGGAAAAACATGGAATGGGTTTTTTTGGGACAGGTCAAGCCCGGATCCTGTGCCTGAGCTGTGCTGGAGGTGGGATCCTTCCTCCTCCTGAATTCTCTATGGAAAACCTTCTCAGTATTTTACTAAAGTTGGATTCCAGCTCCAATTCCGATGTGCAGAATTAAAGGAATTTGCTGATCCAACCCTCAATCCCAATGCCTGCTCTTTGTTTCCCTCAGCTCTGGGGTTCTAATGGATTTTCACGCTTTTTCCATTGAATATTCCCAGAAGGAAACTTTGGTGGATCAGAGATGAGGTGGGAGGAGTTAAATATTGAAATTTCCCTTTCCTTTGTTTTTTCCCTCGACTTTAAACTCCACGATTTTCCTGCAGATTTCCCCTCCTGTTTCCAGTGGTGTCGGCAAGGGGAGATTTGCATTTCCAAGGATTTGCAGGACATGGATTCCACCTTTTCCAGATATTTTAGAAAGTTTTGGCAGATAAAAATCCTCACTTCATTCATCCCTAGCTCAATCCATCCTTTGAGCTTTTCCAAGGAAACCCTAAATTCCAACCTGGCTTTTTAATTCCCCAAAATCCCTTTTATTTTTATGGAATTTTTAACAGCGGCATCTCTGGGCTCCCTCCTGAGCTGGGTTTGTGCCAACTTCATTATCCCTGAGCCAAAAGCTTCCCCCAATTAATTTATTCCCATTCCGGAGGCAGCTCCGGCGGCAGATGGAGAGGTGGTGACACCAGGATTTGATGATTGAGTGACAAAGGGTGACAATTCCGTGGAGAGTGACGGGAAAAGTTGAGAGAAACGCCAGGGAATTGTGAGAAAAAGCAGGGAATGGTGGGAAATCGCAGGGAAGGGTGTTGCCCTCCTCATCCCCAGCTCCAGGGAATGAACGAACTTGGAATTTCATCTCATTCCTGTGGAAAATATCCTCGAGGGCTGTCACAATTCCTGGGAAAAGAAGTGGGAATGGGATCACCAAACCCTGCCAGGAATGGTGGGACACATCTGGAGCATCAACTTTGGGTCACCAGCAGGGTTTTTTTGGGAATGAAATTCATGAAAATATCCAAGGCCAGGTCTGTTCCCATTGGGATCAGTTGGTTCCCACTGGGATCAGTCAATTCTCACTGGGAATCCCACTGAAATCACTCAGACTCCAGTGGGATCAGTCTATTCCTGATGGGATCAATCAATTCCTGATGGGATCAGTCAGTTCCCACAGGGATCAGGTGGCTCCAACTGGGATCAGTCATTTCCCACTGGGATAAATCAGTTCCCACTGGGAGCAGTCAATTCCAGCTGGGAATCCTGCTGGGATCACTCGGTTCCCACAGGGATCAGTCAGTTCTCACTGGGATCAGTTGTTGGTTCCTGCTGGGATAAATCAGTTCACACTGGGACCAGTCAATTCCAGCTGGGATCACTCAGTTCCCACTGGATTGAATCAGTTCCTGCTGGAATAAATCAGTTCCCACTGGGATCACTCAGTTCCCACTGGGATCAGCCGTGCCCGATGCCCTTGGCAGGAGGGAGAACCGGGTCTGGGATCCAAGGATGGGATCAGGATCTGCTGTTCCTGTGTCTGAGGGTTCCTCTCACACAGGAGAGGAATCCCAAGTGTCCCAAATTCCACAAGTGGATTTTCCCATGGGAACAGATGCCCCTGGCACGGCCAGGCTGTGGTTGTGTCCAGCAGGGAAGGGAATTCCAGCCAAACCCTCTCCCAGCTCTGTGTGATCGGAGAAACGTGGAGTTTTCCTCTCTCTGAGTGTTGCATCCATATTTTATTCACAAAATCATGGAACATCCCGAGTGGGAAGGGACTCCTGGGGATCCCAAAAATCCCACAGCTCATCCAAACATTCCCATCCTTGGAGAGACTCGGGCTGCTCCGAGCCTGGGTCCAGAATCCGGCAGCAGGAGCGGGGGTGGGAGCTGGGAAAGCTTTTCCAGAGGCTCCGGATCCATCCCAGGGCTGTTTTCCCACCTGATTAACCCTTGGCTGATCCCAGGGCCAGATGCCACCAGGGAGGGGTGGCCCGGGACAGCCCGTGTCCCCCCGTGCCACCGGCTCCGTGGGTTTTCTGGGAGCAGCGTGGGACGGGTGGCCCTGGGAAGGAGGTGACAATGGCACCGTGTCACCTCCGCCTGTCCTGAGCTGCCGGGGGGGTGGGATGGGATTTGCCGGGATGGGATTTGCCAGGATGGGATTTACTGGGGTGGGATTTGCTGCTCCATCAGGAAGGGGACAAGGGGGCCAGCGTGTCCCTGAGTCACCACCCCACAGATTCCTTGGGATTTTCTGTTGGGATTCCTGGAAAAATGGTGCTGGAGCAGCCCCAGTGCCCCCCAGTGAGGGGACACAGGGGTCTCCTGGGTGACACCAAACTTTTCCCTTTCCCACCTGGGTTTTCCCTTTCCAATCCCTATTTCCCCCCTCACTTCCTTTCCATGTTCCTCCCAAATCTCATCCTAATTCAGCCATTGGTTGGGGTTTTTTTTTTCCAATTAAAAATTCCAATATCGGGAGGGCTTTTCCCAACAAAATTTTGATTTGGAAATTAATTGTTTTCATGGGAAGGAATGGAAATTTCAAGGAAATGAATGATTTTCCCTCCAAAATTCCAAGGAAAAACCAGGAGTTTCCTAATATCCCATCTAATTTTTCTCAATGGAAGCCATTCCCTGTGTCCTGTCCCTCCATCCCTTATCCCAAATCCCTCTCCTGGAGCCCCTTTAGGCCCTGAGCTCCCCCTGGATCCTTCCCAGTTCTCCCAGCCTGGCTCCAAACTGGGAAATCCATCCATGGGTTCTTTTTCAATCCGTTATTCCCATTATCCCAACTGTACTGGTTTTGGTTTGTTAATTTAAGATTTTTTTTTTTTTAAATTTTGAGTTTTTTTAACTAATGTGTTGATGAGTGCGGTGAGTTTTAGTGTTGGCTAATTACTAATTAATTTACTTTCTGTTGTGAGACAGGAAGATGGGATTAGGAGAAAGGTAAAGTAGGTTTAAAATTTTAAAAGGGTATAAAGAAAATGTTATTAACAGGAACTAAAAGAGAAAATATTTTAGAACACTTTTCTCAACAACTTTCCCTTTTCTATTGATGACATAAAAAGACAAAACTTAAAATTTTTAGTCAGTTTACTGCTCTTAAAATAGTACTTTTTTAGTTTACTTAGGGAGAGAAATCTTTTTTGTTAATGCTAATGAGATGTTTCTACAAGAGGAAAAACCGGCTTTTTTTGTGGTTTTAAATTTTTTTATGAATAATAGTTTGAGGAAACTTGTAATTGTGAAGTTTTTCTTATTTTTTTACAAGTTTTTTCACAGCTTGTTTATGGGTTATGTTGGTTTATGGGGTATTGTTTCAAAGATGAGTTGTTTAAAGGTAAAAGTTTTATAATTTATTTCCAACACCACCACGCCAACCCAAGGGGATTTTCTGCTGGTGGCAAAGCTGCTCCGTGCTCCTCAATCAGATTTAACGAAGCAATAAACGGAGCTGCCGGAATGTTCCCCGGGAACAGCAATTCCCAAAGTTTTACTGTTCCTCCTGCAGCCATAAATCGGGAAAAATTGGGATAAACTGGGATAAAAATCCAGCTGCTGCTGGGAGCATCCTGCTGATCCTAACGAGCTGATTCAATCCAATCCCTCACTGTTTAATTCTGTTAAATTCCAAACCCAGATTTCCTTTGCTTCCCATTTCCTGCTCTGGAGCTGGGGTTGTTTTCCAGGAGTGGGGGTGTAGGGAAGGGGTTTTTCCCATTGTTATCCCAAAAAAAAAGATTCTCATTTTAAGAAATGGGAATAAATGAATTCCAGCCCATTCCTCAGAGTGGTTTGTGCACCCAGTGGATCCCAGGGGAGCAGGGCACATTCCAGGTGCTGCTGTTTGTAGGGATTTTGGGAATTCTCTGGGGCTGGATTTGTGTCCTGGCTGGTGCTGGCGTGGAACTTCCTGGGAATTTCTGCAGGAAGAGGAGCTGTTCCCATGGGTTGTTATTTCAGATCCTGGAGGGAGAAAAGAGAGAATTCCATGGAATTCTGAGGAGCAGAGCAGGGCTCGGCCTGGTCCTGCTGGTGAGGGACCGACCCCAACCACCCCTTCCCCTCTCCGTGCCTCCTGTTGGGATTTAGGGATGAGGCTGATGGATTTCTCCTGCTTTTTGGGCTGGCATCAGATCCTTTCAGTGCAGGAAAAAAAATCTAGAAAAACGCTGATTTTTGGGAAAAGCTTTTCCCCTGCCATTCCAGCACCCCCAGCTCGGAATGTCCCTGCTCCCTGCGGCAGCTCCAGCCCCTCCGTGCCGGGAGAATTCCCCGTTCCCGGCGGGAGCAGCCGGGACAATGCCGGGCTGTGTTCTCCAGGAGCCACCTACACGTGCAGGAATTGTTCCCAGGGATTGTTCCCGCTGCCCACATCTGCTCCGGACAAAGGGGCCCTGGAGGAGCCTGGAGGAGCCTGGCATTTTCCAGGGGATGAATTCCCTGTGTGCCTTTCCTTGCACCCGGCCAGCACGATCCTGTGGATCATCCCTGGATCATCCAGCCGGGGCATTCCCGCAGGATTCTGCCCGTGGGTTCAGGCCAGAGATTCCGTGCTGCTTTTACAGCTCAGGAATTGTCTGGAATTTCGTTTCTTCCTGATATTCCTGGATTTTTGCGGCCCCACTGCAGTGGGATTTGTAGGGAGAAGCTGCCCTTGGATCCCTGGAAGTGTCCAATGCCAGGTTGGAACAACCTGGGATAGGGAAAGGTGTTCCCGTCCTTGGGATGAGCTTTAAATTCCCTTCCCAACCCAAATCATTCCAGGATTCTGTGACTTCCCATCCGAGCTTGGGCTCAGCCCTTTTATATTCCCATATTTACAAATAACCCCCAGGAATCTGTGCCAGGAACTTTTTCCTTCTCTCTCAGCCTTTCCCCACCCCCAAATCCAAGGAAAACAAAAAATCCCTCCATTTTCAGCCCCAAATTCTTCCTGTTTGGACTCTTTTTAGCCCCCACGGCCTGTTTGAAATGGATTTAAAGCTTTTGGTTGTTCTTTTGGGATCTGCATTTGTTGTCTGGGTGGAAAATGGGATCCTGGGAGCGTGGATGGGATCTGGCAGCAGCGAGGGGAACATCTGGACCCTGGCTGGGAATGGGATTGTTTGGAGACGAAAAAATCCCAATCCTAGAATTCCGCTGGATCGATGCCAGGATTTTTGGGACAACGGCTCCAGACCCCTGAGCTCATCCTGATGCCCTGAGGGATCGGATATTCCTCAGCATTTTCAATGCGTAAAATACAATTATTATTGATTTTTTTTTTTCAACAGCAAATCCACATTTTTATTCCATCCCACAGGCTCCATTTGCATCCCACTGCTCCCAGGAATTTTCTCTTGGTCCCTGGGCACTGACTCCAGGACTGGAGCCCAAACAACCCCATAAATCCTTCCAGCAGGACAATCCTGGGCTCAGGCGAGCTGTTCCCACGTGTCCCCCAAATCCTGGCCACCATTCCTGGCCCCATTCCCACCATTTTTTGGGCGGAAACACCGCGTTCCCGAAGTTTCCGAAGGGAAAACGCCCGGATTGGCTCAGTGATGTGACTCTGGGGTCGGTTATTTCCAGCTGAGGATCCCTCTGCACGTGCCACCACCCCAGGGGACACCCCAAAGTCACTCCAAGGGACATCCCGAGGTCCTGAGGCCACCCAGGGAAGCTCCAAGATGATCCCAAGGAGAGCCCAGGTCACCTGCGCCGGAATTGCCTTCGCCCTCTGCCTCCAGCACCTCGTCAGCGCCATCGAGGTCCCCCTGGACTGTAAGTTTGGGGTTTATCCTCTCCATTCCTTCCCAAAAATTCCTCACTGGGATGGGGAGGAGGTGGGATGAAGGTGGGAACATCCCAGGTGGGTTTTCTCCTCCACAGCTGGGTTTTCTCCTCCATATTTGGATTTTTCTCCTCTACATTTGGGTTTTTCTCCTCCACATTTGGGTTTTCTTCTCCAAATTCAGATTTTTCTCCACCACATTTGGGTTTTCTCCTTGACACTTCAATTTTCTTCTCCAAATTTGGGGTTTCTCCTCCAAATTTGGAATTTCTGCTCCACACTTGGGTTTTCTCCTTGACAACTGAATTTTCTTCTCCAAATTTGGGGTTTCTCCTCCAAATCTGGATTTTCTCCTCCACAGTTGGGTTTTCTCCTTGGCAGTTGAATTTTCTCCTCCACGTTTGGGATTTCTCCTCCAAATTTGGCTTTTCTCCTCCACATTTGAAAGGAAAGGGGTTTTTTTCCTGTAGGGTTTCCAAGGCCTGCAAAACGTGGATTTGTTTTGTGGCTGTGCTGGGAACAGGGTTGAATTAACCTCCTGTCTTTTTCCCTCTATGCTTTCCCTTTGGGAATAACAGCAAATATCCAGAGTGAATGTAAGTGTCCCCTTCCCCCGGGTGGTCGTGTCCTTGTCCCCAAAACTGCATGAGGGGACCCTGAGCAGGGGCTGGTGGTGGCAGTGGTGGCACAAGGGGGACATGGCCCCTTCTGAGCCAATTTTCCCGCACATCCAGTTTGGGAAAGGTGTGGAAAAGCTGGAGAAATTTGGGAAGAGCTCCCAGCTCCTTGTGCTGGCCCCAGAGAAGGGGCTGGGGCTGTGTTTGCTGTGGAAAAGTTGTTCCTGCAGGGTTTGGGTTTGGAGAAGGGCGGGAATCCTCTCCTGACACCTGTGCCAAGCTCAGTCCCTCATCCTGACGAGGTGGGAACATCCCTGGATCTCAGAGGATGGAGAAACAGCCTTGGATCTTTACCCCAGGAGATGGGATCTGCAGTTTGGAGATCAGGGCTGGGTCCTGTCCAATCCATGGGGTTCCTGTGTCCTTTTTTCCATCCCTGCCCTCCTAAATTCCAGGTCTGAGCTCCTTTGTGCTCATCCTGGGGGGTTGGAATCTCTTCCTTGTACCAGGAATTTCTCAGGATCCCTGACCCAGCCCCTTCTGAGCTGCAGATCCAGGATGAATTCCCACTGGATTCACCCTGTGGGAACAGGAGGCTGGAACTGGGACATTCCCTGTGGAGACCAAGATACAGAGAGGGAATTGAGGATTTTTGGTACCTAAAGGGAGTCCAGACACTGTGATGGTCTGAGAGGTGACGAATTCAGGGAATTCACAGGAATTTCCTCAGGATTCAACCTCCAAATCACACACCCAGCTGGGGGAAGGAGCTGAGATCCCAACAGGAATTGCTGAGGGATGTCCCCCGGTTCCTCACGGATTTCCCATTCCTCGCAGTGCCACAGCCCCCCACGATCACCAAGCAATCCATCAAGGATTACATCGTGGATCCCAGGGATAACATCTTCATTGAATGCGAAGCCAAGGGCAACCCCGTTCCCACGTGAGTGCGTTCCCAACGCTCATCCCGCTGTCCCACGGCGCTCCGGAGCCGCTCCCACCATCCCATCCCATCCCATCCCATCCCATCCCATCCCATCCCATCCCATCCCATCCCATCCCATCCCATCCCATCCCATCCCATCCCATCCATCCCATCCCATCCCATCCCATCCCATCCCATCCCATCCCATCCCATCCCATCCCATCCCATGGATCCATCCCATCCCATCCCATGGATCCATCCCATCCCATCCCATCCCATCCATCCCATCCCATCCCATCCCATCCCATGGATCCATCCCATCCCATCCCATCCCATCCCATCCCATCCCATCCCATCCCATCCCATCCCATCCCATCCCATTTATTTCAATCCCATCCCATCCCATCCCATCCCATCCCATCCCATCCCATCCCATCCCATCCCATCCCATCCCACTGCTGGCACAGCACGGGTAAGGACCTCCCCGGGTCCACAGTTCCAAACCCAGCCTTTCCCTGCCATTCCAGCTTTTCCTGGACGCGGAACGGGAAGTTCTTCAACGTGGCCAAGGATCCCAAGGTGTCCATGAGGAGGAGATCGGGGACTTTGGTCATCGACTTCCACAGCGGGGGCCGGCCCGATGACTACGAGGGCGAGTACCAGTGCTTCGCCAGGAACGACTACGGCACGGCCCTTTCCAGCAAAATCCACCTCCAGGTTTCCAGTGAGTGATTCCCGGGAAACAGAGCAAGGCCACGGGACGTTTGGGGGGGAATATCCAGCACTCAAATGGCTCCAGGTGTGTCCAGGTGTGCCCAGGGGACAGGGAAGGAATGGAAGCTGTGGCTGGAGCTGATGGGGAATTGCTCGGGATGGATTTGAGGGGATGGATTTGAGGATATAAATTTAAGGGTAAGGATTTCAGGGATGGATTTGATGGATAAATTTAAGGGGATGGACTTGAGGGTGTGGAGCTGAGGATATGAATTTAAGGTTAAGGATTTCAGGGGTGGATTTGAATGTGGATTGAGGGCATGGATTTAAGGGGATGGAATTTAGGATATGAATTTTAGGGTGTGGATTTCAGGGATGGGCTTGAGGGTGTGGAATTGAAGGCATGGAACTGAGGTTGTGAATTTAAGGGTAAGGATTTCAGGGATGGATTTGATGGATGAATTTAAAGGGATGGGTTTCAGGATATGGATTTGAATATGGACTTGAGGACATGGATTTAAGGGGATGGAATTGAGGGGATGGAATTGAGAATATTAATTCAAGGATGAGGATTCCAGGGGTGGACCTGGGGAATGAATTTAGGGGTGTGGATTTCAGGGATGGATTTGAGGGATGAATTTAGGGGTACAGATTTGGGGTATGTATTTCAGGGCATGGATTCCAGGGGATGAATTCCGGGGAGTTTTGCACACACCCAGATGAATTTTGCACTGAAACCGGGCCGGATCCAGCGGGAATCACTCCGCAGGAATCCTTCCCTCCATTCCTCACTTTCCTTTGCTTCCCACGGCAGAGTCTCCGCTGTGGCCCAAGGAAAAGGTGGATGTGATCGAGGTGGACGAGGGGGCCCCGCTGAGCCTGCAGTGCAACCCCCCGCCCGGCCTCCCCGAGCCCGTCATCTTCTGGATGAGCAGCTGTGAGTCGGGAGCGCCTTTCCCACCGGGAATTCCGGGAATTGCGGCTCCATCACCTGTAGGGTTTAAAATAACCATGGGTGGGGTTGTTGCTGGTAGTTCGGAGTTGGTTCTGTCAGCCTGGGGTTGTTCCTGATAGTTTAAGGTTGGTCCTGATAGTTTAGGGTTGTCTCTGCTAATTTAGGGTAATTTCTATTTGTTTAGGATCATTTCTATTAGTTTAGGGCACTTTCTGCTACTTTAGGGATGGTCTTGATCATTTAGGGTAATTTCTGCTCGATTAGGGTTGTTTCTGCTAGTTTAGGATGCTAGCTCAGGGTCACTGCTGGTAGTTTAGGGTAATTACTGCTAATTAAAGACACTTTCTGCTAGTTTAGGGTAGTTTTTAGTAGTTTGGGGTCATTACTGGTAATTTAGGGTTTTTTTTCTGCTAACTTAGGACACTTTCTGCTAGCTTAGGGTTATTTCTGGTAGTTTAGGGTAATTACTACTAGTTTAGGGCACTTTCTGCTAGTTTAGGGTAGTTTTTAGTAGTTTGGGGTCGTTACTGGTAGTTTAGGGGTTTTTTTTTATGCTAACTTAAGACATTTCCTGCTAGCTTAGGTCATGGCTGCTAGTTTAGGGTAATTTGTGGTAGTTTAGGGTAATTACTACTAATTAAGGGCACTTTCTGTTAATTTAGGGTCATTACTGGTAATTTAGGAGGTTTTTTCTGCTAACTTAGGACACTTTCTGCTAGTTTAGGGTCGTTACTGATAATTTAGGGGTCTTTTTCTGCCAAATTAGGACACTTTCTGCTACTTCAGGGTCGTAACCACTGATTTAGGGAACTTCCTGCTAATTTAGGAGGTTTTTTTCTGCTAACTTAGGACACTTTCTGCTAGTTTAGGTTTGTGGCTGCTGGCTTAGGGTCGTTGCTGGTAGTTTAGGGTAATTAAGGGCACTTTCTGCTAGTTTAGGGTCGTTACTGATAATTTAGGGGTCTTTTTCTGCCAAATTAGGACACTTTCTGCTACTTCAGGGTCGTAACCACTGATTAAAGGCATTTCCTGCTAATTTAGGACAGCTTAGGTCCCTTCCTCCTCCTTCAGGCTCAGCACCCCTACTCCGCACCTCCCACGCCCCATCCCTCCGCCATTCCCGTTCTCCGTAAATCCCGGCCGGCCCTGAATTCCCGCCGCTCTCCCGCAGCCATGGAGCCGATCCCGCAGGACAAGCGCGTGTCCCAGGGCCACAACGGGGACCTTTACTTCTCCAACGTGCTGGCGCAGGACGCGCTGACGGACTACAGCTGCAA
This sequence comes from Lonchura striata, assembly GCF_050655825.1. NCBI lineage: Eukaryota > Metazoa > Chordata > Aves > Passeriformes > Estrildidae > Lonchura > Lonchura striata. Next base: position 4,995,944 of record NC_140728.1, on the reverse strand, counting down.
CGCCCGCTTCCACTTCACCCACACCATCCAGCAGAAGAACCCCTACACCCTCAAGGTCAAAACCAGTAAGTGGCTCACTGGGGGACCAGTTTGGGCTCCATCCCAAAGGGTTTTCCGGCCAGGAATCCAGCAAGGGAAGAGTGGCTCCCGTGGTTTGGTTTGGGTGGGGTAAGGATGGGTTTGGGTGGTTTTGGGGTGAGTGGGGAGGGAGGGGTTGTAGCTTCCTGGTTTTAGGGCCGGCAGGGGCTGCCGGCTGTGATGGGGTGGGATTTTGGGTGGGAATTGCGGGATTTTGGTGGGATTTGGGTGTAAATTTTGGGATTTTGGTGGTTTGGGGTAGAAATTGCCAATTCTGTGTGTTTGGGGTAAAACGGGAGCGTTGCACACATGGAGCGTTCCCACCGTCTCCGGGGAAATGCAGGAATTGCCGATTCCATGTGTTTGGGAAAAAACTGGGAGCGTTTCACAGATGGGGCGTTCCCACCGTCTCCGGGGAAATGCAGGAATTGCCAATTCCGTGTGTTTGGGATAAAAGTGGGAATGTTTTGACGGAGATGTGGCATTCCCACTGTCCCCAGGGAAGTGTAAAATATCCAGAGGTATCTTGAAGCGGGAATCACCAAATCCTGATGTTGGGATAAAACTGGGAGTGTTTCAGCACAGTTGGGGCATTCCCACCATCTCCAGGGAAATGCAGGAGTCACCAATTCCGTGTGTTTGGGATAAAACTGGGAGTGTTTCAGCACATATGAGGCATTCCCATCATCTCCAGAGAAATTCAGAAATTACCAGTTCCATGTGGTCGGGGTAAGCTGGAGAGTGTTTCACATATGGGGCATTCCCACCATCTCCAGGGAAATGCAGGAATCACCAATTCCATGCGTTTGGGATAAATTGAAGAGTTTTGACATGTCTGGAGCATTCCTACTGTCTCCAGGGAAATGTGAAATATCCAGAGGTGATATGGGGCAGGAATCACCGATTCCCTGTGTTTGGGATGAGCTGGAGAGCGTTTCCATATCATCAGGGAAATTCATCCCCAGGGAAGTGTAAAATATCCAGCGGTGACTTGGAGCAGGAATCTCCAATTCCACATCTTTGGGATAAAACGGGGTGTTTCCACATTCCCACCAGGTTCAGGGAAATGTGAAACATCCTGGGATCATTCCCTGCTCTGGGAAGGTGGAGATGGCCGTGGTGGGGATTGGATGTGGAAAAACGAGCGTGGAATGTGGCTGTGGATATTCCTGAGCTTCCTTCGCTCTGGGAAATGCCTCCAGGAGGGTGGGAGCCTCTGGAATCTGGTGGGAGCCTCTGGAATCCGGTGGGACACTCGGGATGGGTGTCCCCACCAAGCGCCGATGAGGGGACACCGGGGACTCTCTCCGGAGCCTTTCCGTTGTCTCTGGGCCCTTCCAGGGCACGTTTTCCTCTGGGAATGAGAATTCCTGAAGGAAAAGGAAATCCTGGTGCTTCTGTAAGAGGGAATGGGGCCAATCTGAGGGACACGAGGACCCTGAGCTGTCACAGGGGCTCGAGGGGACAAAATCCTCCATGGATATCAACCACCAGTGGGCAGGAGCTCCCACCCATCCCCAGCATTCCCAGGAATGGGAGGTGCTGGCAGTTTTTTGGGAAGCACCAGGCGCTCCTGAATGCTGGCGGGAGGAATTTAATTTGATTTCCCGGCAGCTTGAATGAACAGGAATGGGATGAGAGGGACACGGGAGTGATGAGTTTTCCACCTCGGTGTAGCAGCTCCTCCTCGGTGCAAAGCTGGAGTAGGGAATCAGGGATTTAAATAATTTCAGGAGGATCTGTCTTTTCCGGTGCTGGGAATGTGGGCAGCTCATTCATTCCGGATATTATTTGTAAATTCTGGATATTATTTGTGAATTCCGAATATTTGTCGTTTTGCAGAACTGGGCAAAGAAAATCCCGACATTTATTTTTGGGAAAAATCCCAGCAAACAAAGATCTGTGGGGTTTGAAGCCTCCAAGGGCTCCACACTGATGATTTACCCAGCTCTGGAAGTGACCTGGATGAAATCCCAGTGGATTTTCATGGATTTGAGCTCCCCTCAAATATCTCCACATCTCTTCACTCCCAGACCTTGGAAAATCAAATCCTTCTCTTCCAGTTCTCCTTGGGAAAAATTTGCTGTAGGATCAGAGGCAAATTCCATCCCAGGAGCCTCCCAGATTCCTTTAAAAATTTGGGAACTGAGGCTTTAATTTCCCATACAAAATATTCTTCATCCATAAAGTTTTGCAAGGGGATGAGGTCGGATTTGTCCAAAGCTCTTGGATCATCTCTGCCTTAATCCCTAAGCTTGGCTCCTTCAAAAAGCCTTCCCAAGCTCCTGAAAAATAATGGAATGGGATGTAGGAGGAAAATGGGAAGGTTCCAGGGGGGGATCACCTTAAAGGGATTTTACAGCAGGTTGTGCTCTTAAAAATTTTCTTTTTTAAAATTATTATTATTATTATTATTATTATTATTATTATCATCCAGCATATTGTATTCTTAAAACATAATAATAATAATTATTTCATCTCCTCCATGCCTTCCTACATCATTGTGCAGCTGTGTTCATTCCATGGGAAAAAGCATCTGGAATGCAAAATTTTTGTAGTCAAAAAACAGGAAAAAAAAAACATTTTCCCCTCCAAATTTCTCTGATTTTTGGGTTTTCCCAAAGATTCCAAAGAGAAAACCATTCCAAGGAAGTATTTTCTCTACTATTCCCACACTTTTAGCTCTTCCCATCCCTTGGAGAGGGAAATCAGCCCCTTTTCCTGCTGCTCCTCCTGTGTTTGTCCTGGAAGGCGCCGCGCTCCGAGTGCTTTTGGATCCCTGCTCCCGCCTGTACCGTCCTTGCTGATTTCTGGGAATTCTCGTGTTCCCTGCCCTGTCCTCTCCTTGCTGTTTTTTGGAAATTCCCCATGTTGCCATCCATGCTGTTTTTCAGGAATTCTCTGTGTCCTCCATCCTGGCTGGTTTTTTTGGGGGAATTCTGTGTGTCCCCTGTCCTTTAGATTTTTGGGATGTCCCCATGTCCCCCACCCTGTCCATTTTTTGGGAATTCCCGTGTCTCCCACCCTGTCTGGTTTTTGGGAATTCCCCGTGTCTCCCACCCCATCCATTTTTTTAAATTCCCTTGTCTCCCACCCTGTCTGGTTTTTGGGATGTCCCCATGTCCCCCACACTGTCTGCTTTTTGAGAATTCCTGTGTCCCCCATCCTGTCCATTTTTTGGGAATTCCTGTGTCTCCCACCCTGTTTTTTGGGATGTCCCCATGTCTCCCACACTGTCTGCTTTTTGGGAATTCCCGTGTCCCCCACCCTCTCCATTTTTTTAGAAATTCCCATGTCCCCCACCCTCTCTGTTTTTTAGGAATTCCCGTGTCCCCCACCCTGTCTGCTTTTTAGGAATTCCCGTGTCTCCCACAGTCTCAGTTTTTTAGGAATTCCCATGTCCCCCACCCTGTCTGTTTTTTGGGAATTCCCACGTCTCCCACCCTGTCTGTTTTTTAGGAATTCCCGTGTCTCCCACCCTCTCCGTTTTTTGGGAATTCCCGTGTCTCCCACCCTCTCCGTTTTTTGGGAATTCCCGTGTCCCCCACCCTCTCCATTTTTTTAGAAATTCCCATGTCCCCCACCCTCTCCGTTTTTTGGGAATTCCCGTGTCTCCCACCCTCTCCGTTTTTTGGGAATTCCTGCGTCCCCCAGCCTGTCATTTTTTTTGGGAATTCCCGCGTCCCCTTCCCACGCCGTCCCCGCCTCCCCGGCGCCGCTCACGGTGTTTTGTTCAATTGCAGAGAAGTCCCATAACGAAACGTCTTTAGGAAATTCCCCCGCCATGTACCGCGGTGAGTCCACGCTGGCTTTGGGAGTCCCGGCTTAACCCAGTCCCGCCTAACCCCACTGACCCCATTCCCTGCCCGCGTCCCTTTGGCTGTCACCACGTCCCCATCGTGGCCTCAGCTTTGCCAAAATTTATCCGCATAAATCCATCCGAGCCACCACGAAACCCCACGAAGATCCCCAGTTCTGCTGAGAGGGGTTTAAATGAGTTAAGCCCGGCTTGGAGGTTTGGGGTTATAGGGTCTGCCCCACGTGGCTGAACCGAGTTTAGTCCCTCCTGAGCAAAACTCAGCATTTAAACATCAGATCCTCATCCCTCTTTTCTGTGTCTCCAGAAGAACATTTCCAGTGTGAGGATTCCTGGGATTTTTATTCCCTTTTATTCCTGAACTCAGTCAGGGATAAAAAGAGGGAAGAAAGAGAGGAACAGTTGGGTTTTCCTGAAATCTGGGTGATTCCTGTGCAGAGAGGTTGGACATGAGCTTCCACAGGTTCCTGCCCTTTGCTGGGACAGGAAATTCCCTCTGGATTCTGCCTCTGTTGGGAGAATCCCATGCCAAAATCTGGGCAGGGAATTCCCTCTGGATTCTGAGTCTGTTGGGAGAATCCCATCCCTAAATCTGGGCAGGGAATTCCCTCTGAATTCTGTGCCTGTTGGGAGAATCCCATGCCAAAATCCTAAATCTGGGCAGGGAATTCCCTCTGGATTCTGCCTCTGTTGGGAGAATCTCATCCCTAAATCTGGGCAGGGAATTCCCTCTGGATTCTGCCTCTGTTGGGAGAATCTCATCCCTAAATCTGGGCAGGGAATTCCTTCTGGATTCTGTGCCTGTTGGGAGAATCCCATGCCAAAATCCTAAATCCAGGCAGGGAATTCCCTCAGGATTCTGTGCCTGTTGGGAGAATCCCATGCCAAAATCCTAAATCCAGGCAGGGAATTCCCTCAGGATTCTGAGCCTGTTGGGAGAATCCCATGCCAAAATCCTAAATGGTGCTTCAGGCACAAAAACCCCAGGATGGTTGCTGTGGGAATGGGTTGGAATTCTCAGGGATGTGTTGGGCTGACAAGGGCAGCCATCAGGGATTTTGGGAAGCAGGAGATGGGGCTGTTTTGGGAATCCTGGCAATGCCACCACCTCTCCAAAGCCACCACGGATGCCAACTGCTCCCAGATCCGGAGCTGTCCCAGACAGGATTCCCTTCCTGCCCTTCCTGCTGCTTTTGGGGCAGGGGTTGTGCGGGGTCACCTCCGGGAATGTCCCTTGCTGTCCCCACCGTGTCCTGGAGTGAAATCCCTGCGGAGCCGGAGCTCCCTCGGGGCTTGGCACAGTCCAGGGCACAATTCCCATCCCGCAGGGACTTTTGGGGACAAGGAGGGCGTTGCCAGCTGGGAACAGGGAGAGCCAGAGAAGGGTGGGATGTGCCAGGCCAAGGCACAGCCAAGGGAATTGGGATCCTGGCATCGGGAGCAGGAGGGTTTGGAGGAGGCTGAGGGGCTGGGAAAGGCTCAGCAGTGGAATCTGCCTGGGAGGAAGTGCTGGAATGGGCTGGAAAGTCTGGGAATACTTGGAAAAATGGCTGGGAAAAGGGATCGTCAGCAAAATCAGCTTCGGGGGGAGCAGCATCAACCACCTGGAAGGGAGGGGACAAGAAATAGGACAGAGACAAAGGGAATTCCAGTGGAGAGTTTTCCTGGGCTTCTGGATTCCCCACTGGTCATCTTCATTCCGGGATATGGGATCTTAAGAGTTGTTCCATCAGGAAAATGGGATTTTATCTGCACAATCCCATTCTGTCCCTCATTTTGTGTGTGCACAGGAGAAACTTACTGCTGCTTGTGTTGTAACATTCCCTGGAAAACCTCCTGGCTCCAGAAGATTCCAATCCCCCCCTCCCACCTCTGTGCAGACCTGGACTCCAACCCAGGCCTTAATTAACTCAATAATTAATGAACTGGGGGTAACAATTCTTCCCCTCTGTCCTTTTCCTTGTGGCTGCCTCAGAGTTCCTCCCTGGAATGACCTGGTTGGGAATGCTGGAGCTTTGGATGTGGAGAGGGATGTGAATCCCAAGGATTTGGGGTGCTGGGGGGATCTGGGGCTCTTGGCTGTTCTTCCTTGGGGTGCAGATCCCCACAATCCCGGCTCTGCTCCAGAGGCAGCTGGAAAAGGTGTCTGGAAGGTTGGGAATCCCATTGCCATGATGTTCCTGAGCTTGGGAATAGGGGATCTGCTGGTGGGGACGTGGAGCAGGGAGATTTGTGGGATACTTGTCCCAAATTCCTCTCCAGGGCTGGGATAACCACAGGAAGTGTCACCCACCCTTCGTCCCCAGGGCTTGGAGTGATGATTCCCAGAATTCTGTGGACAGTTATCAGGGAAAAACCATCCAAAATGATAAATGGAACACTTCATTAGCAGAATTTCCCTTTTTAAAGGAATTCAAACCCTGCTTTGTCCCATTTCCTCTCTTTTTTTGGCAAACCTGAGGCTGTTTGGGCCTGACTGAGGTTGAGCAGCTGGGATGTGTCAGGATGAGCACATCCCTGGAAAAGAGAGCTGATGGGGGAATTTTAGATGGGAGAGGGACAGCTCTGGGGTGTGAGTCAGATATTTCTGGGATGTTCCCAGTCCACAGCAAAGCTTGGGAGCGGAGTGAATTTTTAAGCTGAAATAAACAGCCCCAGGATTTATTTTTCCAGCTTGGATCCATCCAGAGGGATGAGGGAAACCTTGGCACTTCCAGCTGGAACTTCCACATGCTCAGAGCCTCTGGTTCGGAGGGAATTCCTGGCTGGTCCCTGTTAGAAACAGCAAAATATTTATTATTTATTAATTTTATTTATTAATTATTATTTATTAATGGTGCTGTGCTGAGGCAAAAATCCGGGTTTTTTCCATGCTGTCCTTAGGTTCATTAAAGCCAGGAGGGTACTAATTAATCTCCCTGATTTTTAATTGCCATCATTAATACAGGCTTGTAAAATCCAGCTTGCTCTGCTTAGTGCTTCCAGTTATCCCATGGGATCCAGAGTGGGAGTAAATCCTGATCAAAGCCAATCTTGGCTGATAAAAGAGTGAATTCCCACTTTTCTGGTTGGCTGGAGAAGCTCCCGGTTGTGGTGGAGGTTTGGGAGTTCTGCCCTGGGATGGGCTGAGCTGGTTTAACCGGGAATGAGACTTCCTCTGGGAGCAGGGATGCAGACAGACCCGGAGAACTCGGCTTTTTGGGATAAAGTCGGGATTTTCCTGCCCTGATAATCCATTAATCCATAACTGACTAACTGGAATCGCACGTGGAGCCCGTGGGAGAGGTGGGATGTGGGTGTGGAACCAACCCCAAGGATTCCATGGATGAATCCTGGGGTTGGATTTTCCTTCCCTAAGGTGGGAATTCCAGGAAGAATCCTCGTCCTCACTCCCCTCCTCCTGCCCCTGCTGCAGTTCTGGAAGTTTCCCAAAATTCCCAAAATTGTCCTATTCATTGAGCCAAGGAAGTTTCGGGGCACCGGGATGGTCTCTCCCCATGGATCACTCCAGGATTTTTTGTGTCCCTGTTCCGATCCCATCCCACCATTTTCCTCATCCCATAACTTCCATCCCTGCTACTGCTGCTTTCCCGCCCATCTCATCCTGTTTTGTCCTCACCGATCCAGATCTAGGTCAATCATTCCACTCCTTAATGGAATTTTTTCCATGAATAATTAATTTTTTCCCCCTGCACAGAAGCCTTCACTGTGTGTGGGTCCATAGGGAATTGTCTCGTGTCTTCCCTTTGTTTTTTTCCCATTAAACTTCCCTGTCCAGCCCTAAATGGGTCATTTTGGTGGCTGAGCTGTCCCTTTCCAAGGGGATCCGTCCTTCCAGGCCTCCAGGAAATCTGGAAAACCTCCTTGGTACAGCTGGAGCCCTGGGGATGCTCCGTATCCCAGAGAATTCTGTGGAAAAGTGGCTCTGGTTCTGAAGAAACCCTTTCTGTGCCAGTTATTCCTGCTGTCCTTTGTTATATGTTGCATCCATCGACATTTCCCAATTCCATCTGATCCCAGCCCATTTTCCAGCGGCAGGGAGGGCAGGAAAAGCAGGAACTGATGGAATGGGGACCATCCCCAACGCTCAGTCCCCTCTGCTGCTCCTTCTCTCCCCTGCCTGCCAAACTTCCTCTTTCTCCCCTTCTTTTTTTAAAAATTCATTTGGAGCCCTCCTTCCCTTTCCAGGCACATTCCCGGGTGAGTTCAGAATCCCGGGATGGCCAGGGAGGTGACACCTTCCATGGATTCCCAGACACTTTTAAAAGAACTGTGTTCTATTTTCTTTTCTTTTTTTTTTTTTTTTCTTTCTGTTTTTGGTTTTGTTTTGTTTCTCCTTCTCTCCCACTGATTCCAGCCCGAGGGATCACGGAAACCACTCCCAGCTTCATGTATCCCTACGGAACTTCCAGCAGCCAGATGGTGCTCCGGGGGGTGGACCTCCTGCTGGAATGCATCGCCTCTGGAGTGTATGTACCACGGAGAGGGTGATTCCCAGCAATTCCCAGCGGGATCAGCGCAAGGAATCACCCCCGAATTGGGAAAAAAGGATCATTCCCTCCTTTTTAGTTGTTAACAAAGCTCCCATAACCTGCTCGATGAGCAAACGGAAATGCTGAGGTTTCCAGCTGTCTTCAGATCCTTGTCCAAGGATAATTCCCGGCCACTGGTTTGTCCCCAAATTTGGGAATTTCCAGGAGCTCCTCACCATGCTGTGGGGGAGGACATTTGTGTCCCCCCAAAGTGTCCTGGGCTTGTGGTCCAGCCCACACCATCAGACCGTGATCAGGGATGGGCTTTGAGGTCCCTTCCACCCCAAACCATTCCAGAATTCCATGATCCTGCATTCCCAGGAGGATCAGGAGGAGAACACCATTCCTGACCCGCTGGGAATGCTCAGGGCCGTGGTTTAGAGGCGGTGGTGGGAATGAGGGTGGCCCACCAGTTAGATCAGACCTTCCCCCTGGGTTTTAGTGGTTCCCAGGATGGGAATTTCACTGTTATTTAGGAATCCCAACTCTTTACCTGGGAGTCATTCCCTAGCCTCTGGAAAAGCTCTGATCTGCTCCCCTCTCCTCAGACCAGCGCCGGACATCATGTGGTACAAGAAAGGCGGAGAGCTCCCGGTGGGCAAAACCAAGCTGGAGAACTTCAACAAGGCGCTGCGCATCTCCAACGTGTCCGAGGAGGACTCCGGGGAATATTTCTGCCTGGCCTCCAACAAGATGGGCAGCATCCGCCACACGATCTCGGTGAGAGTGAAGGGTACGTCACCTTTACCTTCCCTCTTTGGGTCCTGGCCGCCTGGAGCCGGGAGGGGACATTCATGGAATGCTGGGAGGGACAGCGGGGCCTTTCCCTGGGGATGGGGCTGTGCTGCGTCTGCGTTCTTCAGGGAATCATGGAATGGGTTGGCTTGGAAGGACTTCAGAGATCACCCAGCTCCAGGACACATTCCATGATCCCATGTTGCTCCAAGCCCCATCCTACCCGGCCTTGGGCGCTCCCAGGGATGGGGCAGCCACAGCTTCACTGGGAATTCCATCCCAGCCCCTCCCCACCCTCCCAAGGAATTATGCCATCCCAATATTTCCTATTTAAATCTTCCCTTTTTTGAATTAAATCTTGTCCAAACAGCCCCAAAAGCAGTGGGAGATGGAATCCCACAGAGAAATTGGTGTGGCCAGGGAGAGAAAAGGTGTCTCTCCTCCTTCACCGAATCCCAGGAAACCCACTCTGTTTTTCCATCGCCTTCTGTCCCCGGGGACTGTTGGCGGGGGGAATTTGGGGTGGTGCCGCTGTCCCTGTGTCACCGGGCCGGGGCTGTTTTCCAGCTGCTCCCTACTGGCTGGATGAGCCGGAGAACCTGATCCTGGCCCCCGGCGAGGACGGCAGGCTCGTGTGCCGGGCCAACGGCAACCCCAAACCGTCCATCCAGTGGCTGGTGAACGGAGAGCCCATCGAATGTGAGTGCGGGAGAGAGTGGGCCTCCTCCTCCAAAACCCCTGCCCAAATCCCAGCCCAAAATCCCAGCCCAAAATCCCAGCCAATGATCTCATGAGTAAGCATGAGCCAGAATTGCCTCCTTCTGCAAAATCCCACCAAAATCCCAGCCAAGGATCTCCTGCCTGAGCATGAACCAGTGTGGTTTCCTCCTCCAAAATCCCAGCCCAAATCCTGCCAAAATCCCAACCAAAGGTCTTATGGCTGAGCACAAGCCAGAGTTGCCTCCTTCTCCAAAATGTCAGCCAAAATCCCAGCAAAATCCCAGCCAAGGGTCTCATGGCTGATCATGGGCCAGAGTTGCCTCCTTCTCCAAAATCCCAGCCCAAAATCCCAGCCAATGATCTCATGAGTAAGCATGAGCCAGAATTGCCTCCTTCTGCAAAATCCCACCAAAATCCCACCCAAGGATCCTGCCTGATCATGAACCAATGTGGCTTCCTCCTCCAAAATCCCTGCCCAAATCCCATCCAAGGATCTCATGGTCGAGTACAAGTCACAGTTGCCTCCTTCTCCAAAATGTCAGCCAAAATCCCACAAAAATCCCGGCTAAGGATCTCATGGCTGATTGTGGGCCAGAGTTGCCTCCTTCTCCAAAATCCCAGCCCAAATCCCAGGCAAAATCCCAGCCCAAATCCCAGCCAAGGATCTCCTGGCTGAACATGAGCCAGAGCTGCTGGTGGTGTCCAACACCCACGTGGGGCTCCACGTGAACCCCCAGCTTGTCTGGGATGGGCCCAGTTCACCCAGTGGCTCCCAGTTGTGGCTGTGGAGCTCACATACCACCACCGGGTTTGAACTGGGCTGAGCTGGGAGGACGCTCCATGATATTATGGGGTGGATTTTCATCTGGAATTGAATTGAAGGACTTGTCCTCGTTTTGAAGCGTCTCCCCCCAATCCGAGCCGGGAGGTGGCCGGGGACACCATCGTGTTCCGGGACACGCAGATCGGCAGCAGCGCCGTGTACCAGTGCAACGCGTCCAACGAGCACGGCTACCTGCTCGCCAACGCCTTCGTCAGCGTGCTGGGTGAGCCTGCGGGAATGGGAGCTCCCAAAACTCACATTTCCATGGAATCTGAGGATGGCTTGGGCTGGGAAGCGCCTTAAAGCTCAGCTCAAAGGTCATCTTAAAAGGGTGGATGCAGCTCTTAGTGCCACGGTGGTGTTGGGTCATAGGTTGGACTTGATGATCTTAAAGGTCTTTTCCAACCTTTCTGGAAACTTTTCCAACCTTTTTCCAGCCGGTTGGTTCTGGGATTCATCTAAAATTCCACCCTCTTGGAAGGGTGGGGCATGGAACACTGTCCCAGGGTGCTCCAAGCCCTGTCCTACCTGGCCTTGGACACTTCCAGGGGTATCCAGGGGCAGCTACAGCTTCTCTGGGAATTCCATCCCAGCCCCTCCTCACTCTTCCAGCCAGGAATTTCTTCCCAATATCCCACCCAAGCTCTCCTATTTTAGTTTAAATTAATTCCCCTTTATCCTATTACCATATTCCCATGTAAAAGTCGCTCTTCCTGGTTTTTCCAAGCCCCCTTTTCCCTTCTGAAATTTTCCATGAGTTTTCCCCTTTGCTGCTCTGAGGGAATGCACAAAGGCACCCAGGCTTTGGAGCGGGAATCCATTGCCATGGATTCAAACCAGGCAAAGGCTGAGCAAATCCGGGGATAACGAGGCTGGAAAGAGAGGGAAGGTGAGGTGAGCAGGAATTGAGAAGCTCTACTGGGTTTTGAAAGTGCCAGTAGGAAAAGTGAATTTAAAAACAGGGAAAAAGCTGGGAAAGAGCAGCAGAAACCATTTTTCCTCCTTTTCCATGGCTGGATTTCTGGTGGTTGGCAGATGTTCCCCCCCGGATCCTGGGCCCCCGGAACCAGCTGATCAGGGTGATCCAGAACAACAGGACGCGCTTGGATTGTCCCTTTTTCGGGTCCCCCATCCCCACCCTGCGCTGGTAAGAGCCGGATCCCATCCCGCTCCATCCCAAGGGGTGGGAAAAGGGGGGTTTCCTGCTTTTCCTTCCCTTCCAACAGCACTTTGTGGTGTTGGGAGGTTTAAGAACGGCCAGGGCAACACGCTGGATGGAGGCAACTACAAAGCCCACGAGAACGGGAGCTTGGAGATGTTCATGGCTCGGAAGGAGGACCAGGGAATCTACACCTGCGTGGCCACCAACATCCTGGGGAAAGCTGAGGCCCAGGTCCGCCTGGAGGTCAAAGGTAGGGGAACGGAGGTGCCAAAATCTTGGATCTTCTGGAAGTTGCAGCAGAAATAGTTGAGGTCAAAATCTTGGATCCTCTGCAAGTTGCAGCAGAAGTAGTTGAGGTCAATGTCTTGGATTTTCTGGAAGTTGTATCAGGAATAACCCTTGAGGTGAAGGGGTTTGGTTGTGGCTCCTCTGATCCTCCAGCAGGTCAGAGCTGGGAGCCTTAAAATGGTGGAGATTCCATTTTAATGTTGGGAAAAGCCAAGGCTGGGGATGGTCAAAGGGTTTGGGTTTGGTGTCAGAATGAGAGATGCCATCAGCAACACCACTACTGACCCCAAGTGTTCCTCAGGGTTAGCTGAGGACAATAAAACATTTTTGGAATTGTTTTTACCCCACTCAGCAAATCCGGCTGCTGACTCCAAAAAATCGGGTTCTTTTAAAGGCTCAGCACAAATTAATGACTCGTTAAATTAATTTATTTGTTCAAAGCTGGACAAACACCCCAACTGTGCTTGTCCTTCCCAAGTAACCCTGCTGTCCGTTGAGTCCCTGAGCCAAGCCCCACGGTTCTGGGACATGAGTCTTTGTGACCTCCTGCAGACCCCACCAGGATCATGAGGGGACCTGAGGAGTTTGGGACACAACCCCTGACCCCACGCAGACCCCACCAAAGTTGTGAGGGAACCTGAGGAGTCTGGGGTGTGACCCTTTGTTTGTGCAGACCCCTTCAAGGCTTGTGAGGGAACTCAAGGAGTTTGACACTTGACCCTGTGCAGACCCCACCAGCATCATGAGAGGACACAAGAAGTTTGGGGCGTAGCCCCTGATTTCATGCTGACCCCACAGGGATCATGAGGGGTCCTGAGGAGTTTGGAATGTGACCCTTTGTTTGTGACCCCACACAGACCCCACCAGGATCGTGAGGGGCCCCGAGGACCAGGTGGTCAAGAGGGGCACCATGCCCCGGCTGCACTGCCGCGTCAAGCATGATCCCACGCTGCGGCTCATGGTCACCTGGCTCAAGGACGATGCCCCACTGTATCTGGGGAGCAGGTCTGTGCCCAAAAATTCCATCGATTTCTCTCCCAGAATTGCTGGATTTTTAGCAGAACATTCCAGGAGTCCCCAGGGATAAATATTGAGTTCCCACCTAAACGACGTTTGATGTTTTTGATGCTTTTAATCTCATTGTCTCCCTCCAGCAATTCCAGTTGATTTATCAGTAAATCCAGACTTTGCTGTGGGTTTTATTCCCGGGTATTTTAGGACATCTTGATAAAACCTGGGAATTCATAACGAGCCGCTCCTGAATTAATGTTTCTCTGCTGCGGCTGGCACGGCTTTAATTTCCTTTCTGTACCTGACTCCTCTTTCTTGTGAGGCAAGATCTGATCCCAGGGCACAAGCCCAGGGTTGGCTGTTGTCCTAAAAATGTGATTATTCCCCAGATACACCCCAGGGCGCGTGATTCCTTAGGAAATGAGCTTTCCCAGAATAACCCAGCACATCCTCAGCTGATAAAACTTCCAGACCGGAGATGTTCTCCTGCTCTGGTTGAGTTTCCAGCTGGATTTTGTCAGGGAACATCCAGCTTTCAACGCTGCTACCTAAATGTGCTGGGGCGGAATTTTGGGATGTTGTTTCCTTGAAGGATGAAGAAGGAAGAGGATGGTCTGACGATCTATGGGGTGACTGAGAAGGACCAGGGCGATTACACGTGTGTGGCCAGCACGGAGCTGGACAAGGACTTGGCCAAGGCCTATCTCACCGTGCTGGGTAAAGCCCCCCTGACCCCACAGCTTTGAACGGGACATCCCGACCTCGAGGTCAGGCTGGAAGGGGGGTCTGGGCTCCAAGGCTGTCCCCTGGGTGCTCAGGGAGGTGCTGGCAGAGCAGGGGTTCCGTTGCCACAGGATTCGCTGCCTCGTCTTGGATGATGGCGCTGGAATGCTGCAAAACCCCCTGGGATTTGAGGGTAAAAAATGAAACGGGGATTGTGGCACACAGCCCAAAATATCCCCAGGTGGATGTTGAAGACCCACGAGAAAAGCCCTAAATTTGGGGGTGGATTTAGTGGGGTGTTGGGATGCTGAGCTATGGGATTGGGGCTCCTCCCCCTTTGTGCATCCCTTTTGCAGCACAGGGAGGGACAAACTTCACCCCATTCCCCATTTGTGTCCCTGAAAGCTCTGCTCAGCAAACAGGGATTTAGCATCCCCCTGGCCAATTCATATTCCCAGGAATGCCACAACCTGCCAGCACCCCTCCACAGCTGGAACAGGAATCCCAAATCCCAAATAATTCCCCTGGGGTTGATTTATTTCCCCTCCTTTCCCCTAATGGCTCATTAACCCCACATCAGGCTGATATTTCCCTTTTGCTATCAATTACGAGTGTGGGTGAATCATGGAGGTCTCTGAGGGAAGGATATTCCTGCTCTGCTTCCCAAACTGGATCGATTCCTGCTGAAATCTGGAATTTTATGTTTGCCAGGTGCTCCTTTGGCCTCCCAAGCTTAAACTAACCTGATTTAACAAGCACTGTCTTACCTTGCAGCCATCCCCGCTAATCGGTTGAGAGATTTACCCAAAGGTAATCGTCACTAATTCCTCGCCTTCCTTTGATTTCCCACCTTGGTTTTGGTTTTCCCTCACCAGTAACTCCAAGAGAAATGGGTGGCAGCTGGAAAAATGGGGGATGATACTTCCAGGTGATCCTTGAAGGAGCTGGAGCTCCAAGTCCTGCCCAAGTTGTCCTTGAAGGAGTTGATGCCTCCAAGTTGTCCTTGAAGGAGCTGAAGCTCCAAGTCCTTCCCAAGCTGTCCTCGAAGGAGCTGATTTTTCCAAGTTCCATCCAAATTGTCCCTGAAAACCCATCCGGATGGGTAGAAAGCTCCTGTTCCACCACATTTTGTGTCCCACGGTGGCAGGTTCTGAGTGCAGGAATCACTTCATCTGTACTTGAAAATCCTGATGGAAAAAAAAACAAACACATGGAGTCCCCTAATTTTTACCAGGAATTTACTCCTGTTGTTGCATGAGCTGGTCCTTGTGATCACATTTTTTAAAATGGGGAATTCCTATCAAAATTTTGTGTTTCCACTAAGGTTTTGTGTCCTTTTTTTGCTGTTCATTTGCATTTCTCTGTATAAGGTCACAAATCCCCCTAAACCAGCCCCTGCTGCTTTCCCCAGTTTTTTTGTTTTTTGTTTTTTTTTTTTTTTTTTGGGAAAGGGAGGATTTTTCCTGAGAAAAGCAGGATTTTTCCTGGGAAAGGAGGATTTTTCCTGGGAAATGCAAGATTTCCAGGCAAGACACTGTCAAAAACGACCACATTTTTATTTTAAAAATCACTCCAGTCCCCTAAAGAGCTGCAGGATGTGGATTGTGCCTGGAGAACATCCTGCCCACAGGGCTGGGAGAGGTGGTGGGAACTGGGACTTGCTCCTGGGACAATTCCAGCCTCATTTATCCCATTCCAACAGAACGACCTGACCGGCCCCGGGACTTGGAGCTGACGGATCTGGCCGAGAGGAGCGTGCGGCTGACGTGGATCCCTGGCGATGACAACAACAGCCCCATCACAGGTCTGTCCCCTGTCCCCAAAACCCCCTGTGACGGCAAATCCCATCCAAACCCTCCACCCACCTCTTCCTGCTCTTCCCAGACTACATTGTCCAGTTTGAGGAGGACCGCTTCCAGCCGGGAATGTGGCACAACCACTCCAGGTATCCCGGGAGCGTCAACTCGGCCGTGCTGAGCCTGTCGCCGTACGTGAATTACCAATTCCGCGTGATCGCCGTCAACGACGTGGGCAGCAGCGTGCCCAGCCTGCCCTCCGAGCGCTACCAGACCAACGGGGCACGTGAGTTTTTCCCAGGTTTATTTTGTCCTTGGAATCCACCACTCTCCACGGAGGCTCTTCCCTCGATCCCAGGAATAGGTTGGCAAAGGGCGGCTGTGAACACAAAATAACTTACAGGAGCAGGTTAGGTGTAAAAGGAGAGAAAAAGAACTTTAAAAAACAAACTTTATCCTCTGACTCTATATACGACAGTGAAAATGGCAGTGGGTTGGAGGGTGAAACTGTCGCCTCTCCAACCACAGTGGTCAAACCAACAGTCCATCAATTCTCTCCACTTAAAAAGAAGAATGTAAAACAATCAATATTTACGTGAAAATGTGCGAGAAACTCAGTTGAAATATGTAAATAGCAGAAGGTATAGGAAATTTTAGAAAAACTTTTAAAACTCTCAAAAGAACAGTGAAAATGGCAGTGGGTTGGAGGATGAAACTGTCGCCTCTCCAACCATAAAAAGAAGAATGTAAAACAATCAATATTTACATGAAAATGTGCGAGAAACTCAGTTGGAATATGTAAATAGCAGAAGGTATAGGAACTTTTAGAAAAACTTTTAAAACTCTCAAAAGAACAGGGTGACAGGCGTCGGGGGAATTTTCTGTATGGAATTCTCAAGCCTGTGGGTCATGTCCTTCAGGGCAGCAAAACGCAGAGGTTCATACAGAAATCACTCATTTATTATAGAAAAAACTGGTTTTCCTTCTTTTCCCTAAAGGGAAGATTCCTAAAGGAATTTTTCCAGTCCTTTCAGACTACAGGAAGCTCAGAAATCTGTAGGAAAATCAGGCTTAAGTGCAAATATTGTTAATTATTGGCTCCTGTTAAAGCTGTGGGGGTGGCGAAGCCCTGGCACAGATTATCCAGAAAAAACGTGGGTGCCCCTGGATCCCTGGAAGTGTCCAAGGCCAGGTTTGATGGGGCTTGGAGCAGCCTGGGATAGGGAAATGTGAAATTGGGTGATTTTAAGATCCCTTCCCACCCAAATTCCGCGACAGAAGGACAAAACAATCTCCAATCCACAACCAAGACTTGAGTTTGTCCGCCCAATGCTTTGTCATGGAACATTTGGGAAAATTCCGCGTGGGGAATTCACAGGAATCTCAGCAGTCCTGCTGCAATTCCTTCCTTTACCCATTCCAGGGCGATTGTTGGAGGATCTGCTGGCATCTAGTGTTGGCTCCCAGCAGTGCCCGCCGTGTTTCAAAGTGACAAACTCTGCTCCCTCCACAATGGTTTCCTTTCAAAGATTTAGGACATTTAGGGGACAAAAAAAAGCCTCCAAAATAAACGTCCTGGTTTTCCAGAGGACTGAGAGTCTTGTGTCCCATTAACCTGAATGGGAACTTCTGGAAAAATCAGGCCATTAACTTCTGCCTTGGAAGGACTTTCGGCTGGCAGGGTTTTAACCCCTCAGTGGTGGTTTTTTGACATTGAAAAATTCATTGTTTTGGTTTTCAATGTGAATTTCAGGTCCTGAAATAAATCCAACGGGAGTTCAAGGGGCAGGGACCCAAAAAAACAACATGGAGATAACGTGGACCGTGAGTTCTTCTTGGATGCCCTTTGGGATGGAGTTGTGGGATGAGGGGGGAATGGGTTCAGAGTGTTGGAGGGCAGGGATAGGTGGGATATTGGGAATAAATCCTTCATTGGGAGGGTGGAGAGAGGCTGGGATGGAATTCCCAGAAAATCCATGGCTGTTCCATGCCTGGAAGTGTCCCAGGCCAGGTTGGAGCAACCTGGAATCGTGGAAGGTGTCCCTGCTCATGGGGGTGGAGTGGAATGGGATTTCACGTCCCTCCCAACCCAAACCACTCCAGGATTCCGTGAAATAAAAAGCAGAAGGTACAAGAAAGTTTTTTGTGCTGTAGTAAAAAGAATAATTTAAAAAATTGAAAATGAAATAATTCAAAGATGTGGCACCCAAAGATGTCGGATTCCAGACTCAGCTTCCCGAGGATGCCCCGAAGTCGAGTCCTTGAGCAGCTCAGAGGATTTACGGGGCTGCTCCTGCTTTGCTCCCTGCACCAGCAGGTGTCAGCCAGAAATCAGGGATGAGCCGTGGGGAGGGCTGGAATGACAGCGGGAATAGAGGCTGGATCATGGGGATAGTAAATATGGAATGTGTATTGTATAATTCGATATTATGCACATATTTAATTTATTTGATGTAATATATAGATAAGGAGTCTGGGCTACTGGAAGTGTCTCTGCTCATGGAAGGGGCTTGGAATTTAAATCCCTTTCAACCCAAACCCTTCCAGGAATAAAATCTTGGATTTTGTGAATAAAATTTCCCAATCCTGCCATGGCTCTGGAGGGCAAGAACTCATTCCGCCTCTCCCTGGGAGCACAACCTCGCCTTCCTCTGGGATTTGCTGACGGAGCCTGGAGGACAACCCCACTGCTGAGCAGAACTTTGGGATCTCCTTGGCGGAAAAATCCGATTTTTTTTTTTTTTTCTCCTCCTCCTCCTCACTTTCCCTTCTCTGTTTTGCTCCACTGAAGCCTCTGAACGCAACTCAGGCTTATGGGCCCAACCTCAGGTACATCGTGAGGTGGCGGCGGCGGGACCCCCGCGGGAGCTGGTACAACGAGACCGTGCGGGGCGCGCGGCACGTGGTGTGGAACACCCCCATCTACGTCCCCTACGAGATCAAGGTGCAGGCCGAGAACGACTTCGGCAGAGCCCCGGAGCCCGACACCTTCATCGGATACTCCGGGGAGGATTGTGAGTATTCCCACGGCTGCAGGTGGGATTTCGGGGATGGCCCCATCCAAGGGCAAGGAGTGCCCGGGCAAAAATTTGGGATAAAAATCCACTTTCAGTTTGGACAAAGTTTGGAGGACCTGGACAGTGGAAGATGTCCTTGTCCATGGCCACCTGGGCTATGGAAGTTCTCCCTGACCCTGGCCACCAGGGCTGTGGGAGATCTCACTGTCCATGGCCACCAGGGCTGTAGAAGATCTCACTGTCCATGGCCACTTGGGCTGTGGGAGATCTCACTGTCCGTGGCCACTTGGGCTATGAAAGATCTCGCTGTCAGTGGCCACTTGGGCTGTGGAAGATCTCACTGTCCATGGCCACCTGGGCTGTGGAAGATCTCACTGTCCGTGGCCACTTGGGCTATGAAAGGTCTCACTGTCAGTGGCCACCTGGGCTCTGGAAGATGTCCCTGTCCATGGCCACCAGGGCTATGGAAGTTCTCCCTGCCCCTGGCCACCTGGGCTGTAGAAGATCTCACTGTCCATGGTCACCTGGGCTATGAAAGATCTCTCTGTCAGTGGCCACCTGGGCTGTGGGAGATGTTCCTGTCCATGGCCACCTGGGCTATGAAAGATCTCGCTGTCCATGGCCACCTGGGCTGTAGAAGATCTCACTGTCCATGGCCACCTGGGCTGTAGAAGATCTCACTGTCCATGGCCACCTGGGCTGTAGAAGATCTCACTGTCCATGGCCACCTGGGCTATGAAAGATCTCGCTGTCAGTGGCCACCTGGGCTCTGGGGGGTGTCTCTGTCCATGGGCCTGGACGAGTGTAAGGTCCCTTCTTACCCAAACCATTCCTGAATTGTGGAAACCACCAAAATTCCACTCCAGGTCACCTCTGGCCATGTCCCAACAAGTGGCAGAAATTTTTCCGCTCTAACACCTGCAGAGCATCGAGATCACCTCAAATTAAAAGTTCTACAACAGCCCTAAAATTCCTGAATCCATCCTGGCCTGGATTTTTGTGATAAAACTCCACTTGGTTTCCTGTTTAGGCTCAGCCTATCTTTCCTTAATCCCCTGCCATGACCACACAGGACAACTCCCAGCGGCTTTAATTCCCTTTCCATCTTTGGGCTGCTGGGATCACCTCCTGTGCTTGTAACTTCCACGACTCTCGACTTCCATTATCCCGATCCCACTGGGATAACTGGGGTTTGTTCCCAGCTGCTGGATTTTTAAAGGAATTTCTGTGACTTTGTGGAGTCAGGGAGTCCCTGGCTGTGGGACTCAGGGATTTTTCAAGAAGGAAGGTGGATGAGGCAGGAGATTCCAGGTTTGAAGCCAAGGGGCACAAACAGAGCACGGAAATTGGAAGGAAAAACTGGAATTTTGGCGTTGGGATGGCACAGACCAACACCTCCTCCAGCTGGGCATCCCCTAGAGGAGACAGGGCAAGGAAAATGAGGTGAAAAAGTGGGAATCAGGGGAAGAGAAAGCACTGGAAGAAAACTGGACTCAGTTCAGAGAATGTTACTGGGAAAGATCCATTTTCTCTGCCCTTCCAGATTTTTTTTTGTTATTTTTTTTCATTTCTCTTGGAAATTCCTGCAATAATTTGGAGGTTTGGGATGATCTGGATGAGCCTCCAAGTGTGTGTGTGTTGTATGGAGGCAAAGCAGGGAGAGCAGAGATTCTCCTGCCTCTGTTTGAGGGTTGGGATGGGTCAAAAATCCCCAAAATCCACAAAAACTGTCCCCAAAATAGTCAGATCTGAGCTGCTTCACTCCAGATCTCCCCACAGAGCAGAAGCTGTAGAAACGAGGTAAAATCCCAGCTGGATCAACAGCAAATTGACCAAGTTATGATTAAAAATATGTAAATTAGGGGTTTTTTTGGTTCTTTGGGGTCTAACTTTGGGACAGGTGAGGAAGGAGAGGGTTGGATGTGCTGGGATCCCTCACCTGGAGAGCGAGGTGAGCCAGGCCCTTCCCTGCAGCAGGAATTTCCACGTTTAGCTGGATCAGGAATGTTCTCCTGCTGGCTGGAGGTGTGAAATCGGATTTATTTTCCTCCCACGGAATAGGGCGCAGCCATCGTGGGGACGCTGCTAGCAGGATTTGAGATGGGAAAAGCACAGCGGGGGGTGTCCAGCTGTCCAGCTGTCCGTCTGTCCGAGCTCCAGGGTCATTCCAGGTTCCTAACAACCTTTATCCCCGCCTGCCCAGATCCCAAGGCTGCGCCCACGGATGTCAGGATCAGAGTCTTAAACAGCACTGCCATAGCTCTGACCTGGACCCGGGTGCACCTGGACACCATCCAGGGACAGCTCAAGGAGTACCGAGTGAGCAAATCCCAAACTCCCCGGTCCCAAATCCCCACCCAGCACTGACCATTAACACAGCTAAGCCTCCCAAAATTCCCAGCTGGCTCCCGGGGGTGGCACAGCTGGATGTGGGGATGACAGAAAACTTCCTTTGGTCACCAGGAGCTTTTGGGTTTGGGGCAGCACCAAGGATTTGCTCTTTGGGGTGTCAGGATGGGGTTGGGGATGTCTCCTGCTGCTTCCTCTGGGCTTGGAAGAGGAAGTCAAGCAGGATTTGGGATGCTCCGAGAAAACAGGGAGGGATTGGGACACAGAGCAGAGGGGCTCTGAGGGAGTGACCCGAACCAGGTCAGGTTTTGTGTCATCCCCAAAATGCTGACAGCATTTTTTACTGATCAACAACCCTTGCAAAGCCTAAACCTGCGGTCAGGACTAACTGAGTGCTAAAGCCAGCGTGGATCCATGTTTTTCCAAATCTTTCCAGGTTTATATTTAATATTTATCTATCTTTCCAGGATTATGTCTAATATTTATACTTGCTGACGATGCACAGGGGATGGAGCCATTCAAACCGAGCCAAACCTGAGCAGGGCCCTTCCCTGGGTGTTAAAACATTCCCAAATCTTCATGTCCAGCAAAGAATCCCAGCGTTCCAAATCCAATCATCTGCTGGCTCCACTTTTCCCGATTCTGAGGGATTTTCTGAATGGATTCTCGTTTCTGCACGAAATAGGATTTACAGTCAGGAGCTCGAATGGGAGATTTCCCAAATTCAGGCTTTTATTTGTGCCTGAGTGTGTCCCAGCTTTCCTTCTCCATTGCGAGTGGAAAGGGAGAACCAGTCAGATTTTAATCCTTGGGAATCAGGAACAGCTTTAGTCTGAGCTCAGTGGTTTTGCTCAAAGTTCTGGGAAGTTCTTAACACACTTCTCAGCCTCAGGTAACACCCAGATTTTCCTCATGGAGCTTCACTAATTCCTCTAAAAACTCCCACGGCCTTGAGCCAACCTTAAAGGCAAAATTCTGCTTTTTTAACATCTAAAAACCCCAAAATCCACATTATTAAACGGGAAAAATCTTCACCTGGCCTGCCTATTTCTTGAAGGCCTATTTCTGGAGAGACAGCAGCTTGCTGAAGAACCTGTGGGTCTCCAAAAAACGGCAGTTTGTGAGTTTTCCTGGAGACCGCAACCGGGGCACCGTGTCCCGGCTGTTCCCTTACAGCAACTACAAGCTGGAGATGGTGGTCACCAACGGCCGAGGGGACGGGCCCCGCAGCGAAATGAAGGAATTCCCCACCCCTGAAGGAGGTACGTTCCCACAGGGAGCTTTTCCTGCTGGGAGAGGTTTGGGTGGAGCAGATCCAGGGAGCTGAGCCGCAGCTGAGGAGGGATTTTAGCTGAGCGTCACCTGGGCGCTGTCGCCGTCGGTGACGTCGCTGAAGGAACAGCTGGAGTTGGCTCCTGACCCCTTCAGCATTCCCAAAAATCCCTCAGTCAGGTGGT
Organism: Lonchura striata; assembly: GCF_050655825.1. Taxonomy (NCBI): domain Eukaryota; kingdom Metazoa; phylum Chordata; class Aves; order Passeriformes; family Estrildidae; genus Lonchura; species Lonchura striata. Next base: position 4,973,436 of record NC_140728.1, on the reverse strand, counting down.
CTGGACACCCCAGCCAAGAAGATTTTGGGCTGAAGAAGAGAAATATTTGCCAAAGCCTTTCCTAGGCACAGCTCGATTTCCTGTCTGAGCTGTAAATGTCCCTGAGCCGCGGTTTGGGGACACGGCAGTGGTTGGATCCATCCTGGAAAAGGCAGGAAAAACTTCCCAGGACCTTCAGGAATCACTGCCAGGCTTTTTAGGCAAGAGCACCTCGTTCTTGTGTCAAGGATGAACTCAAGGGTTTAATTTTGTCGCTGGCACAGGAGCTATTTATAGACACGCCGATAATTCCGAGCTGGAGCCGCAATTCCAACACCTGGAAGTGACTTTTCCTACAGCACAGGAGGGAATTCAGGCACAGAAGGTCACAAAAACACAAGAAAATACTTGCAAGCCTTGCCCCAAAATATTTTGGGGTCTCTCCTTTTATCTTCCTTTCAGCGCTGTCTCTTCCTTCACAATTCCTTGGAAAAATCCCAATTTTTTGAGGATTTTCTGTGGATAATTGAGGTTGTTGCAGAAGAAAGGGTTCAATTCCTGTAGGTTTTGCAGGCAGGGGCATTTTGACCCTATTTCTGGGGGATTTGGGGTGGCTTTGGACATTTGGGGTGATGATAAGGACATGTGTGGGTGGCGTTAATTAATAATTACGGATTTGACTCTTACCAAGGGGAAAATGCGGATTTTATTTTTTCCTACACCACCAAGCCCTTCCATCGACTCAAACTGACATTGAGGAGGCAGAAGGATATCCTGAGCAACTAAAAATAAATCCCTGAGCTCTCCCATCTCTCTTCCCCCAATTAAGACACTGCAATTAGGAGGAAATCAGGAGAATAATTTAACTCCAGCCTGGATAATTCTTTCCTTCCTTCAGCAGTTAAAGCAACGATAATCCCAAACATTCCTTAGGGTGAGGAGTGGTGGGAAGCAGCTCCCTGGGGGAGATCTCTGGAATTCCATTTCCCAGCGATTTTTTGGGATAAGAGAAGACACTTTTGGAGGTTCTAAGAGAGAAATCTGTGGGATGAAAACTTTGGGATGGGAGGGGAGGGGTGTAAGGAAGGTTGGGAAATTTGTTTCCAACAGGTAGAAATGGGGCTGGAATTAAGATAAATTTTTGGGATACTTATCGTTCTTCTAAGGGAGAAATCCAAGGGATGAAAACTTTGGGATGGGAGGGGGGTGTCAGGAAGGTCGGGAAATTTGGGACCAAGAGAAGTGGAGCTGGAGCCAGAGAAGTTTTTGGGATATTCTTGTGCTTCTGAGAGAAATCTTCGGGATGGGTGGGGGGTGTCAGGAAGGTCAGGAGACTTGGGTCCAAGAGGAGAAGTAGGGCTGGAGTTTAGAGAAGATTTTGGGATACTTCTCATGTTTCTAATGGAGAAATTTTTGGGATGAAAACCTTGGGATGGGAGAGGGATGTAAGGAAAGCCACAAAGTTTGGGCCCAGCAGGAGAACTGGGGCTGGAGTTACATTCCAGATCTGCTTCTATGACTTCGCTGGAGGATCCCACGGGATTTTTTTGCCAAAAACACCACCTGGCTCCTGGTTTTTGGGATAAATCCTTTGTGATCCGTTCGGGGTGTGTCTGTGCGGGGAGTTTGGAGTGGCGGGTGCAGCAGCGCGAGGTTCGTTACCCCGTGTGTGTTTTCTCCTCTCTCCCCTCTCCTCCCCGCTCCCCTCCAAGTGCCCAGCTCCCCCAGGTACCTGCGGATCCGACAGCCCAACCTGGAAATCATCAACCTGGAGTGGGATCACCCCGAGCATCCCAACGGGATCATCACGGGATACACCCTCCGATACCAACCCTGTACGTGCCACGTCTTCTTCCCGCTGATAAATCAGCAAATCCTTCCCTTCCTGCTTTTTGCCAGGGCAGGGAGATCCATGAGGAACTGGAGACTTCCATGGTGGGACAAACTGGTGTTGGGAGGGGTCCTGGTCATCTGCAGGGGGGTGGTGGGTGCTAGCAGCTCCCCAGGCTCAATTTTTGAAAGGAAATCGGTTTTATCTCAGATTTAGGAAGATTTTAGGTGCAGCCTGAGACATTTTTGGTGCTCACCCAACACTAATTGGATGAGATACCCAGAGCCTGAATGACCCTGAGCCTTCTGTGCCCACCTGAATGTCCCCCCAGCAAGTCCCCAGGTGCCCCAAACAGCTCTGTGCCCCACAGTGACCCCACAGATCCTCTCCGGGGTGAGGCGACAAGCTGGAGACACTGCACTTAATCAAGGAGGGGTTGAGTGCTCAGCAGTCCCCAGACTCCATTTTTGAGGGCAAATCAGCTGGATCGTGGATTTAGGAAGATTTTAGGTGCAGCCAGAGTTGTTTTGGTGCTCATGCAAACACAAGATTTAGGAAGTGATACCCCAGAGCCTGGGGTGTCACCAAGTGCCCCAAGCTGGCCACACTCAGAGCAGCAACAGCTCTGAGCCCCTCAGTGACCCCACAACGACCCTCCAGAGGGGTGAGGGATGAACTGGACACCCCAAAATTCCTGCGCCAGGCTGAGCTTGGCCTGCTCCGCCTTCTCTCTGCAGTTAACGGGTCGCGGACGGGCCGGACGGTGGTGGAGAACCTGTCCCCCAACCAGACGAGGTTCACCCTGCAGAGGTCAGACCCCATCTCCCGCTATCGCTTCGTGCTCCGCGCCCGCACCCAGGTGGGAGAGGGAGAGGCCCTGGTGGAGGAGTCGCCGGCGCTGCTGGACGAAGGTAAGGGCAGCACCCGGCTCTGCCGAGGGGGCAGGATGTGTCAAACCCAAAAAATGGCATCGTGACAGGATGTGGTGACCCCAAAAATGTTATTGTGACAGGCCGTGGGACAGCCCAAAAATGGCACCTTGGCAGGGTGTGGCAACCCCAAAAATGTTATTGTGACAGGCCGTGGGACAGCCCAAAAATGGCACCTTGGCAGGATGTGGCAACCCCAAAAATATTATTGTGACAGGCCGTGGGACAGCCCAAAAATGGCACCTTGGCAGGATGTGGCAACCCCAAAAATATCATTGTGACAGGCCATGGAACAGCCCAAAAATGGCACCTTGGAAGGATGTGGCAACCCCAAAAATGGCACAAAGGTCTTGAGAAATCTCAAAAATATCATCATGAAGGGCCACAGAACAGCCAAAAAATGGCATGGTGGCAAGATGTGGCAGGCCCCAAAAATGTCATCATGACAGGCCATGGAAGGGCCAAAAATGGCATGGTGACAGGCCATGGCAAACCCAAAAATGGCATCACAACGGGCCACGGAAGAGCCCAAAACTGGAATCAGGGAATCCCAAATTCCAGGAGCGCAGGACAGCGATGGCCACTGAGGTTTTCCTGCAGAGGTGGAGGTGGCCAAATGCTGCAGCAAAAACCCAGCTGAGGTGACCTGGGGACTGTCCCAGGGAAGCTCCTGGCTGTCCCCAAGGGAGGGACATTCCTCGCATGCCCTGGAGCAGGAGGATATTTGTAAAATTTATATTTTTTACCAAAAGAGGGCAGGGCGAGATGGGATTCAGGAAGGAATTCCTCACTTGGAGGGTTTGGAATCGCTGGCACGGAGAAATGTGGATGCTGCTGCATCCCTGGAAGTGTCCAAGGTCATCTTGGAGCCACCTGGGATGGTGGAAGTGTCCCCGGGTGGAACTGGATGAGATTTAAGGCCCTTCCCAACCCAAGCCAATCCATGATTTTGGGATCTCGCTCTCCTTGTGCGGAGGGTGAAGCTCTGATTTGCTCCTCTGTGTTTCTGTGTCAGCTCAACAGGGGCAGCTTTGGGGGATTTTTGAGTGCAGGGAACTCAGTGACACCTCTCTGTCACCCCACGGGTGTCACCCCACCCTAAAAGCCTCCAGAGCCCCAATCTCAGCCCCATAATCAGATAAAATTCCCAGTGCCACCTCTGTGTCACCCCACGGGTGTCACCCCACCCTAAAACCCTCCAGAGCCCCAATCTCAGCCCTGTAATCAGATAAAATTCCCAGTGCCACCTCTCTGTCACCCCACGGGTGTCACCCCACCCTAAAACCCTCCAGAGCCCCAATCTCGGCCCCATAATCAGATAAAATTCCCCTTGTGGAGCATCCATCAAATTTAAGTGGAATTTCTGGAGCCTGAGGGAGCCAAGGGCGGCTCTCTCCCCTCTTTAAGCTCGGCTGACAGCGCTGGGATTGGGTTAGAGCTGGGATTTAATGGGGTTTTCTCTCCTTCCCTCCATCCCCCACCCCAGCTAATGGCTCTGAGTGGGGAAAGCGATTCCTGCCCGGATCCAGTGGGAATAAAACCATTCCCAACACCCCTGGCATGGGATCCAGCAAAATTTATTGGATGGGGGGAGAAAGCAGCCGAGGAAAACACGAGCGGGGCCTGGAATTGTTTTCAAAGGAATTGTGAGAGCTCAGGGGTTGGATTGAAGCTGAAAATGGAATATTTTTAGCTGGTTCACACCCGAATTTTGGACACTGATAATAGCGAGATAACAGTTGTGTATAAATTTTAATTGATTTGGATCCGTTTTGTGTATTGGAAATATCAGTGGTGCCCAAACCTGCTGGACAAGACAAGGAAATCCCTCTGTGGGGTTTGGGGTGAGGATGTGTCACCCAGTTCTGCCAAAGAGACCAAGTTTGGCTGTCAAAACCCAAAAAATTATAAAATTTGAGTGATTTACTCCCATACCGCAGAAATTTGCCACCCAAAAATGAGGTACAATGGAAAACAGGTGAGTTTTGCTCATTTTGATGGGACTTCCTGCCGAAACTAAGCAGATTAAGAAAATTAAACCCAGATGAGGCTGGAATTAAAGGAAAATAAGCAGATCAAGGAAATTAAACCCATTTGCGTGCTCCGAGGAGGTTTCCTGCTCACCAGGCTCCTCCACACTTGGAGTTGCAGTAAATTAAAAAAAAAAAAAAAAAAAAAAGGAAAAAAAAGAAAACAAGGAAAAACTGAGGTGAAATTTGAGATTCGGTGTTTTTGTTGGGATTAGACCTAAACACCCACTTAAGGACTCGGTTTAATGACACCATTGTCACCTCGATGCCACTGCTGTCACCTCAGTGCCACCTCTGTGCCCTCTTGGGTGTTTAACCTGGATCCTGGTGTGGTTTATCCCCGATTCCTTGACGAGGTTTATCCCTGATTCCTGGTTTATCCCAGATTCCCCGGCTTGGTTTATCCCAGGTTTCCTGGCATGGTTTATCCCTGATTCTTGGTTTATCCCAGATTTTCTGGCATGGTTCATCCCTGATTCCCAGTTTATCCCAGTTTCCTGGCATGGTTTATCCCTGATTCCTGGTTTATCCCAGATTCCCTGTCTTGGTTTAGCCCAGATTTTCTGGCATGGTTTATCCCCAGTCTTTGTTTATCCCAGATTTCCTGGCATGGTTTATCCCTGATTTCCAGTTTATTCCAGATTCCCTGGCTTGGTTCATTCCAAATTCCTGGTTTATTCCTGATTCCTGGTTTATCTCTGATTTCCTGGCATGGTTTATCCCTGATTTCCGGTTTATCTCTGATTACTGGTTTATCCCAGATTCCCTGGTGTGGTTTATCCCTGATCCCTGTTTTATCCCCAATTCCTGTTTTATCCCTGATTCCTGGTTTATCCCCGATTCCTAGTTTATCCCAGATTTCCTGGCATGGTTTATCCCAGATTTCCTGGCATGGTTTATCCCTGATTCCCTGGTGTCATTTATCCCTAATTCCCTGGCGTGGTTTCCCCTGATTCCCAGTTTATCCCAGATTCCTGATTTATCCCAGATTCCCAGTCTTTGTTTATCCCAGATTCCCTGGCATGGTTTATCCCCGATCCCTGTTTTATCCCCAATTCCTGGTTTATCCCCGATTCCTGGTTTATCTCTGATTTCCTGGCATGGTTTATCCCTGATTTCCAGTTTATTCCAGATTCCCTGGCTTGGTTCATTCCAAATTCCTGGTTTATTCCTGATTCCTGGTTTATCTCTGATTTCCTGGCATGGTTTATCCCTGATTTCCGGTTTATCTCTGATTACTGGTTTATCCCAGATTCCCTGGCGTGGTTTATCCCTGATCCCTGTTTTATCCCCAATTCCTGGTTTATCCCCGATTCCTGGTTTATCTCTGATTTCCTGGCATGGTTTATCCCAGATTTCCTGGCATGGTTTATCCCTGATTCCCAGTTTATTCCAGATTCCCTGGCATGGTTTATTCCAAATTCCTGGTTTATTCCTGATTCCTGGTTTATCCCTGATTTCCTGACATGGTTTATGCCTGATTCCCTGGTGTCATTTATCCCTAATTCCCTGGCGTGGTTTTTCCCTGATTCCCAGTTTATCCCAGATTCCTGGATTCCAGTGGCTCTCCCAGGTTGGATTCAATCCCCTTTTCCCCCTCTCTCTCCTCTCTCCGGCGACTCCGAGTGTCCTGGCGGCGCGTTGGGGTTCTTTGATAAATTCCTGTGTTTTTCTCTCCCCTCTTTCTCTCCGTTTTCCCGTTTTTCCTCCTCTCTCTCCCTTTCCCTGGCGCTGCCTCCGAAGCCACGCCAAGCCCAGGTACCGTACCCGGAGGTAACCGGCATGGGGGCAACGGAGCTTGCCAATTAAGCTGCCAATTAAGCCGAAAAGTTCATTAAAACCCTTCCAATGGCCACGCCAATTGGGCATTTCAATCCTGGCAGGCACAAAGGGGACCAGGGCGGCTCCACAGCGGGGCAGGCGAAGATTAAAAGTCTCTAAGCCGGGTTTAAGAGCCACTCAAAAAATCTCATGAAAACCAAACCACGGTGGCCGTGGGCTGGGCGAGCCCAATGGAGGCTCAATTTCAAATTAAAATGAGGTTTTTCCCTATTAAAGTGAGGGTTTTCCCTATTAAAATTGGGGTTTTCCCCTATTAAAGAGGTCTTTTCCCCCATTAAAATGTTTGTTTTTTTCCTCTTTTAAAGTGTTTTTTTTCCCTATTAAAGAGGACTTTTCCCCCTATTAAAGTGGCTTTTTTCCCTATTAAAGAGGACTTTTCCCCCTATTAAAGTGGCTTTTTTCCCTATTAAAGAGGACTTTTTCCCCTATTAAAGTGGCTTTTTTCCCTATTAAAGAGGACTTTTTCCCCTATTAGAGTGAGGGTTTTTATCCCTATTAAAAGGTGCTTCTTCCCTATTAAAGAAGTTTTTTCCCTATTAAACAGGGGTTTTATCCCTATTAAAGATGGGGTTTTCCCTATTAAAGTGGGTTTTTTCCCCTATTAAAATGGGTGTTTTTTCCCTATTAAAGGTTTTTTATCCATTAAAGTGGGTTTTTTTCCCCTATTAAAGAGGGTTTTTCCCTATTAAAGAGGGTTTTTTCCCTATTAAAGAAGGTTTTTTCCGTATTAAAGACAGTTTTCCCCCTGTTAAAATGTTTTTTTTTTCCTATTACAGGTTTGTTTTGTTTTTTTTTTCTTGGGGTTTTTTTTTGTTTGTTTGTTTGTTTTTTCAATATTTAAGATGGTTATTTCCTTGTTAGAGATGTATTTTTTCATATTTTAATGGGGTTCCCCCCCTGTATTAGCAGGGTTTTTTCCCCCTAATATAGACAGTTTTTTCCCCATTAAAGAGGGTTTTCCCTCTAGTTTAAAGGGGATGTTTTCCCATATTAAAGAGAGGCATTTTTGCCTATTGAAGGGCTTTTTTTTTTTCAATATTAAAGGGGAGTTTTTCCCTATTAAAGAGGTTTTTTTCCCCTATTAAACAATTTTTCTACCTATTAAAAAATGTTTCCCCCCTCTTATTGTGGGAGTTTCCCCCTATTTTAGAGGGGTCTTTTTCCCTGTTTTGGAGGGGAATTTTTCCATATGGAAAAGGTTTTATTCCCTATTGAAGACTTTGGTTCTCTGGTTCCCTCTAGTAAAGACATTTTTTTCCCCATTAAAAAAGGTTTTCCCCCTGTTAAAGAGGGGTTTTCCCCCTATTAAAGAAACTTTCCCCCCTATTTTAGAGGGGTTTTCCCCCTATGAAAAAGAGGTTTTCCCCTATTAAAAAGGGGTTTTCTCCCTACTAAAGAGACATTTTTCCTTATTACATAAGAGGGTTTTTCCCTATTAAATATTTTTTCCCTATTAAATATTTTTTCCCTATTAAAGACCTTTTCCCCCTCTCACAGGAGATTTTAACCCCGGCTCTGCACAAACCCCTGTCCCTCTTTAACCCTCACCAACCCCACAAAACCCAGAACATTCCTGGCTCCATGGGGCCCTGCCAGCACTTGCGGGATCTCACCTGGAGATTCGGGATTTTTTATTTTGGAGGGATTTTTTTGAGGGTTTTGATCCAGGAGATTCCTCCCATTCCCGGTGTCCATTGGAAGGGTTGAGCGGGAATTTGAGCTGTGCATGTTCTGCATGGAGCCTTCTGCTGGCTTTGCCCTCCTCGCTATTCCCAAAAAACCAGTGGGAGCAGGGAAAAGATCTTTTCCAGCACCAGGGACAGCTCCTCCTCCTCCCGCTTCCATGGAAAACCCGATCCCGGATATTCCAGCGCCGCCCTGCATCGCCCCAACACCACTCCAGAACACGCAGGGAAGGATTCCCACCTCTCCCAGACTTGGAAAATTCCGATTTCCCCACACCCAACGCGCATTTCCCACATTCCAAGCAGCGGGAGAGCCTTTTCCCAGCTCAGAAAAGCGGGAATTGCCAACCAGGGGGGTGCAGCCGCCCCGAACTCATCCCAAAAAAAAGCTTTTTTTGGGAGCAGCAGCAGCTCCCGATTCCCCACAGCAGGTCCTGCTTTGCCTCTGCACATTCCAAGCAGGAACAGCTTCCCAGGGAAGGTTTTCCCAAGGGATCCAAGTGCAGGATTCGCTTTCCTGCCTGGTGGATGTTCCTTCGCATGGATTTTGCTGCAGCGATGTCTCTTCCCGATATTATTTTGCTTTTCCCCCCCCTTTCCCGAACAGATGCCAATCTTTCTCCTTCCTGTCTTTTTCTCTTCTGTCACCATCCCCTCCCCCAAAAAAAGAGGAATAACAGATTGGTCAGGTTTAGGTGGTGGGGATCTGAAAAGGCACTTAAAAATCCTGGGAATGCACATGAAAATCCTGAAAATCAACATAAAAATCCTGGAAATGAACATAAAATCCCTGAAAATGTACATAAAAAAACTCGGGATCAAGACCACCCTTTCCTCCAGCTCCTTCTCCATCCAGGGTTTGGCTCAGCCATCAGAATCCGGATTTTCTTTGTGGATCAGGATCCCCTCAAGTCCTTTATTGGTTCCAGAGGGTCCTGCTGAACTCTGGAATCGTGCCCTGATTTCTTCATCCTCCCCACACCGAATCATTCCCAGCTTCATTTCTTGCCCCACTGGAATTATTTGTGATTTCAGGGATAATCCCCCAATTATCCAGAGCCCATCCCTCCATTTCCCCCTTTCCAAAAGGAGAAATAACACTTTGGAGAGTCGGGAAGTGGAGCTGGAGATGGGGAATTGCTGCCTCATCTTCCTCCCCATTCCAGGCTCCAGGAGGGGACTCAGGGCATGGAAAATTCCCTTTTCCACCCCAGACCCCCTCCAGAGCTGGATCTCCTTCTCCTCAGGCCTCCTCAGCTCCAGAGGATGTTCCTCTTCCCAAAAAATCCTCGGAAATGCTTCCCTGTCCTTCCCCATCTCCACTGGCTGACCCAGCTCGGGTGGATTTTTATGGAATTTGTCCTGAATTTCAGGAAAATTCTCCTTACCAAGGCTGGTGCTGACAGGCAATGAAAAGTTCATTTTCCAGGGAAAACCTGACACAGGGCCAGGAGGAACTGGAGCAGGTGATGGAATCGGAGTGAAGTGAAGGGATTTTCCCTCAGGAAAAGCTTCACCTTTCCTAAGCCCGGCTTTGGACAGCAGGAGAGGAGATTTGGGAAAAAGAGGAGGTTAAAAAAGAGTTTTTATTTATGCTCTGAGTGAAAAAAAAAATCCAAAACTGGATTTTTTGATTTTCCATCCTTATGGAGAAACTTTATCAGGGACCATAAAGAAATCGGATTTAGACTCAGAGGGAAAATCCTGACTTTTCTCTGTCCATAAATGGGAATTGGAGGTGAAAAATCCCATTTTTCATTTTAGAAACAGAAGGAATTGCTGAGCCTTCTCTTTCTGCTCCATCACCCCCTTCTCTTCTCCAATTTCTTCTCTTTCCACATCGGATTTTCAGCACTTTGTGGCCAAGGACTCCCAATTCCATTCTGTTGGTAAAAACCAGGAGAATTAAAAATAAATTTTCACCAATGTCCTCATCCCAACCATCAAAAATCATGAAAAATTCATCCCAATCTCTCCAAGCCTCATTATTTTGTAGACACACCCCAGGGAAAGCTGTTGCCACAGCCCAACAACGCATTAAAAGCACCTTTAAATAATTAAAAAGCAGCACAGATTGGGATTGCTTCCTGCATTTTGCAAAAAAACAAAAGCCACTTTTCGTGAATTATCCTACTCCAAGCAGGATTTGCATCTTTTCCTTAGAGATTCCCTTCAAAAAATCCCATTTTTCTTTTAGGATTCTCCCTCGCTGAGATTTTTTTCCCCCTAATCCGACCTTCAAACAGGTTTTTGTGGAAGGTTTGGATTTTTTTTTTCCCTGCTCACTCCCGGCTGGGGAGACAGCGAAGAGCTCAGCATCTCTCATTAGTGAAATTATTAATTGCTGCAGCTTCAATCCATCATCTTCCCCCCATCCTTCCCTGAGAGGGAATAATGGATCTTGGAGACGGAAAAAGCCTTGAAAGGGAGACAATTAAAGAGCTGAGCGCTCGTTTGGCGCTTTCCAGGAAGATGGGCTCGGCTAAAACGGGACAAAGAGCTGGGAATTGCTGCTGCTGCTTTTTACTTCGAATTTCCGCTTGATTTCTTCCCACTTGGAGCAATTCCCACGTTCTGCCCTGAATGGGATGGGGAATTAGTGGGATTTTTCCCCCATCCCACAAATTCCAGGCGCTCCGTCCTGACCCCAAACTTTCTGCCCAAGCCCTGGGAATGCAGAACAACTCCAGCTCTTCCACAAAACTCGGGAATGCCATGGCTGGAGCACTGCGGCCGATTTTAGGAAGGTGGATGGGATTTCCAGGCTTTCCAAAGGGTCGGGAATGCCAGCCTGGGTCTCCTGTCTCCCTTTGGGATCTTTGTCACTCCTGGTGGCAGCAGGAGGGGACCCCGGGAAGGGACTCTGAGATCCCCGAGGTCCCTTTTCTTTGGGGGATATCAGATCCCTGAGATCCTCCTTGATCCCTGGGATCCCTAAAATCCATTTTCTTTGGGGGATGTTGAATCCTGTGATCCCTTTTAGTTTTGGGGATATTGGATCCTTGGGTTCCCTGAAGTCCCCCTTGATCCCTGGGATCCCTGAGATCCCTTTTCTTTGGGTGGATATCAGATCCTTGGGATCACTGGATCCCTGGGATCCTTGAGATCCTTTTTCTCTGGGGGGATATCGGATCCCTGCAATCCCTTTTCTTTGGGGGATGTCAAATCCTTGAGAGCCCTGAAATCCTCCTTGATCCCTGAGATCCCTGAGATCCCTTTTCTTTGTGGGATATCAGATCCATGGGATGTCTGAAATCCTCCCTGATCCCTGGGATCCCTGAGATCCCTTTTCTTTGTGGGATATCAGATCCATGGGATGTCTAAAATCCTCCCTGGTCCCTGGGATCCCTGAGATCCCTGAGATCCCTTTTCTTTGTGGGATATCAGATCCATGGGATGTCTGAAATCCTCCCTCATCCCTGGGATCCCTGAGATCCCTTTTCTTTGTGGGATATCAGATCCATGGGATGTCTGAAATCCTCCCTGATCCCTGGGATCCCTGAGATCCCTTTTCTTTGTGGGATATCAGATCCATGGGATGTCTGAAATCCTCCCTGATCCCTGGGATTCCCGAGATCCCTTTTCCTTGGGGGATATCGGATCCTTGAGATCCTTGGGATCCCTGAAATCCTTCTTGACCCCTGAGATCCCTGAGATCCCTTTTCTTTGGGGGATATGAGGTCCATGGGATGTCTGAAATCGCCCTTGATGCCTGGGATCCCTCTGATCCCTGAGATCTCTTTTCTCTGGGGGATATGAGATCCCTGAGATCCCTCCGATCCCCTCCAGCCCTTGGGATGGATTCCGAAGCCCCCGATCTCCCCTTCCCCAAATCTGAGCTCTCCTCCCGCATCCATGTCAGACTCAATCCCGAACGGGGCCGCAGCTCCGATCCCGGGCGCGCTTTGGGATCGGGCCCTTCCCTGCCTCCCTCTCTGTTCCCACCGCGTTCCCCCCCGGCCCCCGCGCGTTTTCCAGCCCACCCCACCCCACTCCTCACCTGTGCCGCTCCTGCCAGGCTGATTTCCATCCCCGCCATCCCCTCCCGGATCTCCCGGAGCCAGCCCAGCTCATCCTGATGGGAAGTGACGGCTCCAAGTGGGGCACTGTGGAAACCCAGGGCACCGGGAATGTTTCTCTGCCTGCTCGGGGGTGTCCTGACCCCCAGGGGAGCTCTGACTTTAACCCTTATTCATGGAGAAAACTCCCAAAGCCTCAAAGTGAGCCAGAAACCACGAAAGTGTGAAATAGATTGTAGAGATTGTAGCGTAGCAGGTCACACGGGTGAGAAATTAAAGGTTTTTAGTATGTTATAGATGAGTTCAAAATAGAAGATATAAGATGTTGTCTTCAGTTCCTTTCTTCTTCCTCTTTCTTCTTAGGTTTAAGTAATATCTTGTAATTAAATAGAAAAGCCACATTATGAGTCTTTAGAAGTCAGTTATTAAGTTAGAAAAAAATTAAGTATCACTTCTTAATTAAGTAGCATAGTTTTTTATTAGACTTAAAAAACCTTACAACAAAAAATTATTAACCCTTTTGATACCGTTTTTATACACACAGAGTCTAGTGCAAACTCTATGCTCAAGTTTTGATAAAATAACAATAAACAAAAACTAAAAAGCAAAAAAAAATCCAATCCATCTCTCATTCCTGACACAAAACTACTCCAAAAAAGCCTCCCTTATCAGGGGAGTGCCCAAAAAAATTACCCAACTTAAAACCCACAAACTCGCAGGGCAGGGAGGGCAAACCCCGCCTGGAACCGCTGGCAGCTCATCCCGGAGCTTCGGGCAAAGCAGATTTGGGGGCGTGAGGGATGCTCAGAGATCCACCCCGGATCATCTTTTCCTATTTAAAACCTGGAGGAGCATTAAATCTGGATTTCTGCTTCTCCTGGGAGAGCCCCGCTGGAAGCTGCGGAGCCGTGCCAGGTTTTCCGCCGGCTCCCAAATTCACTTTGTGCCCTTTGAGGTCTCGTTGTCCTCCGGGGGGAGCCGGGATTCCCGTGGGAATGCCGAGCCTGCATTAGCGGAGTGTTCCCAGCCTCCGGCGCGGCTCCATCCCGTTAATGGGGACATTAACCCGGCGACACCAATCTCTTAACCCCAAAAACCCGCCAGCGATCCGCGGAGAGGGATGGGGACAAATCCCAGCGCAGAAAAAGCTTTTAGCGGCCTCGGGACCCCGCCAAGTCCTTGCGGAACAAACCCAGAAGGGCAAAACGCAAAAATATTTTTTGGGTTTATTGTTTGGCTCACCACGAGGGCAAAGCCGAGCCTTTGGATGTGTCCCCTCCCTGTCACCTCCCCCTGCCCGGCTGGACCCCCGGGCCGGGCTGAGCACGGGGGGCTTCGGATCGGGGTGCATGAGATGGGAACGCTGTGGGGTCAGCGCCGAGAGCACCGGGAGGGGTTTGGGGTGACTGTGGCTGTTTCTGGGGCTGCACGAGGGGTTTGGGGTGACTGTGGCTGCTCCTGATACTGAACGAGGGTTTTGGGGTGACTGTGGCTGCTCCTGAGGCTGCACGAAGGTTTTGGGGTGACTGTGGCTGCTCCTGGGGCTGAACGAGGGTTTTGGGGTGACTGTGGCTGCTCCTGAGGCTGCACGAGGGTTTTGGGGTGGCTGGGGCTGCTCCTGGAGCTGGATGGGAGTTTTGGGGTGGCTGGGTTGCTCCTGGGGCTGCACGAGGGTTTTGGGGTGACTGTGGCTGCTCCTGGGGCTGAACGAGGGTTTTGGGGTGACTGTGGCTGCGCCTGGGTCTGGATGGGAGTTTTGGGGTGGCTGGGGCTGCTCCTGGGGCTGAATGGGAGTTTTGGGGTGGCTGGGGCTGCCCCTGGGGCTGAACAAAGATTTTGGGGTGACTGTGGCTGCTCCTGGGGCTGGATGGGAGTTTTGGGGTGGCTGGGGCTGCTCCTGGGGCTGGATGGGAGTTTTGGGGTGGCTGGGGCTGCTCCTGGGGCTGAATGGGAGTTTTGGGGTGGCTGGGGCTGCTCCTGGGGCTGAACAAAGATTTTGGGGTGACTGTGGCTGCTCCTGGGGCTGGATGGGAGTTTTGGGGTGGCTGGGGCTGCTCCTGGGGCACTTTTGAGGGACCAGGGTTGGTCTGGGGCCATCCCTGAGGCTGGCCTGGAGTTCTGGGGGGACTGTGAGGAGCCGTGAGTGCTGTGGGGGCACCCCTGGAGCTGGGCTGGAGGTTTTGGGTACCTGGGGCTGCTCTGGGGTCACCCCTGACCTGGGCTGGTGCTTTCAGCTGTGCTCAAACTCTAATTTTGCATCTCAGATGGACTGAGAGAGCTGCTGCTCCTCCCAGCATTTGGATGTTGAGTTTCAGGGCTTGGGTCTCCCTGGGGATGGGGTGAGTGGGAAAGAAAAGCCTGACTTGGTCCTAGGACTGGTTTTAAAGTGCTTCGCTAGAGCTGTTGTGGTTTGAGGCGATATTTATAAAATCTGGCTTCCTTCGCCCATCGGAGGGATTTGGAATCGCGTGGCCCACAGGAATAATGATGATAAATATAATTTAACCTGAGCGTGCCGGGGTGAGTCCCCTCGGAGTCACCTTTGGTATTTGGAGCTGAATTCCGGCTGAATTTCTGCTGAAACGTTCCAGCCCCATCCAGGCCCTGTGGGACCCTCACCCCATTCAGGGTGGGTTAAAGGACACTTTTCCCTCTTTCCTTGGAGAGCACATTCCCTCTTTTCCTTAGGATCACAGCCCGAGTGAGACAATTAACAAACAAATCGCTCCCAATGATCCCCCAGGACAGCTCGGGGTGTTCCAAACCCTCATTTAAATGTAAATTCGGAGGGGCAGCGCTGCCCAGGCTCCGACCTTCCCTCCCCAGCCAGTTAAACCCCCTCGATGCCGAAGCTGCTCCTTCTCCAGGCTGGAAAAATCTGGGAAGCTGCAGGCTGAGCTGGCGGCTCCAAAAATGCCGGAGGTGTAGTCCAGGGGCATCCGGATTAATGGAATTCATTCTTGGAATTCCATTCATTAATGGAATTCATCCCATTCATAATTGGATTTGTGCGTTTTCCATGAGCTAGATCCCATTTCCTGGAATGCCGTGGGACGATGGGGTGAGGACAAACCTGAGCGTCCCCTCAGCTGCATTTTCCCAGGCTGGCCGTGCTGGTTTATCCCAGGAGATGTCGGGCACAGGAAAGGCAGAGGACAACAGCTCGTTCAGGCCTGGGATTGGGATCAGGATTAGGATCAGGATTGGGATCAGGATTGGGATCAGGATTGGGATCAGGATCGAACTGGGGGAACAGGAGCAGCCCCAGCACCTCTCCCAACCCCTGGGATGGGCTCAGGGGGACAGGGGTAGGAAAAGGGGCTCAGCCTGGAATTCCCAGTGGGATTTGCTCCAGATCCTGGGACAGGTTCAGGCCACCCCTGCATGGGGCCAGGGACAGGAAAAGTGGCTCAGCCTGGAATTCCCAGTGGGATTTGCTCCAGATCCTGGGACAGGTTCAGGCCACCCCTGCATGGGGCCAGGGACAGGAAAAGGGGTTCAGCCATGAGTTCCCAATAGGATTGGCTCCTGCACCTCTCCCAAATCCTGGGACAGGTTCAGGCCATCCCTGCACAGGGTCAGGGGCAGCAAAAGTGGCTCAGCCTGGCATTCCCAGTGGGATTTGCTCCGGCACCTCTCCCAGCCCCTGGGACCAGCCCAAGCCATCCTTGCATGTGGCCAGGGCAGGAAAAGGGGTCCAGCCGTGTATTCCCTGTGGGATTTGTGCCTGCACCTCTCCCAGCCCCTGGGATCAGCCCAAACCATCCCTGCATGGGGCCAGGGCAGGAAAAGGGGTCCAGCCGTGTATTCCCGGCGGGATTTGTGCCTGCACCTCTCCCAGCCCCTGGGACCAGCCCAAACCATCCCTGCATGGGGCCAGGGCAGGAAAAGGGGTCCAGCCGTGTATTCCCGGCGGGATTTGCTCCGTGCTGCACCACTCCGGGGAGGGCAGCGCTCTGGAGATGCCACCTCAGGTACAAAGCCGGTGTTTCCCTCTCCCAGAGGCAACTGGGCCGCCTCCAACCACAGTGGAGGAAACCAGTCCTGAAACCAGTCCTGAAACCAGTCCTACAATCAGCCCTACAACCAGCCCTACAACCAGTGCTACAATCAGTCCTACAACCACCCCAACCACCACCGACACCACAACCACCACCACAACCACCACAACCACCACCAGCACTGCCGCCAGCACCGCCGCCAGCACCAGCGCCGCTGCCGAGAGGGCTCCGGCAGCCACCACCAGGCACGAGTTGGGTACTGAGCTTTCCTTTTCCTCTAACCCCTCTCTAACCCTGCTGGGACCCCTCCCCACCGCGATTCCTTGGGATACCGGGAGAATTGGAGACATCGCATGGCTCCGGAACGGGAATCTGGGTGTACAAGTGGGGACTTGGAGGGTTCTGTGGAATCTTCGTGCACAAGTGAGAATTTGGAGGGTTCTGTGGAATCTGGGTGCACAAGTTGAAATTTGGAGGGTTTTGTGAAATCTGGGTGTACCAGTGAGAATTTGCGGAGTTCTGTGGAATCTGGGTGCACAAGTGGGAATTTGGAGAGTTCTGTAGAATCTGGGTGTACCAGTGAGAATTTGCAGAGTTTTGTAGAATCTGAGTGCACAAGTGGGAATTTGGAGAGTTCTGTGGAATCTGAGTGCACCAGTGAGAATTTGGAGGGCTCTGTGAAATCTGGGTGTACCAGTGAGAATTTAGAGAGTTCTGTAGAATCTGGGTGCACAAGTGGGAATTTGGAGAGTTCTGTGGAATCTGGGTGCACAAGTGGGAATTTGCAGAGTTCTGTGGAATCTGGGTGTACCAGTGGGAATTTGCAGAGTTCTGTGGAATCTGGGTGTACCAGTGGGAATTTGCAGAGTTCTGTGGAATCTGGGTGTACCAGTGGGAATTTGGAGGGTTCCGCTCCACCAGGGAACACCCCAGCCCTGCTGGGGGTGTGGTGATGCTGGATGCATTTTGGGAAGAGGTGGACAGCCCCACAGATTCCCCCCAGAGTGTGATTTGGTGTTCAGAGCTGTTACAAATGGGTTCTGGTGCTCCTGCAGGAGATGTCAGCTCAGATTTAGCACCTCAGCTGTTAGCAAGGAGACCTGTCAGGATTTATCCAAGTTCTTGGGTTTATCCCGCTGCTCCCTGCGCTGCCGGAGCCCTTGGGAACTCTGGGGAAGGGTGGGAGTTCCAGCACCATCCCTGTGCCAGGCATTTCCCAGGTCTTCTCGTACCATCAGGACAATCAAACTCGGCTCTGGCGGGGAAATCTTCCCTCCTGGATGTGTTTGAGGGATAAATCTGGAAGGATTTATCGGGATTTGAAATACCAGGGTAACGGAGTTGGTGGTTTACAAATAATTAGGGTTGTTCAAAAAAACCAATCAAGCAAAAAAAGGGAATGAAATCTGGCTTAAAAACTTGGATGGGGTTTGGAGCAACCTGGGATAGAGGAAAACGGGGATTGGGGGTGGAATGAGAAGAGTTTTAGGGTCCCTTCCAGCTCAAACGAGTATGGGATGATGCCATGACTGAATTCAAAGCAGTTTCTCTAGATTTTGGCATAAAATCAGTTTAAAATGCTTTAAAGCCACCAAAACGTTCTGCAGGGGAGATCTGCCCCCACCTGACAGCCCAGGACTGGTGACAACGTGAGATCACCCCCACACCAGTCATTAATGCATGGAAAATGCTGCTAATTAGAAATAGGGAATTAAGCATTAGGCACAGGACAGGGAAAGAGAACAGGAGGCAACGAGGAACCTCCAGTGTCCCCATCCAACCCAGGCTGGGATTTAAGAGATTCCAGCTCACCCCACAGCACCAGGCCCTTGTAGTGCCCTAAAAACCCCAAAACTGGCTTTTTCCAAGGGATTGTGGTGGTCGATCCCGGATTTGTGGCATTAAAACATTGAAACGCCTCGAGGAGAAATGACAATAAAACCCCAAGATGCTGTTCCTTAAAATCCCACTAAATTGTGGGATTGGCTCTGACTTCTGTAGGAACGGGACTCATCCCAGGGAACGTCGAGATCCCTAAACTTCAACCTCACACACGGGTGACCTCGTTGTCCCACCAGGGCCACAGCGAAGTAACAATTCCCTGCCACTCCCAGCACTGGATCCGTGCTCATCCATGCAGGAATTCCGGGACGAGGTTTCCCCGCTGGCCCAGATCCTCAGGGATGCACCCCAAAAGAATCCCAGGATGAGTTGAGTGCCGTTGGGTTTAAACACCACCAAAATTCCCTAAAAATGTTGGGAATCTTGGGAAAAAATCAATCCAAACTTAGGTTGAGGTTCGTTCATGCTTAGGCTGAGACCAAAGTGTTCACTCCAGGTTTACGTAATGATTTCGTAAGGGTTTACATGAGGTTTTTGTAAGGATTTTGTGAAGTTTTTGTAAGGATGTTGTGAGGTTTTTGTAAAGGATTTTGTGAGGTTTTTGTAAAGGATTTTGCGAGGGTTTTGTAAAGCTTTTAAAAGTTTTTTAAGGTTTTTCTGAGGTTTCTGTAAGGTTTTCATGAGGATTTTGTAAGGTTTTTTTTAAGGTTTTTATGATTCTTGTGTGTTTTCCTGAGGTTTTATAATGGTTTTGTAAGGTCTTTTTTATGGATCTTGTAAGGATTTGTGAGGTTTTTGTTACATTTTTTCGTAAGGTGTTTGTAGGGCTTTTTAAGGGTTTTATGAAGTTTTTTTGATGCTCATGTGTTTTTATGAGTTTTTATAAGGTTTTTGTACAGATTTTTAATTTTTTTTTAGGTTTTATGAAGTTTTTGTACCATTTTGTTACGGTTTTTTGAGGTTTTGTAAGGTTTTTTTCAAGTTTTGTCAGGTTTCTGACAAGTTTTTGAGAGTTTTTTCACGAGCTTTGAGCTCTGAGCCGGGCCTAACCCCAACTAAAGACTAACTCGTGTTCTAACCTGTCCCCCAGCCGCCAATGGATCGTCCATATGGGACATCAGAGCCATGGCAAACAGTAACTGGGCAAACATCACCTGGAGCCACAATTTCTCAGCAGGAACTGACTTTGTGGTTAAGTATATCACCAGTAAGCATCAGATCGCATGGGGACTCTACGGGGTGGCGCTGCCCTTAGAGATCCTGCCAGCTCCCGCCCTTTCCTTGGATTTAATTCCATTATTCCATGGCCCGCTTGGAAAAAAAAAAAACGGGAGGGGAAAACATGGTTGTGGTGGTTGGGGTAGACCAGAGGTGGTTCTCGAGGGGTTCCCTCTCTGTGCGCCGACGGCCGTGGGGTCTGACGATCCTTGGGAATGTTGAGGTCATTGGGAAGAGGTGGAAAACAGAGAGGAAAATGAAATTGATGGGAATTAGAAGATGGGATTCCTGAACCTGGAGTTGGCAGAATCCTCTAAGATCCCAAACCTCCTCCTCGGTGTTCCTTAGCGTTGTGCGGCTCCGTCCTAGGCTGGAGGCAGAGCCGGGATCTCTGGGTTCGGTGCCGGTTTAGGGAGAGGTTTTTGTCTTGTTGGTTGGTTTGGGGTTTCTGGAGAGGCAGTGCCAGCTGCTGCTCTTCCCCGAGTTTATTTCCCAACCCTCGCATCCGCTGCTGTGCTGGTCCGGAATCCCTGAAATTGTAATTCCAGGCAGGAAAGCCCTCCTGGCCATTCCAGCTTCCCTGAGGAGATGACCTTGAATTGTCCTTGAAACTATTCCCTGTGCAAAACCAGTGCCTGGTTTCCAAAATTCCCATATTTCAGGATATGCATGAGCTTGCCAGGCCCTAAATCCCAAACATTCCAGATCCAAACTCGACCCTATTTTTTCCCAGTCACTGGGAAGCACAAGGAACAGGCCGAGGTGCTGAGTCCATGCAGCAGCACCAATCCCTTGGGATTCCCTCTCCAGGATTTGCCTGAGGGGGGAAATCTTGAAGATTTCAGTCCTTTCTGAGCAGCCATGCTTGCCCACCCCTTTTTGGAGGCATTTGAAGGAACAAAACCTCAAAGCCACAATTCTCTGTGGGTAACAACCACAGCAGCTCCTTGTCCCCAGGGTGGTGACCCCAAACCAGCAGCTCCTTGGCTCAAGGTACTGACCCCAAACCAGCAGCTCCTTGTTCCCAGAGCCGCATTATTCCCACTCTATCCCAGTGATTTCACAGTGCCTTGCCTGTGAAATCCAAATATCCAGTTCCTTAGCTAAGGAAATTATCCCAAATCAGCAGTTCCTTGGCTCAGTACTGACCCCAAACCAGCAGATCCTTGGCTCAGTACTGACCCTAAACCAGCAGCTCCTTGTCCCCTGGGTGGTGACCCCAAACCAGAAGCTCCTTGTCCCCTGGGTGGTGACCCCAAACCAGCAGATCCTTGTCTTCAGGGTTGTAACTCCAAACCAGAAGCTCCTTGTCCCCTGGGTGGTGACCCCAAACCAGCAGCTCCTTGTCCCCTGGGTGGTGATCCCAAACCAGCAGATCCTTGTCCTCAGGGTTGTAACCCCAAACCAGAAGCTCTTTGTCCTCAAGGTTGTAACCCCAAACCAGCAGCTCCTTGTGTCAGTACCAACCCCAGACCAGCAGTTCCTTGTGACAGTACCGATCCCAAACCAGCAGCTCCGTGTCCCAGGAGCCGCGTCATTCCCGGCCAGCCCGCAGGGCCAGCCCCACGCCTGGGCCGCAGTGTCCCCGGTGTCCCCGCGGGGTGTCCGGGCAGGGTTTGATGTGCGGTTTCTGTTCCCCAGGTAACAAGACAGAGAAATCAATCCCCGTTAAGGCTCAGGGCCCGTCCTCGGTGCAGCTGGCGGATCTGACGCCGGGCATGATGTACAAGCTGTGGGTGTTCCCCATATGGTCCCACCCCAGCGAGCACTCGTACATTACCTTTACCACCAGCTCAGGTGAGACAGGCGTCGTCCGCGTGTCCCCGGAGCGTCCCCGGCGTGTCCCCGGCATGGCCCTGGCATGGCCCCACCATCCCCATGGAGCTTTGGTCATGGCTGCATGGAAATCCCTCATCCCACCACCCTCAACTCTCAGCATTTCTTAACCCAGGGGTTGCTCGGCACTGCATGGAGAACCCCAGGAAAGGATGGGGATCCCTTTGGATGGGGATCCCTTTGGATGGGATCCCTTTGGATGGGGATCCCTTTGGATGGGGATCCCTTTGGATGGGGATCCCTTTGGATGGGATCCCTTTGGATGGGGATGCCTCAGGATGGGGATCCCTCAGGATGGGGATTCCTTGGAATGAAGGAAAGGGAGAAGAGAACTTTTGTGTTGTCACAGCCTCTGCTTGCGGCCCCTCGGTGCCTGTTGGGACTCTGGGGGACAATGAGACGTCACTGGCGGGATGCAGGATTGGGAGTGGGAATGTGATGTTGGCACAAGAGTATCCCTAGGGATTTCCATACTCCTGGGATGTTTCCTCTGGCACTTTGCGTGGAATTTTCCAGGATTTGTATCCGTGTGGTTTCCGCATCTTCCTGGTTGTGGATTCCCCCGTTTCCCCCGTGGCTCCAGACGCTCCCTCCTTTGTCCCACAGGAGATTTATAAATTTGTAAAACTGTGCCGTTCCCTCCCGACGATTCCCAGTAAATCCAAACAGCCTTAAATCCCTTCAGATCCACCGGGGGCTTTTCCAAAGGGATCCGTGCACAGCTCCTGTCAATTCCACTCTGCTGGAATTCCACAGAGCAGAAAATATTGGAGCAGCCTCCCTGGCCGTGTTGTAGATAGAGGTGGGAATTTCCAAGGAATTAAAATGGTTTTTCTCAGCTCCAGCTGTGGGATGGGAAGCTCTGGGAATTTCCAGGCCATGCTGGGAATGGCAAAAGGAAAATGGTATTCCCAGCAAGAGAGAGCTGTGGGAACTGGGGAGCAGAGCTCCCCACACCCCAAAAAAATTGTCAGAAAATCTGGAATATCACCTGGTAATTCCCTGGCAGGGATAGATGGCGGCTGCTAGTGTTCCATGGAATTAAGGTTGGAAAAGCCTCTGCCATCATCGAGTCCCACCATTTCCTGGCACTGCCAAGGCCACCATGTCCCCAGGTGCCACATCCAGGTGGTTCTGGAGTGTCCAGCCCTGCTCAACACTGACAAATCCCCAGCTAGGGCTGCCCTCGCCTCGGTCCCCGAACTGCTCCGGGACTGAGCGGATCCATGGCACAGCAGCCCCTGGAATATTCCGGTCCCATCTGAGCTGATTTTGGACCCAGATCCCTCCCAGCACAGCTCCAGTTTTGAGTTAAATCCCCAATTTTGTTTCTCTTCCCAAATCTTTCAGTGAGTCTGAAATTTCCGTCAGCTCCCGCCCTCCCATGGGAGTTATCCCAATGGATAACGGCTTTATCCCTCTGAATAACCATTTTATCCCTCTGGAAAACCATTCCCAACCCGGACCCGCCTCTTTTCCTTCCTCCCCTGATTTTCCCCCCACTTTGGGATCTGTGGGGTGATGGAGGCAACAGCAAGGGGCCAAGAATTAAAAAAAAAACAGCCAAAAAAAGCACAATATCCTTGGCCAATTCCTGCTGGGAAGACTGCATATATTTTCCATAATTGAGAGGTTCCTACTGATATTTTCATGGAGAATGAGGGATGGAGCCACCTTTATCCCTGGGATTGAGGCTGGTGCTGACCTGAGCCCTGTGGGATGCACGGAGCTGTCGCCTTCCCTGCAGGAATAAACGCTCCACATCCATTTCTCTCCTGGCTGGATGCTGCTGACACAAGAGCCAGACCCCCACTGACAATCCTATGGCATCGGGAATGCTTTGGATTAAAAGGAACCAAGCAGGTTTAGGGGTTTTGGGGTTTTTTTTCCATATATGGTAAATAGCTGTTCTAAAGGTTTCTTCAGGCTGGGGGCAGATAAATAAGAAATATTCCCCCGCAGGAGGCCGAGTTCTGATTTCATTCCTGATTAACTGGCAGCTCATTAAGCCAAAAAAAATTCCTCCCAGGAGCAAAGGGCACTTGGAAATGACAAAAATAGCAGAGCAGAAGAGGAGGGCTGCTAAATTAAAAAAAAAAACAAACCACATAAATGGGTTTTTCAACTTGTCCAAACACTGGGAAGAGTGTCCAGGGAAGGAAATGAAGATGGGGAAGGGTTTGGAGAATCCTGAGGGAGATGGAAAGGGTCTGGAGAGTCCTGAAGGAGCTGGGAAGGGAATGGAGAGTCCCGAGGGAGCTGGGGAGGGTTTGGGGGATCCTGAGGAACTGGGAAAATATTTGGAGAATCCTGAGGGAGCTGGGAAGGGTTTGGAGAATCCTGAAGGAGCTGGGAAGGGTTTGGAGAGTCCTGAAGGAGCTGGGAAGGGGCTCAGCCTGGAGCAAAGGAGGCTCAGGGGGAATTTCTGGCTCTGCACAACTCCTGACAGGAGGGGACAGCCGGGGGGATTTGGGATCTCATCCCAGGGAACAGGGACAGGAGGAGAGGGAACGGCCTCAGGCTGTGCTGGGGAGGCTCAGGTTGGACTCCAGCAGGAATTTCCTCATGGGAAGGGCTGGAAGGGGCTGCCAGGGGGGTTTGGAGTGCCCATCCCTGGAGGTGGCACCTGGAGGTGGCACTGAGAGCTCAGGGTGGGGCACAGCTCGATCCCAGACTCGATCCTGGAGAGATTTTCCAGCTTCAGTGATCCCAGGATTCCGGGAATAGAATCACACAGGACTGGAGCCAGAGGGGACTTTTCACACCCAAAGATCTCTTTTGCAATCCAAGGAGAAAACTTGGTGGAGCTGAGCTCTGCTCCTGGCACGTCAATGATGACTCTGAGTTAACGAATATTCTGCAGTGAAATTATCATTAATTATTTTTAAAAAAGGCTCTGCAGCTGCAATTCCAATCAGGACCTGTCAGATCCTGCAGCTGCTTTCTCGTTTTCCCTTAAGGTTGGCCTCACCTTAAAGCAAATCACAAAATCCCCCAGGACAGCCACAGTCACTCATTTACTCCAAATTCACCCTTGCAGGGACTTTGATTTAGTCCTCAAGTGTTGCTTTTTTGGGAAGGGTGGATTTATCCCCCTTTTTTTCTTGGGAAGGGTGGATTTATCCCTCTTTTTTGGGGAAGGATGGGAATTTTCCCCGTACTCACAGGTAAAGGAAAAATTCCTCACCCTTCTGTGAGATCTCCTGGGGACTTGGGGTCTAAAATTGTCCCTCCTTCCCAAACCCAGCTGCAACCCCCACCCCGCCTCTCAGGCTTCTCTGGAACTTCATATTTTGAAAATCTCCTTGTTTCTCCCTGGAAAAATCCCATCCCATCGCTGTTCATGGAATTTTTCCATCTCCAAGATTTCCAGCAAAGCTTCCTTCCCCTTCCCTTCCTCAGCACTCGGATAACTGAATCCATTTCTTTGTTGTCATCTCATTCTCTCCATCTAAAAGCGCATCCTCGAGGATCCCCTCAGGCTGGGATCATGGAAATGTGGGATTTGGGAGCTCCTTCCCCTCTCAGTGCTGCCCAAAATCCACAAAACATTCCGGGTTCAGCATCACCAGAGATTCTCCTCCGTGTCATTCTCCTCTTTAATCCAAATTTCCTTTCATGGTTCACTTGCAATTCCCTGGATTTCATGCTGAGGAAATCACTTCTTCTCTTGGCCACAATTCCAATGGAATAAGCACAGTTTGGTCCCTGGAATTTTGTGGGTTAGGAATTTTTGCCAATCCATTTTTCCCTTCGCTGCCTCTTTTCCAAGATTCTTTTTCCTCGGACACAGGAAGGGAGGGCTGCTCCCTGCTTCCTTTATCCCTCCTTTTTCTCACCAGATTTTCAGGATCTTTGGGATTTTCAGGATCTCCTGCCCATGTCCATTCCCAACCCCATCCCAGTCACTCTGGTTCTCCCACATTCCCACCGGGAACGCCTCGGTTTTCCCTCAGTTTGGATAAACCCACCCCCTCCGCCCTGCTGAAGGTTATTTTCTCCTCTGCCTCGCTGAATTCCAAGGAGAGGCTGGAAAAGGCATCCTTGGAGCTATTTTTAGCCCATGGATTTGTCTGTCTGACCGTGTGGGAGAGCTGCGAGCCGGGAGCCGGGGAATGGCAGGGAGGACACGGGAGCTGGAGGATGGGAACAGGCTTGGAATTAATCCTACAAACAGGAAGGAGCCTTGGGAAGGCGCTGGAAGCAGGAATTTGCTCCAGGAGAAAACCCTCGGAGATATCAGACCCCTCTTTGCTCCAGTTCATCCCAGTTCATCCCAGTTCATCCCAGTTCAAGGCTTCCCATGAACCCTCAGAACTTAGCAATTCCCTGATCCAGCTGTGCTTCCCAAATTCCCTGGGCAGCAGGACTTGGGAATGTTCCTCTTGGATCTTCCTGCACCCAGGGCAGTTTTCAGATGCAGCTAATTCCATCAAATTCATTCCCGAGCTTCCATTGCATTTTTTTTGCAATTCCCTTCTCCCAGATTTTCCTTTCTGTTGGGCTACTTCGCTATTTGTTATTCCTGATAAAACTGATTTTATTTTCCACCATAAAAGGGGAAAAAAAAAAACAAACATGGAAGAAGCACCAAAACACCCATCAAAAAAATATCAAGTCCTCACCAAAAGCCCACCAAAAAACACCCAAAAAAACCTATCAAAAACACCAATAAAACACCAAAACAAACCCAAACACTGTGATAAAACATCAAAAAAACCCAAAGAAACACCAAGAAAACACCACAAAAAAAACACTGAAAAATCACCAATAAAGCACCAAGAAAACACCAAAAAAACCACAAAAAAACCACCCAAAAACCACCAATGAAGCACCCAAAAATCACCAATAAAGCAGCAAGGAAACACCAAAACACCCACAAAAAACACCCAAAACCCAACAATAAACCACCAAAAAACAACCAAGAAAACACCAAAAAAACCCACCCCAAAACCCACCAGTATAACACCAAAAGAACACCAAGAAAACATTTTCAAAACCCACAAATCCCTGCGCTACAACCTCAACCACACACCCGACACACCCAAACCAAAGAAAATTCCCGAAGCAGCGCCCTGAATTCCTCTCCCTCCGTTCCCTGCATGGCTGGCTCCATTCCTGAGGAATATTTTCCCGTTTTTCCGCAGCCTACACCAAGAACCAGGTGGACATCGCCACGCAGGGCTGGTTCATCGGCCTCATGTGCGCCATCGCCCTCCTGGTGCTCATCCTCCTCATCGTCTGCTTCATCAAGAGGAGCCGCGGCGGGAAGTACCCAGGTGAGGATGGGAATGGCCATTCCCGGAATTTCGGGTGCTCCGGGATTCCTGGGGATCATCCAGTGGCGGGGAGTATCCATGTGAGAATGGGAAATCCCAAAACTTAAATGAGTGGCGCAAACCCCTTGTAACCCCTTTGCCACCCCTTTGCAACCCCTTTCAAACCTTTGTAACTCCCTTGTAACCCCTTTGCAAACCCTTTGTAACCCCTTTCAAACCTTTGTAACTCCCTTGTAACCCCTTTGCAAACCCTTTGTAACCCCTTTGCAACCCCTTTCAAACCTTTGTAACTCCCTTGTAACCCCTTTGCAACCCCTTTGCAACCCCTTTGCAACCCCTTTCAAACCTTTGTAACTCTCTTGTAACCCCTTTGCAAACCCTTTGTAACCCCTTTCAAACCTTTGTAACTCCCTTGTAACCCCTTTGCAACCCCTTTGCCACCCCTTTGCAACCCCTTTCAAACCTTTGTAACTCCCTTGTAACCCCTTTGCAACCCCTTTGTAACCCCTTTCAAACCTTTGTAACTCCCTTGTAACCCCTTTGCAACCCCTTTGCAAACCCTTTGCAACCCCTTTGCAACCCCTTTCAAACCTTTGTAACTCCCTTGTAACCCCTTTGCAACCCCTTTGCAACCCCTTTGCAACCCCTTTCAAACCTTTGTAACTCCCTTGTAACCCCTTTGCAAACCCTTTGTAACCCCTTTGCAACCCCTTTCAAACCTTTGTAACTCCCTTGTAACCCCTTTGCAACCCCTTTGCAACCCCTTTGCAACCCCTTTCAAACCTTTGTAACTCTCTTGTAACCCCTTTGCAAACCCTTTGTAACCCCTTTCAAACCTTTGTAACTCCCTTGTAACCCCTTTGCAACCCCTTTGCCACCCCTTTGCAACCCCTTTCAAACCTTTGTAACTCCCTTGTAACCCCTTTGCAACCCCTTTGCAACCCCTTTGCAACCCCTTTCAAACCTTTGTAACTCCCTTGTAACCCCTTTGCAAACCCTTTGTAACCCCTTTGCAACCCCTTTCAAACCTTTGTAACTCCCTTGTAACCCCTTTGCAAACCCTTTGTAACCCCTTTCAAACCTTTGTAACTCCCTTGTAACCGCTTTGCAACCCCTTTGCAACCCCTTTAACGACCCTTTTCAAACCCTTTGCAATCCCTTTGCAAACCCTTTGCAAACCCCTCACAAACCCTTTGCAGACCCTTTCTTTTTCACTTTGCAAACCCTTTGTAAACCCTTTGTAAACCCTTTGTAAACCCTTGCTAACCCTTTGTAACCCCTTTGACAACCCTTTCCAAACCCTTTCCAAACCCTTTGTAAACCCTTTGTAACCCCTTTGTGACCCCTTTGCCACCCTTTGCAATCCCTTTGCAAACCCTTGCTAACCCTTTGTAACCCCTTTGACAACCCTTTCCAAACCCTTTGTAACCCCTTTTTGACCCCTTTGTAACCCCTTTGCTATCCCTTTCAAACCCTTTGCAATCCCTTTGTAGCCCCCTTGTAACCCCTTTGTAACCCCTGTGCCATCCTTTGCAATCCCTTTGCAAACCCTTTTTTTCACTTTCCAAACCCTTTGTAACCCCTTTGTAAACCCTTTGTAACCCCTTTGCTATCCTTTTCAAACCCTTTGCAATCCCTTTGTAGCCCCCTTGTAACCCCTTTGTAACCCCTGTGCCATCCTTTGCAATCCCTTTGCAAACCCTTTTTTTCACTTTCCAAACCCTTTGTAACCCCTTTGTAAACCCTTTGTAACCCCTTTGCTATCCTTTTCAAACCCTTTGCAATCCCTTTGTAGCCCCCTTGTAATCCCTTTGTAACCCCTGTGCCATCCTTTGCAATCCCTTTGCAAACCCTTTTTTTCACTTTCCAAACCCTTTGTAACCCCTTTGTAACCCTTTCCAAACCCTTTGTAACCCCTTTGTAACCCTTTCCAAACCCTTTGTAACCCCTTTGTAACCCTTTCCAAGCCCTTTGTAACCCTTTCCAAACCCTATGTTACCCCTTTGTAACCCTTTGCAAACCCTTTGTAACCCCTTTGTAACCCTTTTCAAACCCTTTGTAACCCCTTTCCAAACCCTTTCCAAACCCTTTGTAACCCTTTCCAAACCCTTTGTAACCCCTTTGTAACCCTTTCCAAGCCCTTTGTAACCCCTTTTTAACCCTTTCCAAACCCTTTTTAACCCCTTTGTAACCCTTTCCAAGCCCTTTGTAACCCCTTTGTAACCCTTTGTAACCCCTTTGTAACCCTTTCCAAACCCTTTGTAACCCTTTGTAACCCCTTTGTAACCCTTTCCAAGCTCTCCCCAGTGCAGTTTTCACCTTGTCGGACCTCTCCCCCCTCAGGGACCCCCCAGGACCCTTCCCCAGCTCCTCCCCATTCCCAAACCCTTCAATCCTTACTGGTTTAACTGGGAGGATGCTCTGCTCCTTCGCAGTGCGGGACAACAAGGACGAGCACCTCAATCCCGAGGACAAGAACGTGGAGGACGGATCCTTCGACTACAGGTGGGACCCCGTGGAATGTCCGACCCCCCATCAGCCCCTCCCCCACCATCACAGCCCCCTCCCCCACCCCAATCCCCCGGAACGATCCCTGTCCCCCCTTTCCCTCCTCCTGCCGCCTTCCTGCTGTAATTCCCGAAGGAAACGGCTCCTTTTCCTGGGATTCTGGAACCAGCGACCTTGGACAGCTCCCAGCAGGAGTAAACCGACCTTGATGGAACATCTGGGACATAAAATCCCAAAAAACACCCCAAAACCCCGGACTCTGTAGCAGCCTGAGGGTATTTTTGGACTATCCTTAAGGAGAAATGCCCAAAGCTCTGTTTGGATCAGGCTGGGAAGAGCTGGGATTCTGGGATCAGCTCCCTGGGACAGATCCCACCAGGAGCAGAGTGATCTTAAAGGAACTTCTGAGACATAAAATCCCAAAAAACACCCCAAAACCCCGGACTCTGTAGCAGCCTGAGGGTATTTCTGGAGTATCCTAAAGGAGAAATGCCCAAAGCTCTGTTTGGATCAGGCTGGGAAGAGCTGGGATTCTGGGATCAGCTCCCTGGGACAGATCCCACCAGGAGCAGAGTGATCTTAAAGGAACTTCTGAGACATAAAATCCCAAAAAACACCCCAAAACCCCGGACTCTGTAGCAGCCTGAGGGTATTTCTGGAGTATCCTAAAGGAGAAATGCCCAAAGCTCTGTTTGGATCAGGCTGGGAAGAGCTGGGATTCTGGGATCAGCTCCCTGGGACAGATCCCACCAGGAGCAGAACGACCTTAATAGAACTTCTGTCAAGCAAAACCCCCCAAAACACCCCAAACCCCAAATTTTGTAGCAGCCTGAGGGTATTTCTGGAGTCTCACCCCACAGCTCAGCCCCTGTCCTTGCCATGAAGGAATATCCATGGGGGAAATGCCCAAATCTCTGTAGGGATCAGCCCTGGAAGCAGGAATGGGGAATGATTTGGGGTCTGCCTGCGCTCCAGCCCCACAGAATCCCACAGAAAGCCCCGTGAGGGCTCCAGCAGGAATCCAGGTGGAACCTCTCCCACTGCCCCGGCTCCATCCCGCTCTTTGCACGCAAATGTCACCCTCAAAGAGCAGCAGAGCATTTTTCCCTCCAGGAAAACTCCTGGGATGTGTCAGAAAGGGACAGGAGCTTCCCAAGCATTCCGTGATCCCCTGGGAGCGGGAGCAGGTCCCGCTGTCAGGGCTCACCCAGCAGCCTCACGGGGGGATTTAGGATATTTTAATTTGAATTCCTTAAAGAATTAAAATTCCTTTTCCCACCTGAGCTGGAGCCAAAACCCAGTGAGAATATTTCCTCTTCATTTAAACCGGGGATTCATTGAATCCTGTGTTATTCCCAGCATTGAAGAATGAGTTTGGGATTTAGGAAGGGATGGAATAAGAATGGATTCTGCCAGAGGATTTAGGAGAAACAAAATGAATCAGAAACAGAAATGGAACAGAACCAGAGATCACATTAATTTCGTCAGAGGCACATAAACTCCATTTCAGAAGGTTTTTTTTTATTCCAGAGGATTCCATGAAACTCCCCAGACTTCCAAAAAACATGGAATACAAGCAGGATGTTGTAGGGAAAAGCTGGCATTCCTTAACATCCTCAAGAACACCCAGGACCAACACCTCCCTCCCCTCCCTGCCACTCAGCGCTTCCAGGGGTGGCCAAAAATTCCATCTATGAATTTTTGGGATACTCCCTTTGCATTCCAGGCTGGGACAGGGAAAACAGCAGAGGAGGAACGAGCCCAGCCTGGTCCTGCCGCAGGGTTTGGGGTCAGCCCCGTCCCTTCCCAAGGAAGGATTTTATGGGGCACTCCTGGCACGGGAATGAGCCATAAACCAGAGCACAGCCTGGCCCCAAACGGTGATTCCAGTCAGGATAGGGAGCCTCGTGCTTCCCAGATTTGTGGGGTGGTTTCTGGGAAGCCTGAACCCCCATCCCACAGGGATTCCCACAGGGATTCCCCCAGGCCGAGCTTCTGGCAGCACTCCCAGATTTCCCGGCTCTGCTCTCCGGAGCCCACAGAGGAAGGTCCAGCCACCCCCTCCTGGCCCCCTCCACCATTCCTGAGGCAAATCCTTGGCCAGGCACCTTCCCCCTCCAAAGGGAATCCAAACTCTTGGAATGGCTGGCAGAAATCCCCTGGCACCATCCAAGGGGTGTGTCCTTCCAGGCAAGGGGAAGGATTGGGGTGGATCTTCATCCTCCTGCTCAGCTGGAGCTCTGACTTTTATGGAAAACCCCATTCCCAAAATTCCCAAGGGAAAGGCAGGAGTCAGCAGAAGGACAATAAAACTCTGGGATGAAGTCCATGGAGTTTTATGGACTAAATGAAAGGGGGGAGAACACCAGTCTAATAAGAACAATGAAAAAAAAATCCTGCATCCCATAAACCCACCAACTTTGCCCCCTCCTCCTGAGGAACACCAGAGAGAATTCCAGGAGGTTTCCCTCTGGGAGCCAGAAGGGAATGTGGAGCCATTGGCTGATTGTGGGGCCGGGCTCCGGGAGGGGCAGCATTTAGGATTTCAGGGAAGGGCAGGAATTGAGCCCATCCCGGCTCCTGTCCCCTCCTCCCCATGGCATGGCTGCTGTGCCCTCGCCACCCTCACGTCCCCAGCGCCCTGTGCATGCCACTCTCCACGCTCCTCATCCCGAGATCCCATCACGTCTGTCTGCTCTGATCCCGGGATAATGGTGTTCCCAAGCAGGGAAGCTCCTTCCTGAGCCAGGAGCATTATCCATGGACAGCGTTCCACGTCAGTGCCGGTGCCTCATTATACCAAATGTCCCGTGGGGAGGCAGCTGGAAACTCCGGGTGCTGGGAAGGGGAAGCCGAGTGGATTTAGGGTCTGGAATTCCAGTCAGGATTTCATGAAAAGGGCACAGGTGACACAGTGCAGGCAGTGCCACTTGAGGAGGGGACACCTCAGCAGGCAGAGAGAGGGGAGGACACAACTGTCCCAGGAGCCTGGTGAGGGAGGAAAGCTCTGGGAAAGCTCTGGGAAGGTGCAGGTTTATCCATAGGGCCATTCCAAGGAATCCCAGCAGGACGCTGGGGTGAACCCAGCCACCCTTGTCCTGCTGCACGTGGCTCCCCAGAGCCACCACTGATCCCTGGACACCACCCCCAGCCCTTCCTGGACGGCCCTTTCCATGCTGGGATGGCTTCCAAGGAGGCTGATCCTGCCTGGAATGGTTCTCCCAGCTCCATTTGGTATAACGAGGCAATGATTCACGGTTTTTTAATCTTTTTTGGGTCGTAGCACTGCCCCTGTGAATGCAGAACCTCCTCATTTCTCTCTCTGATCAGGCTCTTTCTGCTTCTCTCTGTTTTATTCCCATTCCTTCTCCTCCTTTTCACC
Source organism: Lonchura striata (assembly GCF_050655825.1). NCBI lineage: Eukaryota > Metazoa > Chordata > Aves > Passeriformes > Estrildidae > Lonchura > Lonchura striata. Next base: position 4,941,055 of record NC_140728.1, on the reverse strand, counting down.
TGGTCTATCCACATGGACCGTGAAGGTCTCTTGAAAGGTAGGACCTCGTGCTGCCAGAAGTCCGGCACATTCTGCTTTTTTGGGAATTTTATTTTCCTTCCTTCCCTCCTCCCGTTGATTTCTTCACGGCCAAAACTCCCCCGTCCCCATTCCCACATCCCTGCCTAACACATTAAACAAGATCCCTCTAATTCCTGCTGCCATCGGGGCTTCCGGAGACTCAGATCCTGCTTGGAATTGCTCCGTGGGCTGGGTGCACCCCCAGATCCAGCCAGGCCCCCCAGCTCCAGCTGCTGATCCCTCCTGGTGGAGCAGGCTTGAACATGGGAATGCATGTGGGATTTTTCAAGGAAAAAAAAAGTGGATTTTCAAGGGAGAAATGTGTTTTTTTCAAGGAAAAACTGTCATTTTCCAAGAAAAAGTGCATCTCAGGGCATGGGGAAGAGGGACATGAGCCAAAGCCATTGGATCTTGTCCAACCTGCCCACTCTTAGTCCTGAAAATCCTCCCTCCGGCTCCAGCCTCCCCTTTTTCCCAATGATTTATGGGATTCAGGAGAGCATTTCCCACGTGATTCCCATCTGAGCACTCCAGTTCCCTAACGCCTGGCTCAGCCACGCTCCCAGAAATCCATTTTAACAGGGTTAGATCCTAACAGGAGCTGCTGGAAAACTGCTGCTCCCTCCTAACGCGCTAACGGGATAAACAGTCCTGGAGAGAGGTAAAACCAGCAGGAATTCTCTGGGAATGCATTCCTGGCAGGAATTTGGTGCCGCAAACCCCCTGGTTAGGGATGATCCAGCTCCAGATTCAGCTTGAGCTGTCCCCCAAAATTTGGGAAGGGGCATTGGGAATCGCCGATCTGAGTTTTGCCACTCTCTGCATTTTCGGGGCTTTCTAACCAGTCCTGCTTCCTCACGGAATTATTCCTCCTTTTTCCCCACCAAAAAAATCTGCTTCCAGAGCTAACAGATGAATTTTTTTTGTTGTGATGCCAAGTTAATAGGAAGTGTCAAATACTGGGGTTGTGTTGTCATGGAATTCCCAAAGTGCTGACCCAAGCGCGGTGGGATCCCAAATTTCTCTCCCGCTTCAGGGAGATGATGAATCCGATGGAATGAGGGAGAATTAACTCCATGGAATGAGGGGAAATTAATGCCTTGCCCTGCTCAAGAGCCCAAGCAAAGTGAAAAATCCCCAAATTGTCACCAATTTTAAGGAAAATAAAGGAATGGAGTGGAGCAAGCCTGGCAAATCCCAAGCTAAAAAGAAACAACTGGAAAAAGACAGGAATGGAGGTGGGAGGACAAATATTTCAGGGATATCTTCAGGAATATGACAGAATTTGCATGAACTAAAGAATAGTTGATATAAAAATTAATTTTTATATCAATTTATGGCAATTCACTCTCATCCTTCTCAAAGTATCTCAATTTATGGGATACCAATCCCTGTCCTCCAAGGGAAAACAGCTTTTCCCTGGTTAGATTTTGGTTAAAAGGAATTATTGAAAGTGATTTTTTTTCCCCTTTTGGGTCCAACTCTTTATTTTTAAGTGACATGGCTTTTAGTGAAAAGGAAAAAAACCCAAATTGAGCAAGGAAAAATGCCCAGAAATAAACTGGGAAAGGGAAATTCCCTGGAGTTTTGGAAGCTGCACAAAACTTGGCATCCTAAAAGCATCCCCTTGCAATGCTCCCCATTGCATGTGGTTTTTTCCAAGGAAAAACTGTGGTTTCCAAGAAAAGAACCTGCATTTTTTTCAAGGAAAAACTGCATTTTTTTAAAGGAAAAACTCTGTTTTCAAGAAGAAATGCTATTTTTCAAGGAGAAATGTGTTTCTTCATGGAAAAACTACATTGTTTTCAAGGTAAAACCATGTTTTCCAAGGAAAAAATGTGGTTTTTTTCAAGGAAAAACGGTCGTTTTTTAAGGAAATCTGGGAACAAACCACTCAACCAGGTTACCAAGGTGGGGGCTAAAACACTGAGAGAGAAAGAATCCAAGGGAAGAATATTCCTGATGTTCATCCAGCCCCATCGATCCAAGTTTTGGGTGGAGCTTAAGAAATCTAGAGCAAGAAAACGAGGTTAAAAACATGAGATTTAGAAACTGACATTTAAAAACTGAGAGTGAGAAACCGAGATTAATGAAATGAGGTTAAAAACTTGAGATTTAGAAATTGAGAGTAAGAAAGTGAAGTTAAGAAACAGAGAGAAAGAAATTGAGAGTAAGAAACTGAAGTTAAGAAACTGAGAGAAAGATATTGAGAGAAAGAAATTGAGAGTAAGAAATTGAGAGCAAAAAATTGAGAGTAAGAAACTGAGGTTAAGCAATTGAGGTTAATAAATTGAGATGTAGAATTTATGATTAAGGAATTGAGGGAAAAGAATCGAGATGAGGAAATCGAGGTTTAAGAAATTCGAGATGAGGAAAGTGATGCTAAGAAATTTGATTTCTGAGCTGAAAAATCACAAAATTGGATGTTCAGAGATCCCAACCACCTCCACCTCCCACACCCCCCAACCCGGACGAGCCCCCATTATTTAGGGCTCTGCCGAGCCGTATTCCCGCTGTGGGTTGCTTTAGGATCTCCATCCCTCGGGGGAAGGTTTTCCGCCCCGTTTCTCAACCCTTGCTGTGTCTGTCTGTCTTCTGCTGCCAGCGATGAAGACAACAAACCTCTTCCCAACAGCCAGACCTCGCTGGACGGGACGATAAAGCAGCAGGAGAGCGACGACAGCTTGGTGGACTACGGAGAAGGGGGCGAGGGCCAGTTCAACGAGGATGGCTCCTTCATCGGCCAGTACACGGTCAAGAAGGACAAAGAGGAGACCGAGGGCAACGAGAGCTCCGAGGCCACGTCCCCCGTCAACGCCATTTATTCCTTGGCATAGCAAAAACGCCGGGAAAAACAACCCAGAGCCCGAGGGAATCGGAGCGGCCGGGGGTTCCGCCAGTAGCCGCCGCCACCGCTGCCTCCGACAGGAAAGGGAATCGAGCGAGGACTGAAAAAAACAAAACAAAACAAAAAAATAATAGAGGAAAAAAAAAAATTAAAAATAGCAAAAAAAATATTTAAAAAAAAAGGGAAAAAAAAAAAAAAGAAAAATATTCCAACCAACGAGGCAGCCCAGGTGGCTGCTGATGCCATTTATCCTTAGCAAACGAGCCAACGACAAAGGACGCGCGGGGCGGGAGCCGGAGTGGGAATCGGGGCTGAGCTGGAGCAGCTGGAAGGGAGGAGATGCTCAAGCTGCTCCCCAGTTTTGGGGCTGCTCCCCAGTTTTTGGGCTGCTCCCCAGTTTGGGGGTTGCTCCCCCAGTTTGGGGCTGCTCCTCATTTTGGGGTTGCTTTCTCAGTTTTGGGGTTGCTCCCCAGTTTGGGGCTGCTCCTCATTTTGGGGTTGCTTTCTCAGTTTTGGGGTTGCTCCCCAGTTTTGGGGTTGCCTCCCACTTGGGGAATTGCTCCCCAGTTTTGGGGTTGCTCCCCAGTTTTGGAATTGCTCCCCAGTTTTGGGCTGCTCCTCATTTTGGGGTTGCTTTCTCAGTTTTGGGGCTGCTCCTCATTTTGGGGTTGCTCCCCAGTTTTGGAATTGCTCCCCAGTTCGGGGCTGCTCCTCATTTTGGGGTTGCTTTCTCAGTTTTGGGGTTGCTCCCCAGTTTTGGGGTGCCTCAGGGCCAGTCTGGAGGGGCCCCGTGTTGGGCTCGGCTCCCCGAGGCTTTTTTTTGTTCTTTTAGGAGGGAGCTCCAACTTTTTGCGTTTATTTTTTCCAAGAAGGTTCTGGATCAGAGGGGAAGGGGGAAAGAAATCAAAGAATTTTGGGGAGGGAAGAGGGGTGAGAGGGGCCTGGGCAGAGCAAAGGCATGGAAGGAGGAAAGGGGTGGATTTTGGGGTGAAAAAACGGATTATTGAGCCGTCCATCCTCACGGCAGCACCTTGCCCATAACCTCTCCCAAAAAAACCTCCTTCCTGAAAAAACCTATGCAGGGAAGAGCAGGTCCCCACCACCTCCCTCAGCACCGGGATTTGTCCTTGCTGAGGCTGGGAAAACCCACAGGGAGCTCATCCCCCATTCCCACTGAGCTCCGGAGCATGCCGGGAGGAGAAGAGGTTGTGGAGGAACTTTTGGGATGTGTGGAAGGACAGGGAGGGACCTCTCCCCTGCCAAGCCCGGGGTGACAGCACTGCAGAAATGCCTTTTTGGGTTTAAATTTGCTTTGTAGGGATTATGGGGGGAGCTGCCCCCCCACCCCACACCTGCTTTCTTTCCAAGGCAACTCCATAAATCCTATGTAGCAAAGAGGGCCTGGAAGCAGGAGCAGGATCAGAGCAGGATGAGGAGACCAGAAGGATGAACGAAAAAATTATCCAAGTGAGCTGCTGAGGATGGAAAAAAAACCCTGGGATGAGGTGGAGGATTCCCTGAAGGATTCAGGGCCACACCATGAGGGATGAACGCCGGACTGGAATCCACACCTCCAGGGCACCGGGATGAGCCTGACAGATGCTGTTTTTCCTATTAAATCCCCTCCTCCTTTCTGACAGTGGCCTTTCCCCCCCTCCAGCACTCAGCCAAGCCACCGTGGGGCCCCCATCCCACCTGGAGACTCCCAGGATTTCAGCGACCCCGCCCTGAGCGCTCCCTCACATGCCTTACACAGCTTGGGACTTGCCGGGGAGTCGCTCCAAGGATGCTCTTCCCACTCCGCTTCCGTGCCCCCGACGGCCTTGGATCTGCCCGAGCAGTAGGAATGGGATATCTGGGAGCATTCCCAGCTCTCCCAGCATGGATCAGGGTAGAAGGCAGGGATTCCGAACGGACTGCGTCCCGTGAATCCTCCCACTTCCTGCACTTTTGAAACCAAAGGTACCTTTGTGAAGAGAGAGGGAGTGAGATCGAGCTTCTTTTGGAAAAGATGGATTTTTGGATGGATTTTCCTTTTTCTTTTCTTTGTTTATTTTTTTCTGAGGAGGATGGAGGTTTTTTTTTGATAGGATGCAATGGGATTCTCATAGTTATTCTTTCTGCTCTGGAGACACCTCGGTGACAGGGATATTCCCACTGCTACAGATTGTGGAGAGGGACTTTGCCACATCCCGATGGATCCTGGGAAGAGCCCGGACTGGGCTGACAGGAGAGATGGATGCAAATTAATCCAATGCAAATGCCTTCCTTAAAATAATAATTATCATTTATCTTGGTCGTCTTCTCTGATAGGTCAAACGTGGGGTGAAGATGGAGCTCATGGGGCTGGATTTGGTGACCTTAAAAGGTCCCTTCCCACCCAAATTGTTCCATGAAACCAACGGCAAAGGAATTCCAGGGTTTAGGTCAGGGTCAAGAGGCAGAGACCCCTCACAGAGGTGGACGAACTGTCCCAGGGGTGTCCCTCATCCACCAGCCCCTGCCAGGACCCTCCAGCCGTGTCCCTGGCAGGGACAGCCCAGTTGTGACCCTCGGTGTGGACACAGCCACACCCCAGTCCCAGTCCTGCCGCCCATCCTGTTCAGGACAGCGACTCCCAGAATTCCACCCAGATTTTAGGCAAACATCTCCCAGGCTAAAGGTGACACCACCCCTGGGATGACGACGATCCCATTCCCAAAGGTGACACCACCCCTGGGATGGCGACGATCCCATTCCCAAAGGTGACACTGTTTCTGGGATGGGGACAATCCCATTCCCAAAGGTGACACCATTTCTGGGATGGGGACAATCCCATTCCCAAAGGTGACACCATTTTTGGGATGGGGACAATCCCATTCCCAAAGGTGATACTGCCCCTAGGATGGGGACAATCCCATTCCCAAATCATTCCCAACTCCCAGCTGAGTTTGGGCAACTCCCTGCCCAAGCACTACTGGGAATGAGAAACAAATCCAGCCCCTGGATCTGGGGTCTTCCCAGCACTCCCAGTCCTCGCTGCTGACAGGGGCCACAAAAATGCTCCAAACCTTTGGAAATCAGGCCGGGATTGCTGGAAGAGGGTCCGTGCTGGGTATCCATGATGTGCCATTCCCGTGAAAACCCCTATTCCTGAACCACCTCATCCCTGAGGAAGTCTCTCAGCATCCCTTTGGAAAAAGAGGGTTGGGAAGGAGCTGGACTCTGCCCAACCTTATCCCAAATTTCCTCATGAAGTTCCCCAGGTAACTTTGAGTTACTCACAGCCCTGTCTCAGCTTAGTGTAAAAATTACTCAACATTTCTAAGGTTTAGCAAAAATTCTGACATTTCTTCAAAAGTTCTCCCCTTTTTGGGAGTTTTGGGGCCCAGAGAAAATTCAGGTTAAAAACTCATCCTGAGCTTCTCATCCTTTACTCCTTTGAGTTAAGTTCAAGGTTTGCATGGGAGAAACATCCTGACGCCAAAACTTCCAGCGCTCACAGGGTGACCCCACAGCTCCCAAAAAACCAGACAGGGCTGGGATGAACCCACACCATGTTCTGGGAGCATCCTTGGAGCAGGAGATGGATGGATGGATGGATGATGGATGGATGGATGGATGGATGATGGGTGGATGGATGGATGGATGGATGGATGGATGGATGGATGGATAGATAGATGGATGGATGGATGATGGATGGATGGATGGATGGATGATGGATGGATGGATGGATGGATGGATGGGTGGATGGATGGATGGATGGATGGATGGATGGATGGATGGATGGAGAATCCACATGAGGATTTGTGGTGCTGAGGGATCTTCCCCACCCTGATCCTGATCCCATTCCCTGGGAACTGCTCTGCTGCTTCCTCCCCTCTCCCGAGAGGACATCCTGGTCACCTCCTGTCCTGATTCCAGTGGTGGCCCCCAGGGCTAGCAGGGATGCTCCCATTCCCATCACAGGGACAACGATCCCTCCCTGGGATCTGCACAACCTCTCTGGGGCAGGGAATATTTCCAGCTCTCCAGAAGAAGGAGTCCTTTCTTCATCAAGGGTTTAAATTAGAAGCCAACTTCTCATTCAGAAATAAAAAACTAGGAGACCCCAAATTTCATCACCAAACCCCAAATTCCAGAGCCAGACCCCAAATTCCATCAGCCTCAGGTGCCGAGCTCAACCCCAAATCTGTAGATTTGTCTTGTTCCTACAACATTCCAAGCCAACTCCACATCCATGTCCTGGAGATGAATCCAGGCTCCATCTCAGCTCCAGGGACCTCCCTGGCACCCAGCCCTGGGACAGCCGACAGGAACACCAGGAATTCGGGATACGAGGACACCGCTGTGCTTCCCTGATCTGGAGGCTGCTCCCATTCTCCCTGAGGTGACACCACAACTGTGGAGGCACAAAACCAGCAGGAAAAGCTGGAATTTTGGTCCAAACCCCAAAGTCCTGCTTGGGAAAACCCAACCGAACAGGACATGCTGTCCCTGCTGCCAGCATTGCCTTCCTGGAGGTGACAGATCCCAAATCCAGATGTCACCAACGAGCCGGGACATCCAGGAGGGAGAAGGGCAGAGCTGGGCAGTGTCACCCAGGGCCACCACCGCGCTCGCTCTGGCCATGCCACCACCTTTTCCTGGCACATCCCAACGCCACCACCCATCCTGGCACATCCCAAACCCTCTCCTCGTCGCACAGGTCCCAGCAGAGCTGCAAGTGCCACCTGCGACGTCACCTGCTCGGCCCAGGCTTTCCGTGTACCTGCAGCAACCAAGATTTCAGTTAAGCAATAAAAAAACCAAAACCTTATTAAGGAAAAAAAAAAAAAAACAAAAAAAAAAAAAAGAAAAAAAAGAAAAAAAAAAGAGACAACTATTTCTTGCACTAAAAGCTGTTTTATTAACGAGAATAATGATGCTTTTCTGGTCCTCACAATGCCACCCACGGCATCAGTAGTGCCCCTCGCCCGTGTCTCCGTGTCCTCACATTGTACATCGGGGTTTGGTTGTTCAACGCTGTCTAAACCCCGTGTCGGACCCCCAGAATTCTGTCTCGACCCCCAAATTCCATGTCAAACCCTGAAATTCATGTCAAACCCCAAAATTCTATGTCAGACCTCCAAAACTCCGTGTCAAACCCTTAAATTCTATGTCAAACCCTTGAATTCCTGTCAAACCTCCAACATTCTGTCCGACCCACAAGCTTCCGTGTCAACCCCCAAAATTCCATGTCAAGCACCCAAAAATCCCATGTCAACCTTCAAAATTCTATGTCAACCCCCAAAATCCCATGTCAACCCTCCAAAATTCCATGTCAACCCTCCAAAATTTTGTTAACACCCCAAAATTCTGTGTCAGACCCTCCCCAAATTCCATGTCAGATCCCCAAAATTCCGTGTCAACCCTTCCAAATCCCATGTCAACCCCAAAATCCCATGTCAGACCTCCAGACCAGAGTCCCCCCTCCAAAATATCATTTTAAATGTCTGTTCCTCCCTCTCACATCTGACAGAAAGTACTGGGACTGTTTTGCTTTAATTTAATTTGTAAATATCTCGTGATCTGTCCATCCTCTCTGTCCAACCTCCCGGCTGGTCTCAAGTATCCTGTGTATTTATTTGCCTTTTTTTTTAGAAGCAAAAAAATAAAACAAAAACAAAGAAGAAGAAAAAAAAAACCCACCACATTTGCGTTAACCCCACCTGTTCCAGTGAGAAATGTAAAGCTGAGGCTGTAAAAATTCAGTTTCCAGCGAGATTTATGGACTAGAAGGGGGAAAAAAAAGGGTTTAATTTAAGGACTTCTAAACCAACTGCATGAGAGATGAGAGAAGGCCAAACTACTCAGATATCTTTTTTTTTTTTTTGAATCACTGTAAAAAAAGAAAAGACTGGATTTTTTTGTATAGAGAAAACACTAAACATATAATAAAACATGGTTCAAAACTCATGCTGAACCCGAGAGTCATTCCCATTGAAATCCGAGAGGAAAAAGCAGCAGAACCTGGTCCTTGGCATTCCCAAAATTCCCGACCTGACCAGGAGAGGAGGATATTCAGAGAGTGGTGCTGGATCAGCTCTGGATCCTCTCCAGAACCAGAAGTTGGATTGTGCAGATCCTCAGCATTCCCAAAATTCCCAACCTGACCAGGAAGGGAGGATACTTAGGGAGCAGTGCTGGATCAGCTCTGGATCCCATCCAGAACCAGAGGTTGGATTGTGCCGGTCCTGAGCATTCCCAAAATTCCCTCCCTGGCCAGGAGAGGAGGATACTGGATCAGCTGGACCAGCTCTGGGTCTTGTTCAGCACCAGAAACTGGATTGTGCCAGTCCTGAGCATTCCCAAAATTCCCTCCCTGGCCAGGAGAGGAGGATACTGGATCAGCTGGACCAGCTCTGGGTCTTGTTCAGCACCAGAAACTGGATTGTGCCAGTCCTGAGCATTCCCAAAATTCCCTCCCTGGCCAGGAGAGGAGGATACTGGATCAGCTGGACCAGCTCCCATCCAGAACCAGAGGTTGGAATGTGCCTGTCCTCGGCATTCCCGAAATTCCCTCCCTGGCCAGGAAAGGAGCATTCTAGATCCTCTCCAGCCCCATTTTCAGCCCCCAAACCCTCGGGAAGCACAGAGGGAGAAGCTCCCAGAGCTCAGAAAATGTGGGATGGAGATCCCAGGGCTCAGAAAATGTGGGATGCACCCCAGCCCCCCATCCCCGGCAGCCAAGCGCGGCTCCCGCCGGGACCCATCCCTCTCTCCCAGCCCTTCCTGCCCGGGGCTCCCGAGAGCTCCTGGCAGAGGCTCCCGGGGCGGAGAAGGGGCTGAAAGGAGGGGGAGCGGCGGAGTAATTTGGTTAATTGAGATGTAATTGCGGCGGGCCCGGCTAAGAGGATGAAGGGCTGAGTGCTTCCTGCTGCAGCGGGGGCTCCTCCCGCCCCTTCCCAGCATTTCCAGGAATAGCAGAGAAGAGGAAAAGCACTTTTCGTCCAGTGGAGACATTCCCAGTGCGATGGAGGCACCAGCCACGCTCTGTCCGTGCCCCAAGGAAGGATGGAGTTGTGGAATTGTGGAATTGTGGAATTGTGGAATTGTGGAATTGTGGAATTGTGGAATTGCGCTTGGCTCCTGGTGCAGAAATTCCATCTGCCTGAAACCCGGGGATTCCTCCAATCCCCCAGTGTCCCATTCCCAAGGTCTGAGCGTCTCCACGGGCTTCTTCCAACATTCCCGTCGGGATTTTATCCCTCCCGGAGCGGCGGCGGGACCGTGCTGATCCTCGGGATCGATCCGGGCCACACGCTTTGATGGCCCGGCGGTGACACCCGCATGGTCCCCGACCTCCGGGGGGCCAGGACCGGAGCGGTGCCGGGCTCCCTCCTCCTCCTCCTCCGGCAGGCAGCTCCAGCCTGTTGCCCATTCCCAGGCTGAGTTTTCCCTGTTGGATCTGGGGTGATCCAGGGGATTCCTCGCAGAGCGGATTTCCCTCCGAGTGCTGTCGCTGCTGTCCCGCTGCGTTGGCACCCGAGCGGTCACCGCTGTCCTTGTCACCTGCAGAGTGACCCCGGCGGAGCTGCTGCCGGTGGAGGCACAGAGAGGAGGGGACAAAGGGCAGGTCCCCCTCCCTCCTCTGGGACAGGGCTCCTCTCCTGCCCTGGATTTCCATCATCCATCCATCCATCCATCCATCCATCCATCCATCCATCCATTCATCCATCCATCATCCATCCATCCATCCATCCATCATCCATCATCCATCCATCCATCCATCATCCATCCATCCATCATCCATCCATCCATCCATCCATCATCCATCCATCATCCATCATCCATCCATCCATCCATCCATCCATCCATCATCCATCCATCCATCCATCATCCATCCATCCATCATCCATCCATCCATCCATCCATCATCCATCCATCCATCCATCATCCATCCATCCATCATCCATCATCCATCCATCATCCATCATCCATCCATCCATCATCCATCCATCCATCCATCCATCCATCCATCCATCCATCCATCCATCCATCATCCATCCATCCATCCATCATCCATCATCCATCCATCCATCATCCATCCATCCATCCATCATCCATCCATCCATCCATCCATCATCCATCCATCATCCATCCATCCATCATCCATCCATCCATCCATCATCCATCATCCATCCATCCATCATCCATCCATCATCCATCCATCCATCCATCATCCATCATCCATCCATCCATCATCCATCCATCCATCCATCCATCATCCATCCATCCATCATCCATCCATCCATCCATCATCCATCCATCCATCCTCCCCCTGCGGGCCTGCCTCCAGCACTGTTCTTCCATTCTCACCCCCAAACTGGCAGCGGGGAGCCCAAACTGGGACAAACTGGGTGAAGGGAAGCGACAGGTGACCCCAGGCCCCCTCCTGCCCGCCCGGGCCGCGGGAGCTTGGCCAATCAATACAGACACTAATGCCTTAATTACTTTTGTCTAATTGCTGCCCATTAACCTGCGGCCAGCACCCGGTGCCCGCTGGTCTCCCGAGATCGTGAACAGGTCTGGGCTGGAGCTGGGAAGGGACAGAGGGTCCCTGGCACATCCCAAATCCTCTGTCCCCACAGCCGGGCGAAGCCGCCCCAGCCGGGCAGCGCCGCGCCCCCCACACCTCGGGCCTGCCGGGGGTCCCGGGGTGTCCCTGTCACACCCCCTCGCCTCACTCCACCGGCACGGAGCTCCTCGGCATCCCGAGAACAGCCGGGAGCTGCGGATCGTCCCGGGAAAGGCGCTGGGGGAGCCCCCTGGGGCAAACCGGAGCCCCCCGGCCACAGCCACGGCAAGGGGGGCTCGGGCACACCCGAAAACCCGAGGGTGACCCAGGGGTGACCACGCTGTCAGCCCCGCTCCGTCACTGTGAGGAATCCCCGTCCTCGCCTCGCGGAGGGTCGGGGACCACCCACGCCAGCCGGAACATCCCAAAATTCGGCCGTGCAGCGATTTCCTCGGCGCGAATCCCACCCTGGGCTGTCTCACGGGCAGATTGTGTGATTATGGATCCACGGTGTAAGCGGGGATATATTCAGGCACGAGGGGTGCACACACCCGGACCCGCACAGGGATGGGGGGCCCTGGGGCTGCTGCCACCCCACAGCGAGGGGTTCTGACCCCTCCAAACCCCTCCGCCCCACACCTGCTCCGGCCCCGAGGGGGCTGTGCCGGGGGGAGAGGCTGCGGGATGAATTATGCATCATGATGATGATGATGATGATGATGATGATGCCCGAACCGCTCTGCCTGCCCGCCTGCTCCTTGCGCTGTGGCAACCGAGGTAAAAGCAGGGAGGGAGGGAGGGAGGGAGGGGGGAGAAAATAAATAAATAAATAAAACCCCGACAATTCCTCGTCTCCGGGGAGCGGCGTGGTGGTTGGCAGCGAGCGAGGCAGCGCGCACGCAAGGAGGGAGGAGAGGGAGGAGCACATCCTAATGCAGAGATGCTGCAGTGGCTTTGGGCACACACATCCACCCTCGGCCAGCCACCAGGCGAGCGCCGCCTCGCAGCCCAGCCCCCGGCAGCCGCCAGGCCCCGCGGGCCCCCGGCTGATGCCCACGCAGCCCTCCCGCCGCAGGTAAGCGCTTTGTGCCGCTCTGCTGCGTCCCGGAGGGATGGGGACGGCTGCGGGTGGATCGCGGCGGATCGCTCCCGGCTCTCCGCGGCTCCGCTCCGGACGGGCTGCGGGGTCCCGCTGGGCTCCGCGGGGATGGGGACAGCGGCCGCGGGGTGGTCTGGGCACTCCGGGCCGGGGACAGCAGCCGGGGGTGCTTTGGGCGTTCCGGACCCGGGGACAGCGGCCGGGGGTGGTTTGGACATTCTGGACCGGGGGGTGGTTTGGGCATTCTGGACCCGGGGGTGCTTTGGGCATTCTGGACCCGGGGACAGCGGCCGGGGGTGGTTTGGGCGTTCCGGACCCGGGGGTGCTTTGGGCATTCTGGACCGGGGACAGCGGCCGGGGGTGGTTTGAGCACTCAGGGGCCGGCCGGAGAGGAGCCGGGGATGCTTTGGGCATTCTGGACCCGAGGACAGCAGCCGGGGGTGGTTTGGCCATTCTGGACCCGGGGGTAGTTTGGGCATTCTGGACCGGGGACAGCGGCCGGGGGTGGTTTGAGCACTCCGGACCCGGCCGGGGAGGAGCCGGGGGTGGTTTGGGCGTTCTGGACCCGGGGGTGGTTTGGGCACTCCGGACCCGGCCGGAGAGGAGCCGGGGGTGGTTTGGGCGTTCTGGACCCGGGGGTGGTTTGGGCACTCCGGGTCCGGGGGTGGTTTGGGCACTCCAGACCCGGCCGGGGAGGAGCCGGGGGTGGTTTGGGCACTCCGGGCCCGGGCACAGCAGCCGGGGGTGGTTTGGGCATTCTGGACCCGGGGGTGGTTTGGGCACTCCGGACCCGGCCGGGGAGGAGCCGGGGGTGGTTTGGGCACTCCGGGCCCGGGCACAGCAGCCGGGGGTGGTTTGGGCATTCTGGACCCGGGGGTGGTTTGGGCACTCCGGGCCCGGGCACAGCGGCCGGGGGTGGTTTGGGAGCAGGGGCGGCCGCGGCGGTGGCACTTGTGGCAGCGCTGCGCGGCCGAGGTCAGGGCGGCTGTCAGCAGAAATGTCTCTTACGGAGGAAAGGAAAAAAAAAAAAAAAAAAAAAAAAAAGAAAGAAAAAAGGAATATTTCGGTTCTCAGCGATTGTCGCGAGGTTTTTTCCCGGCGCGTTCCGGCCCGAGGCACTTCGGGAGCGCGTTTGGGGGGGTCGGGCATCTCCAGCGTGCTGGGGGTGGGGGGTCCACAGAGGGTTCAGAGGGTTCTGCTGCCTAGAACTACTTCAGCAGCCCCAGAAGGAGCTGGCAGAGCCCTGAGCAGCCCCGGAGTCTCCTCGCCACGGAGGGAGCAGCGGGGACGCCGGGGTGTCCCAGTTCCCCTTCCTGAGGGCAGATCCCAGGGGTGCTCCCAGGGCAGATTTGGGGGTGCTCCGGGGGGGTTTGTGTGTCTGGGGCTGTGCCAGGGACACGCGGGGTTGTGCCAAGCCGCGGATCCGTTCCCCCGCGGGCATGGGGGGCACCCCACAATCAGGGCACCCCTCTGCTCCCATTCCCAGAGGGATGGAAGCTGGGGGGGGCTTCCTGGGGCTCCTTCTCGCGTCTTCAAACCGCCCGAGATGCCTCCTCACCCCACCCACGCTGACCCCAAAACTCCCCCGGGCTGGCCCCGACCCCCGTCAGCCCCCAGCGTTATTCCCGCGGCTGGACCGGGCGGATTCCCGGGAGATCGCGTCTCTCCCGGGAAACACCGGTGGCTGTGAGGATGGGAGGCAGCAGCCTCCGCATCCCGGAGCTGCGAGAAATCCCGAGGCTTTCCCGGAGCCCCAGCTCGGCCCTGCTCCTCCCAGGCGGATCCAGGAGGAATTCTGAGGGCTCAAAGCTGCAGCAGGGAACCTCGCGGGAGATTCAGGATCAAGAAATGAACGTCTCCAGGCTGGGTGTTTGGGATTTAGCACTGCGGAACAACCCCAGAAACCTCTTGCTTTGCTCAGCAGCGGATCCCAAACTTCCCAGAAATAACTGAGCTTTCCAAGGGGTGACTCAGAATTCCCAAAAACTCCAGAAAAAGGCAGATGGGGAGGTCCTGTCCACCCCAGCTGCACTTGAGCTCAGGTAGAGTGAGACAAAGGATTCCCAACGCTCCTCTCCATCCCCTGATTAATTCCTACAAAACTGAGCGGCCACTTTTATCCCTTTGGAATATTCGCAGGGGATTTGATGGTCTGGGTTAGGATTTTCTCCGCGGATTTACCACAAATAAACCATAAAGGGCAGAAAACCCAAACCGCACCGTTAGGATTTCACACAGCACGTGGAAAAATGGGAATATTTCCCGTGATAAAATGGGAACCCACGTGGAGCTGAGCCCACGTTAAAGCTGTCAAAGGGGCGCTGGAAATGCCCAAAATCCAAATTATCCATGAAATACCTGAGGGGAGGCTGAGCCCTCGCGGGTGTCTCTGGCCGTGGCACTGTGTCCCTGTCGCCGGCAGTGCCACCACGCCCGGAGGGTGAGGCTGGCACCGCGCAGCCCCGGAGCTCCTCGCACCTCCCGGGATCTCCCGGCGGCTCCGGGAGCCGCTCCCGCCTCAGCCGCGCTCCCGGGATCGCGGCTGGCTCCCGGAGCCGCCCGGAGCTCGGGATGGGGCCGGGGAGATCGGGGTGGGATTTACAGGGAATTTGGGATGGGGTTCAGGGAGATCTGGATGGGATTTACAGGGAATTTGGGATAGGGTTCAGGGAGATCGGGGTGAGATTTACAGGGAATTTGGGATGGGGTTCAGGGAGATCGGGATGGGATTTACAGGGAATTTGGGATGGGGTTCAGGGAGATCTGGATGGGATTTACAGGGAATTTGGGATGGGGTTCAGGAAGATCGGGATGGGATTTACAGGGAATTTGGGATAGGGTTCAGGGAGATCGGGGTGAGATTTACAGGGAATTTGGGATGGGGTTCAGGGAGATCGGGATGGGATTTACAGGGAATTTGGGATGGGGTTCAGGGAGATCGGGGTGAGATTTACAGGGAATTTGGGATAGGGTTCAGGGAGATCGGGGTGAGATTTACAGGGAATTTGGGATGGGGTTCAGGGAGATCGGGATGGGATTTACAGGGAATTTGGGATGGGGGTTCAGGGAGATCTGGATGGGATTTACAGGGAATTTGGGATAGGGTTCAGGGAGATCGGGGTGAGATTTACAGGGAATTTGGGATGGGGTTCAGGGAGATCGGGATGGGATTTACAGGGAATTTGGGATGGGGGTTCAGGGAGATCTGGATGGGATTTACAGGGAATTTGGGATAGGGTTCAGGGAGATCGGGGTGAGATTTACAGGGAATTTAGGATGGGGGTTCAGGGAGTTTGGGATGGGATTTACAAGGAATTTGGGATGGGGGTTCAGGGAGATCTGGATGGGATTTACAGGGAATTTGGGATGGGGTTTCAGGGAGATAGGGATGGGGTTTCAGGGACTTAGGAACGGGGGTCTCAGGGAGTTTGGGTGAGGAGCTCGGGATGGGATTTCCAGGGAGATTGGGATGGAGTTTTAAGGGAGATTGGGGTGGGATTTTCAGGGAGATTGGGGTGGGGTCTCAGGGAGTTTGGGATGGGGTTTTCAAGGAGATTGGGATGGAGTTTTAAGGAAGATTGGGATGGAATTTTAAGGGAGATTGGGGCGGGATTTCCAGAAAATTTGGGTGGGGTTTTCGGGAAGTTCAGGATGGGATTTCCAGGGAGTTTGGGTGGGGTTTTCAGGGAATTTGGGATGGCGATTTCCCCATCTCCCACGGGTTTGCTCAGCGCGGCTCTCCAGCTGCACAAAATCCCTTTCCCTGAACCCAAAATCTTTCCTTTTCCATTACCAACACCCCCGGTCCCGTTGTAAAATCCAGGATCCCACTGGGATGATCCAAGGGAGGCGTCCTGGGGAGCACAAGGGACATTCCCAGCCGGAGCCGGCTGCGAACCCCAACCCCAGCCCTGCCCAGCAACCCTGACCCTAAATTCGGACATTTATTACCTACCGCGCAGCCCTAAGAAAGATCCATAAAAACCAGGCGGGACCAGGAAAATCTGCCCAGTGCTGATCCCTGACAAGGCTGGGAATGTTCGGAGCCCGAACCCCAAACCCAAGGGCGGCAGGGAAGGTTGGACACGGGGCTGGAGCATCCCAAAACAAACCCGGGGAGCAGAGGGGCGATTTGAACCCCAGCGTCCCCTGGGCGCTGCTGCCCCTCCCAGTATGACCAGTACAAGCACTGGGAGGGCTGAGGGGCTCCGGGAGGCTGGGGAAGGTCCCTGGAACCAGGCAGGGATCCCCAAAACCCCAAAACCTTGGGAAGGTTCTTGCTGTTGGATCGGGGCTCCCCTTTCCATCCCCCTTTTTCCAGGAGGTTTCCCGAGCTCCCCGCTTGTTGTTCCCGACTCCCGGGAGCACTTCCAGCGGCAGAACGGGGGAAAATGAACATTTCCCGGGAAAAATGAACAGTTCCCGGGGAAAAGGAACATTTCCCGGGAAGAAGGAACAGTTCCCAGGGAAAAGGAACACCTCCCGGGAAGAAGGAACAGTTCCAGGGGAAAGGGACTATTTCTCGGGAAAAGGAACATTTCCCGGGAAAGGGGAGCATTCCCCAGGAAAAGGGACTATTTCCAGGGAATAGAGAATATTTCCCAATAAGAAGGAACATTTCCCGGGGAAAATGAACATTTCCCGGGAAAAAGGAACATTTCCCGGGAAGAAGGAACATTTCCTGGGAAGAAGGAACATTTCCCGGGAAAAGGGAACATTTCCCGAGAGGCGTTGGCAGCACCGGCAATGTGCCTGTGGGAATATCTGTGATTTTAAGAGGCGCTGACCCGGATTTGGGGCCGGCATCGCCTCCCGAATTCCCGCTGGGATCGCTCCTGGGGGGATTTCCAGACTCCCAGCCGCTTTCCTGCTGCTCTGGGCTGAGCTTTGCGTTGGAGCTCGAGTCTGGAGGGGAGTTTAGAGCCGCAGCCCCGTCCCAGCCTGGGGGGATTCCCTCCCCGAGCCGAAATTCCCTGCGGGCTGGAGATCCATGGAAAAATCTCCCGGATCTTCCCGCTGGTCCCCTTGGCTTTGTCACCTGTGACCCGAGGTGACCCAAGCCCAGAACCCCCAGGAGCTCCAGCTCCAACCCCCTGGGAATTTTCCAAGGGATATTTGCATAGCATCCTCCCCGAGATGGGAACGGGTTTGTTTGGAGAGGAAAAAGAGAATTAAAATATAATTAAAATAAAATATAAAATTAAATAGGAAAAGGAAAAGGAAAAGGAAAAGGAAAAGGAAAATTGGAAAAGGAAAAGGAAAATTGGAAAAGGAAAATTGGAAAAGGAAAATTGGAAAAGGAAAATTGGAAAAGGAAAAGGAAAATTGGAAAAGGAAAAGGAAAAGGAAAAGGAAAAGGAAAATTGGAAAAGGAAAAGGAAAAGGAAAAGGAAAAGGAAAAGGAAAAGGAAAAGGAAAAGGAAAAATAATTTAATAAAAAAATAATAATAATTTTTAAAGCTCACTGCAAAGCTCAGATGTAAAATTCACTCTGCCCAGAGATGGAAAGTCCCACTGATAATAAAATATTCTTTTTTTTCCCCCACAATTCGATTTTCCCCCCAGGCCCACCCCGCCCACTCCCCTTTCCATGTCCGGGGCCAAAGGCACCTCCCGGCTTTGTCTCCCGCACAAAGGGAGAGTTGGGATGGAAACTCCCCCGAGCCCCGGGAACAGCGCGGAGCTGCGACCCGCGGGGCTGCGGCCAATTCTTCGGGAAAAGCAGGAGCAGGGAGAGAGGGAGCGGCCGGAGATCCTGCTGGGATCTCACCAGAGCCGGGAACAGAAGGAGCCAAACCCCGGGAATTGACCCTTCTCAAGCCCGTTCTGTTCCCGTTAAATATATTAATTATTATTAAATATGTTAACGATTTTAAATGGTTGGTTTTAAATGATCGATTGTAAATTATCAGTTTAAGATCATCCGTGAATGACCCAGCAGTGCAGACAAGGGGCTGGTGCAGGGTGAGGGAATCTGGCTCATTCCATCCCATGGATCCCATGGATCCCATGGATCCCATGGATCCCATCCCATCCCATCCCATCCCATCCCATCCCATCCCATCCCATCCCATCCCATCCCATCCCATCCCATCCCAACCCGTGGATCCCATCCCATCCCACCCCATCCCATGGATCCCATGGATCCCATCCCATCCCATGGACCCCATCCCATCCCATGGACCCCATCCCACCCCATCCCATCCCATGGATCCTATTCCAAGGATCCCATCCCATGGTCACAGAATTGCATCCCAAGGGACCAGACCCAAAAATCCCCAGTCCCATCCCAACTAAAACCCCAGAAATATCCCCAGAAATCCGCCTGATTTTATCCCAGCCACAGCGGAGCAGGTTGGGTTGTGCCCACCCCTGGAGGGGAATTCTGCTCTTCCATTTCCTCCCGAAAATTCCAAATATTCCAGAAGTTGGCTGGCTGGAGGAGGACAGGGACTCAAAGGCCACAGCTCGGCTGGGATGGGGCACCTCAAAGTGGCAGCGGCCTCCGAGCTTGGAACAGCGGGAAAATTGGGAAAACCGGGAACAGTGGGAAAACCCAGAAAACTGGGAAAACCGGGAAAATTGGAACCAGCGGGAATAGGCGGAGCGGAGACCCCGTGCTCGCCCACCCAGCCTGGGCACGGTGTCCCTGTCCTGGCTGTCCCGTCAGGGCACAGGGGGGACACGGAGCCCGTCCCCGCTCGGTGCCACCCCGGCGCCCGGGAAGTGACGGATCCGCGGGGATTGGAGCAGATCCCGGCAGGGAAGGAGCCGGGGCTGGGAGCGCCATCTGCTCCCGCAGCCTGGGCCCCGCCGTGCTGCCAGCCGGGGACAGAGCCCTCCTGCTGTCCCCTTGCTGTCCCCTTCCTGTCCCCTTTCTGTCCCTTCTTCGTCTCCCCTCCTGCCCGTCCCCTCTGTCCCCTCTGTCCCTTCTCTGTGTCCCTGCCCGGCTCTCGGGGTGAGCGCAGGGAGCAGCGAGCCCAGGACTGGGGATGTGACCCCGTGGGCTCTGCCCTGGGAGGGGTGACAGGGTGGGACAGGGACGGGGACAGGGACGGGGACAGGGACAGGGACAGGGACAGGGACAGGGACGGGGCAGGGACAGGGACAGGGACGGGGCAGGGACAGGGACAGGGACAGGGACAGGGACAGGGACAGGGACAGGGACAGCGACAGGGACAGGGATGGGACAGGGACAGGGACAGGGACAGGGATGGGACAGGGACAGGGATGGGACAGGGACAGGGACAGGGACAGCGACAGGGACAGGGACGGGGACAGCGACAGGGACAGGGACAGGGACAGGGACAGCGACAGGGACAGGGACGGGGCAGGGACAGGGACAGGGACAGGGATGGGACAGGGACGGGGCAGGGACAGGGACGGGGACAGGGACAGGGACGGGGACAGGGACAGGGACAGGGACAGGAGGCTGCTGCTTGTGGCTCCTGCTGCTCCTCATCCTCACCCGGCAGAGCAGAATTGATCCAGGCACAGGAAGAACATTTGGGGATTTTTCCACCGCTCCAAGGGTGATCCGAACCCACCCGGGCAGGACAGAGGGGTGTGGGACCCTCCAGAAATGTTTTGGGGACACATCTTGTGGCTGGGGACCACAGCACCCCCGCCATGGGGTCCTGACCCCTACCAGAGCAGGGACCCCCAAACTGCACTTTGGGGTCTGGTTGGGGTGACAGAACTCCACCCCAAGCCCCCAAACCCCTCTTTTGGTCCTTGTCTGGAGCCTTCCTCGCTCAGGATGGGTTTGGAGTGGACCTGGAGCCACCGACAGATCCGAACCCAAAAAACTCGCCCGGAGTTTTCCTCTCAATCCATCCCTGATTTCCAGGACAAACCCGTGCCAATGAGCCCGTTTGTCCCTCCCCAGCCACGCTGTGCCAGGACGGACACGATGTCCCCAACCTTGGGAAGGTTCTGAGAGTCACAATCCAGGGGACATCACACGCCTGCCCTTTCCAGCTTTAGCCACGATCCCGAATAAAAGAGGCACAGGAGGAAACCCAGCCTGGCTGGACCCGGAGCGATCCTTCCCTGGGGAATGCTGCGGCAGAAGGAGCTGCCCCACTTAATCCCAAATGCTGCTCTGGCGGCTGAGTGCAGGAGATGGAATTACACCGATTTATCCCGGTAATGGATAGCGCCGGACGCGGCATCTCCTGCCAAAATCCACCCCTGACCTCCCCAAAATCCCGCTGGAATCGTCCTCCAGAGGATGCAGCTCCGCAGTCAGGGCTGGGGGTGCTGTTCCGGGCAGTTCCTCCTCTCCAAATCCCCCCGAGCTCCCCCGCTCCTGGATCGCTCCCGGAGGGACGGGACCGTGTGGAGCCCTCCCGGAGGTGTCGGTGACAGCTCCATCAGCGGCGGTGACAGATCCCCCTCAGGACAGCAGCCGGCTCTCGGGTGGCTGTCAAAACACCCCGGGAACAGGGGAAAACTGCTCCCTGTGGCCCTTCCCGAGTTAGGGATGAGAGCAGGGCTCAATTTCCAGTGCAGAGTTCCCGAGCTTTGGAGGAGCTGGGGGTCGGATCCAGGATCAGGAGCTGGGGATTGGATCCAAAATCCACAACTGGGGGTTGGATCCAGGATCAGGAGTTTGGGGTTGGATCCAGGATCAGGAGCTTGGGGGTTGGATCCAGGATCCACAGCTCAAGATTGGATCCAGGATCCACAGCTCGGGGTTGGATCCAGGACCAGGAGCTTGGGGTTAGATCCAGGATCCACAGCTCGGGGTTGGTCCAGGACCAGCGGCTTGGGGTTGGATAAATCTAGGGAATGTCAGAGAAATTCCCTGGATTTCAGAGCTGCCCCAAGGAGCCTCCACCCCTGGGAGGGAGGACGGGTCCAACCCCGACCTTCTCCCGCTGCCTGCTCCTTATGGAAGGGATTTCAACTGACAGGGAGTGGGTTTAGACGGGATATTGGGAGGAATTCCTGGCTGGGATGGAATTCCCAGAGAAGCTGTGGCTGCCCCATCCCTGGAGATGTCCAAGCCCAGGCTGGAGCCACCTGGGATAGTGAAAGATGTCCCTGCCCATGGCAGGGGGTGGGATGGGATTTAAGTTCCCTTTCCACCCAAACCAGTCCAGAATTCCACTGGAAAAACAACAAAGCCCAGCTCTCCCCCTCTCTTTGCTTTTTGTTTTCAAAGTGTGAGGGGGAGAGGGAACAAAGGAAGCAAAGCTGCAGCCGGAGCCTTCCCGGGCAGCTGCCGGGGCTCAGCAGAGGATTCAGGCTCGGGAAACGGGGCTGGAAGCGCCGCAGCAAAAACTCCCCGAGTTTAATTTGCAGCCGCTGGTGCAGGAACAGCTCCACCGCTCCCGCCTCTCCCAAACCCCGGAGCAAGGGAACGGCGGAGATTTGGAAAAGTCAACTCATTAATTAACGCAGGGCTGGCGTCTCCCGCAACCCCGCAGCGCGGCCGGCTCAAAGCCACCCCTTGTCCCCAGGGCGGAGGGACAGGCCAGGGGAACAAAGGGACAGTGTTGGCTGCAGGGCCGTGGGCTCGGGACGCTGTTTGGGGCAGGATTCTCGGTGACATCAAGTGACTCCATGTGACCGAGCCACTCCAGGGCTGCTGGAACGAGCGGATTCTGCGTGGGAGTGTCTCCCGCCCCGCTGCGCTCTGTCC
Source organism: Lonchura striata (assembly GCF_050655825.1). Lineage (NCBI taxonomy): Eukaryota > Metazoa > Chordata > Aves > Passeriformes > Estrildidae > Lonchura > Lonchura striata. Next base: position 4,918,860 of record NC_140728.1, on the reverse strand, counting down.
CCAAATTCCCTGTCCCTGCCACAGCTCGTGCCTCTCCCACCTGGAGCTGCCACCTCCCTCTGGCAGCCGTTCCTCCCTCCCCGGCCGGGCGGGATAATGAAGCTCCAGTTTTATTCTGGGGCCTGTCAGGGAACAGAATCCCAGCAGGGCTGAGGGCGGCTGTCCCTTCTTTGTCCTTCCTGTCCCCTCTGTCCCCTCCTGTCAGTCCCCTATTTATCCCCTCCTGCCATTCCCTATTTCCCTCTCTGTCAGTCCCCTCTGTCCCTCTCTGTCCCGTGTCTGTCCACCTGTCCCTCTCTGTCCCCTCTCTGTCCCCTCTTTCCCCTCTCTGTCTCCCCTGCCCCTCTCTGTCCCCTCCTGTCAGTCCCCTCTCTGTCCCCTCTTTGTCCCCTCTCTCTGCCCCCTCCGTCCCTCTCTATCCCTTCTTTCCCCTCTCTGTCCCCCCTCTGTCCCCTCTGTCCATCTCTGTCCCCTCTCTCTGTCCCTCTCTGTCCCCTCTGTCCCCCTTCTGTCCCTCTCTGTCCCTCTCCGTCCCCCCTGTCCCTCTCTATCCCCTCTGTCCCCTCTGTCCCCTCTGTCCCCCTGTCCCCTCCCGTGTCCCCTGCCCGGCTCTCAGCTGCTCCGGGCGCTGGGATCCATCCCTGGGACCCGGACAAAGCACACCCCGGGATTTGGGGGCGCTGGCCGCTCCCCTGTCTCTGGGCGAGGACACAAAGAGCCCGGCTGGGCTCCGCTGTTTGCTCAGGTGCTGCCGGTAATGAGCGGGGGCTGGGCAGGGGCAGCGCATCCCCCGGGACGGGCTAATCCCCGCTCCGAGCTCGGGGCGGACAGATGGGCAGGGGCAGGGCCGGGAGCAGCACCAGCTGGAGCAGGGGATGAGCAGCAGGAGCGGCCCCGCAGCTCCTGGCAGCATCTTCGGCTCCTCGCCGGGGCGTTCTGAGCAGGGCAGCGGGAATCGAGGTCCTGCCGGGCTCCCGGAGCGCTCCCTCAGCCGCTTCCAAAGGGTTTGTTAACAAAGAGGGGAAAACCCGCCCCAAATCCCTGCTGGAGTGCCCTGGGAAGAGGTGCCGGGGGTGGGGCTGCACAAAGAGCTCAGGGTTTGGTTGAGGGTTGATTTTTCGGGAAGTTTTGGGATCACAGGATGCTGTGGAAGAGACTAGGAAGGCCATCAGGAAGTGCCCCTGCACTTAAAGAGTTTCAGTTAAAGATTCCTTTGTCACAGGATCCCAAATCCTTGAGCGATTTGGGTTGGCAGAGACCTTAAAGCCCTTACAACCCATCCAGTGTCACCCCTGCCATGGGCGGGGACCCCTGCCTTTATCCTGGGCTGCTCCAAGCCCTGTCCAGTCTGGCCTGGGACACTTCCAGGGATGGGGAATCCTGTCCAGGGCATCCCAACCCTCACCAGCCAAGAATTCCTTCCTGACATCTTCATTATTTTCACAAAACCCCAAATTATTCCTCCCTTCTCACTCCCCACCAATACCCCTTGTGCTTCCCCCTTGGTGTTTTCCATCAAAAACTCTTGGAAAGGAGAGTTTATGGAGGAGGGGGGGAAGAACGGGAAACAGCAAAGGAGGAGGGACAACAATTCCTCTCCCTGATTGTCCCCTCCCATGGGGACAAAAAGAGCTCCTTCAGCAGCTCCTGCTCCTCCGGGCACCGCTGGAATTCTGCCCTGGAATGACTCTCACTTGGGCTGGTGGCCAGCGGGGAGGCACAGCTGGACTGTGGAGCCTCTGGAATTGCAGCCCCATGGAATATCTGGGGCTGGAAGGGCCCTGCTGACCCCAGACTCCAGAACCTCTGGAATTACAGTTCCATGGGATATCTGGGGCTGGATGGGCCCTGCTGACCCAACTCCAGATCCTCTGGAATTGCAGTCCCATGGGATATCTGGGGCTGGAAGGGCCCTGCTGACCCCAGACTCCAGAACCTCTGGAATTACAGTCCCATGGAATATCTGGGGCTGGATGGGCCCTGCTGACCCAACTCCAGATCCTCTGGAATTGCAGCCCCATGGAATATCTGGGGCTGGATGGGCCCTGCTGACCCAACTCCAGATCCTCTGGAATTACAGTTCCATGGGATATCTGGGGCTGGAAGGGCCCTGCTGACCCCAGACTCCAGAACCTCTGGAATTACAGTCCCATGGAATATCTGGGGCTGGATGGGCCCTGCTGACCCAACTCCAGATCCTCTGGAATTGCAGCCCCATGGAATATCTGGGGCTGGAAGGGCCCCGCTGACCCAACTCCAGATCCTCTGGAATTACAGTTCCATGGAATATCTGGGGCTGGAAGGGCCCTGCTGACCCCAGCCTCCAGATCCTCTGGAATTACAGTTCCATGGGATATCTGGGGCTGGAGGGGCCCCGCTGACCCAACTCCAGAACCTCTGGAATTACAGTCCCATGGAATATCTGGGGCTGGATGGGCCCCGCTGACCCAACTCCAGAACCTCTGGAATTGCAGCCCCATGGAATATCTGGGGCTGGATGGGCCCTGCTGACCCCAGCCTCCAGAACCTCTGGAATTACAGTTCCATGGGATATCTGGGGCTGGATGGGCCCCTCTGACCCCGCTGTGTGTCCCCCCCAGGGCCGCCGTCCCCACGTGCCCGTAGAGGCTCCGCAGGATCCGGCGCAGGATGGGAGGCACCGCTGGATTCATCTGCACTTCCCTGGCCGTCGGAACCTTCCTGGGTGAGAAATTCCCGTGGGAGCAGCGGGACGGGCTGGCGGAGGCGGAACATCCCCCGGGATTCCCCGGGAACCTCCTGCCCGCGGGATGCGGCGCTGCTGAATCCCAAATCCCCGCCTGGTTTGGGATGGGCTGTTCCCTGCCTGTGCTATTCCCAACATCCCTCTGGGCCGGGAATGTTTCACACAATTCCCCCTTTCTAAACCCAGACTGAGGGAGGTGCAGGAGGAATTTCCTCCTTCCAGTGGGATCCGTTCCACTCCCCATCCTGCTTCTTCCAGGGATTCCTTGCTGGCCTCACCCTGAAAAGGTCCCCCTGTTCCTGAGGGAGCATTTCTGGGTGCCAGGGAGGATTTCTGGATTGCAGGGATGATTCCCAGGTCTCAATGACCACTTCTGGATCTCAGGGAGGATTTCTGGGTCTCAGGCATAAATTCTGGATCTTAGGGACCATTTCCAGAGCTCAGGGAAAAATTCCAGATCTCAGGGACATTTCTGGATGTCGGAGACCATTTCTGGATTTTGGGGACCATTTCCAGACCTCAGGGCCCATCCCTGGATCTCAGGGAGAAGGTCTGGATCTCAAGGACCATTTCTGGATGTCAGGGACCATTTCCAAACCTCAGAGACCATTTCTGGATCTCAAGGACTATTTCTGGATTTATGGGATGATTTCTGGATTTTGGGGACCATTTCCAGATCTCAGAGACCATCCCTGGATTTTAAGGACAATTTCTGGATTTTGGGGATGATTTCTGGATTTTTGGGGACCATTTCCAGATCTCAGGGCCCATCCCTGGATCTCAGGAAGGCTCAGGCTGCTCCCTGCAGGTCCCTTTTCCGCAGGGAGACATTTCCTCCCTGGCTGAGACTGGATAATGTCCTCCAGCCAATCCATCAGCCCCAGCAGAGCCTGCTGGCCCATCCTCATACATATCTAATTACCTTTTAATGTTCTCTGCATCCCCGAGGAGGCCCAGGCAGGGCTGGATCCGGAGGCAATTATCCCGCTTGGAAATCAGCCTGACCCCGGAGCGGCCACGGGGCCGGACTTGGGGTCTCCCACCAACCACCTGAGCTCAGGAAAACCCCCCAAAATCCCACCCTGGGAAGCCTGGGAGGGTGATTTTCACTGACCTTTGGGTGGTGGTGCCACGCAGCTCTGAGGGCAGCTGGGACAGGGGGAAGAAATCCTGGGAATACGAGGAGGGATCGGGACAAAAGGATGGGAACGATGGATGAGGCTCAGGGAAATGTTATGGAGTGGGAAAAGAGCCAAAACCTCCAGGTCTGGAGGGGGATTTAAATATTTAAAGCTTCTGAAGTGCACAGAGACCACTCTAAAATCCCAAACTTTCCCCAGCTTTTGTTCAGTTGGGGAAACCTCTGGAAAATCTGGGAATCCAAGCCCTGACCCTTTGTTCCTCAGAAAGCTGCTCATTAAAACAACCCAAAATCAGCCTCGGCTCCTCAGAGAGCTGATCCTCAAAAAAAACCCAAAACAACCAAACAAAAACAAACCAACAAAAAACCCCAAAATCCAGTTGGATTCTGGGCATCAAACTCCTGTAAAACCAATTTATTGCCCAGCTCCCCGCTGCGATCCAGGAGCTCCAGGGCCATGCTCTGGATGTCCTCAGAAAAAGGAATTCAGCTTGGAAAACATTTCACCAAGGAAATTCATCTTTTCCTGGGCTCAGCACAAAGTGCAGCCTCCTGCACACCTGGACTTTCCAGGCCAGGCTCTCAGCAAATTCCTAAAAAAATCCTAAAAAACAACCCAAAAGGGAGGCTTTGGAGTCACCTCCCTGCAGCTGCTTCTCCCAATCTTCATTTTCAGGTGTTCTGCTTTCACCTGTTCCTCATGATTTTGGGGCTATTTATCATTTTCTCTGGTACTGAAGGTTATTCCAGAGGCACGGTGGGGTTTTTCCCGTTGTCCCAGCTCTCCCAGCTGGATGGAACACGGAAAATTCCCAGGTCACTCTGCCCCTTTGAAATTCAGCTTAAAAACCTTTATTTTGTGTCCTCTCCCTGTTTTCCTAATGTCAGACCACCAGGACAGACCCTGCATTGGCAACACTAAAAATTGGGAATTCTGGGGTGGCAGAATGGGCCCAGATCAGTCTCAGAAGTTCTGGGATTTATCAGTTCTTTATTTTAACCTTATCCCCACCTCGTTAATAGTTTAATTACTGCCTTAATCAACCCCTGATTTGTTTAATGAGCGAAATCCAAGCGTTTCACCCCCAGAACCTTGGAATTGTGGATTAAAATTCACCTGAACCCCTGGCATCGATTCCAAGTGGGAAAATCGATGCCTGGCACTGGCAGCCACGACCTTGGCAGGGACAAAGGGACAGCAGAGGAGAGCAAGGGGACACAGGCTCCAGGTGGGATCAGGAGGGAGGATGGGCCTGATTTGGCTTGATTGGAATAAAAAATCCCACAGGGAAGGGCAAGGATGGGAGTGGTACCAATAGATATTTTATTTGTTAAATAAATATACATGATTTACCTTATGCTCCCTAATTAATCCCCAAATTCAAGCTGTTCGGCCTGGATCCTGTCCCCGCCATCTATCAGAGCACAATTAACTCATCTATCAGCACTCAATTAATTCTTCCTCATTAATCCCCCATTAACTCATTATCGTTTCCCCACCCCCGGTCAGCAGAGTTTATTCCAGCCGGGGCTCCCTCAGCACTGACACAAACGGGAGAAGATTCCCAGATTTTCCTTTAGGAGCAGAGCCATCCTGGAAGGAAAACATTGCTGGCTGGGAGGGGAAACAACCCCAAACCCGCTGCGTTTCCTTCATCCCAAAAAATCCCGGCTCGGCGCCTCTCCCCATGTGGCACCGGGGACCATCCTGTGAGCGCATCCTTGCGGAGCCGGGATAATTGCCTGGAGCAGGGACACGGCGAGCAGCTGCTCCCAGCCCGGAGCCAATTAGCAGCACCTCTATTGCATCCCATTGTATCCCATCCCATCCCGTGGATCCCATGGATCCCATTGCATCCCATCCCATTCCGTGGATCCCATCCCATCGCATGGATCCCATGGATCCCATCCCATCCCATCCCATGGATCCCATCCCATCCCATCCCATGGATCCCATTGCATCCCATCCCATGGATTCCATCCCATCCCATGGATCCCACCCCAGGGATCCAATCCCATCCCATCCCGTCCCATCCCATCCCATCCCATCCCATCCCATGGATCCCATCCCATGGATCCCATCCCATGGATCCCATCCCATGGATCCCATCCCGTCCCGTCCCATCCCGTCCCATCCCATCCCATCCCATCCCATCCCATCCCATGGATCCCATCCCGTCCCATCCCATCCCGTCCCGTCCCATCCCGTCCCATCCCATCCCATCCCATCCCATCCCGTCCCATCCCATCCCATCCCATGGATCCCATCCCATGGATCCCACCCCAGGGATCCAATCCCATCCCATCCCATCGCATCCCATCCCATCCCATCCCATCGCATCCCATGGGTCCCATCCCATCCCATCCCATCCCATCCCATCCCATCCCATCCCATCCCATCCCATCCCATCCCATCCCATCCCATCCCATCCCATCCCATCCCATCCCATTGCATCCCATGGGTCCCATCCCATCCCATCCCATGGATCCCATCCAATTCCATCCCATCCCAGCCCCCTCCGGGAGCAGCCAGAACATGAGGCGAACCCTGGGAGCTCCCACTGATCCCAGGCCTTTCCCGGCTGGAAGTGACTCTTCCATAAAACATCGTGTTCCCGGGAATCGCTTCCCTCAGGAGAGGCCCGGCTGGGCAGGGGGGAAGGCGACAGATTGGCGTTGGCACAGCGGGCTGGAGACGCTCGTTAATTCAATTACAGAGCAGGGAAGGATCCCGGGGCTGCGGAAGCTGCTCGGAGCTTATCAGTGCTGGTGGCTCCTTCCCTGATAAGGGCCAGGACAGACGTGCTGGCAATTATCCCACCGGCTGTTCCCGCAAGGAAGAGATTTCCAGGCGGATTCTGCCTGGCCCTGGCTCGCAGCGTCCCTTCCAGCGAGCACGCCGGGCTGTGGGAGCTGTCCCAGCTCAAGCTGGGGTGGAATGGGATGAGCTTTAAGGTTTTTCCAACCCAAACCAGGCTGGGGTTCTGGGATTTCCCTGTGTGAGAGGGGATCTGCTGGAATTTGGAATTCTGAGGCACGAAGGCAGCTGGCACTTCCCAGGGGCACGTTGTCCCCCAAGGGTGGCCCAGGCGTGGTATGGGTCAGGCAGGTGGGGCCTTTGTCCCTCTTGTTCAACCCCGTTCTCAAAACCAGAGACAATTCCGAGTCTGAACACCCCAAAATCAGCTTCAGGCTCATCCCAGCCACGGAACAGGGTGGTTTGTACTGGTTTGCACTGGTGTCTACTGGTTTGCTCTGGTTTCCACACCAGCAGCAAACTGGTTTGAGGTGTCAGGAGCCGGTGGAGCTGCAGGGACAGAAGGGACCTGCCAGGTGTGTCCAGAGCCGTGAAGATCCCAGTTCTTCCCTCTTCTCCTTCACCCTGGAGAGGATTTCGGAAGAATGAACCAGGCAAAGACTCTACAGGCAGAGGAGGAACCTCAGGGACAAGGGGACTTTTCCAGCTCCACTTGTGGTGTTCCAGGAGGTCCCTGCTCCTCCTTCCACGTGTCCCCAGGGATGCTGGTCCCTCTGGAAGGGCGGGAATGGTGCGGGATGCTCGGCGGGAGTGGCAGCTCGTGTTCCCACGGCCGGGCCCGGGCTGTGCTGACAGATGGGGTGCGGTTGTCACATTGCTCCTTCTCTCCTCCTCGCTGCTGGGGACACCCTACAAAACTGAAAAGGAGGAATTTTTGGGAAAAGCCCAAGCGGAGCTGAGCAGGTTTTCCCCTCTCCCGTAGTTTGGTGCCAAGCCCAGAGCGGCACGAGGAGCTACGGGCCGGTGTTCGAGGAGCAGCCGTCCCACACCCTCTTCCCCGAGGGCTCGGCAGAGGAAAAGGTCACCCTGGCCTGCCGAGCACGGGCCAATCCTCCCGCGACCTACAGGTGAGCTCAGGGCTCCCTCTGCACCTGGAGCGGGAGAGGAACATCCAGAACTCTGCTTCCACAGATGGAAAATTATTGACTCGGGAAATGAGATTCCTTGTCCTGGGAGGAGCTGAGGGAGCTGGGGAAGGGTTTAGAGAATCCTGAAGATTCCTGAGAAATCCTGAGAAGAGTTTGGAGAGTCCTGAGGGAGCTGGGAAGGGTTTGGAGAATCCTGAGGGAGCTGGGGAGGGTTTGGGGAATCCTGAGGGAGCTGGGAAGGGTTTGGAGAGTCCTGAGGGAGCTGGGAAGGGTTTGGAGAATCCTGAGGGAGCTGGGGAGGGTTTGGAGCCTCCTGAGGGAGCTGGGAAGGGTTTGGGGAATCCTGAGGGAGCTGGGAAGGGTTTGGAGAATCCTGAGGGAGCTGGGAAGGGTTTGGAGAATCCTGAGGGAGCTGGGGAGGGATTTGAGGGTCCTGAGGGAGCTGGGAAGGGTTTGGAGGGTCCTGAGGGAGCTGAGGGGGCTCAGCCTGGAGCAAAGGAGGCTCAGGGGGAATTTCTGGCTCTGCACAACTCCTGACAGGAGGGGACAGCCGGGGGGATTTGGGATCTCATCCCAGGGAACAGGGACAGGAGGAGAGGGAACGGCCTCAGGCTGTGCTGGGGAGGCTCAGGTTGGACTCCAGCAGGAATTTCCTCATGGGAAGGGTTGGAAGGGGCTGCCAGGGGGGTTTGGAGTGCCCATCCCTGGAGGTGGCACTGAGAGCTCAGGGTGGGGATAGGGCACAGCTGGGACTCGATGATCCCACAGGGATTTCCCAACCTCAACAATCCCACAATTCTGAGATGTCCCACCCCTCCCGGGGCACAGCTCAGATCCAAATCCACTCCAGCTGGAAATCCACCAGGCCCAGCCCCATGAGTGTGACCGTGGGGATTTATCCCTGTCCCCGCTCCGTTTCTCCTGGCAGGTGGAAGATGAACGGCACGGAGCTGAAGCTGGAGCCGGATTCCCGCTACAGGCTGGTGGCCGGGGATTTGGTGATCAGCAACCCCGTGAAAGCCAAGGATTCCGGCTCCTACCAGTGCGTGGCATCCAATTCCAGGGGCACCGTGGTGAGCAGGGAAGCCTCGCTCCGCTTTGGCTGTAAGTTTGGCATGGCCAGGTAAATTAAACACAACCCCAGTTAGGCTGGGCTTAAACTGAGCCTGCCTAGGAAAAGGCTGGAGAGAATCTCTCCAACACATCATCCCACGGAGAAATCTCTCTTCCATAGGAATTTGGAGAGTTTAGAGAATTTGGAGTATTATGGAGAAAGCGAATTATGTTTTTGGATCTTCCTCTGCACAAACCCACCCGAGGAGGGGCAGAGAAAGTGCAGAGGTTCCTCCAGCTGCATTTTTCTGTCCAGGTTTCACTCTGCCTCTTCAGTTTTGCAGGAATTCTCGGCAGAAGAGCGGGACCCCGTGAAGATCACCGAGGGCTGGGGGGTGATGTTTACCTGCAGCCCCCCGCCCCACTACCCAGGTAAGGGGGACACAGCAGAGCACGGGGCTCCCAGATTTTCTGGGAATTTCATGGAAATAAATTTGGGGTTAATTCAGAGTTTGTAATGCAACAAAGCAAAGGCAGGACTTGGTGTGTCCATGCAAGGGCCAATTCCAGCTGGGAATCCCACTGGGTCCATCCCACCTGGGAGGACAAAACCTGTCCAGTTTATTCCTTTCCTTTTTCCCCCAGGTTTATCCTATCGGTGGCTCCTGAATGAGTTCCCCAATTTCATCCCGGCCGACGGGAGACGTTTCATTTCCCAGACCACGGGCAACCTTTACATTGCCAAGACAGAGGCCTCGGACCTGGGCAACTACTCCTGCTTTGCCACGAGCCACATTGACTTCATCACCAAGAGTGTCTTCAGCAAGTTCTCCCGCCTCAGCTTGGCTGCAGAGGGTCAGAGCTTTTGGATTGTCCCCAAAACACCAATTCTTGTGGGAAAAATCTGAATTAACAAACCCCCACAAAGCATTTGGGCCCCACAGCACCTAAATCACCCTCCAGCCTCTCTTAAGAGCTTCAAAAGCATGGATGGGCTGGGGTGGGAGGGAAGCAGCTCTCTCCCCAAGATTCCCTGTTTCCACTCCATCCATGGGGTTTCTCTATTTTTAAAGGATAGTTCTGGAACAGGGAAAAGGGAATTAAACAGGAGGAAGGCCTGGATGGACACGGATTGGAGCAACCTGGGACAGTGCAAAGTGTCCCTGTCCATGGCATGGGTGGGATTGGATGGGGATTAAGAGGCTTCCAACCCAAACCATTCCAGGATTCTGGGATTCTCAGGAATTGCAAATCCCTGAGATGCTAGAAAAGAGATTTTTAGAGACTTCAGAAAAAGAAAACAGAACCTCTGTCCCTTCACTCAAACACACAAAGGGGTTGGGAAGTCACCTCATGGGTCCCTCTGCCCCTCGAGACCCCTTGGGTGGCATTTCGGTGTCACCCAGGTCCCCTGAGCGGTGTTTTCCCCACGGCAGATTCCAGGCAGTTCCCACCCAGCATCAAGGCCAGGTTCCCTGCGGACACCTACGCTCTGACCGGGCAGGTGGTGACCCTGGAGTGCTTCGCCTTTGGGAAGTGAGTGCAGCTCCACATGGATCGGGATGGGGATTGGGATGGAGGTCGGGATGGGGAGGGAACAGCAGAACTTCCACACCTCCAATGGAAGACCAGAGATAGAAGGAAATGGGAAAAGGGAGGACCTGGCCAAAGCCAAGGTCCAGTGGGACAGGACCGGGGTGGCCATGCGGGGATTGAGCTCAGCCCGGATTCACCGGATCGGCTTTTCCGCAGCCCCGTGCCCCGGATCAAGTGGAGGAAGCTGGATGGGCCGCAGTCCTCCAAGTGGATCGGCAGTGAGCCCCTGCTGCAGATCCAGCACGCTGGGTTTGAGGATGAGGGGACCTACGAGTGTGAGGCGGAAAACGCCAAAGGGAAGGACACCCACCAGGGCCGCATCATCATCCACGGTAACGCACCCAAACGTGCCCCTTATCCAAGGGGACACACCCAAACGTGCCCCTTATCCAAGGGGACACACCCAAAAGTGTCACTTAGCCAAGGGGACACACCCAAACGTGCCCCTTATCCAAGGGGACACACCCAAAAGTGTCACTTAGCCAAGGGGACACACCCAAACGTGCCCCTTATCCAAGGGGACACATCCAAAAGTGTCCCTTATCCAAGGGGACACATCCAAATGTGTCACTTATCCAAGGGGACACATCCGAAAGTGTCACTTATCCAAGGGGACACACCCAAAGGTGTCCCTTACCAAGGGGACACACCCAAAGGTGTCCCTTACCAAGGGGACACATCCAAATGTGTCTCTTATCCAAGGGGACACACCCAAAAGTGTCACTTATCCAAGGGGACACATCCAAACGTGTCCCTTATCCAGGAGGACGCATTCAAAAATGTGTCCTTCATCCAAGGGGACGCATCCAAAAACATGTCTTTCATCCAAATAATGTCCTTTACCCAGGGAACACATTCAACACGTGTCCTTCTTCCAAGGAGACACAAACATGTGTCCATCATCCAAGAAAAACATTTAAACACGTGTCCTTCACCCAAGGAACACAAATGTGTCCTTCACCCAAGGAACACAAATGTGTCCTTCACCCAAGGAACACATCAAAACATGTGTCCTTCACATTTTAGCTTCCCAGAGCACACCAAGGTGCCCCAGGCAATGGTCTGAGGCTCTGGGACTAAAACCACCCACTCTGATCCTGCCTCTTACCAGCCTATTTAGAGGTGTTGCAAAGCCCCAGCCAGGACCTGCAGGGATCGGGGAAACTTTTTCACATCTGGGCTGTGGCAAGGGGAGAGAGAGAGAGTTCTTAATGGGCTCTGAAATCATCACAGCAAACATCAGAGAACCAGGGAAGGAAGGAGAGTGATAAAAATCAAACCTGGCTCATGCTCTAGATCCTCTCCAAGCCTGAGGAGCTTCCACCAGGAGTAATGCTCCGAGCTGTTGAGCAAATCTACTCAAACTAAAAAACTTAACCTGGTTACCTCATCCTGATCCCAGTTTTTCCTGAAGTTCAGGAATGGCCCGAAGCTGAGAGAGGGATGGTTCAGAGGAGATATCAGGAAGGAATTGTTTCCTGCCAGGGTGGTGAGGCCCTGGCACAGGGTGGAGGGGGATGGTGGCACAGGGGCTGCGGCTTCCCCGTCCCTGGAAGTGTTCCAGGCCAGGCTGGATGGGTCTTGGAGAAACCTGGGATGGTGGAAGGTGTTCCTGCCCATGGCAGGGGGTGGCACTGGTGAACCCTGAAGTTTCTTTCCAACCCAAACCATTCCATGATTTGATGGTTCAGAAATGGTTGGATTTACTCTAAAGAGGAGAAACCACTTCCTCAGCCCTGGATTGTCCCCTGGTCCTGCACAGCCAGAGCGCAGCAGGAGCCGGCCGTGCCTCTCACTGCACAAAAGGCTGGGACTGCTCCCGTGGCAGATCCCGCTGTGCCAACGACTGCGCCGGCAGCGCTGGCACAGGGACGTCCTTCTGCCAGCCTGGCACTGCCACCTCTCAGCTGAGCTCCTCGGCTCTGCCCTCTCTCTCTTGTCCCCTGCAGCCCAGCCCGACTGGCTGGACGTGATCTCGGACACGGAGGCCGACATCGGGTCCGACCTGCGCTGGAGCTGCGTGGCCTCGGGCAAGCCCCGGCCCACGGTGCGGTGGCTGCGGGACGGGCAACCCCTGACGTCCCAGGTACTCGCCAGCCAGCTCTGATCCCGCTCCTCCAGCCCAGCCCCTCCTCCTGCCGCGCTCCTGCATCCCCGCCCTGGTTCTCACCCGCATCCCTCCTCCATGTGCCCCCATCGGGCTGCCAAGCGACGGCACCATCCCCAAATCCCCTCTGCTGGCGCTGCCATCCCAGCCATTGCTTCGTGCAGCTGCAGGGACTCACAGCCGGCCAGCAGGGAGGACACACAGTGCCTCGTGCCCGTCCTGGTGTCCCGGTGTCACCCGCACGGTGCTGCTCAGGTGTCTCGGCAAACAGAGCATGGCGACACGGGGGAGCGACCGCACAGACATAAAAACAAATCCTGCGTTTTCCCCCATGGAAAACAAGGCCACCCCAAGGAGTCTGTGACAAAAATCAACCCTGATCCAGCCAAGGACTGAGTTCCATTTTATTTTTTTTTTTTCTCATCTAATGGGTTCATCCTCTTGTTTGCACAGAACCGCATCGAAGTGAGCGGTGGAGAGCTGAGATTTTCCAAGCTAGTCCTGGAGGACTCTGGCATGTATCAGTGTGTGGCTGAGAACAAGCATGGCACAGTTTATGCAAGTGCTGAATTAACAGTGCAAGGTAATTCCTCCTTTCCCAGAGCTCTGGGTTCCAGTAGGACACTGAAAAATATCTCTTCCTAATATCCTGATGTGATCCTGACATTGTGATGTCACAGTGAGATAAGAGAAGGCAAAACCTGCTTTGCTCAACACTGAAATCCTTTCTGGTTCAACATGACACTGTGCAAGCCTTGAAATTCTAAATCCTGTGTAAATTCTGGGTGAAAGTGGACAAAAAACTCCATTCAGCCACAGGAAATGGAGGACACCCAGCAGCAGCACTACTACCTCTCTTCCACTACAAATTCCTCTCTTTTGGAGGAAAGATGTCAAAAAAAAAAAGAGTTCAGCCTCCATTTCACCTGGTCTGATGGATGGTGACTGGAGCTGAACTGCTGCCAAACTTGTTCCACCTTAGTCCAAAAGTTCATCTCCTCATGGAGATGCCAAAGATAAATTAAAAGCCCTGAGCAGCAACTGCTCAGCATTAACACACCGAGGCCAACAGGTAAATCCCGATTCCATCTGCAATTCCAGGAGGAGTTTCAGGCAAGCTGGATGTCTGCGTTGGTCAGGATATTGAAGAGATTATCCTCGACATGTTCCAAAGCAGCTGTTGTTGTGTCTCTCAAAGACCTTGCACTTGTTAGGGTCATTCCCATCGCTCTGTCCCACATAATTCCTGCCTGGCAGGCATCAGGATCCGCCCGGCAGCCGAGGAATTCCTGCCTTCTCCCGCTCTCCAGGCTCTGCCTCGCTTCTCTTACCGAGCCATCCAACAACAAATCAATTCCCACTCGCACGGCGCTGAAATTCTCCCCAGGGCAGCGTTTCTAATCGTGCCTTAATCCTCTTTTTTTTATCCCTGTAGCCTTAGCTCCAGATTTTAGACTAACCCCGGTGAAGCGCCTGATCCCGGCAGCCCGGAGCGGGAAGGTCATCATCCCGTGCCAACCACGAGCAGCACCAAAAGCCACCGTGCTCTGGACCAAAGGGACAGAACTCCTCGTCAACAGCAGCAGGTAGCAGCACAGAGTCAGCTTCCACCTAGAAAATGTAGCTAAAATATATATTTTTTTTTTCACCAGAAGACTGGACTCAATGATCCAAATGTGCTGCTGCATCCTTGAATTTTCTCAGTCCTCTAATTTCTTCTTTAGCAAACTCCTACATGATATTTTCTGCCTGATTTTATCCCTGGTTTCTCCAAAATCAGTGGAAATTCCCACATGTCCAGCAGGAGTGGATCTTTCAACATTCCTTTGTGTGGCTCCTCTTCCTTTGCAGGGTGACGATTACGGCGGACGGGACCTTGATCCTGCAGAACATCAGCAAATCTGACGAGGGAAAATACACCTGCTTTGCCGAGAACTTCATGGGCAAAGCCAACAGCACTGGAATCCTCTCTGTCCGAGGTAGGGATGTTCATTTGGGGCCAATCAAGCAAGAAACGGCTAAGAATGAATGATGTGCTGGTTCTCCTCTCCTTATACTCCCAGAAAACAGAGTAATCAGGGAATCAAAGTGATTTCAGGTGGAGCAGCAAAACTTCTGCCTGACCTACCCACAAACAGTCCTTGAGCAAAGCGTTTCCATTTCCTAATCCTTCCTCTTCCTCCTGTGAAGCTCCAGCTGTTGGAGCGGCATGAGGAGCAGGAAGGGATGGTTTGGACAATGGGATGGGGACGTTGGCTGCTAACGACCCTTCCCGCTCGTTCCCTGCAGATGCCACCAAAATCACGCTGGCACCATCGAGCGCCGACATCAACGTGGGCGAGAACCTCACCCTGCAGTGCCACGCGTCCCACGACCCCACCATGGACCTCACCTTCACCTGGTCCCTGGATGATTTCCCCATCGACTTTGACAAGTCCGAGGGGCACTACCGGCGAGCCAGCGCAGTGAGTCCAGAGGGAATTCGGGCCCGTCCAAAAGGGTGGAAAATTAATTCCAAGCTCGTTGTTTGTGTGTTCATGCCCACCAAAGATGCTCTGTCACTTTGCCCAGAGTGGTTGTGAATTCCACATCCCTGGAAGTGTCCAAGGCCATGTTGGACGGGGCTTGGAGCAGCCTGGGACAGTGGAAGGTGTCCCTGGCCATGGCTGGGGTAGAATGGGATGGGCGTTAAGATCCTTCCCAATTCAAACCATTCCATGATTCCATGATCACTCCCCTCCTAAACTGGAGGAGAAAGGGAAAGGAAAAGGCCTGTGGAAAAAGGCAGGCAGAGATCACCCAGTGATCCCTCAATGATTGACCAATGACGATTCAATGATCACTTCATGATCGCTCAACGATCAATCAGTTATCACTCAATAATCACTCAATGATCATTCATTGATTACTCATTGATCACTCATTGATCATTCAATGGTCACTCAATGTTCACTCGTTGGTCACTCATTTATCACTCATTGATCACTCAATGTTCACTCAGCGTTCACTCATTGGTCACTCAATGATCACTCATTGATCATTCAATGGTCACTCAATGTTCACTCGTTGATCACTCATTGGTCACTCAGTGTTCACTCATTGGTCACTCAATGATCACTCATTGATCATTCAATAGTCACTCAATGTTCACTCATTGGTCACTCAGTGTTCACTCATTGGTCACTCATTGATCACCATCCCAAGCCAAACAGACCCAGCACAGCCCCAGCCTTGGCCAGCACTGGATCCATCCTGGATCCATCCAGCTCCATCACCCATGGGGGAATCTTTTCCCACCTCTCTCCTCTCCACCTCCACCACAACCCAACCACCCAAACCCAGCCCACACTGAATTCTGACCCATGACCGTCACCTTCTGATGCTGATCACCCAAACCCCACCGCGTTCTCCCGCTGCCCTGCAGAAGGAGGCCATCGGGGACCTCAGCATCTCCAACGCGCAGCTGCGGCACTCGGGGCGTTACACCTGCACGGCCCAGACCGTGGTGGACAGCGCGTCCGAGTCAGCCACGCTCACCGTCAGAGGTAATTCCCAGTGGGAACGTTCCCTGCTCCTGGCAAACCCAGAGCAATGACATGGCCCGTGCCATCAACTGCTCTGTAACCACCTCACACCAAATAATTCCATGACATGGCCCAGTGGGTTTTAGCTTCACCTAAAACTTGGGTTTGATCATCTCAGAGGTCTTTTCCAACCAGGCTGAGGAGCTTTTCCAGAGGCTAAAGCTGGCAGTGAGGCTTCCCAGCTTCCAGAAAAGGAAGGCCCAATGTGAATTTAGGACTTGCACAATGCACAGAGTGATAAACCTCCAGATCTTCCATGTCAGTGACACATTTCCCATCCCCCCAGGACCTCCAGGCCCACCCGGGGGGGTGGTGGTGAGGGACATCGGTGACACCAGCGTCCAGCTGAGCTGGAGCCGAGGCTTCGACAACCACAGCCCCATCGCCAGGTACCTCATCGAGGCCCGGACCCTCCTGTCCAACCAATGGAAGCAGATGCGCACCAGTGAGTGTCCCCACGGTGGCACTGGTGGCACCCCGAGGTCACCGGCCACCAGCCAGTCCTGGCTCCACGCTGCTCCTCGCTCTATTCCTCCCCCTCTGGTGCTATTGGATTTTACAGATCCCGTAAACATCGAGGGCAACGCGGAGACAGCGCAGGTGGTGAACCTCATCCCGTGGATGGATTATGAGTTCCGGGTCTTGGCCAGCAACATCCTGGGGATTGGGGAGCCCAGTCTGCCCTCCAGCAAAATCCGCACCAAGGAAGCAGGTGGGTGTGGAGACAAGCCCAGGTCCCTGTCCTGCCCGAGGGATGAATCATCTCCTGGAGAGCTCCCAGAGCTGAGGCCACCACAGGATTTTCCATCTTTTTGCCCATTTCTGTGTCAAAGATGAGCAGGGTTAGAGCTGCACTTGCCAGCACTGCATCCAGCTGGGAATGTTCATTCCATGTCCAGCTGCTTGGGCAGAAAGGATGGGAGAACAGCAGGAGAACCACACCCGATCCACCAAATGCAAACCAGCTTCTTCCTAATGAAACTCCCCTCCACATCCTCAATTTTGAGCTCCAACCTTGTCCCCTTGAACACCAAATCCTTGTCCCGTGCCCTAAATCACCTGGTCAGGCACAAGCTGGAGTTCCACAGAGCCCAGTCCTTTCCTGGGAGCTGTCCCATCCGGTGTCACCGGTGTCACGCCGTGTTTGTGCTCCTCTCCATCGCTCCCACCTCCTTAACCCAAACTCTGCTTTTTTTTGGGACCTCACAGCACCGACGGTGGCACCATCCGGGCTCGGCGGAGGTGGAGGGGCTCCCAACGAGCTCATCATCACCTGGACGGTGAGTTGGGAACAGGGAAAGCACCGAGGTGGGACCACGTGGTGTTTTTTGTGGGGAAATCAGCGCTGCCATCCCAGTTTGGACACAGGGTTGAGCTAAGAGCTGGTTTGGATGGAACAAGTGCACATTTCCTTCAGGAAATCAGCGTGAAACAAGGTACTTTACAAGGTAAAAATCTATTTAGGTTTAAGTGAAATGTGCTACTTTAAATTATTAGTAACTTGCTAGCATAAGTAAAATAAACCATTTAGTCTACTAGCTGTACTGTGCTTGTAAAAACTACCTCAGCTGAAGAGTAATAATGTAAATTTTCATGCTAAAGAGATAAGAGAGACCCCTCAAACTTTAAAACAAAGAGAAAAAAATCCAAAGCTGAGTCTACAAAAGATGAACAAAGTGACCAGAGAGTTCTCTGTGCAAAGACTAATTAAAGCTGTAACACAAAATCAGTAAAATGACCAGTAAAAAACACAGGGTTGAGCCAAGGGCTGGTTTGGATGGACCAAGCCAATGTTTCCTTCAGGAAATCAGTGCCACCATCCCAGTTTGGACACGGGGTTGAGCCAAGGGCTGGTTTGGATGGACCAAGCCAAAGTTTCCTTCAGGAAATCAGCACCACCATCCCAGTTTGGACACGGGGTTGAGCCAAGGGCTGGTTTGGATGGACCAAGCCCACGTTTCCTTCAGGAAATCAGTACTACCATCCCAGTTTGGACACGGGGTTGAGCCAAGGGCTGGTTCGGATGGACCAAGCCCATGTTTCCTTCAGGAAATCAGTGCCACCATCCCAGTTTGGACACCCTCCCAGTCCCCCTTTGCACATGGGGTTGAGCCAAGGGCTCGTTTGGACGGACCAAGCACACATTTCCTTTGGGAAATCAGCACCACTGTCCCAGTTTGGATGGGCCAAAGCCCACTTTGGACAGACCAAGGCTCTCTCTCTCTTCCCAGCCGACGCTGCGGGACTACCAGAACGGGGACGGCTTTGGGTACATCGTGTCCTTCCGGAGGAAGGGCAGCCAGGCCTGGCTGAGGGCGCGGGTGCCGCACGCGGAGTCGCTGCACTTCGTGTACCGCAACGAGAGCATCGCGCCCTACACGCCCTTCGAGGTGAAGATCAAGGCCTACAACAGGAAAGGGGAGGGCCCCGAGAGCCTCACGGCCATCGTGTACTCGGCTGAGGAAGGTAAAGAGCAGCAGGAGAGCTGGGGGGGCTCACCTGGAGAGGAGAAAGCTCCCAGGAGAGCTCAGAGTCTCTCCCAGTGCCTGAGGGGGCTCCGGGAGAGCTGGAGAGGGACAAGGCATGGAGGGACAGGACACAGGGAATGGCTTCCACTGCCAGAGGGCAGGGATGGGTGGGATATTGGGATGGAATTGTTCCCTGGGAGGGTGAGAAGGGGCTGGGATAGAATTCCCAGAGAAGCTGTGGCTGCCCCTGGAAGCATCCAAGGTCAGCTTGGATGGGGCTTGGAGCAGTTTGGGACAGTGGAAGGCGTCCCTGCCATGGCAGGGGTGGCACTGGATGAGCCTTAAGGTCTCTTCCACCCAAACCATTCCACGATCCATGCACAGACTCAGAATTCCCTGTTTTGTCCAACCCACCGCCTTTCCTCAGCCAGACCCCTACAGATCCGTGTCCGTCTGAGAGCTCGGACACTCCTTTGGCTCCTCTACTCCTCCAAACCTTCAGAGTGACAATTCCCTAAGCCCAGAGCTGCCCCACAGCCTCGGGGCAGACACGGATCCCAGAGCTCACAGCTGTGGCCCTGCTTGTCCCCCTAAATCCCTAAATCCCTTCCCCTCGCTCCATAACACAACACCAGCTGTCCGCCAGGGATGATGCTGCAGGAAAACCTTTTGTTCCCGACGGGGCCCGAAGTCAGGAAAAGGATTTTATTCCTGTTTTTCAGAACCCAAAGCGGCTCCTTACAGGGTCATTGCCAAGTCGGTCCTGTCCTCAGAGATGGACGTGTCCTGGGAGCCCGTGGAGCAGGGGGAAATGACCGGAGTGCTTTTGGGATACGAGGTAGGAGATTCCAATGGGAATGGGAGACCCTGAGAGCCCAACCAGGAAATTCCCCCGGGTTATGTGAGGTTAAAGCATTTTGATTCCAGAGGTGGGGGATAATTCTCAAACCACGTGGTTCTAATGGGGCTGGCACCGCTCTCAGGAGAGATTAAAGGGAATCATCCCATTTTTCCTGCCTGCCTTTCCCAGGAGGCCATGGCCTCATTCCTGGGAACACACAGCAAAGTACACAGAAACAAGCACCCAAAAAGGCCCTTCAGGGTGGGCGGACTTGGGATTTGCAGATCTCTCCTTCCCAAACCCATGCTGTCCTTGTCCATGCAGATCCGGTACTGGAAGGACGGGGACAAGGAGGAGGCGGCTGACAGAGTGAGGACAGCGGGGCTGGTGACATCGGCTCACGTCACCGGCCTGAACCCCAACACCGACTACCACGTGTCAGTGCGAGCCTACAACCGGGCAGGGACCGGCCCCCCCAGCCCCGCCACCAATGTCACCACCACGAGACCTCGTGAGTGAGCCCTGACCCCTCTGCTTTCCACAGGATCCCCCAAAATCACCCAGACTTCGATCTTTGATGTCCTCTGAACGCCCCACAGTGGCGGCAGCTCAGGGGATGGCTGGGACCAGCACAGCCTTCTCCTCCCTCCCTCATTTTCCCAATCCCTGTCTGGTTTTGCATCCCTCAGCACCAAAAAGGCCACCTGGGAACATCTCCTGGAGTTTTTCTGGCTCCACAGTCAGCATCAAGTGGGACCCCGTGGTGGCCAAGGCAGACGAGTCGGCGGTGACGGGGTACAAGGTACGGCCAGCATGGCTGGGCTTCTCCTGGAGGTGATCCAAGGAACTCGCAGGGAACAGGAGCTCAGCATTCCCTCTTCCCACAGATGCTCTACAGGCAGGATTCCCACTCGGCCCCCACGCTGTACCTGGCCAGCAAGAGCCAGATCGACATCCCCATCCCTGAGGATTTCACTCACGCCTTCGTGCAGATCCGGGTGACCGGGCCGGGTGGGGACGGGACGCCGGCAGAAGTTCACATCCTCCGGAACAGCGGTACCCGCGCTCCTCTGGCCACACCCGCCCCTCTGGCCACTCCCACTCCACTGACCACACCCATCATTGAGCTCTTCTGACCACACCCAACCCTCTGACCACACCCATTCCACTGACCACACCCATCATTGAGCTCTTCTGACCACACCCAACCCTCTGACCACACCCATTCCACTGACCACACCCATCATTGAGCTCTTCTGACCACACCCAACCCTCTGACCACACCCATTCCACTGACCACACCCATCATTGAGCTCTTCTGACCACACCCAACCCTCTGACCACACCCATTCCACTGACCACACCCATAATTGAGCTCTTCTGACCACACCCATTCCTGACCACACCCCTTCCACTGACCACACCCATAATTGAGCTCTTCTGACCACACCCATTCCTCTGACCACACCCATTCCACTGACCACACCCATCATTGAGCTCTTCTGACCACACCCATTCCTGACCACACCCCTTCCACTGACCACACCCATCATTGAGCTCTTCTGACCACACCCATTCCTGACCACACCCATTCATCTGACCACACCCATCATTGAGCTCTTCTGACCACACCCAACCCTTTGACCACACCCATCATTGAGCTCTTCTGACCACACCCATTCCTCTGACCACACCCATTCCACTGACCACACCCATTCCACTGACCACACCCATCATTGAGCTCTTCTGACCACACCCATTCCACTGACCACACCTATCCGTGTGCTCCACTGACCACACCCACCCCTCTGACCACACCCACCCCTCTGGCCACACCCACCCCTCTGACCACACCCATTCCTCTGACCACACCCATCATTGTGCTTCTCTGGCCACTCCCACTCCACTGACCACACCCATCCATGTGCTCCTCTGGCCACACCCATCCATGTGCTTCTCTGGCCACTCCCACTCCACTGACCACACCCATCCATGTGCTCCTCTGGCCAACACCTGCCCCTCTGACCACACCCACTCAAATAGCCACACCCACTCCACTGACCACACCCTCTCCATGCCCAAATTCCCCTTTCTGAGGTTCTCCAAGGAGCTCACCCACCGGACACCTCCTGTCCTTCCCTTCGCAGGGGGAAGGGCTCAGCCACGTCCCTCCCATCCTGGCCCCAGCACGATCCCAGGAAATCGTGGTTTAAAATCCCACCCTCCCTTCCAGGGCCACGGGAGAACATCCTCCTGCAGTGTTGTGGGCCTGTGCTGTCCTTTTTGGAATTGTTTTTTCCTGGAACCAGCCTTTGGTTCCCTTGTGCTGCTCACTCGTGGGAATTCCTGACTCTCCTTCTCTCCACGTCTCTTCCCAAACTCAATCCAGCCTGACCCAAATTTAGGATTTGCAGCCTCAAGACCCCACAACACCCAACTTCCTAAGAGTTAAGAGCTTAAAAACTATTTACATTTTCCACTAAGAGTGAAATGCCAGCTCTGTGGGGCCGCAGCTCCAGCAAATTCCTTAAGTCCAGGGTTGAATTCCCCATGCCCAAATTCCTGTTCCCAGCATTCCCAGGCATTTTACAAGCACCAAACACACAAAAAACCCCACAAATCCTCCCTCAAGTTCCCCGCGGTGTCCGCGCCACCCCGCAGCCCCATCCCTATTCCGTGTTTTTCCAGGGACGAGCATGATGGTGGAGGACTCGGGGACGAGGCCAGCGCCACACGTCGTGGTCGTCACCACCAACTCCCTGCTGCTGGTGGCCCTGGTCAGCTCCCTGGAGCTCTGAGCACGCTCCGGACACGGCTCCTCCCGATCCCATGGGAATAACACAAATCCCACTTTTGGGCGAGGATTGGACCATGTGGTTGGAAAGGAGGAAGAAATTAGAAAGAGCTTTTGTTTTGTTTTGTTTTGTTTGGAGGAACAAAAGCTTTCATACAAGACATGGGTCTTTAACCGAGGAAATGTTTTTTAAGGAAAACGAGGAAAATGAAGAATTCTCCGGGAATTCTGCAGCCAGCTGCCCCGCCCTCACTGTATCCATAGGTTTTCTGCCTTATTGAAGCCATGTATGAGATAACCAGACTGCTAAATTAGACTTTTTTTTAACTCTGTACAGTGAATTCCGTGGGAGGACGGGGACTGAGGAGTTCAGGGACCAGCATGTTCCACACCCATCCCACCACAGCCAGCTCGGAGCCTTCGTGGGACGGGATTGATCCTTTCTCCCACAAAAAAAGAGCCAAACACTGCAGGAACCAGCCCAAGGAGACAAATCCACGGGAGGGTCGAGCTCTGCCCCAGCCTGAAAAGCTTTTTTTACTACTCTGGTGTTCACTTGCAGCCCCAGCCTGGTGCTCGTCTCAGCTGTGAGGTGCAAATTCCGTGTTTTCCCACATCTCACGTGCTTTTTAGGATTTGTCACCCTGTTTGCCTCTTTGGGAGAAGGGGATCCTTTCCCAGAATCCCTAATTTGGGTAGCTCTGCCTAAAAATGGAGGTATCAATAAATCAAATTTCAGAGGGGCTTAAAGGAGGAATTTTAGAAAATGACAAAATTAAAACAAGAACGGGAGACTCCAGGAAGCCACCACTGGGACAACAAGGAAAATTTGGACTCGGATTCATCTCCCTGCACTGAGAACTCATCCAGACAAAATTTCAGGCTCGGATTGGGACTGCAAAGGCTGAGATCCAGCCAGGAAGAGGCTCTGGATTCCAGCTCTGATGGCTGCTGGACATCCCAAGGAGCCCCCTCTGCTCCAGAGGCTGGGAAAAGCAGGAATACTGAGCTGAGCACCCACAGGACTGGTTGGAAATCGATGTTGCCTGCTGAAATCTCTGTCTCCCAGTAAAGCAGTTGACCAAAGTTAACAAGAATTGGTTGGTGTTGCTGCTGGTTCCATCCCAAGGGGGGTTTTAGGGATTTTTCCCTGGCGGTGATTCCTCAATCCCAGAGAAAACCGTGCCAGCCTGGGCAATCCCGACCCTGGAATTTCCTGGCTGGGCCCTGACGTGCAGTTTTCCCTTTAATTGCCAATTCCTCGCCCTTTTTAGCCCAGGTGGTGGCAGGGGAATCCCTCTCCAGACAGGGCAGCTCAGGCTTTGTTAAGCCCTGTTTTGGGCAGTCCCTTCTGCCATTCCATTAGCCCGGGGGTGGGAGAGGAACGGGGAAGGATCTGCAGATCTGGCATTCAGACCTTGGGAAACGACAAAAAATTACATTTAAAGCCCAGCCAGAGCCACCAGCGGGAGGAAAAGGCTTGGAATCCTCCTTAAAACCTCTCCTAAAATTAAAAAAAAAATAAAAGCTCTCCTAAAATACAGCCCAGGGGTTAAAGGTGTGCAGAGCCAGGGAGAGGAGCGGAATTCCGGGGATTTGTAGGGAGGATGGAGAGAGGGAAGGATGGAGAAGGAAGGATGAAGGATGGATGGAGAGAGGGTAGTGATGGAGTGAAAGAAGGATGGAGGGAAGGATGAAAGATTGAGAGAGGGAAGGATGAAGGATGGAGAGAGGGAAGGAGGCCTGCCCAGCTCCAGCCTCTGGTGATCCCAAAGGTCTTGGAGCTCCGGGCTCAGCAATGCTGGGGCAGCTCCTGACCTGTCCCCAGGAGTTGCAGGGACAGCCCTGGTCACTCTGCAGGGACAGCCCTGGTCACTCTACAAGGACATCCCTGGTCACCCTGCAGGGACAGCCCTGGTCACTCTGCAAGGACACCCCTGGTCACTCTGCAGGGACACCACTGGTCACTCTGCAGGGACAGTCCTGGTCACTCTGCAGGGACAGCCCTGGTCACCCTGCAAGGACACCCCTGGTCACTCTACAAGGACACCCCTGGTCACCCTGCAGGGACACCACTGGTCACTCTGCAGGGACACCACTGGTCACTCTGCAGGGACAGCCCTGGTCACTCTGCAGGGACACCACTGGTCACTCTGCAGGGACAGCCCTGGTCACTCTGCAGGGACACCACTGGTCACTCTGCAAGGACAGCCCTGGTCACTCTGCAGGGACAGCCCTGGTCACTCTGCAGGGACACCCCTGGTCACCCTGCAGGGACACCACTGGTCACTCTGCAGGGACACCACTGGTCACTCTGCAGGGACAGCCCTGGTCACTCTGCAGGGACACCACTGGTCACTCTGCAGGGACAGCCCTGGTCACTCTACAAGGACACCCCTGGTCACCCTGCAGGGACACCCCTGGTCACTCTGCAGGGACACCCCTGGTCACTCTGCAGGGACACCACTGGTCACCCTGCAGGGACACCACTGGTCACTCTGCAGGGACAGCCCTGGTCACTCTGCAGGGACACCACTGGTCACTCTGCAGGGACACCACTGGTCACTCTGCAGGGACATCAGCAGCAAGAGGGAAAGGTGGGAACAGGAATTCTATCCCAGTGGATCAGGGAATGGGATAACAGCTCCAGGAGCAGAGGACGGAGGAGCCAGAAAGCCCCAAAATCGATTTATGGGTTTTTTTTTTCCCTCAGCTGAGGGAAGCCTGAGGAGATCCCAGGGATTTCTTCACAACCCCTCTGCTCCCTGGATCTGCCCTGGAAGCTCCCGATTGCTTCCTAAAGCTCAGGCCCATGGAATGGCAAGCACACAGAATTCCCAGAAAGTCCGGGGTTTCCATGGAGTTCAGAGTTCCTGGGGTTTCCATGGAGTCCAGGGTTTCCATGGAGTCTGTGCCATCCTCGCCTCCAGGTGAAAAATTGGGAAAAAGGAGTTCAGGCACCAATTCAGAGCAGAGAGAGACTTTTTTTCCCCCTAAATTTCTGCCATTTATGGTGGGAATTCAGGGGCAGTGTTTAACAAAAGAAGATTTTGCAGGGAGAGAGGGGAAAAAGGAGGGATGGGGATGCTCTTCCAAGGGTTTTTACTTCCCTACTTGCGCTGAGCTCCAACCTGTGCTATTCCCTTTTCCTTCCTTCTCCCTTCCTTCCCCTGTTATGACAAACATCCCCCAATCCTTAATATCCCTTCAAAAATCAAAGAGTACCCCCCAAAAAATCCCATTAAAGGCCCTTTGTGACAGCTGGACCCCAGTGGCCATCCCAGCCCTCGGACTCCAAATCAAAACTCCAATTATGGATTCGTTTTCCCTGCTCTGAGCATCTGGCTCCCCTCAGAAATTACCAAACCCCACAAGCCAAAGATGAAGGAGATTTTTGGCTCCCGCTCCGACTTCCCCAGCAGAGCCGGAGCTTTCATCCCGCTGGATTTGGGAATCCCAGCTGGGCCCAAGACATGGAAATTTCCATGACAAAGAGCAGAGAGGCTCCTGCAGATGGGGCAGCTCTGGACCATTAACTCCCAGCCCGCTGTGATGGGTCATTCCCGATTTTTCCATGTTCAGGAGGTGAAAAAAACCTGCTGGGAATCAGCTGTGGGTAGTGTCTGGTTTGGTTTTCATTTGAATAAATAAAATTATTTCCCTCCCTACCCATGTTTTTCGATATCAAAGCATTTTTGTGCTGGTCTGGTAAAAGGAAAAACTCGTGAATTTTTCAATTTTTAACCTTAGAGCTGTGCTCTTCTTTTCCCTGGATTTGGGTGTCCCTGTAGCTCACAGGGGAAAAGGCAACAAACAGCAAATATGAAAGAAAATTGGAAAAAAAGGTATTTTATAAGTCCCTCTATGGTTTCCACTCCCTGCAGAATTCCTCATTGGAATGATCCAATGGTTTATCCTCATTAATCAGCAGGAAAAATGGAAGAGCCCGCCCCCACTGAGCTGTTCCCGTAAGGATTTTAGGGATGAGCTCAGCTCTGAGAGGATCAAACCCCCCCAGCTCTCCTCTCCGGCCTCTGGGTGCTCCCTGCCCTGCACAACCCAGGAATATTCCAGAAAATGCTTTTCCCAGGATGTCATGGAAGGGAATAACTTCCAGAGCGAAGTGGGGCATCCCTCGTCCCCACAGCTGGGAGCAGACCTGGGATCAGAGGGAAACGACAAAATGACCTCATTCCTCTCATCCCTGACCTGGGGCAGCTCCATCTCCCCAGAATTCTTGGAAAGGCAGGAGAAATTTAAAGAAATCTGAGGAAATTTGACAGGAATAAGGATGGGAAGTGAAATTTAAAAAAGCCCAAAGTCCTCGAGGTAAAGCAAAGACCCTTTAGAGGAGCTGGGAGCTGTTTGCTGTGGCTCAGGGTGCTCCAGATCCCAGCTGGATCATTCCAGAATTCCACTGGAAGCACCTGCTGGAAATCCAGCACAGGTTCTCCAACCCTGTCCCGACTTTCCAGGCTCCAAAGTCTCCAAAAAGACTCAATAGTAACTTGCATCCATTGAAAATAAACGATAAATATTCCATAAAGTTCCCTGGGATCCATGGGATGTCCTGAGTGGGAAAGGGAGGACCACCAAACTCCAACTGTGGACAACCCCAAGAATGTCACCCCAAATTCCTAATCCAGGCTCCAAAATGGCAGAAGATATTCAATAATGTCTGTTGCAAATAAATTCTAAATATCTCATTAAATAGTTATGGGATCCATGGATTGTCCTGAGTTGGAAGGGGAGGATCACCAAACTCCAACTGTGGACAACCCCAAGAATTCCACCCCAAATTCTTGAATTCCTAATCCAGGCTCCAAAGTGGCTGAAAATATTCATTTACAAACTGTGTCTGTTGCAAATAAATTCTAAATATCTCATTAGTTATGGGATCCATGGGGATGTCCTGAATGGGAAGGGGAGGATCACCAAACTCCAACTGTGGACAACCCCAAGAATCCCATCCTGAATTCCTGATCCTAATGAAGAGCCAAAGTCAGGGAATTGCATCAGTCCTCATTCATTTCAAGTGCTGCTCTTTTCCTGCAAATCCTGCCCAGGCAGCAGAGCCCGAGGCTGAACAGGATCCCCACGATCACCCCACTCCCAACCCCCAGCACGACCTCATAAAACCACTGCTTCTCCCAAAAATTCCACCGCTTCTCCGGCTCCGTGGGGCCCGTGGCGTTTTCTGGCGGCTCCTCGCCGTTGGCCACCAGCTGCTGCTCCCAAGTCAGGGATTTCTGGAAGTCGAGATCCACCAGATCCCTGGGGATCACCCTGAGGCCGAAGTAGATCCTCTTGACGAGCTGGAAGGAGCTCAGCACCTGCACGTCGCAGCGGTAGGTGCCGGAATGCGACTCCAGCGCCGGCGAGAGGCGCAGGGAAGGGCTGGGATTGCGGAAGGGATGGAACAGGAGGTCGTTGGTGGTGATGAGCCCGCGGGCGAACCTCCAGGTGTAGCCGAAATTTGGTCCCTCCAGGCTGGCGGCGTCCGGGGAGAGGCAGGTGAGCTGGAAGGGTTTTCCCTCGGGAACGCTGAGGTGCCGGAGGCCGCAGATCCAATCGCCGAGGCAGCGGGAGCGCAGCAGGGAGCAGTTGCGGCGCTCGCCGGCCGGGCTGTACTCGCACAGCTGCTCCTGCTTCACGCCCAGCCCGCAGGTGACACTGCAGGGCGTGGAGTTCACCACCACCATGGCCTTCAGCCCCAGCGGGACGGACTCCGCTCCCGGGGGAACGGCCGAGCCCGATCCTGCTTCCGAGGGAGGCTCTGAGCCCGATCCCGGTTCTGAGGGAAGCTCAGATCTCGGTTCTGAGGAAAGCTCTGAGCCTGGTTCTGAGCGAAGCTCTGATCCCGATCCTGGTTCTGAGGGAAGCTCTGAGCCCGGTTCTGAGCGAAGCTCTGATCCCGATCCTGGTTCTGAGGGAAGCTCCGAGCCCGGTTCTGAGCGAAGCTCTGATCC
Source organism: Lonchura striata (assembly GCF_050655825.1). Lineage (NCBI taxonomy): Eukaryota > Metazoa > Chordata > Aves > Passeriformes > Estrildidae > Lonchura > Lonchura striata. The sequence goes on along the minus strand of NC_140728.1, from coordinate 4,890,676 downwards.
CGATCCTGGTTCCAAGGGAAGCTCTGAGCCTGGTTCCAAGGGTGGCTCTGATCCCAGTCCTGGTTCTGAGGAAAGCTCAGATCCCGGTTCTGAGGAAAGCTCCGAGCCCAGTTCTGAGCGAAGCTCTGATCCCGATCCTGGTTCTGAGGAAAGCTCCGAGCCTGGTTCTGAGCGAAGCTCTGATCCCGATCCTGGTTCTGAGGAAAGCTCCGAGCCTGGTTCTGAGCGAAGCTCTGATCCCGATCCTGGTTCTGAGGGAAGCTCAGATCTCGGTTCTGAGGAAAGCTTTGAGCCCGGTTCTGAGCGAAGCTCTGATCCCGATCCCGGTTCCAAGGGAAGCTCCGAGCCCGGTTCTAAAAGAAGCTCTGAGCCCGGTTCTGAGGAAAGATTTGAGCCCAGTTCTGAGGGAAGCTCTGATCCCAATCCTGGTTCCAAGGGAAGCTCTGAGCCTGGTTCCAAGGGTGGCTCTGATCCCAGTCCTGGTTCTGAGGAAAGCTCAGATCCCGGTTCTGAGGAAAGCTCCGAGCCCGGTCCAGAGGGTGGCTCCAATCCCAATCCTGAGGGAAGCTCTGATCCCAGTTCTGAGGGAAGCTCTGAGCCCGATCGCGGTTCTGAGGAAAGTTCCAAGCCCGGTTTGAAGGGAAGCTCAGATCCCGATCCCAAGGGAATCTCTGAGCCCAGTTCCAAGAGAAGCTCAGATCCTGATCCCAAGGGAAACTCTGATCCTGATCCCAAGGGAAGCTCCATTCCCGATCCCAAGGGAAGCTCAGATTCCGCTCCTGAGGGAAGCTCCGATCCCGATCCCAAGGGAAGATCCATTCCCGCTCCTGAGGGAAGCTCTGATTTTGATCCCAAGGGAAGCTCCGAGCCCAGTTCCAAGGGAAGCTCAGATCCCGAGTCCAAGGGAAGCTCTGACCCTGATCCCAAGGGAAGCTCTGATCCCGATCCCAAGGGAAGCGCCGCTGGAATGCACAGGGTGCACAGCAGGATCACCACGATGGGGCTCTGCTCCATCTTCCAGGTGTTTTTGTGTCTGGGTTCAGCACTCTGAACTGCCTGGAATCATTCCATGAATTTTCCAGGTTCTTCGGGATGTCCCTGACATCCCACCAGATCTAATCCTTCCACCTGGGAAAATCCTCCTGGATGTGGAGCTGGAGGCACAACTAAAAAAAGACACAGCAAGGCATTACTGGATCCAGCAGGGCGGGAATTCCAGGAATTCCATCGGGAATGTTCTTTGAACGGGACAGGAGGATATTCTGATCCATTGGATCCAATCCAACTCTGCCCAAACTCCATCAATTTTGGGTGTGTTCAGCAATTCCAGAGTGAAATTCTCTCCTCCCTGTAAGACTTCCCACATTATTTTGATGGATTTTAATTTGGATGGATTTCCACTGGAAAAGGAGTGGCTCCCTTTTCATTTTCTCACCAAACTCCGAATTTCCAGCAGGAATTACTGCTGGAATCTCCCAAACAATGCTGCGGAGTGCGAGGAAATCCCAAATTCCTCATCGAGGCCCTGTCCAACCCTCACTTATACAAACACATTCCAACTCCGGAGCACTCCCCAAATCCAACCCAAACATTCCAACCTCTACTGGGGCTGATCCATGGGACTCCAGGCTGGTCTGAGCTGGTTTGGCTCTGGTCACTCCGTGTCCACACCAGGCCCTGGAGCTGTTCCCATGGGAGCAGCTCTGATGTCACAGCCGGGGCACAACAGCCCCAAACATTCCAAGGAAGAACCCTCAGGGAAGGTCCAGCAAATCCTGAGGGCTCTGGAGGAGGCTCTGGATAAAATTCCCAGCCTTGGAAGGAACCACGGGAGTTGGGAGAGCTCTCATTCCTCAGGGATCCCACCCCAAACCTCCACTGACGGATCCGCAGGAATCGTTCCCACGCTGCCATCCCAGGAAAACGCTTGGAAGGAGATTCCGGTGGGATCCATGCGGTGCTCGCGCATCCCCCAAAAAAATGATGCACTGCTGAAGCGTTCTTCCCTGGAAAATCCAGGTTTTCTGAGGGACTAACACCCCACAGCTCTGTGGAATCACGTTCTCCGTAGTTTTTAACCACAATTTTACAGAAAAGACATGCCATAATCAGAGTCTCCTGATGGGCATCCCTGGATTCCCACAGGGATTTGGGTTTGCCGAAACCCGGCAACCCCAAATTCGGATCCATTTCCCTTCCTCACACTCCTTAAACTGAACTGAAGAATTCCCACAACTCCAGGAGGATTTTCCAGCCCCAATCCCCCCTGGAGCTGCCCTCCCCCATCCCAGCTCCGTGTCCAGCTCCCCTTTTCCAGCCCGGCTCCGAGGGCGCTCAGGGATCTGGGAATTCCAGACTGCTGCGGGTTGGGCAGGGAAACAAACCTCAAATCCCACAAATCCCACCCATCCCACCATCCCAGGATGCTCCAAACCATCCAGCCTGGCCTGGGGCAGCCACGGATTCTCCGGGAATTTCATTCTCTGAGCACTCAGGGCTTGGTTTTACTCCAGGTTTACTCCTCTCCCTTCATAAAACCAACAAAAAAATACCCTATAAACCCCAAAAACGGCGTGTTTGAAAGATTCCCGAATTCCAGCACGACAGAAACCCCCAACTTTTCCATGGAAAAGCCAAGATTTACCCGTGGATTTTAGGAAATGGAAGGTACCTCTTTATTTACAAACACAGAACCACCACCGCTGCAGGAACTGATTGGATATTGTACAAAACCAGGGAATAAAATAAGGATGGGAAAAAAATAGGGAAATAAAATAAAGATGGGAACAAGGCAAGAAATAATATAAGGATGGGAACAAACCGGGAAAGAAAATAAGGATGGGAATAAAGCAGGAAATAAAATAAAATAAGGATGGGAATAACCAGAAAATAAAATAAAATTAGGTTGGGAATAAAGCAGGAAAGAAAATAAGGATGGGAATAAAGGAAAGAAAATAAGGATAAGAGCAAAGCAGGAAATAAAATAAAATAAGGATGGGAAAAACCAGGAAATAAAATAAAATAAGGATGGGAATAAAGAAGGAAATACAATAAAGAAGGGAACAAAGTGAGAAATAAAACAGAGATGGGAATAAGGCAGGAAATAAGCATGAAAACAAACCGGGAAATAAAATAAAGATGGAAATAATCAGGAAATAAAATACAGATGGGAACAGACCAGGAAATAAGGATGGGAATAAAGCAGGAAATAAAATAAAGATGGGAAATAACAAAGGCATTTACACTGTACAGAGGGAAAGCTGAGTTTGGGGGGATTCGATGCTTTAACCCAACTTGCAGAACCTTGGCCTGGGCATTTTTAATTTGGGAGGTCAGGCCCAGCACCCAGGGTGGGTTTGGCACGGCAGAGCCACCCCACAGGCAAAAGGAAGAAAAAAAAAAGGAATTTTACACTCGTGGTCATAAATTTCCCCAAATGAACCCAAATGTCCCCAAAGCTGGGAATGAAAACATCAAGTTTGGGAAAATTTCAAAAGCTCTGATTTCCAAATGTTTTGTCTCTCCTCACTTTTATACCTGCACAGTTCTGGCTGCAAATCCGTCACTTCCCAATTCCCTTCCTGCTTTTGATTCCTGCAGGACACCCAGGAAATTTAAACAGCTCCTGATAATCCCAATAATTCCACCTGGGGAACACTGAAACTCCAAAGTCTGGGGGAAAAAAAGGGATTTAGGGATGAAATTTCCTTTGCTCAGGATGTTGGTGTGGGATAAGAAGTGCCAGGCTGTGAGTGCTTGATGGGGATAGTGTCATTCCCATTCCCACAGGAAATTCTGAAGGAATAAAAGTTGGGAATGAGCTGCCAGCTTCCATTTTTAACCCACAAATGGGAAAAACAGAAATCCTTGGAAAAGTTCTGCTTCGATTCTGAGGAAAAAATTGGTTTTTGTTTATCGAGGAGGAGCTTGGATATTCCCGGAGGAGAATTTCCCAGGGAAGAGAAGGAACAAAACTGGAAAGGACAGGAGGGAATTCCAGCAGAGCTTTGGGAATCAGAGGCTGGGAAAAAAAAATCCATTGGAAAATGACTTTTTTTTATCTAAAGCTGCTCCTTCTGCCACTGGCAGAGCGGGAAAAATAAACATAAAACCGAGGAAAACTCCAGAGGGGCCTCAGCTCCTCAGATCCCACTGGAAATTCCTGAAAATTTGGGCTGGGATCAGCAGCTCTGCCCTGATCCTGTCAGGCAGGGAAAAGCCGGGATCAGCGAGATGGGAATTCCCAGCTGGAAAAGGGAGATTTGGCAGGAGACAGGAATCCAAACTCACACTTTGGGCTGCTCTTCCATCCGGGAATGCTGAGAGATTTTGGGAGAGAAGAGGTGGAGAAGCTCTGGAGTGGCAGGGAAGGGGCTCAGGTCACTTTGGGACAGGGATTTGTCCCCAAAATTCCCGGCTGGAGCTCAGTGCCAGCCTGATCCGTGGAGAGGCAGCAGGAGGGACGGAGGCTGCTCCCTCTTCCAGAGTCATTCCTGCCCCAAATCCCTCCCTGAATCCACGGAATTAATTCAGTCTGTGCCAGTCCTGCCTGGGAATTCCGGCCTTTCCACACGGGCAGCCAAGAGAGGAAAGGAGACAGGGAGAGAAGGGAGAGTCTTCATAGCAACTCTGAGATTGCACCACCTGCTGAAGAGAGCAGAGAGGGAAAAGTGAGATTCCAGCCCCATCCCGGGGCTCCCCGCATCCAGAGAGCCCCAGCGGGAAAATGGGAAACACGGGAAGTGCAGGGGGGATGGGAAATGGGGGGAAATGGGAAACGCAGGGGGAAAAATGGGATATCTGGGCAGAAAAAAATGGAAATGCAAGGGGGAAAATGGGAAATCTGGGGGGAAATGGGAAATGAAGGGGAAAAAATGGGGTATCTGGAAAAAAAAGGGAAATGCAGGTCAAAAAAATGGGATATCGGGGAAAAAAGGGAAATGCAGGGGGGAAATGGGAAATGAAGGGGGGAAATGGGAAATCTGGGAAAAATCTGAAATTCAGGGGGAAAATGGGAGATGCAGAGGAAAAATGGGAGACGCAAGGAAAGAAATTGGAAATCTGGGGAAAAAATGGGAAATCTGGGGAAAAATGGGAAATATGGGGGGAAAAATGGGAAATGCAGGGGGAAATGGGAAATGGAGGGGAAAAATGGGATGTCTGGAAAAAAAAGGGAAATGCAGGGAAAAAATGGAAATGCATGGGGAAAATGGGAAATGCAGGGAAAAGAAATGGGAAATGCAGGGAAAAATGGGAGTGGGTGAGATTTTGTAGCTAAAAGCCCCAAAATTTCAGTATCAAGAGGCTGCTGAGAGCTCTGCGAGTTATTTGAGATTCTGGGAGCGCAGCACAGCTCAGAAATTCTTTATTCCCAAACTCACCTGGTGTCAAATAATTCATAATCCCCCAAATTTCCAAGAAATACCAAGGAAATAAAGCCCCACCTAAGCGTGGGTGAAACCAGAGCAGAGGATTTTATTCTGAACTGTGAAACGAGGAAATTGCTTGATTTTAAGCCGGGTTTAACACAAAAAACCCCTGATTTTAACATTTTCTGCCAGCAGAAAATGAATTAAGAGAATGAATTAATGAAGATAATTAATCCCAGTCCCAGCCATGCAGCTGCCACATGGAAATCCCAAAGATTTCCCAGGAAAATTCTCCCTGTGCAGCTGCTTCAGCCCCGGGTTGGCTCCTGCAGGAAGCAGCAGAATTCATGGGAATTCTGGGATGGGAAAGGGAACCTGGATCCAAATTCCACAGGAATTCCACGGGAATTTGGAACCCCGAGGAAAAGCTGGTGGCCAAAAATGTTGGGAATTTTGGGTGCAAGGCACAAAGAGGACAACGGGAAGAGGGAATTCCACGGAATTCTGTGGCTTTGGGAAGAGCCAAGGGATGGATTCTTTCCTCTCCCCATGTGGTTCCTACAGAGATTCCAGCACTGGGAATCTCTGCTGGATCCTCCCCAGCTCAGGAATTCCAGGAAAATAGGGATTTTCATGGAATGTCATGGCTGGGGTGGTTTAAATCCCATCCCATTCTGTGGCAACCTCAATCCTTGGACGTTTCCAGGAGTTCCTCTGGGAGCTCCTCACCATTCCAGGCAGGAATTTTCCCCTATTTCCCTTCATCCCAAGCCACCGCAGGCAAGCAAAGCCTAAAAGCAGATTTTTGGGAGCTCCAGCTGATGGGAAAATCCAACGGGATTTGGGTCTAAATCCATTTTTGAGGCAAACAAATTCCCAGGTTGGCTCAGGAATCTCATCCCAACCTCAAAGCAGGGAAATCAATCCCAGATTTTCCTGCAGCAAAAAAATCCCAGATTTTCCTGCACCAAAATCCTTCCAAAGAGGGCTGGAAAAGGAGAGGGAAAAGCAGAAAAACCAGGAAAGGAGCGGGGCTGCTCTGCTGCTGGATCTGGAATATTCCAGAGGGACTGGGAATGGGATTTCCCAGGGAGGAAGGCACTCCACAGAAAACCAGGAATTAGGGACAGCAGCTGAGTACAAAGTCACAGTCAGCCCCTCCTCAGTATGGAAAGGTTAATTAAAAATTAAATGTTAATTAAAAATTAAGTGTTAATTAAAAATTAAATGTTGATTTAAAATTAAAGCAGCCCCTCCAACATGGAAAATCCAAGGATCCAGCACTGCTTGGAAGCCAAAGATTGGAATTCTCCTAGGAAATCCCAATGTTCACGTTCCAGGCCATGATCCTTTCTTATTTCTCAATTAAATCCTTAATCTTTAAATCTCAATTAAATCTTAATCCTTTCTCATTTCATAATTAAAATAATTTGAATTTAGGACCAGCTCAACACCACAAAATTGAGGAATCCTTCATTCTCTCCCCAGAATATTTCCTGACTTCGGCAGGATCTGAGGGAAGGAATTAAACCAATGAAATGAATTAAAATAATTAAAACAATCTGAATTTAGGATCACCTCCACACCACAAAACTGTGGAATCTTTAATTTTCCCCAAAAAATCAGCCCAAATCCAGATATTTAGTCATTTCTGCAGGAGCTGAGGGAAGGAAATTAAACCAATGAAACCAATCAAAACAATTAAAACAATTTGAATTCAGCACCACCTCCACACCACAAAACTGCAGAATCATTCATTTTCCCCCAGAATATTTCCTGACTTCTGCAGGAAACCAATGAAAACAATGAAAATAATTTGAATTTAGGACCAGCTCAACACCACAAAACTGCAAAATACTTCATTTTCCCCCCAAAGTATTTCATGACTTCTGCAGGACTTGAGGGAAGGACTTCAACCAATGAAACAAATTTAAAAAATTAAAATACTTTGAATTTTGGACCAGGTCAACACCACAAAACTGCGTAATCCTTAATTTTTCCCCCCAAAATCAGCCCAAATCCAGATATTCAGTCATTTCTGCAGGATCTGAGGGAAGGAATGAAATCAATTAAAATACTTTGAATTCAGGACCAGCTTAACACCACAAAACTGTGGAATCCTTCATTTCCTCCCCAGAATATTTCCTGACTTCTGCAGGAGCTGAGGGAAGGAATTAAACCAATGAAACCAATTAAAACAATTAAAACAATTTAAATTCAGGATCACCTCCACACCACAAAACTGTGGAATCCTTCATTTCCCCCCAAAATATGTCCTGACTTGTGCAGAAAACAAATGAAACCAATTCAAACAATTAAAAGAATTTGAATTTAGGACCAGCTTAACACCACAAAACTGTGGAATCCTTCGTTTTTCCCCCCAGATCAGCCCAAATTCAGATATTCAGTCATTTCTGCAGGATCTGAGGGAAGGAATTAAACCAAATAAAACAACTGAAATATTTTGAATTTAGGACCAGCTTAACACCACAAAACTGCAGAATCCTTCATTTCCCCCCAAAATATTTCCTGACTTCTGCAGGATTTGACGGAAGGACTTCAAGCAATGAAACCAATTAAACCAATTAAAACAATTTGAATTTAGGACCACCTCCACACCACAAAACTGCCAAATCCTTCATTTTTCTCCCAAAACATTTCCTGACTTCTGCAGGATTTGAGGGAAGGACTTCAAGCAATGAAACCAATTAAAACAATTTGAATTTAGGACCACCTCCACACCACAAATCCCCTCCAACGTGCAGCACACAGAAACCAACCCCGCCTCCATTTCCCTACGTGCACAACTCGATTTTATTCCCGTTTTCTACTTAAAAAAACCCCCAAAAATCCGATTTTAACCTCTTCCTTGGCAGCGGGCGAGCGGGGAGGGAGGAATTTGGAATTTTGGGGGTGCCAAAGGCAGGCCACCAGGGGGGTGCCAGGTGTCCTTACCTGCCAGGGGCTGGCCCAGCTCCGCCTGCGCTTTGCCCTTGGCCGCTCCTTCCAGGGGGAAAGAGGCTCTGTCCCCTTTGTAGAGTTTGGGTTTGAACGGAGAATCTTTGTCTTTACCTTTGGATCCTTTGGGCCTGCCCGCCTGCTTCTTCTTGGATTTACCGTCGCCCTTCACGCCCAGCAGCGGGTGCACTTCTGGGAGAGGGGAATTTGGGGGGGGAATTGGGGTTTGGGGTGAGTTGGAAACTCTGGAATCTTGAGATCAGATCACTCGCAACACCCCAAAAGCCCTGGAATTGGATCCTTCCCAACAACCCAAAACTCTAAAATCCTGATCAGATCCCTCCCAACACCCTAAAACCCTTGGAACTGGATCCCTCCCAGCACCCCAAAACCCCTGGGATCAGATCCTTCCCAATACCCCAAACACTTGGGATCAGATCCCTCCCAACCCCTCAAACCCTTGGATTCAGATCCCTCCCAACATCCCAAACCCCTGGGATCAGCTCCCTCCCAACCCCTCAAACCCCTTGGGATCAGACCCCCAATCCCCCAAACCCCTCGGGATCAGATCCTTCCCAACACCCCAAAACCCTTGGGATCAGATCCATCTCCAAATGCCCTACAACCCTTGGAGCAGATCCCTCCAAATGCCCTAAAACTCTAAAATCCTTGGAACTGGGTCCCTCCCAACACCCCAAAACCCCTCGGGGGACCAGACCCCCAAACCCCAAACCCTTGGGATCAGATCCCTCCCAACACCTCAAAATCCTCGGGATCAGATCCCTCCCAACATCCCAAAACCCCTCAGGATCAGGTCCCTCCCAACATCCCAAAACTCTCGGTACCAGATCCCCAAACCCCAAAATCCCTGGGATCAGATCCCTCCCAACACCCCAAACCCCTCGGGATCAGGTCCCTCCCAACTCCCCAAAACCCTTGGGACCAGATCCCCAAACCCCAAAACCCTGAAATCCTGATCAGATCCTTCCCAACACCTCAAAGCCCTCAGGATCAGACCCCTCCAAACCCCCCAAACCCTCCAGGACCAGACCCCCAAACCCTCGGGACCAGATCCCCAAACCCCAAAACCCCTGGGATCAGATCCTTCCCAACACCCCAAACCCCTCAGGATCAGGTCCCTCCCAATTCCCCAAACCCCTCAGGACCAGATCCCCAAACCCCAAAACCCCTGGGATCAGATCCCTCCCAATGCCCTAAAACCCTCAGGATCAGACCCTCAAACCCCTCAGGATCAGATCCCTCCTAACTCCCCAAAACGCTCAGGACCAGATCCCCAAACCCCAAAACCCCTGGGATCAGATCCTTCCCAACACCCCCAAACCCTTGGGGGACCAGACCCCCAAACCCTCGGGGGCCCAGACCCCGAAACCCCTCGGGATCAGGTCTCTCCCAACTCCCCAAAACCCTCGGGACCAGATCCCCAAACCCCAAAACCCCTGGGATCAGATCCCTCCCAACATCCCAAAACCCTCGGTACCAGATCCCCAAACCCTAAAATCCCTGGGATCAGATCCTTCCCAACACCCTAAAACCCTCGGGGGCCCAGACCCCCAAACCCCTCGGGATCAGGTCCCTCCCAACATCCCAAAACCCTCAGAATCAGATCCCTCCCAACACCCCAAACCCCTCAGAATCAGGTCCCTCCCAACACCCCAAACCCCTCAGAATCAGGTCCCTCCCAACTCCCCAAAACCCTCGGTACCAGATCCCCAAACCCTAAAATCCCTGGGATCAGATCCCTCCCATCACCCCAAACCCCTCAGGACCAGATCCCCAAACCCCAAAACCCCTGGGATCAGACCCTTCCCAACACCCCCAAACCCTCGGGGGCCCAGACCCCCAAACCCCCAACCCCTCGTCATCTGCCACCCACCATCACTGGGGACTCCCTGGAGCTCGATGTTGGTGGTTTTGGGTTTCTTCTTGGGGTTCTGGGCGCCGTCGGGGGCGCCGGGGCGCTTCCTGTCGGGGCCGAGCGCGTCGTCGGGCAGCGCGCCGGGCGCGGCCTCGGGGGGCGGCCCGTAGGGGCTCTCCTCGGGGTCCTCCACCTCGGGCGCGATGGGCAGGTAGAGCAGCGCCCGCGCGTCCTCCAGCTCCTCGTCACTGCCGCCCACAGGGTCCGGGGTGAGCACCGGAGCGGGGAGCGCGATGGGGGTTTGGGGGTTGGAACGGGATTGGGATGGAGTTTTGGGGGTTGGGAGGGGGTTTGGGGGGCTGGGATGGGGATTGGGGGCTGGAGAGGGGATTGGGATGGGGGTTTGGATGGGCTTTGGGGGTTGGGATGGGGGCTGGGGGGCTGGAACGGGGATTGGGGGTTGGAACGGGGAGTGGGATGGGGATTTGGGGGTTGGAACGGGGATTGGGGGGCTGGAACGGGGATTGGGGCCTGGAGAGGGGATTGGGATGGAGCTTTGGGGGTTGGGATGGGGGTTTGGAGGTTGGGATGGGGGTTGGAAAGGGCTTTGGGGGGCTGGAACGGGGATTGGGGGCTGGAGAGGGGAGTAGGATGGGGATTTGGGGCTTTGGGGGTTGGGATGGGGGTTTGGGATGGGGTTTGGGATGGGCTTTGGGGGTTGGAACAGGGATTGGGATGGGGTTTTGGGGGTTGGGATGGGGTTTGGGGATTGGAACGGGATTGGGATGGAGTTTTGGGGGTTGGGATGGGGGTTTGAGGGGCTGGAACGGGGATGGGGGCCGGAGCGGGGAGCGGGATGGGGATTGGGGGTTGGAACGGGATTGGGGGCTGGAGAGGGGATTGGGATGGGGGTTTGGGGGTTGGGGGGTTGGGATGGGCTTTGGGGGTTGGGATGGGGGCTGGGGGGCTGGAACGGGGATTGGGGGCTGGAACGGGGAGTGGGATGGGGATTTGGGGGTTGGAACGGGGATTGGGGGGCTGGAACGGGGATTGGGGGCTGGAGAGGGGAGTGGGATGGGGATTTGGGGGTTGGGATGGGGGTTTGGAGGTTGGGATGGGGGTTGGAAAGGGCTTTGGGGGGCTGGAACGGGGATTGGGGGCTGGAGAGGGGAGTGGGATGGGGATTTGGGGCTTTGGGGGTTGGGATGGGGGTTTGGGATGGGGTTTGGGATGGGCTTTGGGGGTTGGAACAGGGATTGGGATGGGGTTTTGGGGGTTGGGATGGGGATTTGGGGGTTAGAACGAGGATTGGGATGGGGTTTTGGGGGTTGAGATGGGGATTTGGGGGTTGGGATGGGGTTTGGGATGGGCTTTGGGGGTTGGAACGGGATTGGGATGGAGTTTTGGGGGTTGGGATGGGGATTTGGGGGTTGGAACGGGGATGGGGGCCGGAGCAGGGAGCGGGATGGGGCTTTGGGGGTTGGGATGGGGATTGGGATGGGGGTTTGGGGGTTGGGATGGGGATTGGGGGTTGGGATGGGGTTTGGGGGTTGGGATGGGGGTTTGGGGGTTGGGATGGGGGTTTGGGGGTTGGGATGGAGATTTGGGGGTTAGAACAGGGATTGGGATGGGGATTTAGGGTTTGGGATGGGGTTTTGGGATGGGGTTTTGGGATGAGGGTTTGGGGGTTGGGATGGGGTTTTGTGGGTTGGGATGGGGATTTGGGGGGTTTGGGATGGCAATTTTTGGGTTTAGAATGGGTTTAGGAACAAGGATTTTGGGGTTTGGGATGGGGATTTTGGAGGTTGGGGTGGGGTTTAGGTTGGGGTTTTGGGGGTTGGGACAGGTTTGGGATGGCATTTTGGGATGGGGATTTTGGGGTTTGGGACAGGGATTTTTGGGATTGGAAAAAGGTTTGGGATAGGGATTTTGGGTTTTTTAAAGGGGTTTGTGGGGGTTGGGATGGGGATTTTGGGAGTTGGGATGGGAATTTTTGGGTTTAGAACAGGCTTGGGATGGGGATTTTGGGGTTTTGAACAAGGTTTGGGATGGGGATTTTGTGGTTTATGAAGGGAATGTTGGGATTTATAACAGGAATTCTGTGGTTTATAATGTGAATTTTACGGTTTTATGGAGGGAACGTTTAAAGGGAATGCTGAGTTTTCTAAACGGAATTTTGGGTGGTATAATGGGAATGTTTAAAGGGAGTGTTGGGATTTATACCAGGAATTTTGTGGTTTCTAAAGGAATGTCCAAAGGGAATGTTTGGTTTTATAAAGGGAATGTTGGGGTTTCTAAAGGGAACTTTGGGTTTTATAAAGGGAATGTTTAAAGGGAAGGTTGGATTTTATAAAGGGAACATTAAAAAGGGAATGTTGGGTTTTCCAAAGGGAATCTTGGGGTTTATAAAGGGAATTTTGGGGTTTATAAAGGGAATGTTTAAAGGGAATGTTTTGTTTTCCAAAGGGAATTCTGGGTTTTATGAAGGGAATGTTTAAGAGGGATGTTGGGATTTATAACAGGAATTTTGTGGTTTCTAAAGGGAATTCTGTGGTTCCAAAGGGAATGCTGGGTTTGCAAAGGGAACGCTCTGCGAAGGTTAATTAGTGCTCATTAAGGAGTTTCTGGGTCAGTGTTAATGAACTGGCTCCAGGGCCTGGCACCTGCTGCAGAAGGCGGCGATGGGATCCACGCTGGTCACGTCCACCTCCTCATCCTCGGCAGCATCCGCCCCTGCAGCGGGAAAACGGGAATTAATTCTGGGAAAGACACCCAAAAACCGGGAATGAACTCCGGGAAAAACACCCAAAAACAACCGGGAATGTACTCCAGGGAAAACACCCAAAAAACCGGGAATGAGCTCCGGGAAAACACCCAAAAACAACCGGGAATGAACTCCGGGAAAATCACCCAAATAACCGGGAATTAACTCCGGGAAAATCACCCAAAAACCGGGAATGAACTCCGGGAAAAACACCCAAAAACAACCGGGAATGTACTCCAGGGAAAACACCCAAAAAACCGGGAATGAGCTCCGGGAAAACACCCAAAAACAACCGGGAATGAACTCCGGGAAAATCACCCAAATAACCGGGAATTAACTCCGGGCAAAACACCCAAAAACAACCGGGAATGTACTCCAGGGAAAACACCCAAAAAACCGGGAATGAGCTCCGGGAAAACACCCAAAAACAACCGGGAATGAACTCCGGGAAAATCACCCAAATAACCGGGAATTAACTCCGGGAAAATCACCCAAAAACCGGGAATGAACTCTGGGAAAATCACCCAAAAACAACCGGGAATGAACTCCAGGAAAAACACCCAAAAAACAGCCGGGAACAAACTCGGGAAAAACACCCAAAACCTGGGAATGAACTCCAGGAAAACACCCAAAAACAACCGGGAATGAACTCTGGGAAAAACACCCAAAAATCGGGAATGAACTCCAGGAAAAACACCCAAAAATAACCTGGAGACTCTCCTGTCCCAGCAGGAAAAATCCTAAAAACAGCACTAAAATATTTCCTACAATGGCACAAAATGGGCCTAAAATAATTCACATTAAAGCACAAAACAAACTTAAATATTTCCTATTAAAGTAAAAAACAATTCTAAATTATTTCCTGTAAAAACAAAAAAAAAAGGTAAAATAATTCATATTAAAACATAAATCTAAAATATTTCCTATCATAGCACAAAACGAGCCCAAAATAATTTTTATTAAAGCACAAAACAATTTTTTGGGCATTTTTGGGTATTTTTTGGGAATAGTTTGGGAACTTTTTGGGGATTTTTTGGGATTTTTCAGGAACAGTTTGGGAATTTTTTTGGGAATGGTTTGGGAACTTTTTGGGAATTTTTTGGGAATGGTTTGGGCAGCACCTGTCTGCTCTGGCTCGCTCTTATCCTCGTCCTCAATGTCAAATTCCGATTCCCTCTCCTCATATTCCACATTTTCATCCAACTCCTTGAAATCAGGGGCAAAAGCACTCCAGTTTTCCTGAAAAAAAAAAATCATAAAAAAGCAGATTTAATAAATCCTGGGAAACTGCCTGGGATGGAGCAGCCCCAGCTCCTCTGGAATTCCCTCCAAGGGAAGGATTTATTCCCAATATCCCACCGAAACCTCCCCAGGGAATCCTGGAATGGGTTGGGATGGAAGGAATCGTTCAATCCCATGGACAGGGATACCTCCCACTATCCCAGGGTGCATTTTTACCAATTTAATCCATTTTATTCACTTTATTCACTGTTCAACCCATCCTGGGACACTCCCAGGGATGGAGCAGCCATGGATTCTTTGGGAATTCCATCCCAGGAAAAGATTTATTCCCAACATCCCATCCAAACCAGCCCAGGGAATTCAGGAATGGGTTGGGTTGGAAGGGATCATCCAATCCCCTGGGCAGGGACACCTCCCACTATCCCAGGTGTCATTTGATCCATTTTACCCATTTGATTAATTTTATTCACTTTATCCCCTGTCCAATCCATTTTGGGACACTCCCAGGGCTGGAGCAGCCCCAGCTCCTCTGGGAATCCCATCCCAGCCCCTCCCAGGGAAGGATTTATTCCCTATGTCCCATCCAAACCAGCCCAGGGAATCCTGGAATGGGTTGGGAGGGATCCCACTTTTTTCACCCATTTTATTCCCTTTATCCACTGTCCAACCCATCCCGGGACACCTCCAGGGCTGGATCAGCCAAAATTTCCCTGGCCAATCCCGTGGCAGGCCCAACTCCCGAGGGATCAACCCCAACCCCTCACTCACCACCTGGTTCTGAGCCCAAATGGAAACCACCCCGCTGGAGATGGAGGCGATGATGGGGCGCACCGGGTGCCACTGCCGGCGAGCGAGAACGAGAAAAGAAAACCTTCATGAGCAAATCGGGAATTGGGGCGTGCCAATCCCGCCGTGCCAGGGGCAGCCCGGGGCAGGGGGGTTCCTCACTGCCACGTCCAGCAGCAGCTCGCCGCGGGTGCCGTGCAGGATCTTCACCAGGTTGCCGATGCTCTTCTCCCAGATGTAGAGCGCGTGCTGGCGCGCCGAGCCCGCCACGATGTACTCGCCGTCCCCCGAGAAGCAGCACTTCTTCCAGGGCGTCCTGGGGGACACACGGCTGGGGCTGTGCTTCCACGGACTGCACTGCTCTTATGTCTAAACTTCTAGGTTTTATTATTGTTGTATTGTTTTTTTATTATTTTTATATTATTTTTATTATTTTATTGTTTTTATTATTTTTATTATTTTATTATTTTTATTTAGATTAAATATACTTATATATAAATATACATCTATATAAAAATATATTTATATATTATGTTTTATGTTTTTATTTATGTTTCTTATTTATACGTTTCTTATTTATAAGTTTCTTATTTATACTTTTATTATTTATATGTTTCTTATTTATACATTTCTAATTTATAAGTTTCTTATTTATACTTTTATTATTTATACGTTTCTTTATACGTTTCTTATTTATACATTTCTTATTTATACGTTTCTTATTTATACGTTTATTATTTATATATTTCTTATTTATACGTTTCTTATTTATGCGTTTCTTATTTATACATTTATTATTTATACATTTATTATTTATGCATTTATTACTTATACATTTATTATTTATACGTTTAGTTATAGATTTATCATTTATATGTTATTATTTCTATATTATGTCTATATGTTTTAGAATATGTTTTGTTTATATTTAAGATTTATATTTTAGGTTTGGGCTTTTCAGTTTTCCACATTCTGTGCCTCAAGTTTAGGTATTATGTTTTCAGAGTCTGTGCCGCTTTTAGATTTAAGCTTATATATTTTTTCAATTGATATTTAAGCTTATATATTTTTTTAATTTATATTTAAGCTCATATATTTTTTAATTTATATTAAAGATTTATATTTTAGGTTTGGGCTTTTACGTTTTCCACATTCTGTACCTCAGTTTTAGGTATTATGTTTTCAGAGTCTCTGCCGCTTTTAGATTTAAGCTTATATATTTTTTTATTGATATTTAAGCTTTATATTTTAGGTTTGGGTTTTCATATCTTTCACATTCTGTGCCTCAAGTTTAGCCCCTCACCAGCTGCCCAAATGCACTGCTGCTCCCCAAAGCCACCCCCGAGCCCCTCAGCTGTCCCCACACCCCTCCTGCACCCCTCTGCTGTCCCTTGTCCCTGTCCCTCTGTCCCTGTCCCTTCCCCTGTCCCCAGTCCCCTCCCTTGTCCCTGTCCCTCTATCCCTGTCCCTCTTCCCCTGTCCCCTCCCTGGTCCCCTCGCCTGTTCCAGTGCCCCTCTCCTGTCCCCAGGCCCTGCCCTCACCTGTCCCCATGCCCCTCACCTGTCCCCATGCCCTTCCTCTGTCCTCAGTCCTGTCCCCTATCCTCAGTCCCCCCTAAACTGTCCCCAGTCCCCTTGCTAGTCCCCAGTCCTGTCCCCTCCCCTGTCCTCTGTCCCTGTCCTGTCCCCCGACCTGTCCCCATGCCCCTGTCCCTGTCTGCTCCCCTGTCCCCATGTCCCTCCCCTGTCCCTGTCCTGTCCCCATGCCCCTGTCCGCTCCCCTGTCCTCTCTCCTGTCCCCATGCCTCTCCCATCCCTGTCCCTGACCTGTCCCCCGACCTGTTCCCCTGTCCCTGTCCCCTGTCCCTGCCACTGTCCCTCTCCCCTGTCCCTGACCCCTCCCATGTTCCTTTTCCCTCCCCTGTCCCTGCCACTGTCCCCATGCCCCTGTCTCTGTCCCCTCCCCTGTCTGTCCCCTGTCCCTGTCCCTTCCCCTGTCCCTGTCCCTTCCCCTGTCCCTGTCCCCTCTCCTGTCTGTCCCCTGTCCCTGTCCCCTCCCTTGTCCCTGTCCCTTCCCATGTCCCCTCTCCTGTCTCTGTCCCTTCCCCTGTCCCCTCTCCTGTCCCTGTCCCTTCCCCTGTCCCTGTCCCCTCTCCTGTCTGTCCCCTGTCCCTGTCCCTTCCCCTGTCCCTGTCCCCTCTCCTGTCTGTCCCTGTCCCTTCCCCTGTCCCTGTCCCCTCTCCTGTCTGTCCCCTGTCCCTGTCCCTGTCCCCGTCCCAGACCTGTTGACCAGGTCCTGCAGTTTCTGCATGGGCTCGGGCTCGCCGTCGCGCCCGCAGGTCAGGATCTCCCGCCCGTCGTACACGCGGATGATCCGGTCGGCCGTGTTGATCAGGAAGCAGCTGCAGCAGAACGGGGACAAATCCATGAAAAAACAATCAATCAATCAATCAATCAATCACAAATCCCGTCCTGCGGCAGAGCTGAGGGCTCTGAGGAGCTCCCTGCAGTCCCCGGATCCCCACGGGGCGCTCACCTCCCTTTGCGGGCGAACTCGATGGATTTAATGGCCGTGGTGTTGCTGGTCCCTGTGGTCACTCTGAAGGAAGCAACAAGATCCTGAGTGTCTGTTTTTAAGACCAAGATCTGAAGATTGAGCAGACAGAGAACAATCAGTGGCTTCACCTGAAACAGAACCCTGGGAGCCCACCCGGGGACGCTGCGGGAGCTGCTGAGACAGAAACGCAGGGAAAACGTCCCAAAAATGTGTCAAAAAAACCGTCAAAGATCCCAAAACCCCTGAGGTTGGAAAACCCCTCCAGGATCCTCAAGAAATCCCTCACCTGTTCCCTGAACCCTGCAGCCATCTCTGCACCTGTCCCTGTTCCCTAAATCCATCCCTGCGCCTGTCCCTGTTCCCTAAATCCATCCCTGCACCTGTCCCTGTTCCCTAAATCCATCCCTGCGCCTGTCCCTGTTCCCTAAATCCTTCCTTGCGCCTGTCCCTGTTCCCTAAATCCTTCCCTGTGCCCCTCACCTCTTCCCAAATCCATCCCTATGCCTGTTCCCCAAACACCTTCCTGTGCACCTCACCTGTTCCCCAAATCCATCCCTGTGCCCCAAATCCCTCCCCAGGCCCCTCAGTGCTCCCCAAACCCATTCCTGTGTCCCTCATCTTTTCCCCAAACCCATCCCTGTTCCCAAACCCAAATCTGTGACTGTCTCTGCTCCCCAAATCCATCCCTGTGCCACTCACTGTCCCCCAAACCCATCCCTGCTCCCCAAATCCATCCCTGTGCCACTCACTTCTCCTGAAATCCACTCCTGCTCCCCAAACCTATCCCTGCTCCCCAAACCCTTCCCTGTGCTCCTCACTGCTCCCCAAACTCATCCCTGCTTCCCAAACCCATTCCCGTGCCTCTCACTGCTCCCCAAATCCATCCCTGTTCCCCAAATCCATTCCTGTGCCCTTCACCTGTTCCCTAAATCCACTCCTGCTCCCCAAACCCATTCCTGTGCTCCTCACTTCTCCCCAAGCCCATCCCTGCTCCCCAAACCCTTCCCTGTACCCCTCCCTGCTCCCCAAACCCATCCTTGTTCCCCAAATCCATTCCTGTGCTTCTCCCTGCTCCCCAAACCCCTCCCCGTGCCCTCACCCACCAAGGTGTCCCATTCCCACCCCGAGCACTCAGTGCCACCTCCAGGGTCGGACACCCCAAACCCTCCTGGGGCACTTCCAAAGCCTGACCCCCAATTTTCCATGGGGAATTCCTGCTGCTGCCTGGCCCTGGGCCCTGCCCCGGGAGGAAGGCTCGGTGCCCCGGGAGGAAGGCTCGGTGCCCCGGGAGGTTTTCCATGGGGAATTCCTGCTGCTGCCTGCCCTGCCCTGCCCCGGGGGGAGGTTTTCCATGGGGAATTCCTGCTGCTGCCTGGTCCTGCCCTGCCCCGGGAGGTTTTCCATGGGGAATTCCTGCTGCTGCCTGCCCTGCCCTGCCCCGGGAGGTTTTCCATGGGGAATTCCTGCTGCTGCCTGCCCTGCCCTGCCCCAGGGGGAGGTTTTCCATGGGGAATTCCTGCTGCTGCCTGCCCTGCCCTGCCCCAGGGGGAGGTTTTCCATGGGGAATTCCTGCTGCTGCCTGCCCTGCCCTGCCCCGGGAGGTTTTCCATGGGGAATTCCCGGTGCTGCCCGGGGGTCCCGGGGGTGGGGCTGACCTTGCCCTTGGCGTTCCCGGTGTAGATGTATTCCCCCCGGCGGTCAAACGAGGCCACCACGTTGAGGTCGGAGTCGTCGTCCACAGGCAGCACCACGTGCTTGGAGTCCGACAGGGTCAGCATCACCGGGGCCGACTTCATGGGACACACCAGCACCCTGTTCCTGCAACGCCAGGGAGAGCTGGGAATTCCGGCCTTTGGGAAGGGTTCCCACGGCCAAAAACATCGGGGTGGATCGAGGGGTTCAGGAAATTCAGGAGGTATTGGGAAGGGTTTTCATGGTTAGAGCTAAAAAACATCGGGGTGGATCGAGGAATTCAGGAGATCTTGGGAAGGGTTTCCATGATTAGAAGTAAAAAAACACTGGGGTGGATCGAGGAATTCAGGAGACCCTGGGAAGGGTTTCCATGATTAGAGCTAAAAAAACACTGGGGTGGATTGAGGAATTCAGGAGATCTTGGGAAGGGTTTCCATGATTAGAGCTAAAAAAACACTGGGGTGGATTGAGGAATTCAGGAGATCTGGGGAAGGGTTTCCAGAAAAAAAAACATTGAGGTAGATCAAGGAGTTCAGGAGACCCTGAGAAGGGTTTCCATGATTAGAGCTAAAAAAACATCGGGGTGGATTGAGGGATTCAGGAAATTCAGGAGATCTTGGGAAGAGTTTCCATGGTTAGAGCTAAAAAACATCGAGGTGAATCGAGGGATTCAGGAAATTCAGGAGATCTTGGGAAGGGTTTCCATGGTTAGAGCTAAAAAAGCATCAAGCTGGATCAAGGAATTCAGGAGATCTTGGCAAGCATTTCCAGCAAAAAAAACCACTGAGCTGGATGGAGGAGCTCAGGAGATCCTGGGAAAGCCTGCTTTAATTTCTTTCCCACCTCCGAGCTTGTGCGGGAATTTCAAACCCAACCACGCATTCCCACCTCCTGACCCTCCCAAAAACCCAACCCCGAGGATTCCAGGGGGAATCCCCGGAAGCAGCTGGGAGGATCCCGGGACACTTACTGGTCGCGGGGGTGGTACTGGACCTTGAGGATGGGCGAGGGGAAGCGGAAGCGCTGGTCGCAGTCCCCGGACAGAACGTCCCACTGCGACACGATGTTGTCCGTGGAGGCGCTGACCAGCTTGTGCCCGTCCCGGCTCCAGCTGCGGCACAGGGAGGGAATTCCCAAAAATGTCATTCCTTGAAGGTCAGGGTGGGGGAAAGGAGCCCAGGGAATTCCCAAAAATGTCATTCCTTGAAGGTCAGGGTTGGGGAAAGGAGCTCAGGGAATTCACAAAAATGTCATTCCTTGAAGCTCCAGCTGCGGCACAGGGAGGGAATTCCCAAAAATGTCATTCCTTGAAGGTTGGGGGTGGGAAAGGAGCTCATGGAATTCACAAAAATGTCATTCCTTGAAGGTCAGGGTCAGGGAAAGGAGCTCAGGGAATTCACAAAAATGTCATTCCTTGAAGGTCGGCAGGGGGAAAGGAGCTCAGGGAATTCACAAAAATGTCATTCCTTGAAGGTCGGCAGGGGGAAAGGAGCTCAGGGAATTCCCAAAAATGTCATTCCTTGAAGGTCAGGGTGGGGGAAAGGAGCTCAGGGAATTACCAAAAATGTCACTCCTTGAAGGTCGGCAGGGGAAAGGAGCTCAGGGAATTCCCAAAAATGTCATTCCTTGAAGGTCGGCGGGGGGGAAAGGAGCTCAGGGAATTCCCAAAGAATGTCGTTCCTTAATGGTCGGGGGGAAGGACTTGGAATTCACAAAGTTATTCCTTACAGGAGTCAAATGCAGCCAGGGGAAAGGAGCTCAGGGAATTCCCAAAAATGTCATTCCTTGAAGGTCAGGGTGGGGGAAAGGAGCTCAGGGAATTCCCAATAAATGTATTCCTTACAGGAATCAAATACATCCAGGGGAAAAGGCCAAATCCAGCCACAGAGAAAAGGAGAGCTGGGGATTCCATGGGGACTCCTGCAGTTCCCAAGGGATTCCATGGGCATTCCCAGAGGATTTCATGGGGATTCCCTGGGGATCCCTGAGGGATTCCATGGGGGATTCCTCAGGGACTCCTGCAGTTCCTGAGGGATTCCATGGGAATTCCATGGGCCTTCCTGGGGGATTCCATGGGGATTCCCAAGGGATTCTGTGGGGACTCCTGCAGTTCCTGAGGGAATGGGCTTCCCAAGGGATTCTGTGGGGATTCCATGAGGGCTCCTGCAGCTCCTGAGGGATTCCATGGGGGTTTCATGGGCATTCTTAAGCTCCCTGGGGATCCCTGAGGATTCCCTGGGGACTCCTGTAGTTCTTGAGGGATTCCATGGACATTCCTAGGTGATTCCACAGGGACTCCCAAGGGATTATGTGGGGATTCCATAGGGATTCCTGAGGGATTTTCTGGGGACTCTGTGGGGACTCCAGCAGTTCCCTAGGGATTCTGTGGGACTTCCATAGGGATTCCCTGGGGATTTCATAGGAATTCCATGGGGATTCCATGGACATTCCCAGGTGATTCCACGGGGACTCCCAAGGGATTCTGTGGGGATTCCATGGGGATTCCTGAGGGATTTCCTCTGTGGCGACTCCAGCAGTTCCCCGGGGATTCCGTGGGAATTCCGTGGGGATTCCGTGGGGATTCCCTGGCGATCCCACGGGACTCACCAGAGGGAGCAGACGGGGTGGATGTGGGCGCTGATGATCTTGGCGATGCCGCGGGTCAGGAAGTCCCAGATGACGATGCGGCCGTCGTTGCAGCCCACGGCCAGCAGCGTGCCCCAGCGGTTGAAGGTGCACGTCAGCGCCATGCTGATGCAGTCCAGCGTGCCGTCCGCCTCCTGCGGGGACAGCGGGGACAGTGGGGACAGTGGGGACAGCCACGGCGGGGACAGCGGGGACAGTGAGGACAGCCACGGTGGGGACAGCGGGGACAGTGAGGACAGCCACGGCAGGGACAGCGGGGACAGCCACGGTGGGGACAGCAGGGACAGTGGGGACAGCCACGGCAGGGACAGTGGGGACAGTGGGGACAGCCACGGCGGGGACAGCGGGGACAGCCACGGCGGGGACAGTGAGGACAGCCACGGCGGGGACAGCGGGGACAGCCACGGTGGGGACAGCAGGGACAGTGGGGACAGCCACGGCGGGGACAGTGGGGACAGTGGGGACAGCAGGGACAGTGGGGACAGCAGGGACAGCAGGGGACAGCCACAGCAGGGACAGCAGGGACAGTGGGGACAGCAGGGGACAGCCACAGCAGGGACAGCGGGGACAGTGGGGACAGCAGGGACAGTGGGGACAGCAGGGGACAGCCACAGCAGGGACAGCGGGGACAGTGGGGACAGCAGGGACAGTGGGGACAGTGGGGGGACATGGTAGAGACAGCACAGGGAAAGCGGGGACAGAGAAGGGACAGGGTGGGGACAGGGTGGGGACAGCAGGGTCATGGTAGGGACAGAGCGGGGACACGGTGGGGAGGGCAGGGGAACAGGGTGGGGACAGGGCAGGGACAGCGGGGGCACAGAGCAGAGATGGTGGGAGAGAATGGGGGACAGCACGGGGACATTGCAGGGAGAATGGGGGGACATGGTAGAGACAGCACAGGGAAAGCAGGGACAGCGTGGGGACAGCATGGGGACAGGGTGGGGACAGCGGGGTCATGATAGGGGCAGAGCAGGGACAGCAGGGGACAGTGGGGGGGATATGGTAGAGACAGCACAAGGAAAGTGGGAACAGGGTGGGGACAGGGTGGGGACAGGCCTAGGACAGAGTGGGGACAGTGGGAGAGAATGGGGGACAGCGGGGGGACATGGTAGAGACAGCACAGGGAAAGTGGGAACAGGGTGGGGACAGTGTGGGACAGGGCAGGGACACAGCAGGGACAGTGTGGGGACAGTGCCCGTCCGGGACCCGCCCGACCCGGTGACACCCGTGAGAGCCGGTGCGACCCAGCCAGGCCCAGCCGGACGAGCTCAGCCCGGGTCAGACCCGCTCAGACCCGGTGAGTCCGCCCGGTCCCGCCCGGTGCCGCCGGTACCTCGGGGTAGTTCTGCCCGAAGGACTCTGCGGACGAACGAACGGAGCGGCGGCTCAGCGGGAGCGGCCCCGCCGGCCCCGCTCCTCCTCATTCCCGTCCCGCTCCCGCTCGCTGCCGCCGCTCCAGCCCCCGCCCCTCGGCCGCTCCCGCTCCGCTTCCCGCTCCCGTTCCGATTCCCATTCCCGGCCCCGGTTCTCGTTCCGATTCCCGCTCCCGTTCCCGTTCCCGAGCAGCTCTAGGTTCATCACTCCCATTCCCATTCCCGTTGTTCCCGTTTCTCACCGAGCAGCTCCAGGTTTATCGCTCCCCTTCCTATTCCCGTCCCCATTCCCGCTCCCATTCCCGGTTCCCGTTTCCCACCGAGCAGCTCCAGGTTCATCGCTCCCGTCCCCATTCCCGGTTCCCATTCCCATTCCCGTTGTTCCCATTCCCATTCCCCACCGAGCAGCTCCAGGTTCATCGCTCCCGTCCCCATTCCCGGTTCCCATTCCCATTCCCGTTTCCCACCGAGCAGCTCCAGGTTCATCGTTCCCGCTCCCGTCCCCATTCCCATTCCCGTTGTTCCCGTCCCCATTCCCCACCGAGCAGCTCCAGGTTCATCGCTCCCGCTCCCATTCCCGTTCCCCATTCCCTTTCCCGTTCCCATTCCCGTTGTTCCCGTCCCCATTCCCCACCGAGCAGCTCCAGGTTCATCGCCGCCGCCGCCGCCGCCGCCGCCGCTCGCGCTCCCTCCGCTCCCGTCGCCGAAGGACCCCGCGGGGGCCTGCCCGGCGCCGGCCCCGCCGTTCGCCTGACCAGCCGCCGCTCCTTCCCTCCGCCCCCGCCGCGGCTCTCGGCGCGCCCCGGGCCGGCTCCGCGCGCCCCTCCCGGCGGGCTCGGGCAGCGGCGCCGCTCGCTCCCGGCGCGGCGGCGGGGCCGGGAGCGGGAACGGGCGGCGGCGATCAGGCAGCGCGGCGGGCAGCCCCGGCGCGGCGCGCGGAAGGGGCCGGGCGGGCCCCGCGGCCGCGCAGGAAGGTTCCGGGAAGAGGGAGCGGTAATAAAGTAGCACTAATAATTAAATTAATTAAAATAAATCTTATTCTAATAATTAACTAAAATACCAGGGGGAGATGGGCCCTTGCCGGTGTTGCCTGGTTTTCTACTGGAAAGGACTGGCTGCTTTTGGTAAAAGGGAAAGAAAAAATAAAATAAAAGGAAAGAAAAAGGAAATTAATTAAATTAAATGTTAAAAAATTATAAAATAAAATATAAAACATAAAATACCAAAAGATATATAACAAAATACTTTTTAAAAAGGAAAAAATAAATTTAAATTTAATTTTTAAATTTTAACTTAATTTTTAAATTAAATAATAAAAATATAAAAAATAAAATAAAATATTAAAACTAGAGAAAAAATTAAAGGAGAAAGTAAAATAAAAATAAAAAATAAAATAAAGCAAAATAAAATAAAATAAAACAAAACAAACCCTGATATGAGGCATAAAAATCTCCCAACACCAACTCCAGGCAGGCAGAGAAAATAAACTTCGGACATGCTGGAGATTCCCAAATTCCAGCCCAAAATCCCCCCAGGGAAATTCCCAAAATCCCCCCAGGGAAATTCCCAAAATCCCCCCAGGGATCATGAGGAACCGCTCGGGCTCCGAGCTCAGCCTCACCCCCCGGCAGCGTTCCCGCCCCTCCCGGGGCCATTCCCGCTTTTCCAGAGATTTTTCCTCAAAACCATTCCCACTTTTCCAGAGGATTTCTCCAAGTGTCATTCCCGCTTTTCCAGAGGTTTTTCCTGAGGGTCATCCCCATTTTCCAGAGGTGTTTCCTCGGAGCCATTCCCGCTTTTCCAGAGTTTTTCCCAAGGGTCATTCACACTTTTCCATAGATTTTTTCCCTCAAAACCATTCCTGCTTTTCCAGAGGATTTCTCTAAGGGCCATTCCCACTTTTCCAGAGGCTTTTCCTGAGGCCATTCCCACTTTTCATGGGGTTCTTCCTCAGAGCTGTTCTCGCTTTTCCAGAGCTTTTCCCAAAGGTCATTCTCACTTTTCCAGAGTTTTTTTCCTGAGGCCATTCCTGCTTTTCCAGAGGATCTACACAAATCCACTCTGGGAATGCCAGAAAAGGGATTGGATCCATAAAAAAAATCCTCTGGAATGCCACAGTAGGGATTAGATCCATAAAAAACTCTCTGGAATTCCAACACAGGGATTATATCCATAAAAACCCACCCTGGGAATGGCAGGAAAAGTTGGATCCATCCAAATCCATTTTGGGAATGCCAAAACAGAGATTAGATCCATAAAAACCTCTCTGGAATTCCAACACAGGGATTGGATCCATAAAAAACTCACTCTGGAAGTGGCAGGAAAAGTTGGATCCACCCAAATCCATTTTGGGAATGGCAGAGCAGGGATTGGATCCATAAAAAAACCCCTCTGGAATGGCAGGAAAAGTTGGATCCATCCCACCAGGAATTCCAGCACATCTCCCACGGGTGCAGGGAAGGAATAAAAAAAAAAAAACAAATTTTTTTTTTTCCTCCATAAAAAGCTCCTGAATCCATTTTATTGCACAAAGAAAGGAAAAGATTCCCAACAAAACCCATCCTCGGCCACGGGCAGCTGGAATTGCAGCCAAGGAATTCCACCTTCCCTGGGAATTCCAGGGAGAATTCCCCAACTCCTCAGCTCCTCACAGAGCCACCAATCCTGCTCCAGACCAGCCCAATTCCACCCCAAAAATGCAGGAAGCAAACTGGGATTTCCAGGAATTTGGGAAAGACAACCTTGCCCAGGATCCCCCTCTTCCCTATCCCCATTTTTATTTTATTTTTTTAAATTTATTTTATTCTTCCCAACCAAATTCCAGCCCTGGAGTGAAAGGGAAGGGAAGAAGGAAGGATCTTTCTTCCCATCCAACTTGGGGAAAAAAAGCTGGAAAATCCTCATTTTTTTAAAACATTCCCGTGCACGCTCAGCCCAAGTTAAAACTGCCACGACAATCCCATGAATTCCAAGGCCCAAATCCTGATTTTGAAAGGAATTTTGGCACTTTCCCCCACGGGAAAATCAATATTTTTAAGGAGTTTTTGTGCCGCTGCGAAGCGGATCCTCTGAGGAACGCGGCGTGGAAGCGAGGGAAGGTTTCTCCAGGCATTCCAAGAAATTGAAGGAAGCAAAGGAGAAGGGAAAAAAAGAGGGAAAAGTGGGATTTGGGATCAATAGCTTATCCAGGTGGGGTTTTCCAAGTCCCCGTAGAAAAAACACGGAAGCTTTGCTCCTGTCCATGTAAACATTTCCAGCTCCTTGGAGCTTCCCAACGTTTCCTTATCCCAAAGTTTTGTGCCTTTTCCTTCCTCTCCCAGCGCTCTGGAATTGCTGCCAAGGGCAGAGGGAGGAGCGGGATGGTTCACCCGGGGTTTTGGGAAGGGATTTTCCCATCCCAAAAATCTCGCCCAAGGCTGGGATTGGGACTGGCAAAGTCCCACCCGTGAGGCCAAAGGGTTTGGGATTTCCAGCCCTTGGCCACACGATTCCGTAGGGATAACGGGGTGGGAATGGGATGGAGCTGCCAGCCCTGTCCCAAATAATTCCATGGGGTAACGGGATGGGAATGGGATGGAGCTGCCAGCCCTGTCCCAAATAATTCCATGGGGTAACGGGGTGGGAATGGGATGGAGCTGCCAGCCCTGTCCCAAATAATTCCATGGGATAACGGGGTGGGAATGGGATGGAGCTGCCAGCCCTGTCCCAAATAATTCCATAAGGATTGGGATGGAGCTCCCACCCCTCTGTCCCAAACAATTCCATGGGATAACAGGCTGGGATTGGGATGGAGCTGTCACCCCCTAAGCCCTTTGGAGGTCCTCTCTGTCCCAAATAATTCCATAGGGATAACAAGGTGGAATTAAGATGGAGATGCCACTCCCCTGTCCTACACAATTCCATAGGGATAACGGGGTGGGATTGGGATGGAGCTGCCACCCTGTCTCACACAATTCCATAGGGATAACGGGGCGGGATTGGGATGGAGCTGCCACCCCTCAGAGCTCATCCCTGTCCCAAATAATTCCATGGGATAACAAGGTGGGAATGGGATGGAGCTGCCAACCCGTCTCACACAGTTCCATAGCGATAACGGGGTGGAATTAGGATGGAGCTGTCACCCCCTGTCCCACACAATTCCATAGGGATAACAGGGTGGAACTGGGATGCAGCTGCCACCCCCTGAGCCCCCTCTGTCCCAAACAATTCCATGGGATAACGGGGTGGGATTGGGATGGAGCTGCCACCCCTCGGAGCTCCTCCCTGTCCCCCCTCGGGGCTGGCTCGCAGCAGAGGCGGGGCTGGAATTCTCCCAAATCCCGCCGCAATTCCCGAATCCAGGCGCGCTTCCCGCTCAGGTGGAGTCATCCAGGCCTTTGGTGGGATGCTCGGAGCCGGGCCGGCAGAGCCTGTCCATGATTCCCTGGAGCATGGGCTGCACGATTCCCAGGAGAGGCCGCTGGGAGGGGTCCCCGGCCCAGCAGGCTTCCATCAGCTGCCAGCATTCCTCGTCAAACACCGGGAGCCGCTCCGGCCGCACCCCTGCAACACACCGGGAATGCCTGGAATTCCCAGGGAAAGCCCTGCCCCCGCTCACATCCAGGGAATTCAAGTGGCATAGTGGGATCACCAGGAATTCCCAGGGAAAGCCTTGCCCCGTGCTCACATCCAGGGAATTCAGGTGGTACAGCGGGATCACCAGGGATTCCCAGGGAAAGCCTTGCCCCGTGCTCATATCCAGGGAATTCAGGTGGTACAGCGGGATCACCAGGAATTCCCAGGGAAAGCCTTGCCCCGTGCTCATATCCAGGGAACTCAGGTGGTACAGCGGGATCACCAGGAATTTCCAGGGAAAGCCTTGCCCCGTGCTCATATCCAGGGAATTCAGGTGGTACAGCGGGATCACCAGGAATTCCCAGGGAAAGCCTTGCCCCGTGCTCATATCCAGGGAATTCAGGTGGCACAGTGGGATCATCAGGAATTTCCAGGAATTCCCAGGGAAAGCCTTGCCCCGTGCTCACATCCAGGGAAAGCAGGTGGAGGGGTTGAGTGTCACAGTGCGATCACCAGGAATTTCCAGGGAAAGGCTCAGGGGGAATTTCTGGCTCTGCACAACTCCTGACAGGAGGGGACAGCCGGGGGGATTTGGGATCTCATCCCAGGGAACAGGGACAGGAGGAGAGGGAACGGCCTCAGGCTGTGCTGGGGAGGCTCAGGTTGGACAGCAGCAGGAATTTCCTCATGGGAAGGGCTGGAAGGGGCTGCCAGGGGGGTTTGGAGTGCCCATCCCTGGAGGTGGCACCTGGAGGTGGCACTGAGTGCTCAGGGTGGGGGTCGGGCACAGCCTGGACTCGATGATCCCAGAAATCTTCTCCAACTTCAGGGATTCTGGGATTTTTACACCTTTCATCTCTCCACCAGCAGAATAAATCTGGATTTTCCCGCCCCCTCAGGTGTTTCAGAGCTGAGCCAAGCCCAGGTACCTCTCCTGACGTTGTTCCACAGGTGATCTTTGCTCGCACACCTCTCAAAAGCCTCGGGTAACTTCACGTGGCCCGAGCAGAGGTACCAGAAGAGGATCCCAAAGGCATAAACATCCACAGAATTGTCATATTTCCCTGGGAAAAAACCACCTGGGATCAGCAGGGAAAAATCACCGGGAGCTGGGCAGGAGGAGAGGTGATTGCAAGGTTCCACTTCCCCACATTTAAACCTCAATTTTGTAGCAAGGAGGCAAAACCGGTGTGAAATCCAGGAAGGCAGCAGGAGTTGGGATCAAGGTTAGGCTTTTCCAATTCCCAGGATTTAGAAATTTAAGCTGTTCCAGGAATTCCCAAACTGAGCTCAGGTGTATTTTAAACACCAAGAGCTGTAAGGCTCAGCTCTGTCAGAGCCAAACATCAGCCTCTCATCCCAGAAATATCCCAGATATCCCTCAAATCCACACCAACAGAGATGCTTCCATCCCATCCCAGCCTTATCCAAGCAGGGCAGCTCTGACAGAGCAAATGTTGGGAAAAGTGGGATTGGAGCTTCCAAGTGGTTCCAAAACTCAGGAAAAACCCCAGGAACAGCTGCCAGAATTCCCAGAGAATCCAAACTCACTCCAAGCTTGGAAATTCCTTCCGGGGAATCCTCCCTGGAGTATTTCCCTGTGAAAACACAAGGATTTCCAGCTTCCTCCTAATGATAATTTACCTTTCTAATTGCAAGGGTGTTAATTACCACAGCAGAGCCGATGGAACCCCATTACCCTCCGTCAAGAGCGGCGCTTAAAACACGGGAAAAATTCAGAGTATGCATGGAAAAGAGGGAATTTCCTGGGGCTGGCGTGGCCTGAGGAGCAGCTGAGGGATGAATTCCAAGGGGTTGGATTCAGGATTCCAGGCAGAGCGGGGGATTTGGGGGATTTGGGGGGATCCTACCTGTGAAGAGCTCGGGAGCCATGTGGATGGGGGTGCCCACGATGCTGCCGGACATCATCGCCTCGGGTTTGCAGAACCCCAAAT
This sequence comes from Lonchura striata, assembly GCF_050655825.1. Lineage (NCBI taxonomy): Eukaryota > Metazoa > Chordata > Aves > Passeriformes > Estrildidae > Lonchura > Lonchura striata. The sequence goes on along the minus strand of NC_140728.1, from coordinate 4,860,904 downwards.
CCGTGATTTTGGCCCGATTCTTTTTGTCCAGCTGGGGGAAAAAGTCACAGGCAGGCAGGTGAGAACTTCATCTCTCCCATAAAATATTGATTTTTGGTATTGTGCTGGTTTTGAAAATAAAAATATAATTTTAATACTTTTTTTTTTTTTTATGAGAGAAGCTATTAAAAAAATCCCCTTTATTCCCTAAAATAAAAATTATTTAAAAAATAAAAAACTTTACTTTTAAAGAGCTCATCCTTAAAAATATACCACATTAACTACAAATTAAGCTCTCAAAAATAAAGAAAGTGGTAAGTCAAGGGGAGGGACTTTCACTACAAATTTTCCTATCCCAAGCAACTAATTCACTGTAACATTAATGCCACAAAAGAACTGTTTCTTTTCCACAACATAGCAACAGAAACTTCTCTCCCTAAAAGAACTAATGCTAATTTTTATCATTCTTCTTCTGTTAATGAAGTTTATTTCTGTTTCTTATAATTTTTCTTTTACTTCTGTTAATAAAGTTTACTTGTGTTCCTTATCATTTTTCTTTTACTCCTGCCAATAAAATGTTCATTATGTAAAGTTTTATAAAGTACTGATGAGGTTTTCAAGTATAAAACTGCAAAGTTTTAAAGTACTTTGGGACTGATGCTGGGAAATAAAACAGCTATTAATTACTTAATTATTACATTGTCATAACCAATGTAATAAGACTGATGCGGGGAAATAAACAGCTATTAATTAATTAATTAATTAATTATTACATTGTCATAGCCATGAAATGAGACTGATGCTGGGAAATAAACAGCTCGAGATGTGTTTTGTGGCAGCAGCTCTTTGGCCACAGAGAGAAACACAAATTTCCCAGGCATTGTCCTGGAAAAGGCTGTGAGAAGATCAGAGAAAATAACCAGAAATAATTCTTATCTTCTTGCTTGCACATCTGGAATTTGCTGTGGAGATTTTTTTACCAAAGGGTTGTTTTTTAATTAGTCAGTGGTGATGGTGTTTGGACTGGAGGACCAACGAGGTCCACTTGTATCTTAACTGTCTATAAAAGCAATGGGTTTCTTAATAAAGATTATTTATTAATAAAATTATATCAGCCTTCTGTGAAGCATGGAGTCAATCAATGCCACTTAATTGACATTGATTAATTACCCAGCCAGGGGCCTGCTGCAATGAGAGTTTCCCACAGCAGCCCCATCCCATTTGTTTTTTTGTCCATAAACCCCTGACCAGCATTAAAAGGTGCCTCACCTGTGAGGGGCTCCCTTTGCCCCAGACCTCCAGCCAGGAAAGGAGGCAGCAAAACCTCCCTGTGGCTTCAAATATCTGGAGAAATTTATTCCCTCACTTAAAGATTCTTTTTTTTTTCCCCAAAAAAAGGCTCTGGGATTGTCAGCATTCAGGAGCACACACAATCACAGGATGTGATTCCATGCAGGTGCTTTTATTGGGAGCTCTGGGAATCAGGGCTACAGACCCAAATCTGACTCCAACACAGCTTTTGAGCTGAACATATTTTATATTCTATCCTTATATAACTTACATATTCATTATTCAACTTAAATTGTTCTATTCTATACATTTACTTTACCCAAACATGAGTTTCTCCTGATCTTTCTTTGACCACAGTTTCTCATGATTATTCTTACCATTAAATAGTAATTATATTTAATTACTAACCAATCATCACATCTAACAGTTATATCAATGATCATGTACTGGCTACACAGGTGCAGTTCTAGCAAGGTACAAAGTCTTTGTGTACTTAGGGTATTTATTTTTTTTTCAGGGCCTACTAAGCTTAATTTTCCTTTCCCCCCTAAATCCCCATGATTTTAAAACCCTTTTTCTATCAGGATGAGGCAGAGGTGGGGATTTTTCCTTACCAGGACATTTTTGAGTTTGATATCCCTGTGCACCAAGCCCTGGCTGTGCAGGTACCGGATCCCTTCCACCACATCCAACGCAATCTGCAGCCGTGGCTCCAATTCCAGCCCAGCCTGAGGGGAAAAACATTATTTTAGTCCTAAAAGCTGCTTTGGCCTGCTCTTCTTTACTAAAATTGAATAATTCCAGCTTTGTTTTACAGATTAATGGGGAATTTTTAATTTGAGAATCACAGGTTTGGGTTAGAAGGGAGATTAAAACTCATCCCATGGGCAGGGACACTTCCCACTAAACCAGGTTTAGTCTGAGGGGGAAAATATGGATTTTATGCCTAAAAGTTACTTTGGCCTGCTCTTCTTTGCCAAAATTGAGTAACTCCAGCTTTGTTTTACAGATTAATGGGGAATTTTTAATTAGAGAATCAGTTTTGGGTTGGAAGGGAGAGCAAGACTCACCCCATGGGTAGGGGAACATTTCCCACTAAACCAGGTTTAGTCTGAGGGGAGAAACACAGATTTTATGCCTAAAAGTTGCTTTGGCTTGCTCTTCTCTGCCAAAACACTGAAAATTGAATAATTCCAGCTTTGTTTTACAGATTAATGGGGAATTTTTAATTAGAGAATTGGTTTTGGGTTGGAAGGGAGAGGAAGACTCGCCTCATGGGTAGGGAAACATTTCCCACTAAACCAGGTTTAGTCTGAGGGGAAAAATATAGATTTTATGCCTAAAAGTTGCTTTGGCCTGCTCTTCTTTACCAAAACACTGAAAATTGAATAATTCCAGCTTTGTTTTACAGATTAATGGGGAATTTTAATTTGAGAACCAGTTTTTGGTTGGGAGATCAAAACTCATCCCATGGACAGGGACACTTCCCACTAAACCAGGTTTAGTCTGAGGGGAGAAACACAGATTTTATGCCTAAAAGTTATTTTGGCCTGCTCTTCTTTACTAAAATTGATTCATTTCAGCTTTGTTTTATGAATTAATGGTGATTTTTTTAAATTAGAGAATCAGTTTTGTGTTGAAAAGGAGATTAAAACTCCTCCCGTGGGCAAGGAGAAACTTCCCACTAAACCAGGCTGCTCCAAGCTCTGTCCCAGCCCTTCCAGGGATAAAATAAAAATAAAATAAATATCGAATAAGAAAATTTGGCACCTTCAGCCCCGTGTAGAGGTCCCTGTGCAGCCTCTCCATAATCAGCAGCACAGCAATGCTGGAGCCTCCTCCATAGCCATAATCAATAACGGAGCCATGCAGGTGCACCAGCCTCTCGTGGGACTGCAGGGACCTGCAGAGGGGTCAGCACACAAAATTGGGGTCATTTTACCCCCTCTTCCTGCCCAGGCCAAGGGAAGAAGCCCCAGATTCTCTGCAGAAGGTTCAGCACAAAAAAATTGGGATAATTTTGGCCCCCTGAGTCCTGGCAGGGACCTGGAGCAGATTCAGAGGAGAAAATTTGGGACATTTTTGGCCCCATTCTCCAGCCCAGGCCAAGGGAAGAAGCCCCAGAGTTCCTGCAGGGACCTGCACAAAAAAAAATTGGGATAATTTTGGCCCCTGAGTCCCTGCAGGGACCTGGAACAGATTCAGCACAGAAAATTTAAGTCATTTTTGGCCCTGTTCTCCAGCCCAGGCCACGGGAAGAAGCCCCAAAATCTCTGCAGAATGTTCAGCACAGAAAAATTTTGGTCATTTTTATCCTGTTCTCCAGCCCAAGCCAAGGGAATCCCTGAAGAGACCTGGAGCAGGTTCAGCATAAAAAATTGGGATAATTTTTGTCCCCTGAGTCCTTGCAGGGACATGAAGCAGATTCAGCAGAGAAAATTTGAGTAATTTTTGTCCCAGGCCAAGGGAAGAAGCCCCAGAGCTGCAGATTTAGCAAAAATTCCCAGCACAGCTCAGAGCAGCACAGACCTCAACTGTCTGAGCCAATGAAACTCAAAAGAAAAAAAGCCTTTTTAAAGGTTAGAGTGACAAAAAACCCTATTTTTCTCTCAGCTGGCTGTGCCTGCAGCTGTTTACTGCACTCCCTGCACTGCACAGCCATCCTTGGCTTTTTTGGGAATTCAGGCAGGACGAGGAGTGGGGAAAAGAGAGAGGATCCACCACCAGGAATCAGGGGAGGAGAATTGCAGGTTATTATGGGCTGAAAACTCGAATTTCCTCTGAATTTGGACAGCACAGGCAGCAGAGAATCCGGTGAAGGCAGGAAGGAGCAGCCCTGGCTGAGCATTCCAGGAGCTCCAATCCCGGATTCCCACAGCAACCCTGGGTGTGGCACTCAGAGGGGTGACAAAGGGGACATCAGGCACAGGCTGGGGGCTCTTGCAGCCTGAAAAACCCTGGGAAATCAGTCAGGTCCCTGTGGAATGGGGAAAGCACTCGGGATACAGACCTCATGTAGTGAAATTCCAGTGCCAGGTCATTCCAGTGCTTCTCATCCGGAGGGACGACGGATTTGAGGGCGCAGGGGAAGTGTCCCCCCCAGCTGTCACACAGGTACACCACCCCGTACTGGCCTCGGCCCAGCTCCCTGCCCAGCTTGGGCTTCCCTGCAAGCACCAGTCCCAAAAATCAGCCCCCAACCCAAGGCATAAATTCCCAAAAACAGCCCAAATCCAAGGTACCAATCCCAAAAAACCGCCCAATTCCAAGGCACCAACACATGGCATAAACCCCTGGAATCAGCCCCAGTCCAAGGTGACAAATCCCAAAAATCAGCCCCAATTCAAGGCACCAATCCCTGCAATCAGTCCCCAGTCCAAGGCACAAATCCCAAAAAAACAGCCCCAAATCCATGGCACAAATCCCAGGCACCAATCCCTGCAATCAGCCCCCAGTCCAAGGCACAAAAAACAGCCCCAATCCCTGCAATCAGCCCTAATCCAAGGTGACAAACCCCAAAAATCCAGCCCCAATCCCAGGCACCAATCCCTGAGATCAGCCCCAGCCCAAATCCCTGCAATCAGCCCCAATCCACGTTTTTCCCTCCTGCACATTCCCAGCTGTGAGGTAGTTGGGAGGTGCCAGTTGAAACCTAGCTGGAAAATGGAGTGAAAACCCAAACTGGATTTCCTGGAAAATGGATAAAAATCCAAATTCCTTCCCCCACTCCATTGTTACCTGGGGAGGAGGGAAAGCAGGAATCCACTGTCAGCAGGATCCCGCCACCCAGCAGAATCCCATTCCCATTGGGGCCCCCTCCCAGTAGGAATCCCTCCCAGCAGGATCCCATTCCTGGCAGGATCCCAGCAGGAACCATTCCCAGCAGGATCCCATTCCCAGCAGCATCCCAATCCCAGCAGGACCCCATTCCCACCAGGATCCCCCTGGCAGGACACATTCCCATTGGGATCCCCCCGGCAGGACCCATTCCCATCAGGATCCCCGGATCCATTCCCATCAGGATCCCCCCGGCAGGACCCATTCCCATCAGGATCCCCGGATCCATTCCCATTTTGGATCCCCCTGGCAGGACCCATTCCCATCAGGATCCCCGGATCCATTCTCATCAGGATCCCCCTGGCAGGACTCATTCCCAGCGGGATATCCCCGGCAGGATCCATTCCCATTTTGGATCCCCCCAGCAGGATCCCATTCCCATTTTGGATCCCCCAGCAGGACCCATTCCCATTGGGATCCCCCCCGGCAGGACCCATTCCCAGCGGGATATCCCCGGCAGGATCCATTCCCATTTTGGATCCCCCCGGCAGGACCCATTCCCATCAGGATCCCCAGATCCATTCCCATTTTGGATCCCCCCTGGCAGGACCCATTCCCAGCGGGATATCCCCGGCAGGATCCATTCCCATTTTGGATCCCCCGGCAGGACCCATTCCCATCAGGATCCCCGGATCCATTCCCATTTTGGATCCCCTGGCAGGACCCATTCCCATCGGGATCCCCGGATCCATTCCCATTTTGGATCCCCCCTGGCAGGACCCATTCCCATCGGGATATCCCCGGCAGGATCCATTCCCATTTTGGATCCCCCGGCAGGACCCATTCCCGTGGGGATCCCAGCAGGACCCTCACCGTGCAGCAGCACGTCCTGCAGGGATCTGCTCTCCAGGGACAGCCGGGCCAGGCGCGGCGCGTGCTCCTTCCTGACGCGCAGCCACAGGTCCTCGGTGCGCTCCAGCCGGCCCCAGTGCCCGTCCTCCAGCTGGGGACAGCGGGGACAGCGTCAGCGCTGGCCCTGCGGGGCTGCCAGCCCAACCCTGTGCCCTGCTTATGTTCGATATCGAGCTCCATCCCCAGCCCCGACCTGCTGGGCAGTTTGGTGGTTCTGCAGTAAAAATCCCAATTCCCAGCCCCTGGTTCCTGACCAGTTTTAGGTGATTTTGCAGTTACAATCCCCATCCCCATCCCCTGGTTCCTGAGCAGTTTTAGGTGATTTTGCAGTTACAATCCCCATCCCCATCCCCTGGTTCCTGAGCAGTTTTAGGTGATTTTGCAGTTACAATCCCCATCCCCTGGTTCCTGACAATTTTTTGGCGATTTTGCAGTTACAATCCCCATTCCCATCCCCATCCCCTGGTTCCTGAGCTGTTTTTGGCGATTTTGCAGTTACAATCCCCATTCCCATCCCCATCCCCTGGTTCCTGACCATTTTTTGACGATTTTGCAGTTACAATCCCCATCCCCATCCCCTGGTTCCTGAGCAGTTTTTGGTGATTTTGCAGTTACAATCCCCATCCCCTGGTTCCTGAGCAGTTTTTGGCGATTTTGCAGTTACAATCCCCACTCCCATCCCCATCCCCTGGTTCCTGAGCAGTTTTTGGCGATTTTGCAGTTACAATCCCCATCCCCATCCCCTGGTTCCTGAGCAGTTTTTGGTGATTTTGCAGTTACAATCCCCATCCCCAGCCCCATCCCCTGGTTCCTGAGCAGTTTTTGGCGATTTTGCAGTTACAATCCCCATTCCCATCCCCATCCCCTGGCTCCTGAGCAGTTTTTGGCGATTTTGCAGTTACAATCCCCATTCCCATCCCCATCCCCTGGCTCCTGAGCAGTTTTTGGCGATTTTTCAGTTACAATCCCCATTCCCATGCCCATCCCCTGGCCCCTGGGCAGCTCCAGGCGCTGACCTGGCGCAGGGAGGTGGCGAAGGCCTCGTGGGAGCTGTTGAGGCGCGTGCGGAACTGGCTGCAGATGCTCTTGGCCAGCTTGGAGGCACTGAGGCTCTCGATGGCGTCCTGGGCCACCTTCCTCTTCCACTCGCCGGTGATGGCCGGGGGGCTGACCCAGCTGAGCCGCTGGATGATCTGGGAAAAACCCCGGAATCACAGAGTCACCGCTTGGGAGAGACCTCCTGGATCAACCCAGCCCCGACATCTCAATGAAATCCCAAAACTCAGCCCAAATTCACGGCACAAATAGCAAAACTCAGCCACAGTCCATGGCACAAATCCCAAAAAGCAGCCCCGAATCCCCGGCAGAAATCCCAATAATCAGCCCCAAATTCAAAGCACCAATCCCTGCAATCAGCCCCCAGTCCATGGCACACATCCCAAAAATCAGCCACAATCCATGGCAGAAATCCCAAAAAAGCTGCCCCAAATCCATGGCAGCAGTTCCTGGAATAAACCCTAAATCCAAGGCACCAATCCCTGCAATCAGCCCCCAATCCATGGCAGAAATCCCAAAGATCAGCCCCAAATTCAAAAAACAAATCCCAAAAAACAGCCCCCAATCCAAGGAACAAATCCCAAAAATCAGTCCCAAATCCGTGGAATCAGCCCCAAATCCAAAGCAAAAATCCCTGGGATCAGCCCCAGTCAAAGGCACAAATCCCTGGGATCAATCCCAAATCCAAGGCACCCAGTGCCACATCCAATCTTTTTTTTGCACACACCCAGGGTGACTCCACCACCCCAGGGGCCCTTTAGCACTCTTAATCAAAAACCTTTTCCTAAAATCCAACCTAAATCCCTTCCTGGAATTCCCTCTCTGAGCTGGAACTTCATTCCCTGCTTGGATGGATGAGCAAGAACAAAACTTTTCCTGAAATAATCCCAGCTCAGGGTGGGAACAAATTCCAAATTCCTCCTCCCTTCCTGGGACAGGGATCCACTCTGCAATTCCCTGGTTTTTAATGAAGGGTGAGGCACAGCAATTTAATTACCCACTAATTACAGGAAGTGCTGATTCCAACACCTGGAATTTCCACCAGGAAAAAGCTGCTTCCCTGGAAATTCCACCAATTTTGGAACAGCTTTCCCTGATTTTTCCACCAATATCACTTAATCTCCTCTGGATGAAAATAATGGAATTCCCAGAATGGAAAGGATTTTAAATTTTATTAATTAAATTTTATTCCATTCCACCAGCTCAGGTTGCTCCAACTCCATCCTGAGGCGCTTCCAGGCATGGAAATCTCCAGGAATAAACTCCCAGAGGGAATTTAAGAGGATTTTTTTGGCTGCAAAATTCCCTTTTCCAAGCGTTCATACCTGTTTGATCTGCTCCCACAGCATCCTGGTCACCGTGGAGCCCGAGTGGAAAGTGACCTCCACGTGGTAGGCGGCGTTCAGGATCTGGAAAAGCAGGGAAAAGAGGGAAAAATGGGAATTCTGCCAGCCAGGAGCTTTGCCAGAGCCTGTGAAAATGGAAAAAATCGGGATAGTCCATGAATCACACGGTGCATTGATTTATTGTGTTGTTTCGTGGCTGTTTTTAGGCTGCAATTCGATTATTTTATACAGGTTTAAGAGATAATCGATTTATTGTGTTATTTCACATTGATTTATTGTGTTATTTAATGTTTTAAGCTGCAATTTGATTATTTTATACAGGTTTAAGAGATAATCGATTTATTGTGTTATTTCACATTGATTTATTGTGTTATTTAATGTTTTAAGCTGCAATTTGATTATTTTATACAGGTTTAAGAGATAATCGATTTATTGTGTTATTTCATGGGTGGTTCTAGGCCATAATTTAATTATTTTATAAAAGCTTATGAGATAACACAATAAATCAATTATCTCATGTGTGGTTTTATGTTGTAATTAGATTATTTTATACAGGTTTAGGAGATAATTGATTTATTCTGTTGTCTCATGAGTGTTTCATGGCTGTAATTTTATTGTTTCATACAGATTTGGGACATAACTGATTTACTGTATTATCTCATATATGTTTTTAGGCTCTAATTAGATTATTTTATATAGATTTGGGAGCTAACTAATTTACTGTATTATCTCACATGAGACAATGTGATGATTTCATACAGATTTAGCAGCTAATTGATTTATTGTGTTATTTCACATGTGTTTTATGGCTGTAATTTGGTTATTTCATACAGATTTAGGAGATAACTGATTTACTGTGTTATCTCATAGATGTTTTTAAGCTATAATTCAATTATTTTATAGGGGTTTATGAGATTATTTAATTTGTTATCTCATGTATGTTTCATGACCATAAACTGATTATTTTATACAGATTTGAGAGCTAATGGATTTACTGTATTATCTCATAGATTATTTTAGGCCATAAATAAATTATTTTATATAGATTTGGGAGCCAATTGATTTACTGTATTATCACATAGATGTTTTTAGGCCGTAATTAAATTATTTTATATATATTTGGGAGCTAATTGATTTACTGTATTATCTCACATGAGACAATGTGATGATTTCATACAGATTTAGCAGCTAATTGATTTACTGTGTTATCTCACATGTGTTTTATGGCTATAAATTGATTATTTCATACGTATCTAGGAGCCAACTGATTCACTGTATTACCTCACCTGTATTTTATGGCCATGATGTGACAATTTCACCCAAATTTAGGAGCCTGGCAGCTCCGTGCCCACCTGTTTGAGATAGTTGCTGGTGATGTGCCCAGAGCCCTCGCAGGGTTTCCCCTGAGTTTTTAGGCATTTTTAGGCCATAATTTGGTTATTTTGTAGAGATTCAGGAGCTAATTGATTCACTGTGTTATCTCACATGTGTTTCATGGCTGTAATTTGATTATTCCATACAGATTTGGGAGATAACTGATTTACTGTATTATCTCATGGATGTTTTTAGAACAAAAATGGATTATTTCATACATATCTAGGAGCCAACTGATTCACTGTATTACCTCACCTGTATTTTATGGCCATGATGTGACAATTTCACCCAAATTTAGGAGCCTGGCAGCCCCGTGCCCACCTGTTTGAGATAGTTGCTGGTGATGTGCCCAGAGCCCTCGCAGGGTTTCCCCTGAGTTTTTAGGCATTTTTAGGCCATAATTTGGTTATTTTGTAGAGATTCAGGAGCTAATTGATTCACTGTGTTATCTCACATGTGTTTCATGGCTGTAATTTGATTATTCCATACAGATTTGGGAGATAACTGATTTACTGTATTATCTCATGGATGTTTTTAGAACAAAAATGGATTATTTCATACGTATCTAGGAGCCAACTGATTCACTGTATTACCTCACCTGTATTTTATGGCCATGATGTGACAATTTCACCCAAATTTAGGAGCCTGGCAGCCCCGTGCCCACCTGTTTGAGATAGTTGCTGGTGATGTGCCCGGCGGCCTCGCGGGGTTTCTCCAGCCCCCGGGGCGGGTGCACGGAGCCCTCCCAGGACTCCTCCAGGCTCTTGAGGCAGCGCTCCAGGGTGCCCACGAAGCTCTCCCGCAGGTAATCCACGGAGCTGATCAGTTTGTTGGCCACGGCCTGGTTCAGCCTGGAGATGATCAGCTCCTGGATCTGCTGCATGCAGCGCTTGACGTCCTTGGAGCTGACAGGCTCGCCGCTCTCGGGAATGATGATGTCTGCAGGAAAAGGGAGTAAAAGTCATCCTTTCTCTGGAATTTCCTCTCAGGATTTTGTCATAAAGGTGCACTGAGAGAAATGAAAGAGAAAACAATTTCTATTTCTGCTCCTTATTGCCGGAGATCACCCTTGGCCAAGGGTGGCTCCATGTGGTGGAAAAGCCTCTTCTCCAGCCCGACCTTCCCAAGAAAGGCTCAGCAGTCTCTGTTGTTGGCTCTCAAGGCAGTTTATTGCAAGTTATCTAAAAGATTTTCTCCTGGGGCTGCTGTGGTTTGCTCAGAGCTCAGGCAGAGGCACACACACACCCTGACATCCTCTCTGACCCCGACTGCTTCTTCTCTCCCTGCCAGGGCTGCTGCTGTCTTTTATATGGTACATTACGTGTTACATGGTTACAGTTTTTCCCCAATGCCTATTACCTATATTAAATGGTGCTTTTCTATCTTTTATATGGTACATTACGTGTTACATGTTTGCAGTTTTCCCCAGTGCCTATTACCTATATTAAATGGTGATTTTCTATCTTTTATATGGGACATTACATGTTACATGTTTACAGTTTTCCCCAATGCCCATTACCTATATTAAATGGTGCTTTTCTATCTTTTATATGGTACATTACATGTTACATGGTTACAGTTTTTCCCCAATGCCTATTACCTATATTAAATGGTGATTTTCTATCTTTTATATGGTACATTACGTGTTACATGTTTACAGTTTTTCCCAATGCCTATTACTTATATTAAATGGTGATTTTCTACTCTAAACCAATCTGTGAGTGCCAACATCACCAGGAACATGGAGGTGAGGAAGGAGAAAGAGGGAGGACAGGGCAGGCCCAGATCCCAAATCCATCTTAAACCCTCTGACCCCCATGGACAAAACCAAAACCCCCCTGTGCAGCACTCAAAAATTCTTCCCTCTACTTTGTGACTACTTCTACTCTAATATCTAAACTTTTGTCACTCCTTGTTCTTCCTGCAAGGTTGGTAACTCATTCCATGGCTCAAACCCAAAATCACAGCTGTTTCCAGCTGTGCCAGGGTCTCAAATGCTTCTGACCTGGGCCTGGAACCTGTGGGAATGCAGAGCTTCCCTCTGGCTGCCCTGGGACCCTGGCAGGGGTCAGGAACCCCCCTGGACAGAGCCCCCAGAGACACTGGCTGTGATCTCTGTCCATGGAAAAGAGTTTTCAATCTTACAGGGTGAATTACCAGCTCTGAGTGTTTGATATCAGTAATAATTAAGTGTGGCACGGGTGCAAAAGTAAAATTTTAGGATTCTAGATGAGGGGTCCAAAGGGGACAAGATGGAGGAAATTGGATGTGCCTTGTCCTTTTTCTCCTTCTTCATGCCCTCCATGGTTCACTGTGGTGTTGGCATTTTTCTGTTGGAAGATTATGACCATTTCACCCACAATTATTTTATCCAAGATTATTATCACTGCATCCAAGATCATTATTACTTCATCCAACAGATCATGGATAAAAAAATGGATATTGCCTGATCCCCGATTTCCATCCTTGTTTGGAGTTCTGGGATCATCTGGGAATTGCAGGTTGGAGTCTCACTGAATTCCTGGAATTAGTGTGGTCAAGATTTGCCTGACTTCTGATTTTCATCCTTGTTTGGGGTTCTGTGACCATCCAGGAATTGCAGATTGGAATCCCTCTGAATTAATGGAATTATTTGGGTCAGGATTTGCCTGATCCCTGACTCTGATTCATGTTCAGGGTTCTGTGACCATCCAGGAATTGCAGGCTGAAATCTCATAGAATTAAAGGAATTATTGTGGTCAAGACCTGCCTGATCCCTGACTCTGATTTTAATTTAGGGAATTGCAGGTTGGAGTCTCACTGCATCAATGAATTATTGTGGTCAGGATCTGCCTGATCCCTAATTTTGATTTGAATTTAGGGCTCTGTGACCATCCAGGAAGTGCAGGTTGGAGTCTCACTGCATCAATGAATTACTGTGGTCAGGATCTGCCCGATCCCTTACTTTGATTTGCATTTAGACCATTTGGGAATAGCAGGCTGCAATCCCACCAAACTCCTACACCAATTTTCCATTTCTGACCACCTCCCTCCCCGCCACCACCCCAAACCCTCCAGCTGGCTCTCACCTCTGAACTCCATACTGGCAGCATCCTCCAGCAGCTCCTCCTTCATGTTGCCCAGGGTGTCCACGATCATGTCCTTCATCTCCTCCTGCTTGCGGTTGGCGATGCCCATCAGGGACTCGTAGAGCTCGTTCTCCTTCCTGCGCGTGTACTGCAGGCGCTTGGGGGTGATCTGCAGGTCCCGCTGCATGTCGAAGGCCTGGTTGATGAAGATGTTGAGGCAGCGCCCGTGAACCTCGCTCAGCCTCGTGGCAGCCTCCACCAGGTGCTGCTGCAGCACCTGCCTGGAGAAGGAGCTCAGCAGCCGCAGCTTCTCCAGCTGCTCCACCAGCATGGACGAGCCGGGAACGCCGCAGCCGCAGGGGCTGCAGGGGCTCAGGTACTGCAGCTCCAGCAGCTGCAGCTGCAGCGGGGATTTGTCCTTGCTGGGGTTTTTGGGGGAGTTCAGCTCGCTGCCGGCCTCGGGGATTCGGAGGAAGAAGATGGGGAGGGAGAATTTGTCTTTGATTTCTCGAAGCTCTGCCTGGTCCGACGGGGACAGCTGCGGCTCGCTGATGGCAAAGGTGACAACGGGCAGCACCTGGTTCACAAACTCGGCCAGGGTGGCCTCAGCTGACTGGAAGCCCCGGCATGGAGCCACCACGATGTCCACTTCCTGGGAAAATAAAAAAGGAGGAGGTTTGGAAAGGTTTTTTTTCCTTGTGGAAAAATGCCCTGGGATTTGTTCACGCAGCAAAAAAATAGAATTCTTCAAAGGAGATCTGGAGTCTCACCTGCGAGGCTGATCCCTAACTCCAAATTCCTTATTTTGAACCAAATCCTTGGAGTTTTAGCCCAGTTTAGGACCAGGATGATTCCTGGACAGCTCCAAATTCCTTATTTTGGACCAAATCCTTGGAGTTTTAGGACAAAGCTTAGGACAAGTGTCCCAGGAAAGAGCCAACACAGGAATTCATTGAACAGGGCTGTGGCAGTGCCACCCTGAGCTACCCACAGAGCAGGGCAGGGACAATTTGAGAATTCATTTATCAGGGTTGTCAATGTCACATCCCACATGCCAGGGGCAGTGGCAGTGCCACCCCAAGCTCTCCATGGAGCAGGGACAGTGGCAGTGCCACCCCAAGCTCTCCAGGGACAGTGGCAGTGCCACCCCAAGCTCTCCAGGGACAGTGGCAGTGCCACCCTCACCTTGAGCAGCGCGCAGGGCAGCACCACCTCCAGCTCTGCCACCCTCTGCGCGGGATCCTCGGCGTCCCCGGGCACCTGCAGGTCCTGCTCGGGGATGGTGTCCCAGTGCCCGCTGTGTGCCACCAGCGCCTGCACCAGCTCGTACTGCCCGGGCAGCGCCAGGCTCAGCCGCGGCCGCGCCCCGTGCGTGAAGCGCACCCGGCGGCGCCGGCAGCGCTCCTCGGTGCCCGTGCCAGCCCCGGGGGTGGGCAGCAGTTCCTCGGTCACAGTCCCAGGGGTGGGCAGCAGCTCCTCGGTCACAGTCCCAGGGGTGGGCAGCAGCTCCTCGGTGCCAGCCCCAGCGGAGGAAAGCAGCTCCTTAGTGACAGTGCCAGGCCCAGGGGTGGGCAGCAGCTCTTCAGTGACAGTCCCAGCGGAGGAAAGCAGCTCCTTAGTGACAGTGCCAGGCCCAGGGGTGGGCAGCAGCTCTTCAGTGACAGTCCCAGCGGAGGAAAGCAGCTCCTCAGTGTCCGTGCCAGTCCCAGGGGTGGGCAGCAGCTCCTCAGTGCCAGCCTCAGCGGAGGAAAGCAGCTCCTCAGTGCCAATGCCAATCCCGGGGGTGGGCAGCAACTCCTCGGTGGCAGTGCCAGTCCTGGGCAGCAGCTCCTCGGTGACAGTACCAGGTCCAGCAGAAGGCAGCAGCTCCTGGGTGCCAGCCCCGGGCACGGGCAGCAGCTCCTGGCCCAGCAGGGTGTTGAGCAGGCGGCCCTTGGCACGGCAGTTCTGGCCCAGGATCAGCAGGCACGGCCGCCAGCTCACCGAGCGCTGCAGCTGCTCCTCCTCGTGCCACGGGAACGGCACCGGGCCGGGGCCTGCAACGGGACAGGGCTCAGGGCTCAGCCCTAAAACCCAACAGGGCTCAGGGCTCAGCCCTAAAACCCAACAGGGCTCAGGCTCGGCCCTAAAACCCAACAGGGCTCAGGGCTCAGCCCTAAAACCCAACAGGGCTCAGGCTCGGCCCTAAAACCCAACAGGGCTCAGGGCTCGGCCCTAAAACCCAACAGGGCTCAGGCTCGGCCCTAAAACCCTGACAGGACTCAGGGCTCGGCCCTAAAACCCAACAGGGCTCAGGGCTCGGCCCTAAAACCCAACAGGGCTCAGGCTCGGCCCTAAAACCCAACAGGGCTCAGGCTTGGCCCTAAAACCCAACAGGGCTCAGGGCTCGGCCCTAAAACCCTGACAGGACTCAGGGCTCGGCCCTAAAACCCAACAGGGCTCAGGCTCGGCCCTAAAAACAGAACATGGCAGCCCCACAGCCCTGACAGGGGTCAGGGTTTGTCCCTAAAAAGGGGCCATGGCAGCCCCACAGCCCTGACAGGGGTCAGGACCTGTCCCTAAAAAAGGACATGGCAGCCCCACAGCCCTGACATGGGTCAAGGTGTGTCCCTAGAAAGGGACATGACAGCCCCACAGCCCTGACAGGGGTTAGGGATTGTCCCTAAAAATGGGACATGAGAGCCCCACAGCCCCGACAGGGATCAGGGTTTGTCCCTAAAACCCTGACAGGGGTCAGGGCTCGTCCCTAAAACCCTGACAGGGGGTCAGGGCTTGTCCCCAAAAATGGGACACAGCAGCCCCACAGACCTGACAGGGGTCAGGGCTCGTCCCTAAAAAGGGCCATGGCAGCCCCACAGACAGGGTCAGGGCTGCAGGACGGGGCAGCTCCCGCTGTGCCACGCACGGGGCCGTGCCAGGGGGTGGCAGGAATAGGATTTGTTGTTGTTATAGGACCACAGAATGCAGCAGCTTGGGTAGGGATGAGCCCCGGGGGAGGCATTTTGCTGCCAGCCAGGAGGTTCTGGAACAGCCTCAGACCCCGCAAAGTTCCCTCAGACCCCGCAAAGTTCCCTTAGAGTTTTCTCAGACCCTACAAACTTTTGTTCACTCAGAGAATAAAAACCTCCCTCAGACCCTACAAATGGCCCTCAAACCCTACAAATGTCACTCAGACCCCTCAAACTTCCCTTAGAGCCCAAAAACCTCCTTCATACCCCACAAAATTCCTTCACACCCCACAAACAACACTCAGACCCCAGAAATGTCACTCAGACCCCACAAACCTTCTCACTTCCCACAAACATCACTCAGACCCCACAAAATTTCCCTCACACCCCACAAACAACACTCAGACCCCACAAATGTCACTCAGACCCCACAAAATTCCCTCACACCCCACAAACACCACCTGGCTGTGCTAATTCAGGCTCAGGGCAGAGTTTAGCTCCTGTTTTCCTTTTTAAAAAGTCCAAAATCCCGCTCTGGGATTTGAGGTAAATGTGAGCTGAATTCAGCGTTGGCCTCGTGCACAGCAGCAGAACAAAAAACAGCCCCAAAAAACAAATCCCTCACCTGCTGCGCTTCAGGAACACAAAAATTCCAGAGCACATGGCCCAGGAATGAAATTAAACAAGAAATGGAGCCACCAGTCCCTAAAAAATACCCAATTTGAGAGGTACAAAACACCAGGATTGCTCTGATACTGGAAGGGATTTTACAGGGTCAAAAATTCTGGTAAAAATTGCTGCTAAAATTATTTTATTTTTTTTTTCATGAGTCATGTTCTGGCAGCCCAAATTGTCAGGAAAATAAGATTCCAGCAGGATCCTCCTCACACTCCAAACCCCATGAAAGAGATCCTACAACACATCCCTCTCCTCACTCTGACAGCTTAATCGCTCCAGTTTAATTAAAATCAGCCAAATTTGGAGCACTTTGTGGAGTCTTAGATTGGTTTAAAGCTTCTTTAAAACCCTGCCCAAGGTTTGCCTTCCCCTCAAATCTTCCAGCTGGAAATAGGGTTTTGGAGGAGTTTTTCCAATCCAAAATGAAGGAAAAACCCTCTTTGTGGCTCAGCACTGCACCTCTGCCCCACAGAACCCCAAACCCTGAGTTTGGGAATGGTTTAAGGGAGGAATCTCTCCTTGAAGTGTGATTTTTGGGATTGTTTTTTCCAAACAAGCCTTTCAAGAGCCACATCAAGTGACCAGAGGGCTGGAAGCTGACCGGCACCTCACAAAAGATAAAGATCTGGGAAAATCCCACAAATGGCACATTTGAGCCTTTGTCTGAGGGATGGCTTTGATCTGGGGACGTTCCTTGGAGCTTCTCCTGGGATTCAGGATCCGGGGCATGAAAAAAGCAATTCAGGGAGGGCTGCAGAGGCCTCTTTTCTCTGCTGGGGTTTCTGAAGGCAAAAGAGGCAGCAGAGCTCCCTTCTCCTTCCTCTCCTCCTTCCAGGCAGGCTTGGAATTGGTGGATCCTGAAGTCCAGCAAAAATATCTCCGAAAAATCACAGGGATACAGCGGCTTAAATGGAATTATTGAAGGATTGTTTATATGGATGGAGAATCCTGGGATGGTTTGGGATGGGCATTAAAGCATCCAGGGACATCTTCAGCACCCCAGGGTGCTCCAGCCTGGCTTTGGACGCCCCCAGGATTCTCTGGGAATTCCATCCCAGCCCCTCACACAGAGGAATTTCCTCCTGTATCCATCTAAACCTTCCCTCTTTCAACTTGAGGCCATTCCCCTTATCCAGGTGAAGATTCCCTTTCCAGGGAATTCCTTCTTGGAGCTACTTCGGATACTGGGAAACTGCTCCAAAGTCCTGCCACATCCATCTTGCCTCCAGGATTTAGGGTTAAAACACCTCACCTAAGGTCCTCCCAAATCCATCTTTCCTCCAGGATCTGAAGCTAAAACACCTTTCCCAAGATCTTCCCACATCCATCATTTCTCCAGAATCCAGGGTTAAAACACCTTTCTTAATGTCTCACCACAACCATCAGTTCTCCAGGATTTGTGGTTAAAACACCTTTCCCGTGTTTCCACACCCCGTGGTCATCAGGGGCACGGATCCAGGCTGGGAGGGACCCAACAAAAAGCAGGATCAGAACTTCTCCTAACACCACATCCATATTTTCTCTCTAGGATTTGTGGTCAAAACACCTTTACCAAGGTGCTCCTAAATCCATCTTTTCTCCAGGATTTGGGGTTAAAACACCTTTCCTGTGTTTCCACACCCCGTGATCAGCACGGACACAGTGGGAGGGACCCAACAAAAACTAGGATCAGAACTTCTCCTAACACCACATCCATCTTTCCTCCGGGATCTGAGGCTAAAACACCTTTCCCAAGGTGCTCCTAAATCCATCTTTTCTCCAGGATTTGGGGTTAAAACACCTTTCCCATGTTTCCACACCCCGTGGTCATCAGGGGCACGGATCCAGGGTGGGAGGGACCCAACACAAAGCAGGATCAGAACTTCTCCTAAGGTCCTCCCAAATATCTTTCCTCCAGGATTTAGGGTTAAACCTTTCTCAAGGAGCTCCCAAATCCATATTTTCTCCAGGATTTGTGGTTAAAACATCATTCCCGTGTTTCCACACCTCATGATCAGCACAGACATGGGTCCAGGGTGGGAGGGACCCAACGAGAAGCGGGATCAGAACTTCCCAGTGGGATGCAGCCACGTTCCTGGGCAGCGGCAGGAGCTGGAGCTCCATCCCAGCCCCATCTCCAGCTCCATCTCCAAGCCCCATCCCAGACCTATCCCAGCCCCATCCCAGCTCCATCCCAACCCCATCCCAGACTCATCTTGGCTCCATCCTAGCCCCATCCCAGCTCCACCTCCCAACCAGACCTCGGCTCCATCCCAACCCCATCCCAGCCCCATCCCAGACCTATCCCAGCCCCATCCCAGACCTATCCCAGCTCCATCCCAGACCTATCCCAGCTCCATCCCAGCTCCATCCCAGACCTATCCCAGCTCCATCCCAGCCCCATCCCAGCTCCATCCCAACCCCATCCCAGCTCCATCCCAGACCTATCCCAGCTCCATCCCAGCCCCATCCCAGACCTATCCCAGACCTATCCCAGCCCCATCCCAGACCCATCCCAGACCCATCCCAGCTCCATCCCAGCCCCATCCCAGCCCCATCCCAGCTCCATCCCAGCTCCATCCCAGCCCCATCCCAGCCCCATCCCAGACCTATCCCAGCCCCATCCCAGCTCCATCCCAGCTCCATCCCAGCTCCATCCCAGCTCCATCCCAGACCTATCCCAGCTCCATCCCAGACCTATCCCAGCTCCATCCCAGACCTATCCCAGCCCCATCCCAGCTCCATCTCAGACCTATCCCAGCCCCATCCCAGACCTATCCCAGCTCCATCCCAGACCTATCCCAGCTCCATCCCAGACCTATCCCAGCTCCATCCCAGACCTATCCCAGCTCCATCCCAGACCTATCCCAGCTCCATCCCAGCCCCATCCCAACCCTATCCCAGCCCCATCCCAGCTCCATCCCAGCCCCATCCCAGCCCCATCCCAGACCTATCCCAGCCCCATCCCAGCCCCATCCCAGCCCCATCCCAGCTCCATCCCAGCTCCATCCCAGACCTATCCCAGCTCCATCCCAGCCCCATCCCAGCTCCATCCCAGACCTATCCCAGCTCCATCCCAACCCCATCCCAGCCCCATCCCAGCCCCATCCCAGACCTATCCCAGCCCCATCCCAGCTCCATCCCAGCTCCATCCCAGACCTATCCCAGCTCCATCCCAGCCCCATCCCAGCTCCATCCCAGACCTATCCCAGCTCCATCTCCCAGCCAAGCTCCATCTCCAGCTCCATCCCAGCCCCATCTCCAGCTCCATCTCCAGCTCCATCCCACCCCCATCCCAGCTCTGGCTCCATCCCACCCCCATCCCAGCCCCATCCATGTGACCAGCACCCCAAGGCTCTGGGCAGCCCCGGGCACACATCCCATGAATTCCCGGGATGAAAGGAGGATCAAAGGAGGCCTGTCCAGGAACAAGGGCGGCTCTCACCAGGGCTCCTCTCCAAATCCACTCAAAGCTCAGCAGAACAACCTCGGATTTATGGACCCCATGGAAGCTCCAAGCATTGACTCGTCCCTTTTCCTGCACTTTGATGGTCTCGCTCGCCTTTATTCCACTTTCCAGACCCTTTTTTTGCCAATCTTGAGGGTTTTTCCAAGGATTCCGGCCATTTCTGAGCTGCTGGTTGTGACTTCCAGCAGGTTTTGACCACCACAAGATTTAAATCTCAACATGTTTGTATCAGCTGAGGTGTCCAAAACCAGCTTGGAGCAATCTGGAACGTGTGAGACTGGATGGGGCTGAAGGTCCTTTCCAACCCAAACCAGTCTGGAATTCTGAATAAATTCACTTTATCAGCACAGAGGTGTTGATTCCAGCAGGAAAAAAATCCAATTAATTCCGATTTCAGCAGCTCCAAAAGCTGCAGAGCTAAATTCCATCCTCTGAAGCTCCTTGGGAAATCTTTTAATCAGCCTGAGGAGTTATTCCATAAATCCCAACCATCTTTCCACTGCTCTTAAATCCAACTTTTTACCCCCAAAAGGAGCCCTAATCCTTAGGGGATCATGTCGATATCAGCAGAGCTCACATTTGAACAGGATAAACCCCTCAGCCAGCAGAGATCAGCACAAAAACACCTCCAGACCCTCTGGAAAACTCCCTAAAAAATACATTTATTTATGGAAGCTGAGCCTCAGCCCACGCCATTAAGGGAACTCCCAGCTGCTGCCCAAAACTCTGGGGATTTCCTCAAAAACTTCCCAAAATAAGACAAAAGAAACCTCCAAACCCTCAGGTTTTCAGGTTGTTCCAATCATTCCAGGCACAAAGAAAACAACCCCAACGAGCAGAAAACAAATTGGATTTTTTTTTTCATATCTTCACCTATTTATGCTTCAAATCCCTAATCAGGTTTTGTTTTTAAAGCTCCCCAAGAACCCAAAAACCTCAGGATTGGAGGAAATTCCCAAATTCCCAAAAGGCAATTCCTAGAATACCATTTGTGCATCCATACAAATAATCCTTCGATAATTCCAGTTAAGGAATTGTTAACAGTTAATCATCCTTTAACAATTACACTGCTGTGGAATTATTCCCCAGTGATTTTTTTGGGGGGATTTCTGGGCTGGAATTAAAGGATCCCCAAATTCCCAGCGAGGAGAGGGAGCTCTGGGGAAAAGCCAGGATTTTGCTGACTCCCTGGGAAAGGCAGGCAAAGCAAACACAACTTTCCCTTCCCTCACAAGCCCTGGATCCAGCTCAGTTCTGCTCCCAGGAGTAACCTGGGAGTAACCTGGGAGTAGCAAAGCCTGGCAGGGGTGGGTGTTGTGTCACCATCCGAGCAGGGAAAGTGGGAAATAAAAAGGATTTATTTTCTCCTTGAGCTCACTGAGGGGTTCAGGGGCTCTACTCAGCAGATCCTCAGCAGATCCTCAGCCCTGGCTGTGTTTGGAAGCTGATCCCAAGGGAATTTCCCTCCCTGTGCTGTCCCAGCCCACCCTGCAGGCGCCCCAGCAGCAAACCCTGCACCTTGTTTTGGTTCCTGAGACATCCACATTGATTTTCCAGGTTTATTTTCCCCACTTTCCTCCCCACCCCACTGCCCAATTCCCTCTGTGCTGCACAAAACCGACCCTGCACAACTCCTTGGATAAAATTCCTCTACTTTGGTACCACCTGAAGGGCAGATTTTGGGGAAAATTCAAGGAAAATTGTGCTCCTTAAACATTCTGATACCTAAAAACCTCCCCAGGGAAAAATAAAATAAAATAAAAAAAAGAGGATTTCTACAATCCTGCTTTGATCCCAGCCACGTCCAGCCTGGCTCTGGGGGCTCCCAGGGATGGAGCAGCCACTGATTCCCTGGGAATTCCATCCCAGTGAAGGATTTATTCCCAACATCCCATCCAAAGCAGCCCAGAGAATCCTGGAATGGGTTGGGATGGAAGGAATCATCCAATCCCATGGGCAGGGACACTTCCCACTATCCCAGGGTGCATTTTATCACATTTTAAGCCATATTTTAGCCGTATTTTTATCTATATTTTATTTCTTTTTACCTATTTTTTTTCAATTTTTAATCCATTTTTTTATCCACTACCCAACTTGACCTTGGGGATTCCCAGAGACGGGGCAGCCAAGGATTCCCTGGGAATTCCATCCCAGGGAAGGATTTATTCCCAACATCCCATCCAAAGCAGCCCAGGGAATCTTGGAATGGGTTGGGTTGGAAGGAAAACAAAACCCCCAGAGACCCCCTCACAAAACCCCCCAGAGACCCCCTCACAAAACCCCCCAGAGACCCCCTCACAAAACCCCCAGAGACCCTCTCACAAAACCCTCACAAAACCCCCAGAGATCCGTCACTGCAGATTCCCCCTTTACCCCCACAGACCCCTCACAAACCCCCCAGAGACCCCTCAGAAAAGCCCCACAGACCCCTCACAAGCCCCTCACAGACCCCTCACCGCAGAGGTTCCCCCTTTACCCCCACACACCCCTCACACCCCCGATCCTCTCACCTCCATCCCCGGGACCCCCATCCCCATCGCAGGCGGAGCGGGGGCCGTCACCGTCAGGCGCCGAGGCGAAGGGCTGCCCCTGGGAGAACTTGACGTCGCGGAAGAACCTCTTGGTCTCTCGCAGGTTGTGCTGCAGCCGCGCCAGGTGCCGGTTGTAGTGGCCGAAGGAGCGGCAGAGCTCCCGCACGGCCCCGCCGGGACCCCGCCATGACGCCGCCGCCTCGCCCTCCATGTCCTCCGGGTCCGCCCCGCTATCCCCTCCCCACCGCGGCCAGCTCTCGGGCCCGGCCAGGCTGCCGCCCTTCGGGGAGGAACCTCCCCGAGGATTTCCTCTCCTCCCGACCCCCCTCCCGCCCCTCCCTCCTCCCCGACCCCCGCGGCCGCCGCCTTCTCCCGAGGGGAAGCGCCTCCACCGGCCGCGCTGCGTGTGCGCGGAACGTTTGTCGGCGCGCCGCAGGGCAAAGGGGGAGGAGGCCTGACGCACCCTGCGCGCGAGGCATGCCGGGAGGTGTAGTTTATTCACGTTAAAATGGAGATTATTTTCCCCGGCCCGCGGAGGGACGCCGGGAGTTGTAGTCTGCTGTGCCGCAGAGCCTCATGGAATTTGTAGTCTCACCAAGAGCGGCCGCCGACCTCTCCCCGCGGCCTCTGCGCACCCCCGCGGGGGACGAGCAAAAATCCTCCAAAAAGAGAGAAGCGACCACGAAATGACGAATTTAAACAGGGGGAGCAAAAGGCGGCGCTCAGGCGCCGCCAGCCGCTCCCCCACCCCGCGCTGCGCGGAGCGGCTCGGCGGGAGGCGGCGCGCCCGTCTCCAGCTCCGCTCCGCCTCCGCGAATCCCCAGCGGCGGCCCCGCCCTCCGCGCGCGCTCATTGGCTACTTCCTCCCTCTCTCCCCGCCCATCGAGCGCTCTCCGCCAATCACCGCGCGAGGCCCCTCCTCCTTCTCTCCGCCATTGGCCGGCGGCGCTGTCCGTCAGGCGGCGCGGCGGCGGCGGCGATGCCGGTGGCGGCGGCGGGCGCGGAGCCGCCGCGGCGCGGAGCCGCCGCCCGGCCCGGGCTCGGCGGGGCGGGCGGGCCGGGGCCGCGCAGCCCGCGGGCCCCGCAGCGGCCGCCGGGGCGCCGCCCGCCGCCGCCGCCGCCGCCGGCGCGGCCGGTGCGGCCGTAGGCGTCCCCGCGGCTCTCCCGGGATGAAGCGGTGCCGCTCGGACGAGCTGCAGCAGCCCGAGGACGATCCCGGCGCCGCGGGGGAGTCGCCCGGTCACGGCGTGATGGAGGGCAAGGCCGGCGAGGCGGCGGCGGCCCCCGAGGCGGGCGCTGTCCCGCCGCCGCGCTCCAAGCCCCCCGACCTGAAGGTGAGAGTCCCGGTGGGACACCGGGGACGGGAAAATCCCATAGGATCGGCGGCGGGTTCTTCCCGGTGCGGAGAACCCAGCGGGGTCACCGGAGCGATGGAGCTCGGCGGTGGCGGCATGCCCATCCCCTCGGTCCCACAGGTGTGACCTTGGAGGATGCGGGGTGGCTCCTGGCGAGCGGCGCTCCGGGATTGGGATAATCCCGGGAATAGGGAGAGGAGACCCCCGGTGCTCCTGGGTGCTCCTGTCAACAGAGATCCTGCTGGGATTGGGATGCTCCGAGATGGGGACGGTCCTGTCACGGGGAGCTGACTGGATGAGGATGCTCCAGGGATGGAGACACTCCCGGGATGGGGGATCGCTGGGATCGGATCCTCCCGGGATGCGGCGGCTCCTGCGGTGGGCACGGGGATGGTGCCGGGATGGGGTTGGTCCTGCACTGGGGACACTGCTGGGATTGGGATTCTGCTGGGATGAAGAAATCCCGGGTTGGGAACAGGGCGCTGCGGGCTGCCCCTCTGCAGAGGGGCTGCGCAGATCCCGGGAAATCCCTGCCGGGAGGAGCCGGGGAGATGCTCCGGGAGGAGCCGGGGAGATGGTCCAGGAGGATTTCGGGGAGATCCAGGAGGATCGGGAGAGAGGATCCGGGGGAGATGCTCTGGGAGGATTTCGGGGAGATGGTCCAGGAAGATCCAGGGGAAATGCTCCGGGAGGATCTGGGGGGACGCTCTGGGAGGATTTCGGGGAGATGCTCCAGGAGTATCCAGGAGGATTTAGGGGGATGCTCCGGGAGGATCCGGGGGAGATGCTCCAGGAGGATCCAGGAGGACTGGGGGGGGATGATGCTCCAGGAGGATCCGGGGGAGATGCCCCGGGAGGATTTCGGGGAGATGCTCCAGGAGGATGCTCCGGGAGGATCCAGGAGGATGCGGGGCTGCGGCACCGGGGAGTGACGGTGTGGAAATGGCCCCGAGGCTGCTCCTGCCGGGCCTTGGGGCCGCTGGATGAGGAAAACAAACCCGGGGCGCTGCAGCGCTGCGGGAGGCACAGAGCCCATCCCGGAGCGGGGGGATCCGGCCTGAAATCCGGCACAGAATTCCCTTGGCTCTGGCAAAGCAGCAGCTCCGACTCCCGGCAGCTCAACGGGGTTTTTATGGACGAATTCCCAGCGCGGAATTCAGGGATGTGCAGGCGTGGGAATGCCGTGGGCAGAGTGGGATCAGAGGCGCCCCGTGGTGGCACGGGTGCTTTCAAAAAGCCCTGGGAGAAGTGGGAAATGTCCCTGCTGGGCCGTGGGGTGCAGGATGGAGCCCTCGGGCTGGCAGCCCTGGCGGTGCCCCCGCTGTGGTCAAGGTCACGAGGAAGGGATGGCACTGCCCGGCTCTGCCATCCCTTCCAGAACGCTGCCAGGAGATCACATCCCTGCTCCCAGGGGAAAACTTGGAGCAGGAGGAGCCCCGTGGCTGCTGGAGGTGACACAAGTGGGGCCTTCCCTCGGTGGCCCAGCAGCTCCTGAGGCTCTTTGGCTTTGCTGCTGGGGGGGAGCAGCTGCTGCTGCCCCAAAAACAGCTGGAGGAGCAGGGCCGGGCACATCTGTGGGACCGGAGGGTGGCACGGGGTGTCCCAGAGCAGCTGTGGGTCCCTGGCAGTGCCCAAGGCCAGGCTGGCCAGGGTTTGGAGCAGCCTGGGACAGTGGGAGCTGTCCCTGCCCACCCCTACAGGAGGTGGGACTGGATGAGGTTGAAATTCCCTTCCCAGCCAAACCGTTCCAGGATTTTCTGATTCCATAATTCCACGATCCGTGAGGATATGGAGCTCAGGGCCACGCTTGGGACTTCCAAGGTGTTGTTTCCCACCCATCCTTTCTCCATCCCACCTGGGGCTCAGAAGGGGGTGGGGGTGTTGGCCAAAAGGAGCTGCAGCTTGCCATGGCTGTGCCCAAAACATCCCAGGGCTGGCACATCCCAGCAGGAGCTGGAGCTCCACAGCCTCATCCAGCAGCAGCATCCGAGGCCAAACAAACCCCATTGATTTTATCGAGCTGCCTGTGCTCCCTTCCTGCAGGTTTGCTGCCAGTGCTCACCTTTAATGCGTTTGGGGCTCAGCAATTAATTAAAATAAATCCTCGAGCTGGGCAGAAGGCAGGGGAGGCTGGGGCTGGCTGCTGCCCGCAGCTGCCACGGCACGCCGGGCGCCGTGCCACGGTCGCCACCAGTTTATAAATTCGTAATTAATTAATTAATCGGAGTTTTCCTGCCTCAAACCCCCCCTGGAGCTGCCGGTGGGGTGTGTTCAGGCTGGTCTTGCTGGCCCTGCTCCAAATCCAGAATCCTGTCCCCGTGAATGTTTAAGGATCAGGGATTCCTGTTCCCATGGACATTTAAGGATCGGAGATTCCTGTCCCTGTCCTGTCCCCATGGATGAGGAAGGATCACAGATTCCCGTCCCTGTGGATGAGGAAGGATCACAGATTCCTGTCGCCATGGATGGGGAAGGATCAGAAATTCCCATTCCCATGGACATTTAAGGATCAGAGATTCCTGTCCCTGTCCTGTCCCCATGGATGGGGAGGGATCACAGATTCCTGTCCCTGTGGATGATGAAGGATCACAGATTCTTGTCCCTTTGGATAGGAGGGGTCAGAGATTCCTGTCCCTGCCCTGTCCCCTTGAATGGGGAATGATCACAGGTTTCTGTCCCTGTGGATGGGAAGGATCAGAGATTCCTGTCCCCATGGATGATGAGGGATCACAGATTCCTGTCCCCATGGATGATGAGGGATCACAGATTCCTGTCCCCGTGGATGGGGAAGGATCAGAGATTCCTGTCCCAGTCCTGTCCCCATGGATGATGAAGGATCAGAGATTCCTGTCCCTGTCCTGTCCCCATGGATGATGAAGGATCAGAGATTCCTGTCCCCGTGGATGGGGAAGGATCAGAGATTCCTGTCCCTGTCCTGTCCCCATGGATGATGAAGGATCAGAGTAAACTCTTTGCTGCCAGCTGAGATGGATTTGAGGTGGGACCCTGGAGCCTGCCTGGTGTCACCTCTGGTGGATCCCTGGCTGCTCTCCCTTCCCATCCCTGGCTCCGGTGCCGCCAGCGAGGGCTCCCTTAGGGATAAAATAAGGAATAAAACAAGGGATAAAAGGAGTTCTGGCAGGGAGCAGAGCTGCTGTGTGACAGCTGTGCTCAGAACCCGTTGGTGGCAGGGATTTCTGCAGGAGCGATGGGATCCTTCCAAAGCCCTCATCCAAAACTGCCGCTTCTCCTGAGCCAAGGGTTTTCCCTGGCTCTCTGGTTTCCCTGGATGTGTTTTCCCTGGCTCTCCGTTTTCCCTGGATGTGTTTTCCCTGGCTCTCCCTTTTCCCTGGATTTCTGTTTTCTCTGGATTTCTGTTTTCCCTGGATGTCTTTTCCCTGACTTTCCCTTTGCCCTGGATTTCTGTTTTCTCTGGTTGTGTTTTCCCTGGCTCTCCCTTTTCCGTGGATGTGTTTTCTCTGGATTTCCCTTGTCCCTGGCTCTCATTTTCCCTGGCTCTCCTTTTCCCTGGATTTCTCTTTTCCCTGGCTCTCACTTCTCCCTGGATTTCTGTTTCCCAGGGCTCTCTGTTTCCCCTGGCTCTCCCTTTTCTCTGGATTTCTGTATTCCCTGGCTCTCCTTTTCCCTGGATTTCCCTTTTCCCTGGATTTCCCTTTCCCAGGCTCTCCTTTTCCCTGGATTTCCCTTTCCCTGGATTTCCCTTTCCCTGGATTTCCCTTTTCCCTGGATTTCCCTTTCCCTGGATTTCCCTTTTCCCTGGATTTCCCTTTCCCAGGCTCTCCTTTTCCCTGGATTTCCCTTTCCCTGGCTCTCCCTTTCCCTGGATTTCCCTTTCCCTGGCTCTCCTTTTCCCTGGATTTCCCTTTTCCCTGGATTTCCCTTTCCCTGGCTCTCCTTTTCCCTGGATTTCCCTTTTCCCTGGATTTCCCTTTCCAGGCTCTCCTGCCCCAGCCCGGGGCTGCAGGCTGAGCCCGGCCCGTTCCCATCCCGGGCTCAGGGTTTGGCTTTTCCCGGCTCCGGAGCCTTCGGCCTCGGCTCAGCCCCCCGGGAAAAACTTCCCTGAGGAGCGGGAGGTGAAGGACACGGGCAGGGCCCACACAGGGCAGGGCATTGGCCTCCAATCCCTACAGCATTTCTTCTATTTATGTGTCATTTTATGCTGTTTATATACTGGTTTATATATTATTTTATGTATTATTTATATGTTACTTTATATATTATTTCTATATTATTTTCTATTTTATTTTAATATAGCATCATATCTTATTTTATATATATTATATATATAAATAATGTGTTCTAATATATATTATATATATTCTAATATATATTTATTTATTATAATTATATATTATATATAATATATATCATTATATATTACATAATGATATATTATTTTTATATCATATATTATTCAGTTATTAATAATATTATTAGTATTACTTATTAGTATTACTACTTATTACTATTATTATTATATACTTATTAGTATATATTGTTTTTATATATCATATTATTTTTATATGTAATCATATATTATTTTACATATTAGTATATATAATTTTTATATATTATTTTATATATTATTTTATATATAATTATACATTATTTTACATATTAGTATATATAATTTTTATATATTATTTTATTTATCATTTTATATCTCGTTATACATTATTTTATACATTATCAGCACCCCCACAGAGGTGACAGCCGTGGGACAGGCCCTGGCACAGCTGGCACAGCTGGCACAGCTGGCACAGCTGGCACAGCTGGCACAGCTGGCTGCAGAGGTGTCACCCTGCCGATGCCACCTGGAGCACGCAGGGATCTGCACGCCCTGGCAGAGCCACCCCTGGGCAGGGAATTCCATTATCCCGGAGCATTCCCACCCTGGGCAGGGAATTCTCTTATTCCCAAACAATTCCCACCCCTGGGCAGTGAATTCTGTTATTCCCAGACTGTTCCCACCATTTGCAAGTGAATTCCCTGTTATTCCCAAAGCACTCCCACCCCTTGGCAGTGAATTCCGTTATCCCACACCTGGACAGTGAATTCTGTTATTCCCAAACAATTCCCACCCCTTGGCAGTGAATTCTCTGTTACTCCCACCTGGACAGTGAATTCTGTTATTCCCAAACAATTCCCACACTTGGCCAGTGAATTCCCTGCTATTCCCACACCTGGGCAGTGAATTCTGTTTTTCCCAAACAATTCCCACACCTGGGCAGTGAATTCTGTTTTTCCCAGACATTCCCACCCCTGGGCAGAGCATTCCTGGGCAGAGCATTCCACACTCGGTTATTCCCGGAGCATTCCCGGAGCATTCCCGGAGCGTTCCCGGAGCGTTCCCGGAGCATTCCTGGAACATTCCCGGAGCATTCCCTGAGCATTCCCTGAGCATTCCCGGAGCATTCCCGGAGCGTTCCCGGAGCATTCCCGGAGCGTTCCCGAGCGCTGTCGCTGTCGCTGGCCCTGCCCCACATGAGTCACGTTTGTCACATGCGGCTGCGGGGGAGTGCTGGATTTGCCACTTGGGAACATCCAGACCTTTTCCTTGGTGTTTGTGCGGCAGGAGCAGGAGCTCGGGATGCTCCGGGAGAAGGGGCTGGGCTGGTTGTCACCCCTTGGGGACAAGTCTGACCCTGTCCCCAGGGGTGGCGGGCTGGTGGCAGGAGCCTCTGGGTCCTTCCGGAGGAGAATCAGCTGGAAAAGCAGCAGGAATGGAAACCCCACACGGGGATGAGCGGGATCTGCTGGGATCCTGCTGCTGCTCAGGGGCTGTGGCCTTCCCCGTGCCCTAAAATCTGGGATGGGGTGGGGTGGGAAGGGATGAGACTTAAAATCTGGGATAAGGTGGGGTGGGAAGGGATGAGACTTCCCCCCACGCCCTAAAATCTGGAATGGGATGGGTTGGGAAAGGATGAGACTTCCCCTGTGCCCTAAAATCTGGAATGGGATGGGTTGGGAAGAGATGAGATTTCCCCTGTGCCCTAAAATCTGGAATGGGATGGGTTGGGAAGAGATGAGATTTTCCCTGTCCCCTAAAATCTGGAATGGGATGGGTTGGGAAGAGATGAGATTTCCCCTGTGCCCTAAAATCTGGAATGGGATGGGGTGGGAAAGGATGAGACTTTCACCTGTGCCCTAAAATCTGGAATGGGATGGGGTGGGAAAGGATGAGACTTTCACCTGTGCCTTAAAATCTAGAACAGGATGGGGTGGGAAATGATGAGACTTTCCTCCATGTCCCAAAATCTGGGATGGGAAGGGGTGGGAAGGGATGAGACTTAAAATCTGGGATGAGGTGGGGTGGGAAGGGATGAGACTTCCCCTGTATTTGTGCAAATGTTCCAAGAGCTGCAGAGCCTTGGCCGGAGCCTCTGGGCAGGCTGGGGACGAATAAATAATTAACAATCCTAACAAGTGAGCAGGATTTCGCAGCTTGGGGCCGTGCTGGGAGGTCGTGGCAACCAGATCCTCTCCTGGTGTGTCCGTCTGCAGGGCCAGGAAGGGTTTGGGTGTCGGGGAATGGTTCAGGGAGGAGCTGGCAGCTTTCAGGCTGGGTGGCAGCAGCAGGAAAACCACCCTGGAGAGCCTGGCACGGCTGGGCAAGGGCAGCGTCATCCACGCCCCAGTTTTCCTCTAAGAGATCCTGGTTTGGGCTAAAATAGGATTTTTTCCAGCTCTTCTGAGTGCAGTGAGGCTTTGAAGTTCATAAAACAAGTCCCCACCACCCAGCAGCAGAGCCTGGCTGTGCTGATGTGAAAGCGCAAAGAAATAAAGATATTTTTGGATTCGCCCCGGTGTTTTACAGCTGTCCACGCTGAGGAATTAATTTGTGTGGTTAGTAAGCAATGGCTGTTCCAAAATAGCCTCTGCTCTGAGCCACCAGCAGCTCTGTGCCAGGAAAATGCCTCCCTCTGCTTTGGAAGTGCAGGAATATCCTGGGAAAGCAGGAGAAACCAGAGCTTGCACGGCAGCACGGGACTTGTTGGTGCCCACCACTCACAGCTCGTGGGAGCAGACAAACCCAGAGCTGGAATTCTGGGCAGTGAATTCTGTTATTCCCAAACAATTCCCACACCTGGGCGGTGAATTCCCACCAAAAAAAAAAAAAAAAAAAAAAACAACCAAAACAAAACAAAAAAAAAGCTGTGCAGAAGCACAGCTGCCATCCCTCCTTGCTTCCCTCGTTTTTTCTCCCATTCAAAATTGGCTTTTTTTCCATGCAGATCCCGTGCCTGCCCAGCCCGTGAAAGGCTCTTTCAGGAAAAACTTGGAAAGGGCCTGAGGGGAGTTTGTTTGAAAAGGTGAATTTCGCTCCGTTGGAGCTGTCGGACCATTTTGGCTCCCAAAATCTTTCCTGGCAGCTCCACTTGGGAGTTTGTTTTGCTCTCCCTCGGGGAAAGGAGTTGGTTGTTTCCTTTCACTTGGACCTTGTGCAGCTCTGGCCGTGCCCTCCATGGGAGGAATCTGGGGGTTTGGAGCTCTTACCTCTCCAGTGCTGCCTCCGTTTCCATAGAGACTCTATAAATAGAATCAAATTTAAATTATTTCCTCAAGAAGCGATTCGGCGCTGGGAGTTTATTATATATTTCCTAGGAAAAAACACCTCAAAGGAGGGAGATTTGCGTTGGGAATGGCTCGGGGAGGGATGAAGAGCTTTGCCTGCAGAGTTTGGGCACACGGGGTCCTTGTGCTGGTTCCGTGTCAGTGTTCCAGGGGTGGTGAAATTCGGATTTGTGTGGGGTTTTTAGGGGAGGGAGCCTGTTCTGTATGGCCCAGGGACAGGATCAGAGCTGAGGAACCCTGGCCAGATTCCAGTGGAAATCAGGATTTCCAGTGGAACCCCGGATTTCCAGTGGAACTCCAAATTTCCAGTGGCTGCAAGGAACCCTGGCCTGAAATCTGGGTGATCTGGTGGAACCCCAAATTTCCAGTGGAACTCCAAATTTCCAGTGGCTGCAAGGAACCCATGCCAGATTCCAATGGAAATCAGGATTTCAATGGAACCCCGGATTTCCAGTGGAACCCCAAATTTCCAGTGGCTGCAAGGAGTCCTGGCCTCAAATTTGGGTGTTCTGATGGGAACCCCAAATTTACAGTGGAACCCCAAATTTCCATTGGAACCCCAAATTTCCACTGTTTGCAAGGAACCCTGGCCAGATTCCAATGGAATCCAGGATTTCCAGTGGAACCCCAAATTTCCAGTGACTCAAGGAGCCCTGGATTTCCAGTGGAACCCCGAATTTCCAGTGGCTGCAGGGAAGAACCCTGCCCTCAAATCTGGGTGTTCCAGTGGAATCCTGAATTTCCAGTGGAACCCTGGGTTTTCCTGGCCTCAAATCTGGGTGTTCCAGTGGAATCCTGGATTTCCAGTGGCTGCAGGGAAGAATCCTGGCCGGGTTCCAGTGGAACCCCGGATTTCCAGAAGCCTGGCCAGGCTGCCCTGGCCATAATCAGGAGCATCCATATTCATGATTTCCATCATCCATATTCATGATTTCCCCGTGGCCAGCTGCCACCCCAATTCCAGGGATTGTTTCCTGGGAATGTGGGATGCAGCCCCCCGGAAAAGGAGAGCTGGGAATCCACAGGGCAGCCACGTGTCCCCATCTCCTGCTGGAAAGCAGTAGCTGCTAGTTTGTATTTATGCATTATTTTATATTATTTTTATATATCATTATATATTACTTTACATATTATTGAATCTTAATTTTATCTATTATTGTATATTATTTATATATTTTGTATATTATTTTTATGTTATATATTATTGCATATTATCCACTTTATATATTATTTTATATTATCCATTCCTGCAATTAATTAACAGCGCCCATTCCCTCAATTAATTAAAAAACAGCGCCCATTCCCTCAATTAATTAACGGCGCCCATTCCCTCAATTAATTAACAAACAGCACCCATTCCCTCATATAACAGCACCCATTCCCTCAATTAATTAACAGCACTTATTCCTTCAATTATCAGCGCTCAATCTCTCAATTAATTACAGTGCCCATTCCCTCAATTCATTAATAGCACCCATTCCCCTTGATTAACAGCACCCATTCCCTCGATTATTCAGCAGCACCCATTCCCCTGATTAACAGCACCCATTCCCTCAATTAACAGCGCCCATTCCCTAAATTAACAAACAGCGCCCATTCCCTCAATTAATTTACAAACAGCGCCCATTCCCTTGATATAACAGCACCCATTCCCTCCATTAACAGCGCCCATTCCCTCAATTAATTAACAGAACCCATTCCCTCAATTAATTAACAAACAGCGCCCATTCCTTTGATATAACAGCACTCATTCCCTCAATTAACAGCACCCATTCCCTCAATTAATTAACTGATTAGCAGTGCCCATTGCCTCAATTAACAGCACCCATTCCCTCAATTAACAATTCCCATTGCCTCAGTTAACAGCACCCATTGCCTCCATTAACAGCGCCCATTCCCCTGATTAGCAGTGTCCATTCCCTCAATTAACAGTGCTCATTCCCTCAATTAATTAACAGCACCCGTTCCCTCCATTAACAGCACCCATTCCCTCAATTAATTTACAGTGCCCATTCCCTCAATTAATTAACAGCACCCATTCCCTCAATTAATTAACAAACAGTGCCCATTCCCTTGATATAACAGCACCCATTCCCTCAATTAACAGCACCCATTCCCTCAATTAATTAACTGATTAGCAGTGCCCATTCCCTCAATTAACAGCGCCCATTCCCTAAGTTAACAAACAGTGCCCATTGCCTCAATTAACAGCGCCCATTCCCTCAATTAACAATTCCCATTGCCTCAGTTAACAGCACCCATTGCCTCCATTAACAGCGCCCATTCCCCTGATTAGCAGTGTCCATTCCCTCAATTAACAGTGCTCATTCCCTCAATTAATTAACAGCACCCATTCCCTCAATTAATTAACAAACAGTGCCCATTCCCTTGATATAACAGCACCCATTCCCTCAATTAACAGCACCATTCCCTCAATTAACAGCACCCATTCCCTCAGTTATTTAGGAGCACCCATTCCCTCAATTAACAGCGCCCGTTGCCTCAATTAATTTACAGCGCCCATTCCCTCAATTTACAGCCCCAATCCCTCAATCAATTAACAGCCCCAGTGTCTCCACCAATTAACCCCTCCGTTCCCTGCCTTCCCCGCAGAAGATCCAGCAGCTCTCCGAGGGCTCCATGTTCAGCCACGGCCTGAAGCACCTTTTCCACAGCCGCCGGCGCTCGCGGGAGCGGGACCAGCCGAGCTCGCAGGACCCGGCACCGGCACCGGGACCAGCACCGGCACCGGCGGCGCCCCCGTGGCCGCACGGAGCCTCGGACCACGAGTCCCCGGACGAGAAGGAGCGCTCGCCGGAGATGCACCGCGTGTCCTACGCCGTGTCCCTGCACGACCTGCCCGCCCGGCCCACCGCCTTCAACCGCGTGCTGCAGCAGATCCGCTCGCGGCCCTCCATCAAGCGCGGCGCCAGCCTGCACGGCGCCAGCCGCCGCGCCAAGAGCGGCTCGCTGGAGCCCCAGAAAGGCAGCCCCCACCTGGGCCGCCGGGCCCCCCAGGACAGCGGGCTGGCGGCCATCCTGCACCAGCACCAGGGCAGGCCCAGGTCCTCGTCCACCACGGACACGGCCGTGCTGCTGGCCGAGAGCGGCGCCGGGTACCTGCTGGCCGAGGATGGCGAGGGGCTGGCGGATAAGGTAGGGATGGAGAGGTCTTGGGGGTGGTGTGGGGGAAAGGAGGGTCTGGAGGGGTTTTGGGGCTCTGCAGGAGTCGCTGGTGGGGTGGAGTGGGGTTGGGTTTTGGTTCTACGGTGATTAGGTATGGGGTCATCACCTTAATGTGGGGTGGAGCGGGGTTGGGTTTTGGTTCTACCGTGATAAGGTAAGGGGTCATCATCTTAATGTGGAGTGGAGCGGGGTTGGGTTTTGGTTCTTTGGTGATAAAGTATGGGGTCATCACCTTAATGTGGAGTGGAGTGGGGTTGGGTTTTGGTTCTACCGTGATAAGGTATGGGGTCATCACCTTAATGTGGAGTGGAGTGGGGTTGGGTTTTGGTTCTACCGTGATAAGGTATGGGGTCATCACCTTAATGTGGAGTGGAGTGGGGTTGGGTTTTGGTTCTACCGTGATAAGGTATGGGGTCATCACCTTAATGTGGAGTGGAGTGGGGTTGGGTTTTGGTTCTATGGTGATTAGGTATGGGGTCATCACCTTAATGTGGAGTGGAGTGGGGTTGGGTTTTGGTTCTATGGTGATAAAGTATGGGGTCATCACCTTAATGTGGAGTGGAGTGGGGTTGGGTTTTGGTTCTACCGTGATAAGGTATGGGGTCATCACCTTAATGTGGAGTGGAGTGGGGTTGGGTTTTGGTTCTATGGTGATAAAGTATGGGGTCATCACCTTAATGTGGAGTGGAGCGGGGTTGGGTTTTGGTTCTACGGTGATTAGGTATGGGGTCATCACCTTAATGTGGAGTGGAGCGGGGTTGGGTTTTGGTTCTATGGTGATAAAGTATGGGGTCATCATCTTAATGTGGAGTGGAGCGGGGTTGGGTTTTGGTTCTATGGTGATAAGGTAAGGGGACGTCACCTTAATCTGTGCCTCGGGAGGTTCAGGTTGGACGCCAGCAGGAATTTCCTCCTGTAAATGGTGACTGGGCACTGGAAGGGGCTGCCAGGGGGGTTTGGAGTGCCCATCCCTGGAGGTGGCACCGAGTGCTCAAGGTGGGGTTTGGGCACAGACTGGACTCGATGATCCCACAGGGATTTTCCAGCTTCAACAATCCCACAGTTCTGAGCTCTGCATCCCTTCCCCAGCTGCACCTGCTGGGCCATTCCCACCCTCCCTGATGGGGCCAGGACAGGATAAGGGGACATCACTTTAATCTGTGCCTTGGGAGGTTCAGGTTGGACAGCAGCAGGAATTTCCTCATGGGAAGGGTTGGAAGGGGCTGCCAGGGGGGTTTGGAGTGCCCATCCCTGGAGGTGGCACTGAGAGCTCAGGGTGGGGATCGGGCACAGATTGGATTTGATGATCCCACAGGGATTTTCCAGCCTCAGGGATTTTGGGATTCTGTGGCTGCACCGGGTTTAGGGAGCACGAGAACAGAGTGGGGAGCCGGGGCACCCCAAAATTCCCTTGGGATGGGGGTGCCCCTCAGGGCAGTGCTGGTAGCACCAGGCAGTGGTGGCAGCCCTTGGGAACCTGGAGCTGCAGGAATTGAGGCTTCTCATGGGGAACTGAAGGCAGGGACACAATTCCAGAGTGGGATTTGAGGGGTTACAAAGGGCCTGGCATGACCCTGTTCCCATGGGATGGGGGGATCCAAAGGCACCTCCGGGCTCAG
This sequence comes from Lonchura striata, assembly GCF_050655825.1. Classification (NCBI taxonomy): domain Eukaryota; kingdom Metazoa; phylum Chordata; class Aves; order Passeriformes; family Estrildidae; genus Lonchura; species Lonchura striata. The sequence continues at coordinate 4,824,741 of NC_140728.1, read as the reverse complement.
CCAGGCAGCTGGGATTTGGTTTGTGAAACCAGTCCGTGCCGGGCTGATGGGCAGGATGGTGTTTCCATCTAGTGTTTAGTGCCATTAATTATGCACCAGCCCAATTAGCACACGCTGAGTTCAAGGACGGGCGCTGAGAGGTGCTCTGGGAGCCCGGGGGATCTTCCTTCTCCCCTTGACCTTTGGAGCTTGGGGGGTTCCACACCCTGGAGTGGCTCTCAGGGAAATGAGGTTCCTTCTTTCTTTTTTACTTCAATCCTGCTTTCTGTGTTTTTTCTTCAATCCTTCTTTCTGTGTTTTTACTTCAATCCTGCTTTCTGTGTTTTTTCTTCAATTCTTCTTTTTGGGTTTTTACTTCAATCCTTCTTTCTGTGTTTTTACTTCAATCCTGATTTTTGTGTTTTTACTTCAATCCTTCTTTCTGTGTTTTTACTTCAATCCTTCTTTTTGTGTTTTTACTTCAATCCTTTCTGTGTTTTTACTTCAATCCTTCTTTTTGTTTTTTTACTTCAATCCTTCTTTTTGTGTTTTTACTTCAATCCTTTCTGTGTTTTTACTTCAATCCTTCTTTTTGTGTTTTTACTTCAATCCTTTTTTCTGTGTTTTTATTTCAATCCTTCTTTTTGTGGTTTTATTTCAATCCTTCTTTTTGTGTTTTTACTGCAGTCTTTCTTTTTGTGTTTTTACTTCAATCTTTCTTTTTGTGTTTTTTTTCAATCCTGCTTTTTGTGTTTTTACTTCAATCCTTCTTTCTGTATTTTTACTTCAATCTTTCTTTCTGTGTTTTTAATTCACTGAGAGCCCCAGCAGGGAATTGGGAAAGCTCAGCACGGGGAGATGGCCGGGCAGGCTCAGACAGGGATGGGAAATGTGGTCCCAAGGATAAAAATGTCACCGTGCCAGCAGCTTTCCAAGGAGCTGCAGAGAATCCCTTTTCCCAGATCAGGACACCCCAATCCTTCCCTGGCAATCCCTGCTCCTCCCTTCTGGAATTTCCCACCTGGACCAAGTGATGAGGAGCATCAGGTTGTCCATTTGAGCACCTGCAGCCAAAATTTTCTCCCTCGTGGCCAAAACCTCGACCCCACTGGGACAGAAGCATCCAGGGCAGATCCCTGTCCACTCCCAGGGCAGCACAGAGCGGGCATGAATAATTAACTGCATATGACACAAAGAGTAATAAGAAGAGAGACAACACCTTTGTGAGGCAGTGGAAAAATAACTTATTTAGAGCAACACGAGCCCCGCGATATTCCCGAGCCGGATTGTTTTTCCAGGAGCCCTCAGGAAGCCCTGAGCCTCCTGCCTGCGGCCAAGCAGCTCCTTTTCCTTTCCTGGGCCCCAGAGCATCATCCCTGCCTTGTCCCCAGGGGTCTGGCACCTCTTCCCTGTTCCCCTTCCCTTTGGAAGCCCCATGGATGCACAGGGAAAGAGCCATTCCCCCCCCCCACAAAAATTCCATCCTGAATTTTCCACCCCTTCCACGAGGAGCAGACTCTGGATGGGTCCCTGTGGGATCACTCGTTCTCAGCGAGTGCTTTTTGAACAGCTGTTGGTGATTTTTTTTCTCCCCTCCTTTTAATTTTTATTATTTAATTAATTAAAGTTCCTGTGGTTCTGCCTCCCCTTTTCCTGCAGCAGTTCCTCACCCCTGCCAAAGCCTGGCACACAAAATTCCTCCCCCCTGCAGCCCCTAATTCCCCCCGGGAGCGGCCGGTGGTGGCAGGGGACATCCAGAGGGGCTCAGAGGGACCTTGGAACAGTCTGGGAATTTGGTGCTGGCTGCCACTTGTGGCTGGGGTTTGTGCTGCCCCCCAAAAGGAGCACTGCCAAGGGCTCACCCCCACCTGGGGTGCCCACACTGGGGACAAACCTTCCTTTGCAGCTCAGGTATTTGTGATTTTCCCTCTCCCCAGCCTTGCAGCCCCGTCCCCGTTCCCACCTTGTGCCGGTGAGTTTGGGATGAGCCGGGCATGCCTGGGTTTCTGCTGGCAACAGGGAGCCAGGGCTTGGTTGCCCACTGTGCTCCAAGAGCCACGGGGCTGCCTGGCTGGAGGAGCTCCGAGCTGGGAGCATCCCTGCATCCCAAAAATCCACTCTGCCCTGTCCCACTGAGCTCTGAGCTGGAGGAGTTCCTTCCCCAGAGCCGGGAGCATCCCTGCATCCCAAAAATCCGCTCTCCTGTGTGTCCCATGGAGCTCCTGGCTGCAGGAGCTCCTTCCCTAGGGTTGGTCATGGGTTCCAACAGCCGGGATCATCCCTGCATCCCGAAAATCCCCCGTCCCCTGTGTCCCACTGAGCTCTGAGCTGCAGGAGCTCCTTCCCTGGGGGCTGGGAGCATCCCTGCATCCCAAAAATCCACTCTGCCCTGTCCCACTGAGCTCTGAGCTGGAGTTCCTTCCCCAGAGCCGGGAGCATCCCTGCATCCCAAAAATCCACTCTGCCCTGTCCCACTGAGCTGTGAGCTAGAGGAGCTCCTTCCCTGGGGCTGGGAGCATCCCTGCATCCCAAAAATCCACTCTGCCCTGTGCCACTGAGCTGGAGGAGCTCCTTCCCCAGAGCCGGGAGCATCCCTGCATCCCAAAAATCCGCTCTGCCCTGTCCCACGGCGCTCCGAGCTGGAGGAGCTCCTTCCCTGGGGGCTGGGAGCATCCCTGCATCCCAAAAATCCTCTCTGCCCTGTCCCACGGCGCTCCGAGCTGGAGGAGCTCCTTCCCCAGAGCCGGGAGCATCCCCGCAGCCCAATCCCCGGCGCGGAGCGCGGCTGCCGCTCGCCCCGGGGCGGCCGGTCGGGGGGTGCGGCCGGTGCCGGTGCTCGCCGCGGGGCCGTGCTGGCGGCGCGTGTGACAGCGGCCCCGGCGGGGCGGGCGCACGGCGCCGGGAGCGTGCCGGGAGCTTTCTCCTGATCTCCCTAAGCTGCCGCTGGTGACCCGCCAGGCACAGGCGGGCACACGGGGATTAGCGGCGAACAGCGGCGGCCGGCGGTGTCCCCGCAGCCCCCGGGGGCTCGGCCGGTGCTGGCGGGGCGCGTCCCCCCCGGGGGCCCGCGGTCCGCGGCGGGGCGGCCGGAGCTGGAGCGCGGCGGCCGCGGGGTGCTGTGCCTGGCGCTGCCGGGGAGCTGCACGGGCTGCGGGGACTGCGGCATGGTCCACGTGCAGGTGAGCCCCGGCCGGGCCCCGGCACCCCGCGGGGGAACGGCGGGGCCGGTGGCCGGCCGGCCGGCCGTCCGTCCGTTTGTCTGTCCGCCCTCCCGTCCGTCCGTCCGTCCGTTTGTCTGTCCGCCCTCCCGTCCGTCCGTCTATCCGTTTGCCTGTCCGCCCTCCCGTCCGTCTGTCTGTCCGTTTGCCTGTCCGTCCGTCCGTCTGCCTCTCCATCCGTCTGTCCGCCCTTACGTCTGCCCGTTTGTCTGTCCGCCCGTCCCTCTGTCCGCCTGTCTGTCCGTCCGTCCGTCTGCCTCTCCATCCGTCTGTCCGCCCGTCCCTCTGTCCGTTTGTCTGTCCGCCCGTCCCTCTGTCCGCCTGTCTGTCCGTCCGCCCGTCCATCCGTCTGTCCAGCTCTCCGTCCGTCCGCTTGCCCGTCCGCCCGCATGTCCGCTTGTCCATCCCTCTGTCTGCCCGCCCGTCCGTCTGTCCGTCCGTCCGTCTGCCTGTGTGTCCGCCCGCCCGCCTGTCTGTCCGTCCGTCCGTCCGTCCGTCCGTGCGCGCTCCCGGCCGCCTTCTCCCCGCGCTCCCGAGGAGCGGACCCGTCCCCAGCGCTCAGCCCGGTCCGGCCCCGCCGCGCGTCCCCCGCGGGCGGCGAGGGGCCGGACCCCGCCGGGCTCGCCGCCCCCTCGGTGTCCCTCGGTCCCTCGGCGAGTGACAGCGGCAGCTGCCGCCGCTGGCCGCGTCCCCGCTCCGTGCCCTCCCCGAGCAGATGCTTCTCTGAGGCGCCGGGGGCACGGGGGAGGCAGCGGGGGCTTCCTGCCGCTCCCCACGCCGGCTCCTGAGCTGTGACCCACCCGGTTTTTACGGGATCGCGACCCAAAAGTGCCGTTCCGTGCTCCAAACTCCTCTCTGTCCCCATCCCAGGAGGGTGTCCCGTGTCCGGGTGTCCCTCCAGCCCCAGCCCTGCGGCTGTGCTGCCTCAAGGGCATCAGCGCCCGCGATTCATCCCGCTAAATTTAGCTCCCCCCGGGTCAGTGGCTATATCGGGGCGGATTACAGGGAGCCGGGAGGAACCCGCAGCTCCCCGTGGCGACAGAGGGGTTTGGGGTGGCTCAGGGATGGCAGGGAGAGTTCACGTCCCCTGGCCGGGCTCTACTCCCTGCCTGGGGCACGTCCTCAGCCCCGGCTCCCTCCGGGTGCAGCTGCCTTTGGTTCCAGCGGAGGATGTGGTTTCTCCCTCCTCCAGCTCAGTTTCCTGGGCTCAGTCATCACCTGGGTCAGGGGATCTGTGAGGATTGGCCTCGCATCTAACCCCAGGCAGAATTTCCCCAGGCAGGATTTTTCCCTGGCTTGCTGCCTCAGTTTCCCCTGCTGGAATGCAGAGCCAACCCATCCATGAGTTTGGTGAACTGTCTTGGATCTCCTCGGGGGGATTTTCTGGCATATCATCCCCTCCCTCCCAGGGGTTAAAATCGCAGGGAAGGAGGTGAAACAGGCCAAAGGGAACAGAGGGGGGTGTAAAGCTGCCCCCCTGGGACATCCCTTTGGCACCTGGGTGAGCTGGGGGACACCAGGGTGTGCAAACCCTACAAATGCCAGGAGCTTGGGGGATTTTTGGGGCGGGTTTTTGTGTTCCTGACCTGGAATTGGAGGTGTGAGAGTCCAGGTGAGCTCCCACTCCCCCTCCTCCACCTCCCCACGTGTGGCAGGGGGATGAGTCTGTGAGCCAAGGCTGGTGCTGGGAGCTGCTTCCCGCGCTCCCGTTGGGATGAGCGCTTCGGAGTGAGCAGATAATAGCTGGGAAGACAAAGACACCCGAGATTGCTGCTTAATTAATTCAGGAGGAGAAGAATGTCAGACTCTGCTACTGATTCACCCCTCACGAAGAAGACATCGTGTTCCTCAGCCTCGGTGACATATGGCTGTTGATTGCAGCCCACCAGCAGCTCCCGGCAGGCAGCGCCGCGATCCCGGGGGATTTGGGGGTGGATGCCCAGGGTGCAGGGCAGGATTTGGGGTGCAGGGTTTGTGTCCATGCCGTGAACTCTCCAGGTCACGCCTGCTGATTTGGGCTGGGAGCAGGATTTGGCTCCGCAGGCTGGATGAGGGTCCTGCTTGTGGCTCCTCATCTGGCTGGGGTCGTAGCTCAGCCTCTCCCTGCTTCCCCCTCAAATCCTCCGTGCAGAAGCTCCCAAAAATCCTCCCTGGCTGCACAAACCTTGCTGGAGGTGCTGAACTGGTTAATGCTGTGTCGGGGTCACTCCCTCTGGCGAAAACAACAGCGGGAATTTTTCCAGATATTCTCCAAACGTAGGCAGGGGCCTGAATGGCTTCACCATTGAGGGTTGCTCACTGAATTGTCCCTCCAGAGCTGTCCCAGGGCACAAGGGACAGTCCCAGCTTGGAGGATGTGGTGTGCGATGAGGAAACCCCAGAATTCCCAAATCCCAGGCATGGAGAGCCAGGAACTTCCCAAGGGAGAATCCCAGGATGTGCCCATCAGTACAACTGCACTTCTGGAGTGCCCTGAGCCCCGTGGCATGGTGGCACTGTCCCAGCTGTGATGGGGGCTGGCAGCAGTGGTGGCTGCTTGTTTGTTTGTTTGTTTGTTTGTTCCCTTTGGGTGCCGTTTGTTCTCCGGCACATTTGGAGGATTGGGATCGGCCCCGTGGCAGCCCAGCCTGTTCCTGCTCCCCCCCAGCCCGTGCTGGTCCTTTTTGGAGCCTCCCCTGCCAATCCTCTGCCCCTGGGGTGCTCAGCCCTGGAGGAGGAGAGGATCCAGCAGCTCCCCACACCTCTGCAGGGCTGCCCTCCCGGACCCTGCTCCTAAATCCTCTGCTGGGTGTTTTTGTGAGTGTCCCCCGCCCCCTGCTCTCCTTTCCAGCCAGGGATTTGGGATGTGCAGGTGTCGGAATCTGAGGTATTGATGATTCTGAGATTGTAAAAGTCTCTGTCTGTCAGCCCCCTGCCAAAGCAGAAGCCATAATTGGTCTGTGCTGGTTTCCAGGTTGTTTATTCTGTTGATCTCTCACATGTTCTGCTGCCCTGCCCAGCTCTGTCCTGCAGGGCAGCGTGTGGGGCTCTGCCCTCAGTGGGATGTGACAAACATTCAATACCAGAAACTCCCTGGGCTGCATTTACAAGAACGTGCCAATATCTGTCACCTACGTTGGACAGTGTGTCCCCAGCCTGAACCAACAGAAAAATGCCAACACCACAGTGAGACATGGAGGGCATGAAGAAGGAGAAAAAGGACAAGGCACACCCAATTTCCTCCAGCTTGTCCCCTTTGGACCCCTCATCTAGAATCCTAAAATTTCACTTTTGCACCCGTGCCACACTTAATTATGACTTATATCAAACCCTCAGAGCTGGTAATTGATCCTGTAAGATTGAAAACTCTTTTCCATGGGCAGAGATCACAGACAGTGTCTCTGGGGGCTCTGTCCAGGGGGGTTCCTGACCCCTGCCAGGGTCCCAGGGAAGCCAGAGGGAAGCTCTGGGTTCCCACATGCAGGGATAAGGGGCGAGGAGCAGGGTGGGACCTGCAGGAGGAGGCCCAGGAGCCGCTTGCTCCACACACCAAATCCACTCGTGGGGAGTGGGGTGCTGAGCAGCAGTGGCTTTGGCAGATCTCCGCCTGTATCAGCATCCCAATAATCCATGTACAGTTTTCCCAGCCCAGCCTGGGAGGGTTTTCCTGCTGGTTTTAACTTCTGCTTCTCTATGCTAAGCCCAGCCCCAGGCAAAGCCAAGCCCAAGCCCCAAACCTGCCCCGTATTCCTGTGGCAGCACAAGGGGACCCTCCTTGTGCCCAGACCAAGGCTTTGGAGCTGGACCCTGCCCTGCCCAGCACAGCACACACCAAATCTGCCACGAGTTTGTGGAAAATCCAGGGGTTTTCTTTGCATGGCTGCTGGCATTTCTTTCTAAATGTGCCTCGTACAGTCAGGCCTGAAAAACAGCAGCCAGGGGGAAGGATGATGGGGAGTGTGACACCAGCCCCGTGGGTAATTCCCTTGCAGAACTCCTGTTCTTCCCATGCCAGGAGGGGTTTTGCCAGCTGTGGAAGGGAGGCTGTGCCCTTGGGAGGGGAGATGCTGCCCCACCCAGCCTGCAGTGATGCTCTTTGTTGTTTGCCAGGATTTGTTAAGCTTTCCCTGGTGCTGGGGAGCTGGGAGCAGGTGTTCTCCTGGGAATCCAGCCCCTCAGCTCCTCAGGGAGTCACAGAAATGCTCTCCAGGGCTCGTTGCAGCCTGCACTGGCTCTTCCTGAACATCCCAACCTTTATCAAGTCCTCTCTCCATCCGCCTCCTGTGGGAAATTCCTGCTCCTCCCCCTTTTCCCAAGGCCTGCAATAGGGTTTGCGGGGGGCTCGGAGCTGCCAGGGGCTGTGGGGGACATCGTGATTCCCCCTAGGATGGGCGCACCACTCACTTGCCAGCCCCAAAAACCACGAGGGGAAGCAGAAGGGCTCTAGGGCCAGCTCCAGCGGCTTCAGGGGGGAAGTGGCAGGCAGGAAGGGTGCTTTCCACCGGGTGCTGTGCAGCTGCTGCTTCTCCTGCCCTGCCGAGGCAGCGCCGGGGCCACGGGAAGTGACCTCTGCCCGCTGGGCTAAAAGCAGCTGTGATGCTGCGGCAGAATGGAGAACCGAGCTGACCGGGGCTGCACCGGGACTGCTCCATCCCCCCGGCACCAGGGATGGGCCAGGAGCAGCCCCGGGAGGAGAGGAGCCCTGGGTGCTGTGGGTGCCAGCCCCGCGACAGCTCTGCGGTGTCACCGTCCAGCCCCACAGCTCTGCGGTGTCACCGTCCAGCCCCACAGCTCTGCGGTGTCACCGTCCAGCCCCACAGCTCTTTGGTGTCACCAGTGTCACCATCCATCCCCGGGGCAGCTCTGCGGTGTCACCAGTGTCACCATCCATCCCCGGGGACAGCTCTGCGGTGTCACCAATGTCACCTCCCGGTCCCAGGGACAGCTCTGCAATGTCACCGTCCATCCCCACAGCTCTGTGGTGTCACCAGTGTCACCGTCCAGCCCCACAGCTCTGTGGTGTCACCAGTGTCACCGTCCATCCCCAGGGACAGCTCTGAGGTGTCACCGTCCAGCCCCACAGCTCTGCGGTGTCACCAGTGTCACCGTCCAGCCCCACAGCTCTGCGGTGTCACCAATGTCATCGTTCATCCCTGGGGACAGCTCTGCGGTGTCACCGTCCAGCCCCACAGCTCTGCGGTGTCACCGTCCATCCCCGGGGACAGCTCTGAGGTGTCACCAGTGTCACCGTCCATCCCGGGGACAGCTCTGCGGTGTTACCAATGTCACCTCCCGGTCCCAGGGACAGCTCTGCAATGTCACCGTCCATCCCCACAGCTCTGCAGTGTCACCAGTGTCACCTCCCGGTCCCTTGTGGCACCCTCAGGGGTCTCTGCCCTGTCCTGCCCTGCCCTGGCACTGCTGAGCGTGACACGGTAGGGCACGGCTGGGTTTTGGGTGGAATTTCCAGGGAATCTGCGTTTCCCTGTGGGCATCGGGAGGGAGCTGGAGCTGGAAGGGGAGGAGGATTTGGTGCCTGGCAGCGTGGGTTGGGCCGTGCCAGGCTGCTCCAGCTCTGCTCTCTGTCCCTCTGGGGGTGGGCACAGCGGGCACCGGGCAGTGCAGGGGGGTGAAGGCAGCGCAGCTCGGGTCCAGCCCTCACCCCAATGCCAGGCTGGCTCTGCCACAGCGGTGGGGACAGTGCCGTGGCAGTGCCAGGCCAGCGGGGCTCAGTGTGGGCAGCCCCCGCGGATCCGGGGCACGCTCAGCCCGTGGGTCTGCCCTGAGCCGTTCAAAGGGCGCCTGCAAACCTTCCCGAGCTGCCGCTGGGGTTTTGAGGAATGCCTGAAGCGGAGGAGCCGGGCTCAGGCAGCCCACAGGACGTGGCCAGGGTGGCTTTGAGGTTTGGGACATGCAGAGGGCTTTGCTGTGCCTCAGCACAAGGCTCTGGGTTTTCCTTCTTTAGCTCAACACAAGGCTCTGGGTTTCCATTCTGTGCCTCAGCACAAGGCTCTGGGTTTTCCTTCTGCACCTCAGCACAAGGCTCTGGGTTTCCATTCTGTGCCTCAGCACAAGGCTCTGGGTTTCCATTCTGTGCTTCAGCACAAGGCTCTGGGTTTTCCTTCTGCACCTCAACACAAGGCTCTGGGTTTCCATTCTCTGTCTCAGCACAAGGCTCTGGGTTTCCATTCTGTGCCTCAGCACAAGGCTCTGGGTTTCCATTCTGTGCCTCAGCACAAGGCTCTGGGTTTTCCTTCTTTAGCTCAGCACAAGGCTCTGGGTTTTCCTTCTTTAGCTCAACACAAGGCTCTGGGTTTCCATTCCGTGGCTCAGCACAAGGCTCTGGGTTTCCATTCTGTGCCTCAGCACAGGGCTCTGGGTTTTCCTTCTGTGCCTCAGCACAAGGCTCTGGGTTTCCATTCTGTGCCTCAGCACAGGGCTCTGGGTTTCCATTCTGTGCCTCAGCACAAGGCTCTGGGTTTTCCTTCTTTAGCTCAGCACAAGGCTCTGGGTTTCCATTCTGTGCCTCAGCACAGGGCTCTGGGTTTCCATTCCATGGCTCAGCACAAGGCTCTGGGTTTTCCTTCTTTAGCTCAGCACAGGGCTCTGGGTTTCCATTCTGCTTCCCCGAATTGCTCAGACCCCCCAGCCCTGCTGGCTGCAGCCCCCCAGCTTTGGGCAGAGCCCAACACTCAGCTCAGCTCTCCTGGTGCCTCCCCAGCTCCCCTGGCCTGGCAGCACCGCAGCTGAGCCTGCTCAGGGCTGTCCCTCCTTTGTCCATCTGTCCCTCGTTTTTCCATCTGTCCTGTTTCACACCTCGGCAGCTGCTGTGAGTCCCCACACCGCTGGCTGGCTGTGTTTCCTGTGCTCTCCCGTGGCAGAACGGGGTCAGTGCCACCCCCACTCTCATGGGGTGACAGGGACAGATCCAGGTCTTAGTCCAGGACACCTCCTGGTGCTGGCACGAGTGGCTCATTCTTGGTTTTTAACTCCCTCAGGCCGCCCAGCTCCTTGCTCAATGACAAGATTTTTTTTTCCCCCGACTGTTTCCACTCGCATTTTTCCTTTCTGGATGCCTCCCCCTGCTTTTCCCAGGCTTTTCTGTCCCGCTCTGTGACACAGCAGATGACAAGAGCCCGTCCCGACCTCCTGCGTCAGGGCACGGGCAGCGTATGGGGCTGGAGGCGGGTGAATATCCCGGCACGGGGACGAGGAGGAGTTTTGCGTTACAGCCCTGCAAGCTCGGCTGGCTGGGAGCTGTAAACAGCTCGGGCAGATCTCCTGAGCCGGCAATCCAATCCCGCCGGAGCGAGCGCCTCCGTCCCTGCGCGCCGGGAGCCGCGGGGAGAGCTCCGGGAATAGCGGGGAGCGCCCCGGGAATAGCGGGGAGCGCCCCGGGAACAATCCGGGAATCGCGGGGAGAGCTCCAGGAACCGCGGGGAGAGCTCCGGGATCGCTCCGGGAACCGCGGGGAGCGCCCCGGGAATAGCGGGGAGCGCCCCGGGAACAATCCGGGAATCGCGGGGAGAGCTCCAGGAACCGCGGGGAGAGCTCCGGGAGCGCTCCGGGAACCGCGGGGAGCGCTTCGGGAACAATCCGGGAATCGCGGGGAGCGCCCCGGGAACAATCCGGGAATCGCGAGGAGCGCTCCGGGAAGCGCAGGGACCGCTCCGGGAACAATCCGGGAATCGCGGGGAGCGCTCCGGGAAGCGCAGGGACCGCTCCGGGAACCGCGGGGAGAGCTCCGGGAATAGCGGGGAGCGCTCCGGGAACAATCCGGGAAGCGCGGGGAGCGCTCCGGGAATAGCGGGGAGCGCTCCGGGAACCGCGGGGAGCGCCCCGGGAGCAATCCGGGAAGCGCGGGGAGCGCTCCGGGACCGCTCCGGGGACGCGGGGCCAGCCCTGACGGGGTCTACGAGAGGCTTCTCCCCCTCCTCCCTCCCTGCTGCTCCCCCAAAACCTCGCCGCCGCCTTCCCCAGCCGGGAATCCTCCTGCCATGGCAGCCGGCCCTGCCCGGGCAGCGCTGCCAGCCTCGGGGACACCGCGGGGACACGGCCGGGCAGCCCGCGCCAACTAGCCCTGGGGCACCCCAGCCCTGCCCGCCATGGAGGTAGGTCCTGGCAGCTTTTGGGGTTCGGGTAAGATGATGGGGAGGATGGTGATGGGCGCAGAGACCCACGGGGGTTTTCGGTGCCTCGGTTCCTTGGGGAATGAAACCAGAGGTGAAACCCCCCCCCCAGCGCCACCCGTGCCGGGTGGGAAACTGCTGCAGCTGGAAGCCTGAACGTTAATCCCCGCATTATGTAAGGAAAATTATTGTCAGGCTGGGGAATGAGTGCAGGGAGCTGCTGGCAGCCCGTTGTGCCCATCCAGGGGTGGCACAGAGGGGGACACGGCGCTGCCGGCCCCGGGCGCTGCTGCGGGCTTGGAAGGAGGGTGGGAATTGTGACTCAGGGCTCCTGCTGCTATTTTCAACACCTGGGCTGGGTCTGGTGGGAATAACAGCTCAGCTCCATGAGACACAGGGCTGGGAGCCCGTGTGGGGACGGGGACAGGACACTCGGGGTGTCCCCAGTGGCACCGGGCAGTGGCCAGCTCAGGGGATGCAGTGCTGGAAAAGTGCTCTGAGGAACGGGGACCACATGAAATAACTGCCCCGAAATCCCCCTCCCCACATCCACCACACGTCTCCATTTCTGTGCTGGCCACGGCCTCTCCCTGGTGGCATTCCAGGGCCACCGAGTGCCCCAGGCACGGTGACACTTGCGCTGCAGAGCTGAGGGATCAGGGCAGCAGCTCCCTGCATCTGCCCTGGATTTGGCATCAGTGGCACTTGTTCTTGTTTTCTCCCTGCACATGGTCCTTCCCAGGGCTGTTTTGTGCCCGGGATGGATTCCAGGCAGGAATCACAGGGATACTTTGGAGGGAAGGACACAGCCACGGCTCATCCCCGGCACGTCCCGTGGGCTGCAGGGCACAGAAAACAGAATAATTCAGGGGGTGATGTCAGCGCCTCCAGAGTGCTGCTCTGAACTTTGCGATAATTGTGCGATTCCTGCAGAACGGGGTTAGAGCCAGGAGTGGCTGTGCTGGGACAGCCAGGGCCCTGAGGTGGGGACATGGCCCTGAGCCTGGGGGACAGCCCTGAGCTGGGGGGACAGCCCTGAGCTGGGGGGACAGCTCTGACCTGGGGGACATAGCCCTGAGCCTGGGGGGACAGCCCCGAGCTGGGGGGACAGCCCTGAGCTGGGGGGACATAGCCCTGAGCCTGGGGGGACAGCCCCGAGCTGGGGGGACAGCCCTGAGCTGGGGGGACAGCTCTGAGCTGGGGGGACAGCTCTGAGCTGGGGGACAGCCCTGACCTAGGGGACACAGCCATGAGCTGGGGTGACATCCCCAAGCTGAGGGGACAGCTATGACCTAGGGGACACAGGTCTGAGCAGGAGTGACAGCCCCAAACTGAGGGGACATCCCTGAGCTGCATGAACACCCCCAAACTGGATGACATCCCCAAACTGGGTGACATCCATGAGCTGAGGTGACATCCCCAAACTGGGTGACATCCATGAGCTGAGGTGACATCCCTGAACTGGGGGACATCCCTGAGCTGGGTGACATCCCCAAGCTGGGTGAGATCCCCAAACTGGGTGACACCCCCAAACTGGGTGACATCCCCCAGCTGAGGTGACTGGGCAGCAGCTGGCAGAACAAGAGGACGCAGTCTCAAGCTACATCGGGGAAGGTTTAGGTTGGATATTATGAAAAAATTTTCACCGAAAGAATAATAAAATACTGGAATTGTCTTCCCAGGGAGGCGGTGGAATCACCATCTCTGGATGTGCTTAAAAAAAGACTGGACATGGCACTTGGTGCTATGGTCTGGTTGTGGTGTTGGGGTGTAGGCTGGACTTGATGATCTTAGAGGTCTCTTCAACCTCATTATTCTGGGATTCTGTGACATCCCTGAGCTGAGGGGACGTCCCCGAGCTGAGGTGACATCCCCGAGCTGCTGACCTGTCCCAGCTGTCCCCAGCCTTGCATAACCGTGCGGGGCCGTGCCCCGTGAGCGCTTTGCTCAGCTGCTCAGCTCCAGCCTTTTGCAGAGCTCAGCTCTGCTGGGCTCAGCTCTGTTGATAAGAACAATTTCCCTCCCCTCGGCCTGCATTCCTCCCGCATCCCACACCAGCTCTGCCCTCCCAGCCTGCAAAACAAGCTCTGGGAAAAACAGTGTTTTCATCAGGAGAAATTTCCTTTCATCTGGTGCCTGCCAGCGGGTTTGCTGCATGTAGGGAAAGTGTGGCTTTTCCTAATCCCCCCCTTAAATCCCCTGCACAGTCGCTGGGATTTAGCAGGCAGGGCCTGTTAATGCTCCAGGGATCCACATTGTCTTTTTTTGGGGGGTTGTTTTCAAAGCAACAACCTGATGTGCCTTCCCCAGGATGGCAGGGGTTCAGCCCAGCACTCTTCCCTACCCATCCCACACGTAATCCCGTGGATAAATCCTGGAATTCCAGAATGGTTTGGGTTAGGAGGGGCCATAAAACCCATCCAGTGCCACCCCTGCTGTGGGCAGGGACACCTTTCACCATCCCAGATTGCTTCAACCCAACTTTGGACGCTTTTAGGGATGGGGCAGCCATGGATTCTCTGGGAATTCCATCTCACAGCCAGGAATTCCTCCCCAAAATCCCATCTAAACCTCCCTCCTTTCCAATCCAAAATACAGAGGGCAACTCCCTCTTTGGAAAGAGAGTTTGAGCAACTTTTCCCCTCCACTCCCCAGCGGGTGTTTCCCGTTTGGGCCTCTCCAGAGCTGCCTTTTCCTTTGCCATGGTCACTTTTTCCCTTTTCTGTCCAGAGAATTGCACATCTGGGCAAAAAGTCTGTTTCCTGCTGTTTCTAATTTCTGCCTGGTGATAAGAAACCGAAGCGAAACCCTCCGTGGAGGGCCCAGCCTAAAAATAGCCTGGAAGTGGGGTCTGAAACCACAAGTTTTTGTTATTACTTCATTTTTTATTTTTATTTTTTTAAGAAAATTGCCGCTCAGGACAAGGTGAATCCAGCTGGGATCGCCCTTTTGCTCCCATCCTCCAGCCCTGGGCTCCATGCTGCAATGAGGGGACAGGAAAAGCTGTGGGGAGTGGGTTGGGGGGAAGCTGGGATGAGATCCCAACACCCCCAGAACTCCCAGCAGGAGACAAAAAACAGGGAAAAAAAGAAAAAAAAGAGATGAGAGGGAATAACAGGAGGGCTCTGGCTTTTGCCAGCCCCTGCTCCAGATGGGATTGTTCCCAAGCAGCATCTTGAGAGAACATTGCTCCCTCTCCCCCCTGCATTTCCTGGTGATAACATGCTCCCAAGCAAAGATCCCGCAGCTTTATCCCTATTAAAGGGTCATTCGGGGAAAGTGGGATGCAAATGAGAAATTATTCAGGTCTGCCAAGAGTATTTAACTTCCAAGCAGCTCTTAATTAGAAGCCAGGAGCCATTTACACAACCAGGGAGGTTTTGCATAAGAATCTGCATATAAAACCCAGCAACTGGGAAGATTTAGGGTTTGTTGTTTTTTTAATTTTATTTTTTTCCCAACTGGCCAAGCAGCACATCCAGGTTGGAGGGGACGAGGCAGGGCCTGGGTGTGAGTCCAGGCTCTGCAATTGTGGCTTCAGGCAAGCGGGTTCCTCTCCCAAACTCCAGTTTGGCCATCTGTAAAACGGGATTTTGGCATTTGTCCGGATTTCCTGCGCTGGCAGCTGGTGTTTGCGAGAGGAGCTTGGCACTGCCAGGTGAGGGAGCTTGGGAAAGCAGAGGAGTGCCTGCACCTGCAGCTCCGGGAGCAGGAGCTGTTCCAAAAATTGGGATGGGGGCAGTTCCTCTTGGGCTGGACAGCTCTGGGGTGAAGGCAGGGCTGAAACGCCGCGGGGCTGCTCGGTCCTCGTGCTCGGGGCTGCTCTGGGGAGAGATTTGGTGATGAATCCGGGTTCTCCCCGCTCCCTTCTCCTGCCTGGTGGGGGAATCCCATCTGTGCACACGGTGAGGGTGCAAAGGCACGGTCAGCGGCTGCTCCGTGCCGAATTCCGCCGGGAGAATCCAGCCCTGAACCCCAGCTGGATGCTGTGCTCTTTTACTGGTGTGTGCTGGGATCCACTGGTGTGTGCTGGGATGGACTGGTGTGCTCCTGGGATCCACTGGAGTGTTCCTGGGATGGACTGGTGTGTGCTGGGATCCACTGGTGTGCTCCTGGGATGGACTGGTGTGTGCTGGGATCCACTGGTGTGCTCCTGGGATCCACTGGTGTGTGCTGGGATCCACTGGTGTGCTCCTGGGATGGACTGGTGTGTGCTGGGATCCACTGGTGTGCTCCTGGGATCCACTGGTGTGTGCTGGGATCCACTGGTGTGTGCTGGGATGGACTGGTGTGTGCTGGGATCCACTGGTGTGCTCCTGGGATCCACTGGTGTGTGCTGGGATCCACTGGTGTGCTCCTGGGATCCACTGGTGTGTGCTGGGATCCACTGGTGTGTGCTGGGATGGACTGGTGTGCTCCTGGGATCCACTGGAGTGTTCCTGGATCAACTGGTGTGTTATGGGATTGACTGGTCCATTCTGGGATCACCTGGTGTGCTCCTGGGGGCCAACTGGTGTGTTCCTGGATCAACTGGTGTGTGCTGGGATTAACTGGAGTGTTCCTGGGATGGACTGGTCTGCTCCTGGATCAACCGGTGTCTTCCTGGGGATCAACTGGAGTGTTTCTGGGATCACCTGGTGTGTTCCTGGGGGACACCTGGTGTATTCTGGGATTAACTGGTGTGTTCTGGGATTGACTGGTGTGCTCCTGGGATCAACTGGTGCATTCCTGGGGGTCACCTCGTGTGTTCCTGGGGGTCACCTGGTACGCTTCTGGATCAACTGGAGTGTTCCTGGGATCAACTGGAATGCTCCCGGATCACCTGGTGTATTTGTGGGGGTCACCTGTTGTATTCTGGGGTCACCTGGTGTGTTCCTGGGATTGACTGGTGTGTTCCTGGATCACCTGGTGTATTCCTGGGGGTCACCTGTTGTATTCTGGAGTCACCTGGTGTGTTCCTGGGATTGACTGGTGTGTTCCTGGATCACCTGGTGTATTCCTGGGGGTCGCCTGGTGTGTCCCTGGCATTCCAGCAGTGCTGGCGTGGCTGGGAAACCTCCAACCAACCGGAAAACTCCCCCAGCTTCTCCAGGCCATTATTCTCCTGCCCAATTCTCACCCCTTCCATGTGTCCCACGCTGGTTCCCTCCCATCCCCTCCCATTTCTGGGCTTTTTCCTCCCTCCCCTGAGCACCCCCCTCCTTTTCCTTCCCCGCCAGCTGGACAAGGGTGACGCGACCACCCTGAGCCTGCCCGCGGGCGCCGGGCACGGCGACGCTGACGGCCCCGTGTGCCTGGACGTGCCCGATGGCACCCCCGACCCTCACCGCACCAAAGCCGCCATCGAGCACCTGCACCAGAAGATCCTCAAGATCACGGAGCAGATCAAGATCGAGCAGGAGGCGCGCGACGACAACGTGGCCGAGTACCTGAAGCTGGCCAACAACGCCGACAAGCAGCAGGCGTCGCGCATCAAGCAGGTGTTCGAGAAGAAGAACCAGAAGTCGGCCCAGACCATCGCGCAGCTGCACAAGAAGCTGGAGCACTACCACAAGAAGCTGAAGGAGATCGAGCAGAACGGCCCCACCCGCCAGCCCAAGGATGTTTTCCGGGACATGCACCAAGGGCTGAAGGACGTGGGCGCCAACGTCCGCTCCAGCATCAGCGGCTTCAGCGGCGGCGTGGTGGAAGGGGTCAAGGGGGGGCTCTCGGGGCTGTCCCAGGCCACCCACACGGCCGTGGTGTCCAAGCCGCGGGAGTTCGCCAGCCTGATCCGCAACAAGTTCGGCAGCGCCGACAACATCGCCCACCTGAAGGACACGCTGGACGACGGGCACCCCGAGGAGGCCGCGCGGGCGCTGAGCGGCAGCGCCACGCTGGTGTCCAGCCCCAAGTACGGCAGCGATGACGAGTGCTCCAGTGCCACCTCGGGCTCCGCCGGCGGCAGCAACTCCGGCGCGGGGCCCGGCGGGCTGGGGAGCCCCAAGTCCAACACGCTGGACAGCCACCACAACAACTTCGACACCATCCTGGAGGAGCTGCGCGAGATCAAGGACAGCCAGTCCCACCTGGAGGACTCCATGGAGGACCTGAAGGCCCAGCTGCAGCGGGATTACACCTACATGACGCAGTGCTTGCAGGAGGAGCGCTACAGGTAGGGACGGGCGGGTGGCAGGGGTGGTGTCACCTGGGGTGGCCCTCTGGGGACCACTGACGTTCCCCACCTCGCACAGGCCCCTGAATATCAGGCTAGCCCAGAGGTCCGAGGCTGTGAGGGGAGGAATGTCAGGAGATGGCAAAGATTCCCAAAAGAGGCTCTTAGCCCAGATACTTTGGTTCAGCTCTCTTTATTCTGTGATGTCCATGTGGAGAACGAGGCAAAGGAGGACAAACAGGGAATGTCAGGGGCCTGTATAGACTTTGGACGGGGTGGGCTTCCCTGGCTCTCCCTGGGACAGGAAGGAGGGTCCAGGGGTATCTGATCAGAGCCACAGGGTCCTGGGGAAGGGGGCACAGAGTGCCCATGAGCTCACTGTGACAGCCCACAAGTTTCCCTCCTGGGCTTGTCCAGCCAAGAGGCGCTGGGTGCTGCAGCCCTCCTCACTGCCAGAGCTCCACGGAGGATCTTGAGATGTTTTCCCACAAGCAGGGGAGGGTGGGAGGGGCTGGGTGGTGCCCCCAGTGCCGGCGGGTCTGGGGGGACACGTCCCAGCCCGGCTGCCCCGCGCAGGTACGAGCGCCTGGAGGAGCAGCTGAACGACCTGACGGAGCTGCACCAGAACGAGATGACCAACCTGAAGCAGGAGCTGGCCAGCATGGAGGAGAAGGTGGCCTACCAGTCCTACGAGAGGGCACGGGACATCCAGGTAGGGCTGCGGGAGGGCTCGGCTCCCCTCTGCCCCCTCTGCGGGAGAGGCCCTGGGCTGGGAAGGAGGGTGGGGCAGTGGGACCCCTTCTCCCAGCCCCCTCCAGGGGAGGTTCTCCCTGTGGTGCTGTCACAGCAAGGGGCAGGTGACTCAAGCACGTCCCCAAAACCAGGGAATGGCAGACTGCTGCGGGTTGGAAGGAACATTAAAAATCACCCATGGCAGGGCAGGGACACTTCCACTGTCCCGGGGTGCTGCAGGGAGGGCGCAGCCACAGCTTCTCGGGGAATTCCATCCCAGGGCCTCCCCACCCGCACAGGGTGAAAGGAAATTCCTTGGAATTCCTTCCCAAGATCCCTCCGTTCCCCTTTGGAGCCACTCCCATGCCACGACGCAGTGGCACAGCGAGTCTCCTGCCCTGCTCCATCCCCGTGGCCGCAGCCCCGGGCTGTGACGAGCCACGTGTGGGCCAGCAGCCGAGTCCCCACATCCCCTTGGAGCCATCCCCCGGCCCCCAGGCAGAGCAAGACCCACCGAACGCCTCGGGGGGACAGCCCTGGAGCCGCTGGCACCGCTGTCCCCTGGCAGGAGGCCGTGGAGTCGTGCCTGACGCGGGTGACCAAGCTGGAGCTGCAGCAGCAGCAGCAGCAGGTGGTGCAGCTGGAGGGGGTGGAGAACGCCAACGCCCGGGCGCTGCTGGGCAAGTTCATCAACGTCATCCTGGCCCTCATGGCCGTGCTGCTCGTCTTCGTCTCCACCATCGCCAACTTCATCACGCCGCTCATGAAGACCCGCATGCGCATCCTCAGCACCGCCCTGCTCGTCCTCTTCCTCTTCTTCCTCTGGAAGCACTGGGACTCCATCAGCTACTTCCTGGAGCACGTCCTGCTCCCCAGCTGATCCGCCAGCCCCGGGGTTTGCGTTTCCCGACGAGGAGAGGGGCACGGGGATGAGGGTCCGCAGCCTTCTCCACGCGCTCAGTTCGGCTGCTCTGCCGGCCCACTTGGATCTGGGATCCCTCTGGGATGGTTGGGAAGGGTGGGATGGGGAGCAAGGAGGAGTTTTGGAAGGCACCGGTGATTTCTGGTTTTTCTAACCCTTTTTCTAAGGGGTTTTGGGTGGTTTTTTAAAGGGCTTCCTGAAGTCCTCAAGAAGGAGATCTTCTGCAGGGGTCTTCAGTTGGTGGGAAGGATCGAGCTGGACCAAAGCTGGCTCTGGGAGAACTTCCAGCAGGGAAAGAGAGGAGAGGGGTTCACCGGGGCAGGATTCTCCCTTTCCTTGACACAAAGCAAAGCAGGTGGAGATGGAGGCAGCAGGGCCAGGACAAACACAGCAGGACACAGGCCGGACCGGGGCTGTGACACGGCCCCGGGGCCGGGCACACCCAGGGCGGTCACAGCGGCACAAACCACACCCCTGCGCTGGTTTCATTTCCCGACCTCCCGACTCTCTGCCTTTAGTTGATCCGATCTCTTCAGGGACTCGTCCAGCCTCTGCCCCGTGTCGTGTGCGTGTGCGTGTGTGCGGTTTTTAATTTAATTCCAGACTCTTTTCTCCATTTGTGAATCAAAGCTGGTGGGGCAGGGGGAGGAGGGGCAGCAGCGTCCCTCCAGCCCCACCCCAGAGCACAGCATGCTGTCTCGGATGGTTCTTAAATTATTTCATACCTATATATTTATGTAATATATCTATACACACACATATATATATAAATATATATATAAAATACCTGCACAGCCAGGGCCTCCTCTGGTGCATATGGCAGCTGCTCCACGCACTTTGAAACCCTGAACACTTGGCCTCAGGTGAGAATTTGGCCCTGAACATTGCCAGTGGTGATTCCCAGGGCTGGCACGGGGTGTTTGGGAGGGTTGAGGGTCCCAGGGCCCAGCCAAGCCCTGCTGTGGCCTCACATCGGGGTCCCTGCATCCCCTCTTGAGCTGGGAGGAGAGCAAGGTTTGATATCAAAGATAAGGCTCAGACGAGCCCCAGGGCTGGAGCAGGGCTGTGCCCAGGTGGGATGCAGAGATAGGGACAGGACAGAGCTCTGTGGAGACTCCCTGGAGCTCCAGGGACATGCCCAGGTGGGATGCACACGTGGGGAGAGGACAGAGTTTTGTGGAGGTTCCCTGGAGCCCCAGGGCCATTCTCAGGTGAGATTCACAGGTGGGGACAGGACAGAGTTTTGTGGAGGATCCCTGGAGCTCCAGGGCCGTTCCCAGGTGGGATGCACAGGTACAAATGGACAGGACAGAGTTTTGTGGAGACTCCCTGGAGCCCCAGGGCCAGAGCAGGACCCTGCCCAGGTGAGATTCACAGGCAGGGACAGGACAGAGCTCTGGGTAGGATCCCTGGAGCTCCAGGGCCATTCCCAGGTGGGATGCACAGGTAGGGACAGGACAGAATTTTGTGGAGGCTCCTGGAGCTCCCGTTGCTGCAGGTGACACCCAGGGCACGTCCCCTCCGGAGGGAATGGTCAGTCAGTGACCACCTGAGCAAGGGGGGCTTGCCCAGAGCTGGGGAATCTGTCCCAGCCTCAGGTCCAGCAGAATTCCCTCCTCTGGCTCATCCAGCCAGGTGCGTCCTGCACCAGCTCAGCCCTGACAGCACGAAGGGAACAAAACCGTGAGTACTGAAATTCCCAAATTCCCTGAGCTGGGCTCGTCCCCTGCCCGAGCCCAGATCGGGGCAGCCCCGGGGTGGGAGCAGAGGGGAACCGCAGCGCTGCTGGCTCCGAGCGGCCGCGGGGCTGCGGGAGGGAGCTCGGCCGCAACAGGGAACGCGGGGAAGGGAATTCTGCCAGGAGGGGATTCCTTGGGAAGGGGATTCCACGGGAAGGGGATGCTCCGGGAAGAGAATGTTCTGGGAAGGGTTTTTTCCAGGAAGGGGATCCCGCAGGAAGGGGATAATCTGAGAAGAGGATGCTCTGAGAAGGGGATTCTCTGGAAGGCAATTCCACGGGAAAGGGATTCCACTGGAAGGGGGATGCTCTGGAAAGGGAATTCTGCCAGAAGGGGATTCTTTGGGAAGGGAATTCCTCAGGAAGGGGATTCTCCAGGAAGAGAGTTCTTCGGGAAGTGGATGCTCCAGAAAGGGAATTCACTGGGAAGACGATTCTCCGGGAAGGGGATGCTCTGGGGAGGGGATTCTCTGGGAAGGGGATTCCACAGGAAGGGAATGAGCTGGGAAGGGGATGCTCTGGAGAAGGGATTCCTCGGGAAGGGGATTCTCCAGGAAGGGAATTCCACGGGAAGGGGATTTTCTGGGAAGGGAATGCTCTGGGACGGGAATGCTCTGGGAAGGGAATGCTCTGGAGAAGGGATTCCTCGGGAAGGGGATTCTCCGGGAAGGGAATTCCACGGGAAGGGGATTTTCTGGGAAGGGAATGCTCTGGAGAAGGGATTCCTCGGGAAGGGAATGCTCTGGGAAGGGATTCCTCGGGAAGGGAAGTCCACGGGAAGAGGATTTTTCGGGAAGGGGATGCTCCGGGAAGGGAATGCTCCGGGAAGGGAAAATCCGGGATGCAGCTGCTCTGGGATGCGGCGCCGCGGCCGCAGGGGGGCCCCCGGTGCCCGCCGCGGATCCCGGAGCCGCTCCCGAGCGTTTTCCCGGCCGGCCGGGCAGGGGCAGGGGCTGGGGCTGGGGCTGGGCCCAGGCTGGGGTCACTCACCCCAATTAGCGCATTAACCCCTTCCTGCCCGCAGCGCAACAGCAGCAATTCCGGCGTCACAGCTTGGTTTGGGTTGGAAAGGACCTTAAAGCTGGTCCAGTGCCACCCCCTGCCACGGGCAGGGACTTCTGCTATGCCAGGCTGCTCCAGGCCCCATCACCTGGCTTTGAACGCTCCCCTGGGGCAGCCATAGCTTCCCTGGAAACCCATTCCAGGGCATCTCACCTTCCTTTTAGGAAAATCCTTCCCAATATCCCACCTGAAACGACCATCTGCAGTTAAAACTCTGTGCCCCTCGTGCTGGCCGTGGAGTGGAGGCAGTTTTGGGGCAGTTTTGGGGAAGGAGCAGCACAGGTGTGAGCCCTGCCACCCTCCTGTGACACCTGGGGACATTCCCGTCACGGCCTGGCGCTGCCCAGTCCCTGTGACCTCGCTGGCAGCCAGAAGAGCTCCTCCAGCCGGGGCGATCCCATCCCGGTGGGAATTTTGGGAGCTCCTACTCATGGCCCTGCCTGTCCCCACATCCGGCTGCTCTCTCCTGTGGCCTCCCCGCTGCCCCTCCAGCCCCCCACGATGGGCGAGCAGCTGGCCCGGGGGAGCACCGGCACCGTGCCCCGGCCGGCGCGGGGAGCTCTGGTGACACTGGCGCTGGCGGCGGGGACAATTCCCGCATGGGGCTCCCTGAGGACTCGCCTGGTCCCGGCGGGGTCAGGGGGGGCTCACAAGGGCCCCTTTTGTGCGGGAGAGGTGAAGCTTTGACGTCAGCCCGGCAGGAATTCCTTAATTCCATTCAGGCCGCTAATTGCGGGCTTTATGTAAGAGCCGCAGCCGCGCTCCCGGCCGGCAGCGGGACAAGCGGCGGGGACAGGGAATGTCCCACCGGACACGGGGACCCTCGTGGGGCCGGGGTTCAGCCACCCCTTGGGGTGGCACTTGCAGAGATTGGGGCACCCAGCGGGCACAGAGCTCGCTGGGGACACCCGGGGACAGCAGGGCGGGCTGTGCGGGCAGGGGCAGCGGGGTGGCACCGCGGGATGTCCCCTCTGTCCCCTCTTTGGGGCCGGTTTGCCGCATCCCGAGGGTGCCCCGGAGTGCCCAGGTCCTGCAGGGTGCGGCCAGCGCTGTCCCCGCGCCCTGTCCCGTGCCACCGCGGGAAGTCGCAGCCATAAACCGGGTCGGTGCCTCGGGGCGATCGCTGCTAACGCGGACAGAGCCAGGAGCTCTTTTCTCTCCCTCCGTTGTGCTCCTGCTTTCCAGCTGCACCAACCCTGCGCGATAAAATGATGAAACGATGTCCCCGCTGCTGGTGGGACCCCCAAAATATCTCCGTGCTGTCCCCACCGGGGATGGGACAGGAGGAACCCAGAGGGTCTCACCTGCATCCCCTGGGCACGGAGACCCTCACGCCAGCCGGGCACAGCGCTGGGCAGTGCTCCCAAGGAGGAGGGCTGTTGGGAAGGACGGATAAACATAATTATTCATAAATAATACAGCCAGGACGAGCACAGTCCTCTCTGCTAGCCGGACAACGCCCCTGCCTACGGATGGGGCCAGGGGTCAAGTGGACGGTTCCATCTTACCCTCCAAAAGATGCACGGTTCACCCTGCACCTAAAACATCAAGTGCCTGTGACCCCATTGGCCCGAGCCTTGTTCCAGCCCACCTTGAAGCCCCCTGAAAAGGGGTCTCCGAGGGGCCACACTCTTGGAACCTCTTCCCCTTGGAACTCCCCCTCTCCTGGAGCATCCTCGTGTCTCTCCCCTCTCGCACCCTCTCAAGCCTCGCCCCGTGCTGGGTCTGGCAGCTCGGGGCAGGACCTTCCTCCATCCCCAATAAACCTGATTCCCCAAGAGCAGCCTGCAGAGACCTCTCTCCTCAATCCATCTACACGCTCCTGGAGCAGGCAGCACTCGCTACAGAGGGGGATGAAGGGTTTGTGGAGGGGGAATGTTGGCAGCTGGGGACACGGCGGTCCCGGCCACCGTGGCCAGTGCCAGTGCCACCGTGGCCACTGTGACCAGCACCGATGCCACTGTGACCAGTACCAGCCCCACAGGGTGACCAGCAGCCCCTGGAGCCCCGAGCTCACCCCCAGCGCGAGTCCCACTCGTGGCCAATCCCATCCTTTAATTACAGCTTTAAAACCAAATCCTCGCTGGGTTTGCGGAGCGGGGAGAGGCTGGCGGAGGAAAATGAGGAGGAATTTAATGAAGGGCAGTGCCGGGAATGTCTGTCCCGAAATAAAGCCAAGGAGGAGCAATTGCTGCTGCCCGGGATCAAAGCCGGGGCCGGAGCGGGAGCGGGGCGGCTGCAGAGGAGGGGGAGGCAGCGAGGGGAGGGCGCGCCAGGGAAAGCCGGGGAGGTAAAATGGGAGAAATCATTGATGGGGGGGTCCTCGAGGGCTGGCGGCACTCGCGGGTCGATTTGGCCGATGCCAAAACCCCACCCTGCGCATCCCTGAATGAGCTCAAATATCCAAAATTCCCATTTCTCCTCAGGAGTGCAAATAGCAGAGTTAAGGCTCTGAAAACACCAAGATAAAAAAAAAAAAAAAAAAAAAAAAAATGCTGGAATATCCTGAGCTGGGAGAACCCACCAGGATCACTGATCTAGCTGCCGGCCTTGGGCAGAACGATCCCAAAACCCCACCCTGTGCATCCCTGAGATGAGCTCAAATATCCAAAATTCCCATTTCTCCTCAGCAACGAAAATAGCAGAGTTAAGGCTCTGAAAACACCAAGATAAAAAAAAAAAAGAAATGCTGGGATATCCTAAGCTGGGAGAACCCACCAGGATCACTGGTCCAGCAGCCGGCCCTGAGCAGAACAATCCTAAAATCCCACCCTGCGCATCTCTAGGAGCGTTTTCCAAACATTCCCGGAGCTCTGGAAGGCTTGGAACAGCCACCATTCCCTGGGGAGCATTTTCGGTACCACCTCAGCGGGAAGAACCTTTCCCCAAAACCCACCCTGCCCCTCCCTGCCCAGCTCCAGCCCTTCCCCGGCTCCTGCCGGGCAGAGCTCGGCTCTGTCCCTCCGAGCTCAGCGGGTCGCCCAGCGCCGGGAATTCCCGCTGGGATGGCGACTCCGTGGGAATCACGCCCCGCTGCCTTCCCAAGCGCTTCCCACGCGTGCAAAGCAGGCACGGGAGGCCGGCGGGGCCGCCCGGGGCCGCGGCGGACCGGCCCCGCCGGCAGCTGGCACACCCCGGTGCTGTCGCCGTGCCAGGCTGCCAGCCGCTGCTCCCCGCCGGAGCCGGCCCAGCCGCTTCCCCCGGCTCCGCCACAGCCCGGCCCGGCTCCCAGAGCCGCTGCAGGGAATTCCCAGCGGGACCCAAACCTGCTCCTGCCGCCGCAGCGACGGCCCAGCCCGGCATGGGAGAGCGGGGAGAGCGGGGAGCAGCCCCGGAGCCTCGGGGAGCAGCACCCAGATGTTCAGAGAGCATCCCCAAACCCTCGGGAGCAGCTCTGAACCTTCGGGAGCAGCTCTGGACCATCAGGGAGCATCCCCAGACTCTCAGGGAGCATCCCCAGACCCTCCGGGAGCAGCACCCAGTCCCTTGGGGAGTAGCCCTGAACATTTGGGAGCAGCCCCGGGCCCTCGGGAGCAGCTCTGGACCCCCAGGAGCAGCCCCCGGACCTTCAGGGAGCAGCCCCCAGACTCTTGGGGAGCAGCTCCGGACCCTCGGGAGCAGCCGCAGACCCTCAGAGAACAGCTCCAGACACTTGGGAGCAGCCCTGGCTCTTCAGGGTGCATCCCTGGATCCTTGGGAGCAGCTCCAGACCCTCGGGAGCAGCCCCAAACCCTCAGGAGCAGCTCCAGACCCTCGGGAGCAGCCCCAGACCCTCAGGAGCAGCCCTGGCTCTTCAGGGTGCATCCCTGGATCCTTGGGAGCAGCTCCAGACCCTCGGGAGCAGCCCCGGACCCTCAGGAGCAGCCCTGGCTCTTCAGGGTGCATCCCTGGACCCTCAGGGAGCAGCTCCAGTCCTTCGGGGAGCAGCCCCCAGTCCCTTGGGGAGCAGCCCCAAACGCTCGGGATCATCTCTAGACCCTCGGGGGCAGCTCCAGAGCCTCGGGGGCAGCTCCAGAGCCTCGGGGAGCAGCCCCAGACCCTTGGGAGCAGCTCTGGACCCTCAGGGAGCAGCCCCGGAACCTCGGGAGCAGTTCTGGACCCTCAGGAGCAGACCCCGGACCCTCGGGGAGCAGCCCCCAAACTCTCAGGGAGCAGCTCCGAACCCTTGGGAGCATCCCCAGACCATCAGGGACAGGGAGCAGTCCCCAAACCCCGGGGGAGCAGCCCCAGACCCTCGGGAGCAGCCCTGGCTCCTCAGGGAGTAACACCCGAACCCTCGGGGAGCAGCCCCAAACCCTCAGAGAGGAGCTCTGGTCCCTTGGGAGCAGCCCCCAGACCCTCGGGGAGCCCCAGACCCTCGGGGAGCTGGGGGTCACCATTGCCCATTTCCAGCTGCACAAGCTGGCGTCCTGCGGGCACTCAGGTGCCCGGAGATGCCTCACAGGATGCTCAGGACTGCCAGGCGGGCTTGGCTGGGCACCAGCATCCCAAATTTGGGATCCAGCAGGCCCGGCCCTTTCCAGGAACCTGTCTGGCTGCTGCTCTGCGTTCCCAGGCGGGCAGATCCGCTGGGAACGTCGCCCTCGCCCGCAGCTGCCGGCGGTGCCACGCTCCCTTCCCGTGGGAGACACGGCAGCGGCGCTGCCAGGGCTTCCCATGGGGCAGGACCGGCTCCGGGCACAGGTTCTGGAGCCCCCGGCCCAACCGGGCAGGCTGGCAGCGGCCCCGTGCCCACCCCCGGGCAGCCCCAGCCAGGAGGGTCACGGTGTTGGGGTGTCCCCGCACACAAAGCCCCGGGGGTGCCGGCCTGGGCAGCGTGGAGATGCCATGGTGGTGATGATGTGGTGGTGACACCGTCACAGTGATGCCATGGTGGTGATCCATAATGGTGAGACCATCGTGGTGATGCCATGGTGGTGATGCCATGCTGGAGATGCCATGGTGGTGATGCTGTGGTGGAGATGCCATTGCAGTGATGTTATGGTGGTGATGCCATGGTGGTGATGCCATGCTGGAGATGCCATGGTAGTGATGCCATGGTGGTGATGCCATGACAGTGATGCCATAATGGTGAGACCATCATGGTGATGCCATAGTGGTGATGCCATGGTGGTGATGCCATGCTGGAGATGCCATGGTGGTGATGCCATAATGGTGAGACCATCATGGTGATGCCATGGTGGTGATGCCATGCTGGAGATGCCATGGTGGTGATGCCATAATGGTGAGACCATCATGGTGATGCCATAGTGGTGAGGTCATGGTGGTGATGCCATGCTGGAGATGCCATGACAGTGATGCCATAATGGTGAGACCATCATGGTGATGCCATGGTGGTGATGCCATGCTGGAGATGCCATCATGGTGATGCCATAGTGGTGATGCCATAATGGTGAGACCATCATGGTGATGCCATGGTGGTGATGCCATGGCAGAGATGCCATCATGGTGATGCCATCATGGTGATGTCATGGTAGTGATGCCATGGCGGTGATGCCATAGTGGTGAAGGCATGGCGGTGATGCCATGGTGGTGATGCTGTGGTGGAGATGCCATGGTGGTGATACCATTGCAGTGATGTTATGGTGGTGATGCCATCACACTGATGCCAACGTTTGATGCCATCAGGGCGATGCCATGGTGGTGATGCCATTGCAGTGATGTTATGGTGGTGATGCCATCATGGCGATGCCATCACACTGATGCCAACGTTTGACGCCATCAGGGCGATGCCATGGTGGTGATGCCATTGCAGTGATGTTATGGTGGTGATGCCATCATGGTGATGCCATCACACTGATGCCATCGTTTGACGCCATCACGGCGATGCCATGGTGGTGACGCGGTGGTGACAGGAGTGTCACAGCCCCTGGGGACCCACAGTGCCACCGCTGCTCCCCAGAGGTGCCTGAGGGACGAGAGCTGGTGGCTTTTGCCAGCCCGGAGCGTCCCAAAGGATCGGGATGAGGGTCAGGAGATAACTCCACGCTCCTTGTGGCTCCTTCCAGCCCGGGATATTCCATGATTTTGTGCTTTGTGGCCCCCACCAGCTCCCGGCAGGCACGATGGGATGGATCCTGCCAGGGATGGGAAGGCCAGGAGATGTCCTGATGGTCCCACAGACACAAATGTCGCTCCGGCAGCGCTGGATCCCCTCTGTCCCATTCCTGCCCATCCCAGAGCTCCTGGCACGGCATGGGCAGAGCTGTCCTGCTTGGAGAAATCATCCAGCAGAGACCCAGCAGCCCAAAATGAACACCTCCACAGCTCCAGGAGGGCACAGGAGCTTCGCAGTGGCCACCAGTGCTGGGCCAGCCAGGTCCCCAGTGGGGTCTGGGGTTGCATTTTTGGCTCAGGTGTGACCCAGCCATTCCTTGTGCTCCGGAAAAACGGGATCAAAGTTTGTGGGCGCCGCTCTCTCCCCCCTTTTCGAGCCGCTCCAGGCTGCCATTGAACACAGGAGGACTTTCATGTGGGGATTTCTCTCCTTTAGATCTTCAAAGAAATCCAGCAATCAAACAGCTGGTTGTGGAGACACCTTAAAAAAAAAACTACAAAAAAAAAACTACAAAAAAAAAAAAAAAAAAGAAACTACAAAAAAATCCTCATCAAAAAAAAAAAAAATCACTTTGAAAGAATCAGAGGCAAAGAAACACCTCAGCTTTGTTGTGTTAATTGTTCCGGCACTCAAAGTTCTGACAAAATGTCTCAGAAATATCCCTGGCGCGGGGCCCGCGATGTGTCAGACGCACAAAAAAGGCTCCGACACAAAACCCGAGGAGGGAAAACCGACCCGGGGAGATTCCGACAGGAAGGAACAATCCCAGGCTCCCAAAGAAAGAGCTCGGCCGCGGCCAGAGGGGAGGTGACACCCAAATTCCAGAGCTCCAGGGGCATCTCTGAGCTGCTCCGGGCGTCATTAAGCACCAGCGGTTAATGAGCCAGCGGTTAATGAGCTCTGCCTGTGGCCCTTCCTCCGTGCCCTTCCCGCGGGTTCTGGAGGCTCCAGCGGGATCCAGCCCCATCCCCACGCTGGTGGGGACACCGGGGGTGGCTTTGGCCGCGGGCTGTCCCTGGGTCACCCCCGCGTCCCCGGTCCCAAAGAGGGGCTGGCAGGAGCCCGGGCTGCCGGCACAAGCCCGGCCAGGAGCCGCTGCCGGGGCTGACTCAGGGCCCCGGGGCCGGGGGAGCGCCCGAGCCCCGCTCTGCCGGGAAATCCAGCCGGGAGTGCCGCTGGATCCGCTCCCCCGGCCGGCTCACGGCTGCTCCCACCCCAAAATTCTCCTTTTCTCCCTTTCTCAGGGCGCTGCCGCTGCTTGGGGGGGATGTGGATCCCAAAGTGGCCTCCGGGTGAAGGGAGAACCAATCCTGGGGTGACCCAGAGAGGCTCAGACACGTCACCCACCCCAGCATTCCCATGAAAAATCTTCAGGAATGCCCAATTCCCGTGGCTGCAAGTCCCTACACCTGTCCTTTGGCGATGGTTGCAGCCCCAAACCCCGGCATGCAGCAGGGAAAGCACCAATTTCCCCCAGGACCAGCAGGAGAAGGGTCCAGGCCGGGTAATCCCTCGGGATTATCCCAGTGAGACCTGGATCAGCGGCTATAAACCCACAGTGCTCCAACCCCTCCAGGACAATTCATCTCCGGCTGTTCCCCCCGGATTCCAGGACCCCAGCCCCGCTCCCACACCCTGCAGGGCAGCAAACGCAGCGCTCGGGGCTGAAATCACCCCTAAAAAAATGACATTTTCTCAGCAAAAAACGCGGCTGAGCTCATTTCCAGCCGCCCCAAAGCGCCGCGGGGCCGGGCAGGGCGGGGTGGGGCTGCGGGAATTGCCGAAGCTGGGGATGAAAAGGCTGCGGGGAGGGATGAAAGAGCCGCCGCTGATGGGGAGGGGGCTGCGAGGCAGCGGAGAGCCAGGCTGGGATGAAAGGAGCGTTTCCAGGGGCTGGCGGGGGAATTCCGGCGGCGCAGGGCGGGCGGCGGTCACCGCCCCGCTGCCGGTGGCACCGCGGGGTCCCCGGGCCGCTGTCACCGCCTCATCCAAGCGCGTTCGCCGCCGTGCCCGGGAGGAGGTGGGAAGGGACCCGGGGCAGCCCCGGGAGGTGCCACGGCTCAGGGTTGGGGTGACACGGCCGCGACAAGCTCTGGTGGCACCTGCGGGGACACGGGGCAGGGCGCTCCTCACAGCCCCAGAGGTTCGGAGTGGCCACCAGTGCTCGGCCAGCCGCGTCCCCAGTGGGATCCGGGCTGGCGTTTTCGGCTCGGATGTGACCCAGCCATGCCTCGTGCTCCAGGAGCAGGTATTCACCCCAAGGTTCCCGTCAAAAATCTTTGGGAATGCCCAATTCCCATGCCTGGAAGTCCCCACGCCTCTCCTTTGGCGGTTCAGTCCCCAACCCTGGGGTCCAGCGCTGCCCAACCGACCTGCCACGGCTCCAAAAACAGCGTGGGGGATCTTTTCCTGAAAATCCCAAATGAAACAGGGCCAGAACATCCTGGGATGCTCCAACAGCAAACCCAAAAAGGATCCTCTGCTCTGTGCCTGGGTCATCCCATCCCATCCCATGGATCCCATCCCATGGATTCCATTCCATCTCATGGATCTCATCCCATGGATTCTATCCCATCCCATGGATTCTATCCCATCTCTTGGATGCCATCCTATGAATCCCACCCTGTGGATCCCATCCCATCTTATGGTTCCCATCCCACAGATCCCATCCCACCCCATGGATCCCATCCCATCCCATGGATCCCATCCCATCCCATCCCTTGGATCCCATCCCATGGATCCCATCCCATGGATCCCATCCCGTGGGTCCCATCTCAGCAGCACCCAGGGCCCCGGGACTTTGCCCAGGCTCAGCCCTCGGAGCTCCTTTAAGCTCCAGAATTCCTCAAAGGCTCGGGAAGCACGCAGGGAATGTGCGGCGGGGGAGGGCCAAGCACCCCTTGTCCCCCCCTGCCACCTCCTGCTGGGACCAGGGGTGGCATTCCTGGGACCAGGGGTGGCATTCCTGGGACCAGGGGTGGCATTCCGGGCATCCTGCCACCCTGTCCCCGCTGCTCGCGGGGAGGAGGAGGCGCGGAAGGGCCCCGGTGAGCCCGACTGGGAACGGGGAATGGTCACGGGGCAGGGAAATGGATTTCCGTGCTGCAGCGGGTGAAGGGAAAGGGTGGAGAGGCAGCTCCTGCCACCAAAAGCCGGGAAAATCCCCCAAATTTAAACCCCCGGAGGTTCAGGGATGTGAGAGCGGGGCTGGGACAGGGTGGCTGCTCATGGTGGGGAGGGGAAAAGGGATCCTGATCCCCCACAGTCCTGCTTCCATCAGAGCTTTCCCGAAATTCTGTTTGTCCACCAACTGCTCAGCCTTAAAATGTGGATTTCCAACTCCCGGGGGTGCTGAGCCCCCTCATCAGCGCTGTGTCCGGCCCCAGTTCAGCACCACGGAGCGCTGGGGAGGCACCAGTTAAGCCCAGTTTGAGGAGGGACTGAAGACAGAGGTTCCATCCTGCAGGACGTGTCTGAGCTCAGCAGCCTCCCCTGGGCTGGAGCACAGGGACAGGCACAGGAGGCAGCTCCAGGCAGCCCCTCCCTCACCCCAGCAATCAAAGTGACAACTCAGCCTCACCGTTTGCTTTAATTTAATGTTTTTCTCCAGCCCGTGCTGTAGGGAGGAGGGAGAACACAACACCCCCAGCCCGGAGAGGGGAAAGGGCCAGCGAGCACGCGTGGCACCAGTGCAAGGGAGCCGTGTGGCACAAGGACACAGCCACCTCCCCAAAAACACCCCGGATGGCCTCTGTGGAGCCAGACACATCCCGTGCTGCTGCCCTCCTCACCAGCCTGGACAAAGGCAATAAATCAATAAATAAAGACAAGGTGCCTCACCAAAGGCACCTTTTTTTTTTTTTTTTTTTCGCTTTTTTTTCTCTTTTTTTCCACATTACGATGAGAGATGTTGGCATCACAGCATTTCCCAGCCTGGGCTTTTGGCCACATCCAGTTTCTCAGCACTCGGCAGAGGGCAGAGCCGTGGCCTGGGTGCCCCCAGCACCTCCCGAAGCCCACGGGCAGCACCTTGGAGCCCTCACCAGCAGCACCCTGCTACATCTGCAGCTTGTTTGAGGTATATCACCCGCCCCCTCCGTTACCTTGTGCAGCCAAAAAACAGTGCAAAGAAAACACCCCCCCCTCCCCAAGGCCGTGCTTTCAGCCCCGGGATGAGATGAGCTGTTCCAGAGGGAAGGACGGCAGCGAGCAGCCTCCGCCACCCCCAGCCCCTCCTCGGGGGCCGCACTTTGGGGGCTTTGGTCCATTAAATGTCCCGGCCCCGGGGCATCCCCTGCGCCCCGAGGCTGCCAAAGCAACCCGGGGGATGTGGATCAGCAGCAGCGGCAGCTCCGGGGGAGGGAGGGAGGGAGGGAGGCTCAGCCCCCTCCCCAAAATGCAGCACCCGGGGAGGGAAGGGAGGAAGAGAAGAGAGGAGGGAGGGAGGAAGGAAAGGAGGGAGGAAAGGAGGACGGAAAGGAGGACGGAAAGGAGGACGGAAAGGAGGACGGAAAGGAGGACGGAAAGGAGGACGGAAAGGACGAAGGAAAGGACGAAGGAAAGGACGAAGGAAAGGACGAAGGAAAGGACGAAGGAAAGGAGGACGGAAAGGACGAAGGAAAGGACGAAGGAAAGGACGAAGGAAAGGACGAAGGAAAGGACGAAGGAAAGGACGAAGGAAAGGACGAAGGAAAGGACGAAGGAAAGGACGAAGGAAAGGACGAAGGAAGACTCAGCCCCCTCCCCAAAGCGCAGCACCCCGGGGAGTGAAGCTCAGCTCAGCTTCACCCCGACGGCCAGAGCGCGCCGGTAGAGCTCGGTGCCACTGTCACAGCCCGCCAGCGACGCGCTGCTCCCCGCCAAGGGGCTGCGGCAGTGGGTGACAGTCCAGCGGCGCAGCCGCCGCCCTTCCTCCCGCTCCTCCTCCTCCTCCAGCCGCAGGAGGCTCTCGGCGGACACGCAGCCCCGCACGGCCCCGCTGCCGGCGGCGCGGCGGCCGGGCAGCTCCAGCTGGTCGAAGGACTCCGTGGACAGGATGCTGTCCTCGCTGACGGCGCTGGCCGGCCGGGAGCGGGGGCCCTGGGGCAGGGACACCTCGCTGAAGCCCCCCAAACCCCTCTCGGCGGGGCTCCCGGGCTCGGCGGCGCCCGAGGAGAATTTCCCGTTGTGTTTGAGGATTCCT
This sequence comes from Lonchura striata, assembly GCF_050655825.1. Lineage (NCBI taxonomy): Eukaryota > Metazoa > Chordata > Aves > Passeriformes > Estrildidae > Lonchura > Lonchura striata. The sequence continues at coordinate 4,791,588 of NC_140728.1, read as the reverse complement.
TTCCTGCGCGCCGGGAGCCCCGGCGGGGGCGGCTCGGCGAACACGGCCCCGTCCAGGTCCAAGCTCCCCGCGTCCAGCACGTCCCCGGAGTCGCAGCACTCCAGGGACGAGTAATAGCCCGACTCCCGGGCCGAGGGCTTCTTCAGGATTCCCTTCTTGGGCACGGCCGCGGGCGCTGCTGCCGCTGCTCCGGGGGGCAGGAGCCGGGCCAGCCCCGCGGGACCCTCCGCACCCTCCGCGGCCGGGGCGCCGGGGCTGGGCGCCTTCTGCTCGCAGGAGCTCCTCTTCTTCAGGATGCCCTTGGGCCGCTTGAGGACGGACTTGGAGGAGTTCTCGGGGCCCGCGGGCACCTCCTGCAGCGCCTGCGAGACGTCGTTCTCCTTCTTGGACTTCTTGAGGGAGCGCTGCCGCTCCAGGGCCACGCCGGGGATGTGCTGCTTGAGGAAGCAGCGCACCTTGGAGCCGTTCTCCAGCAGGGGCCGGGACGAGCGGCGCAGCCACTCGGCCACCGTGGCCAGCGTGGATTCGCTCTCCCGCTGCAGCTCCTGCTCGCCCAGAGGCGTTTTGTAGCCCCAGTTGACCCACCAGTGCGTGGCGATGTCCTCGATGGTGGCCCGGCGCTCGGGGTTCACCATCAGCATCCACCGGATCAGCCCGCAGGCATCTGGGGAAGGGACGGGTCAGGCACGGGAGGGGACGTGGGGAAGGGGGACACACAGGGGGCGGGGGTGTCCCTACCTGAGAGCTTCGTGGGCTCCCGGTAGTCCCCGCTGGTGATCTGCTTGACCAGAGTCTTGTAGTCGTGGCCATCGAAGGGCATCGTGCCGTGGACCAGGATGTAGAGGAGGACACCCAGGGACCAGCTGTCCACCTGTGACAGGGACAGTGTCAGAACTCAAAACGTCCCTCAGACATTTTTGGAGGTTCCAGGCCCAGGTCAGAAGCATTTGAGACCCTGGCACAGCTGGAAACAGCTGTGATTTTGGGTTTGAGCCATGGAATGAGTTACCAACCTTGCAGGAAGAACAAGAAGTGACAAAAGTTTAGATATTAGAGTAGAAGTAGTCACAAAGTAGAGGGAAGAATTTCTGAGTGCTGTACAGGGGGTTTTGGTTTTGTCCATGGGGGTCAGAGGGTTTAAGATGGATTTGGGATCTGGGCCTGCCCTGTCCTCCCTCTTTCTCCTTCCTCACCTCCATGTTCTTGGTGATGTTGGCACTCACAGATTGGTTTAGAGTAGAAAATCACCATTTAATATAGGTAATAGGCATTGGGGAAAACTGTAACCATGTCACACGTAATGTACCATATAAAAGACAGCAGCAGCCCTGGCGGGGAGAGAAGAAGCAGTCGGGGTCAGAGAGGATGTCAGGGTGTGTGTGTGCCTCTGCCTGAGCTGTGAGCAAACCACAGCAGCTAAAGAAGAAAATCTTTTAGATAACTTGCAATAAACTGCCTTGAGACCCAACAACAGAGACTGCTGAGCCTTTCTTGGGAAGCACGGGCTGGAGGAGGGAGTTTTCCACCACACGGAGCCACCCCGAACTAGGGTGGGCTCCGGCAGGACAGAGGAGCCTGCAGGGGACAGCGGGACGGGGCTGCCCCAGTCCCCACCCCACCAGTCTCAGCAGGACTCCCAGGACGGCAGCAGCCACCACGGGGTGTGACAGAGTGAGGCTGGACCCCGCAGTGCCGGGCTCAGGGGTCCTGCTGGCCCAAAACACGCCGGGAGAACCCCGGGGCCGTTCCCGCACCCCGCAGGGAGGCACAACCCACCTCGGGGCCCCTGTAGGGCCGCCCGTTGATGATCTCGGGGGAGGCGTACAGGGGGCTGCCGCAGTAGGTCTGCAGGAGCTTGTCCTGCTGGAAAACGTTGGACAGCCCGAAATCTGCGATCTGGGGGCACAAACACAGCTGTCATCCAGCAGCAAAGCACCCTTGCCTGAGGTTTCCTTTCCCAAAGCTCCCTTTCCCAAAGCCTCCTATCCCCAAAGCCCCTTTCCCAATTTCCTCTTTCCTAAAGCTCCCTTTTCCCAAGTTCCCCTTTCCCAAAGTTCCCTTTCCTGAGTTTTCCTTTCCCAAAGTTCCCTTTCCCGAGTTTTCCTTTCCCAAAGCCCCCTTTCCCAATTACTCCTTTCCTAATTTCTCCTTTCCTAAAGCTCCCTTTTCCCAAAGTTCCCATTCCTGAGTTTTCCTTTCCCAAATCCCCCTTTCCCAAATTCTGCTTTCCCAAGTTCTCCTTTCCCAAAGCCCCCTTTCCCAATTTCTCCTTTGCAAAAGCCCCTTTCCCAAATTCCCCTTTCCTAAAGCCCCCTTTCCCAAAGACCCCTTCCCCAATTTCTCCTTTCCAAAACCCCCTTTCCCAAATTCCCCTTTCCCGATTTCCCCTTTCCCGATTTCCCCTTCCCCAAAACCCCGGAGTTTCCCAAGGCTGAAAGTTGCCCTGGAGCTCTCCAGGGATGAACGTGCTCCAAACCGGGTTCTGCCTGGGTTCCGAATCCCCTCAGCCTGGTTCTGCACCCCTGCCATGGCTCCTGCCACTCTCTCCCTCCCAAAAATTCACCCCAGCAGCTGCCCCGCGGCCCTGGGTGGGAAGGTGGGGCTGGGAGAACTCCCAGGCTTTCCTCCAGCTCATCCCCAGGCTGCAGCGGTCCCCATCAGCCCCACCTCGCCCAGGTGCTCATTATCCTCATTATCCTCATTTTCCTCATCCCAGCTGTTGCCTCCCAGCCAGCAGGAGCTTCCCTGCCTGCCCTGGAGCTCCCAATTGCAAAATGAATCTCCAGCAGGGTTAACCCCGTTATCAGTGCCCGCAGGGATGCCCAGGCCAGGCCGTGCCCTTCCTCCCTGGCAGAAATCACCGCTCGGGGCTGTGGGGGAGCTGGGATTTCCTGGCTGGCACACAGAGAAACCAGGAAAAGAAAATGAAATCTTCTCACCCAGCAGCACTGAGCTGGGCGCTCAGACTTTGCCCTCTTATCAGCAGGCTGGTATCAGTTATGGCTGTGCCAGCTCTGCCAGGCTGTGCCAGCTCTGCCGGGGCTGTGCCAGCTCTGCCGGGCTGTGCCGGCTCTTCCAGGGCTGTGCCGGCTCTGCCAGGCTGTGCCGGCTCTGCCAGGGCTGTGCCGGCTCTCCCGGGCATTCCAGGCGCTGCCAGAACTCGGGGAAGCGCGTGCCCTGAGGGCACCAAGGCTTTGTGGTCACCCCTGTGCCAGTGTTCAGGCACAAGAATCACAGGATGTGATTCCATGCAGGTGCTTTTATTGGGAGCTCTGGGAATCAGGGCTACAGACCCAAATCTGACTCTGACACGGCTCTTGAGCTGAACGTGTTTTATATTCTATCCTTATATAACTTACATATTCATTATTCAACTTAAATTGTTCTATTTTATACATTGACTTTACCCAAACATGAGTTTCTCGTGATCTTTCTTTGACCACAGTTTCTCATGAATATTCTTATGATTAAACATCAATTATATTTCATTACTAACCAATCATCACATCTAACAATTATATCATTTATCATGTACTGGCTACACAGGTGCAGTTCTAGCAAGGTACAAAGTCTTTGTGTACTTAGGGTATTTATTTTTCTTTTCAGGGCCTACTAAGCTTAATTTTCCTTTCTCCCCTAAATCCCCATGATTTTAAAACCCTTTTACTACCACCTGTCCCCCCCAGGCTGGGTGGCCCCCCGGGCTGTGCCCTCACCTTGATGTTCCCGCTGGCATCCAGCAGGATGTTCTCCAGCTTCAGGTCCCGGTGCACGATCCCGTTCTGCGGGGAGAGCCGGGGTTAATTCCGGGAGGGTTCGAGGGAGGTCAGTGCCCGCCCAGCAGGGCACGGCACCCGGGGCACCCGGGGCACCCGGGGCACGGGAGCCGCACGCAGCGCGGGCGTGGCGGGCATGGGTGGCCCAGCCCGGGTGGCACCAGCTGGGCAGCAGGAGCAGGGAGGTGCCCGCACCCAGCGCCACCCGGGCTCCTCCATTGTCCCCAGCCGCGGCGGCACGCCATGCCAGCCCCGCCAGGGCACGGCTCCTGCCTGCCAGGACCTGCTGTGCCCCGAGGAGCGTGCCCCCGAGCCGGTTTGGGGGCAGGAGCTGCCCTGCCACCCCCTGTTCCCACCGAGGGTGGGGCACAGCCTCGGAGCCTCCTCGGGCTGGAGGGTCCTGCCAGGGCATCACCCACACCTTGGGGAGGGTCCTGCCAGGGCATCACCCACACCTTGGGGAGGGTCCTGCCAGGGCATCACCCACACCTTGGGGAGGGTCCTGCCAGGATATCACCCACAGCACCAGGAGGGTCCTGCCAGGGCATCACCCACACCTTGGGGAGGGTCCTGCCAGGACATCACCCACAGCACCAGGAGGGTCCTGCCAGGGCATCACCCACACCTTGGGGAGGGTCCTGCCAGGGCATCATTCACAGTCCCAGGAGGGTCCTGGCAGGACATCAGCCACACCTTGGGGAGGTCCTGCCAGGACATCACCCACAGCCCCAGGAGGGTCCTGCCGGGGCATCATCCACACCTTGGGGAGGGTCCTGGCAGGGCATCACCCACATCTCCAGGAAGGTCCTGGCAGGGCATTCACAGCCCCTGGAAGGTCCTGCAGCTTCACACCCCCTCAGAACAGGACAGGTGACCCCGGGCTTGGCCTCCAGCCCCGAGGGCAGCTCTGGGCGTCTCCGTCTGGCGGGGTGGGAGGGGAGGGGACAAGTGCCAGGCCGGGTGAGTCACCGCAGAGCTCACAGCCAGGCCAGCAGCTCCCAAAAGCTGCCGGGGCACTGCCCCACCCTGCGGGCTGAAGGCGGGACCGGCCCCGCTGAGCGGCTCCCAACTCCTGGGGCTGCAGGGAGGAGGGCTCAGAGCCCATCCGGCCGGGAATCCATCGGGAATCCATCGGGAAAAGGGCTCAGAGCCCATCCGCCCGGGAATCCATCAGGAATCCATCGGGAATCCATCGGGAAAAGGGCTCAGAGCCCATCCGGCCGGGAATCCATCAGGAATCCATCAAGAAACCATCAGGAAGAGGGCTCAGAACCCATGCAGCCAGGAAACCATGGGGAATCCATTGGTTTCCTGGCTTGATGGAATCAAGTCAGGAAACCATCAGCAGGAAGGCTCAGGAGCCCATCCAGCCACTCTCCCACCAGGAAACCATTGGGAAAAGGGCTCAGGAGCCCGTCCAGCCGGGAATCCATTGGGAATCCATTGGGAGGAGGGCTCAGGAGCCCATCCAGCCGGGAATCCATCGGGATTCCATCAGGAGGAAGGCTCAGGAGCCCACCCAGCTGGGAATCCATCGGGAATCCATTGGGAGGAGGGCTCAGGATCACATCCAGCCAGGAATTCATCAGGAGGAAGGCTCAGGAGCCCGTCCAGCTGGGAATCCATCGGGATCCCATCAGGAGGAAGGCTCGGGTGCCCACCCAGCTGGGAATCCATTGGGAATCCATTGGGAGGAGGGCTCAGGATCACATCCATCCAGGAATTCATCAGGAGGAAGGCTCAGGAGCCCATCCAGCTGGGAATCCATTGGGAATCCATTGGGAGGAAGGCTCAGGAGCCCATCCAGCCGGGAATCCATCGGGAGCCCATCAGGAGGAAGGCTCAGGAGCCCTTCCAGCCGGGAATCCATCAGGAATCCATTGGGAGGAGGGCTCAGGATCACATCCAGCCGGGAATCCATCAGGATCCCATCAGGAGGAAGGCTCGGGATCACATCCAGCCGGGAATCCATCGGGAGCCCATCAGGAGGAAGGCTCGGGATCACATCCAGCCGGGAATCCATCGGGAGCCCATCAGGAGGAAGGCTCGGGTGCCCACCCAGCCGCCCTTGCCCCGGGCAGGCGGTGCCACCCACCTTGTGGCAGTAGTAGACGGCGGACACGACCTGGCGGAAGAAGTGCCGCGCCTCCTGCTCCGAGAGGCGCTGCCGCTCGCTGATGTAATCGTAGAGGTCGCCCCTGCTGGCGTACTCCATCACGATGACGATCTTGGCGCTGTTCTCGAACACTGCGGGACACGGGAAAGGGTTAAAGGGATCCTCGGCACCTCACGAATTCTCGTTAGGACATTGAGTTAATGAGTTAATGAGCAGGTGGAGCTTTGATTGACCCTAGCCCCAATCCCTGCAGGTCAGGGGGGCCACCAGAGCTGTCACCCACAGCCCCCAGGGCCACCAGGGCTGCTGGCCCAGCAGCCGTGCCACCACCAAGGCTGTGCCACCATCAGCCGTGCCACCACCGAGGCCGTGCCACCACCGAGGCCGTGCCACCATCAGCCGTGCCACCATCAGCCGTGCCACCACCGAGGCTGTGCCACCACCAGCCGTGCCACCACCGAGGCTGTGCCACCACCGAGGCCGTGCCACCACCGAGGCCGTGCCACCATCGGCCGTGCCACCACCGAGGCTGTGCCACCATCAGCTGTGCCACCACCGAGGCCGTGCCACCACCGAGGCCATGCCACCACCGAGGCCGTGCCACCATCAGCCGTGCCACCACCGAGGCTGTGCCACCACCAGCCGTGCCACCACTGAGGCTGTGCCACCATCGGCCGTGCCACCACCATCGGCCGTGCCACCATCAGCCGTGCCACCACCAGCCGTGCCACCACTGAGGCCGTGCCACCATCAGCCGTGCCACCATCAGCCGTGCCACCACCGAGGCCGTGCCACCACCATGCCTCTACCACCACCGAGGCCGTGCCACCATCAGCTGTGCCACCACAGACACTGTGCCACCACAGAGGCTCTACTACCACTGGCTGCGCCACCACCGAGGCCGTGCCACCATCAGCTGTGCCACCAACAAGGTTCTGCCACCACAATGGCTGTGCCATCACTGAGGCCATGCCACCACAGAGGCTCTGGCATCAACGAGGCTGTGCCATCACTGAGGTTGTGCCATCAAGGCTGTGCCATCACTGAGGCTTCTGCCACCAACGACACTGTGCCACCACGTAGGTTGTGCCATCACTGAGGTTGTGCCATCGAGGCTGTGCCATCACTGAGGCTTCTGCCACCAACGACACTGTGCCACCACGTAGGCTGTGCCATCACTGAGGTTGTGCCACCACCAGCTGTGCTACCACAATGGCTCTGCCACCACAATGGCTCTGTCGTGACCATCTTTGCCACCAGAAGGGCTCTGCCACCACCGGCTCTGCCACCACAGTTCTGTGCCACCATAGTTCTGTGCCACCACCGGTTCTGCCACCAGAGGTGACTCAGCCGTGCGGCTCTTTGCTGGACCGGCCAAGGGGAAGGTGACAGCACTGCCACAGCCGGTGACCTTCGCTGCTCCCAAAAAAGGCTCTGCCAGGAGCCGGGAGCCAGGAGCCGCAGCGTTTTCCTCCTGTTTGCCGAAGGGCGGCTCGGTGTTTTGGAATTCTGCGAGTCAGCCCTGCGGAGGAGCCGCCAGCCCGCTCGCCTTTGTTCGGGGGACAAAAGGGCTCCGGGTCCCCCCAAGCAGAGCAGAGCCAGCCCGAGGGAGGCTCCGGCCCAAGCACTCGGTGTCTGCTAAGCCTGACCCGGATTTAGGCTGAGTCTGGTTCTGCTCGGACCTGCAGGAATTTCTCCTGGGTTTTCCCAACCTCCCCGGCAGCGGAGCCCAGCGCTGGCCACGGCGCCCGGCCCGGCAGCGCCCGGAGCTCTCCCGGCACAGCGGTTTGGGTTTGCAGGGCCCCGGGGAGGGAATGGGGAGCGCTCCAGGACTGGGATTGAATCCCAGGCTCAGAGCAGATCCACGGAGACGCCAAATTCTGCGGGGCGAGCTCAGCCCAGCCCACCTCGGCTCAGCCCAGCCCAGCCCAGCCCAGCTCAGCTCAGTCCAGCCCAGCCCAGCCCAGCTCAGCTCGGCTCAGCCCCAGCCCAGCTCGGCTCAGCTCAGCCCCACCGCAACTTCCAGTGCCCAAAATTCCCATTTTTGGCTGGGAGCATCTGAACTCCCTTAAGTGGCCAGGAATGGGAGCCAGGTCCTGGAAGGGAGGAGAGGGCCGGGATAAACCCACCTAGCTGGGTTAAACTGGGCTAGACCCATCCAGCCAGGCCAAACCCACCCAGATGGGCTCAACTGACCCAAATCAGGCCAAACCCACCCATCCTGGCCAAACTGAGCCAAACCCACCCAGCCAGGCTAAGCCCAACCAGCCAGGCCAAAGCCACCCAGCTGGACTAAACCCACTCAGCCAGGCTAAACTGGGCTAAATCTGGCCAAGCCAGGCTAAACTGGGCCAAACCTGGCCAAATCCACCCAGCCAGGCCAAACCCACCCAGCCAGGCCAAACCTGGCCAAACCCACCCAGGCAGGCCAAACTGAGCCAAACTGGGCCAGACCCACCCAGCCTGGCCAAACTGGGCCAAACCCACCCAGCTGGATCAAACTGAGCCAAACCCACCCAGGCAGGCCAAACTGGGCCAAACTGGGCCAGACCCACCCAGCCTGGCCAAACTGGGCCAAACCCACCCAGCTGGATCAAACTGAGCCAAACCCACCCAGGCAGGCCAAACTGGGCCAAACTGGGCCAGACCCACCCAGCCTGGCCAAACTGGGCCAAACCCCACCCCAGAGCCCCCCGGAGGCTCGGTGGCGGCTGCAGCTGGCCAGGGGGCAGAGGGGGTCTCACCTTCGTGCACGGCGATGATGTGCGGGTGGCTGAGGGAGGACATGATCTCGATCTCCCTCCGGATGTGGACGAGGTCCTGCTCGTCCTTGATTTTGTCCTTGCGGATGGATTTGATGGCCACCTGCGGGGGACAGAGGGGGCTGTGAGCTCCCGGAGGGGGAAATTCCTCCCTCCCCGTTTTGGGGAGGGAATCCCAAACATCCCCACGAGCTGAGCAGCGCAGCTCCATGGAAACAGCTCCCAGAAAAGCCAATTTTATCCCTTTGGGGTTTATTCTTCCCAAGTCCCTCTGCTGCACGTGAGGGAGAAGCTCCCCCTGAGGGACACCTGCTACAGCTCCTCATTTTTGGGGGGCACGAGGCTCCTCCCGGGTGGCACACCCCTGATTTTGGGGACTCCCTGAGCCTCCTCTGAGGTAGCCCAGCCGTGATTTTTGGGGCTCCCCATGACTCCTCCATCAGGCGGCCCAGTCCTGATTTTGGGGGGTCCCTGAACCTCTTCCATCAAGCAGCACAGCCCTGAATTTTGGGGATCCCTCAGCCTCCTCCTGCAGGTGGGACAGACCTGCTCCTGATTTTGGGGGCTCCCTGAGCCTCCTCCCAAGTAGCCCAGTCCCGATTTTGGGGCTCCCCAAGATTCCTCCTGCAGGTAGGACAGAGCTGATCCTGATTTTGGGGCTCCCTGAGCCTCCTCCTAGGTAGCCCAGCCCTGATTTTGGGGGGTCCCCATGACTCCTTCATCAGGCAACACAGCCCTGATTTTTGGGGCCTTCCTGAACCTCCTCCGAGGCAACACAGCCCTGATTTTTGGGGCTCCCTGACCCTCCTCTTGGGTAGCCCAGCCCTGATTTTTGGGGCTCCCCGAGCCTCCTCCTGCAGGTCTCACAGCCCCGCTCCCGATTTTTGGGTTTGGAACGTGCCCCGCACAGCGGACTCGGGAGATAACCACAACAACAAAAACAGCCAATTCCAGGCATCAGAAAAGGGGAAAAAACCCCACACCTCGCCCTTTTTTTTTTTTTTTTTTTTTTTCCCTAAATTACTTTATTTCTATGAGTAAAGAGAAACTTTGGGTGAAAAATTAGGAAAAAAATTAGATTCCACCTCGGAACGGAGTTTTCCAGGCTCCCCTTTGGGTTTTCAAGTTTTCCTCCACAAGGAGATTGAAAAGGGAGGAGAAAGAGGAGGGGGAATAAAACGCCTTTTAATCCCTTTTCAAAGGGGCTGCGGGGCACACAAAGCGCTCCCAGGGCTGAATTTACAACTGAATCCACCAGAACCTTTTTTTTTTTTCCTTTTCTTTTCTTTTTTTCTTCTTCTTTTCCCCTCCCAGACAAGAATGCGGAACAGTTTTAATCCCGGCGAGGGACCTCGCTCCGGTCTCCCAGCGACGGGGACGGAGGGGCCGCGGTGCGGGAGGGATGCTCGGCCCCGCGTCCCCGAGATTTCGGGAGATTTAGGATTTAGGGCCGCTGGAAACTTCGCCCCTCAAAGCCCGGCCCAGCAGGCAGCAGAGTTTTGTTAAGCCAGGTTTATGGCACCTGAGCCCAGCGAGGTCTCAGCAGGGAGAAGCCTCTGAAAGGGGGCTCAGGTGGGCACCTGAAGCCCCTTTTTGGCCCCAAATCCTATTTTGGTGGCCCCAAATCCCATTTCCATGGCCCCCAACCCCATTTTCCTGGCCTATCAACCCCATTTTTGTGACTCCCAACCCCATTTTCCTGGGCCCCCGACCCCATTCTCATGGTCCCCTGGCCTATCAACCCTATTTTCATGGCCCCCGACCCCACTTTCATGGCCCCCAAATCCCATTTTCCTGGCCCCATTTTCGTGGCCCCAAATCCCATTTCTGTGGCCCCCAACCCCATTTTTTTGGCCCCAAATCCCATTTTCCTGCCCCCAACACAATTTTCCTGGCCGATCAACCCCATTTTTGTGGCTCCCAACCTCATTTTCATGGCCTATCAACCCTATTTTCCTGGCCCCCCAATCCCATTTTTCGTGGTCCCCCAATCCCATTTTCCTGGTCTATCAACCCTATTTTTGTAGCCCCCGACCCCATTTTCGTGGCCCCAAACCCCATTTTCCTGGCCCATCGACCCCATTTTCCTGGCTCCAAATCTCATTTTGGTGGGCCCCTCATTTTCCTGGCCTATCAACCCTATTTTTGTGGCTCCCAACCTCATTTTTGTGGCTCCAAATCCCATTTTTGTGGCCCCCAACCCCATTTTTGTGGCTCTCAACCCCATTTTCCTGGGCCCCCAAACCCCATTCTCATGGTTCCCCAACCCCATTTTCCTGGCCCCCAACCACGTTTTCTGGGCCCCCAACCCCATTTTCCTGGGCCCCAAATCCCATTTTACTGCCCCCCAACCCCATTTTCCTGGCCTATCAACCCCATTTTCCTGTCTCCAGCCAGGTCAGGAATTCTCCAGGTGATCCAGCAGGAGTGGAGCTGCTGAACTCTGCCCAGGAGAAGTTCAATAACCCCGGCCCGAGTTTCTCAGCAAAGCAATCCTGGAACTGCTCAACTCTTCTGGGAAGCCCGGCCAGCTTTTCTTTCCTTTCCCCCTGACCTTTGTTTAACAGGTTAAAATTTAACAATTTTGTTTTTTTTTTCTCTCTGCTGCCCCAGTTACCTGACCCTTGCAGAGCCAACCTCCCAAATTCCTGCTGCTGCTCCATCCCTGCCCCCTGCAAAGCCTGACTCCCGGCCCAGCAGCCTTGGGCCAAAATTTCGGAGCATTTTGGAGAATTTCAGAGCATTTTGGAGCATTTCCTTGCTGCCCCAGAGGTTCACACCCCCAAAATTCTGAGCTAGGGCTCAGGATAAGAGGATCTCAGGATAAGATTAATCAAAAAGATGAAGCAGCCACAGGAGATGCTCCTGGCTGGATCCAGCAGTGATCCCAAAATTCGTGAAGCAGTCCCAGCTTCCCCCAGGGGTGCCAAGCAGCCTGGGGCCACAATTTCAGAGCATTTTGGAGAATTTTGGAGCATTTCCTTGCTGTCCCAGAGTCTCACACCCCCAAAATTCTGAGCAGGGATCACGGTAAGAGCCACAATTATTAAAAAAGATGGAGCAGCCGCAGGAGATCCAGCAGTGATCCCAAAATTCGTGACCTCCAGGCAGAAGGAGCAGTCCCAAATTCCCCTAGGGGTGCCAACCAGCAGCTTTTTCCCCAAATTTTCCCTGCCCAAGGGGGATGAGGGAGCAGAGGGTGAGAGATGGGGAATGCCACCCTGGAGCTGGGGACAGCAGCACCACAGGGAGGAGAAATCCCCCTGGAGCCTCCCGGGGAGCTTTCCAAAGCAAAAAAATGCTTTAAATTAGAATTTTTTTGGGGCAGAACAGGGATTTTCAGCAGCTGCATGAAGCCACGACCGCAGGCAGCGCTTCAGGAGCAGTTCCAGGGAAGCGCTGGGTGAAATTCGGATTTAAATCTGAGCGGAGCGGGCTCGGCTCCTTGCCGAGGATCAAAAGAGGCTCTGGAATATTCCAGGCGCTGCCTTCGGTCCCGAATGGCGTTTGTGACATCGGGGGAGTCCCGCGGGAGGGGTCCCCCCACCCCCGCTCGTGTTTGGGGGGGCGGCGGGGCAGGGATGGGAGCCAGGCTGGGAAAAAATCCAGGGAGGGAGGGGAAAAGGGTCGGGAGGGTGTCCTGGGAACAGGTGGGGAAAGGGAGGGAAAAAATGAGAGAAAAAGGGGGGGAAAAATGAGAAAAAAAAGGGGGGGAAATGAGAGGAAAAAAGGGGGGGGAAATGAGAGGAAAAGAGAAATAAAAGGGGGCAAAAAAAAGGAGAAATGAAAGGGAAAAAAGGAGAAATGAAAGGGAAAAAAGGAGAAATAAAAGGGGGAAATAGGAGAAATAAAAGAGGGGAAAAGGAGAAATAAAAGGGGGAAAATGGGGGGAAGGGGGGCAAGAAAGAAGGGAAAGGGGGGGAAGAAAGGGGGGAAAGGGGTAAAAAAAAGGGGGAAAGGGAAGGGAAAAAAGAAAGATAAGGGGGAAAAAAAGAGAAGGGGAGGGAAAGGGGAAAGGAAAACCAACCAGCAATTCCCTCCCCAGCTGATATTGCAGGGATTTTTGTAAGGATAGAGAAAGGCACTCAGCGGGAGCATCACTGCAGATAAAGGATATCTAACAGGAAAAAAAAAAAAAAACAAGGATTTTTTTTTTTTTCCCCAGACAAATAATTCATGGAAGTCCCAAAACATCCTCCAGCTGCAGGAGCCTGGAATTTCCTGACACCTTCCCACCAAAGCAGCCTGCTGCGAGGGGAGGGATTTGAAAATCGAGAGAGGGGAATAAGAAATGCGGTAACAGGAGCTGGTTCAACACCCAGCGCCTCCGTCAGAAGAAATTCCCGATTCGCCGGAGGCAAAATCCCCGCGGATGGAGCAGCTCCAGCCGGAGCCGCGGGATCCCCGCCGGGGATGGGCCCGGTCCCTGCCCCAGCGCGGCTTCGGGGGGTGAAAACCACCCGGGGAAATGTTGGAATCCAGAGCATCCCCTGGCTGCCCTGGGAGCCTGGAGGGGTCAGGAACCCCCCTGGACAGAGCCCCCAGAGACACTGGCTGTGATCTCTGCCCATGGAAAAGAGTTTTCAATCTCACAGGATCAATTACCAGCTCTGAGGGTTTGATATCAGTAATAATTAAGTGTGGCACGGGTGCAAAAGTAAAATTTTAGGATTCTAGATGAGGGTCCAAAGGGGACAAGCTGGAGGAAATTGGGTGTGCCTTGTCCTTTTTCTCCTTCTTCATGCCCTCCATGTCTCACTGTGGTGTTGGCATTTTTCTGTTGGTTCAGGCTGGGGACACACTGTCCAACGTAGGTGACAGATATTGGCACGTTCTTGTAAATGCAGCCCAGGGAGTTTCTGGTATTTAATGTTTGTCACATCCCACTGAGGGCAGAGCCCCACACGCTGCCCTGCAGGACAGAGCTGGGCAGGGCAGCAGAACATGTGAGAGATCAACAGAATAAACAACCTGGAAACCAGCACAGACCAATTATGGCTTCTGCTTTGGCAGGGGGCTGACAGACAGAGACTTTTACAATCTCAGAGTCATCAATACCTCAGATTCTGACAGGGAAGGAGAGAACAACTTGGGTTAAACCTCCAGATTAATCTGGCCAGGAAATGCTGAGTGCTCCAAGAAAGAATTTGTGGGGAGAGGAGAGATTTGTGGGTTGGATCTCCTGTTCCTCCAGCAGGGCCGGGGAGGGGCTGCTGAGCAAAACCTTTGATTTTCTGCCGCCTTCATTGAGGGCTCCGTGGCCCGTGGGATGGATTTGCATGAGAATAAAGCGATCCTGAGGGGCTGGCACGGAGCTGAGATTTCTGAGCTGCAGGTGCGGGCAGGGAAAAGAGAATTTCCTCCAAGAGAATTTCCTCGCCCATGCCGAGGGGAGGGATCCTTGCAGCTCTGTGGGTGAAGCCGCATTTCCAGGCCCTGATTATGCAGCAAAGCAGCGGCTCGGATGGGCAGAGCTGCCTCGGGATCTGATTTCGGCAGGATTACACAAGGAAACCTCGCGGATTCGCGGCTCGCTCCTTCCCTGCCGTGTTCCCGTGGGACGGCGCTGATCCCATCCCAGCCCCTGGCGGGACCAGTCCTGCCACTCGCAGCTCACCCCCCACGCTCAAAGCCGGGTTTTGAGGAGCTTTTTGGGTCCCCCCCAACCCCTCGAGGCTGGGAATTCACATCCAAGGTGGAATCCTTGCAGATTCCCGCAGCGCCCGGCGTTTCTGGGGGTCCAACCCCCTTTTCCCCGAGGAAAGCGGAGCTGGGCCGAGTCCGGATTTTGGCGAGCCCGGCTGCGCTCCGGGTGCCCCACACCGTGAGAAAGGCAAACGCAGGGTGAGAGGAAGGGGAAAACCCTTCAGAGTCGAGCGCGGTGTTTGCTTTGGCGGCCGCGGCCCCGCCCGCTCCTTCCCCCAGGAAACGCGACCGCGGTCAAGTGGGCGAGAGGAGCCGCAGCCCCCCGGGAGGAGCGGGGCGAGACCCCCGGGGCCGCCCCCGGCCCCCCGGGAGGAGCGCGGCGAGACCCCCGGGGCCGCCCCCGGCCCCCCGGGAGGAGCGGGGCGAGACCCCCGGGGCCGCCCCCGGCCCCCCGGGAGGAGCGCGGCGAGACCCCCGGGGCCGCCCCCGGCCCCCCGGGAGGAGCGGGGCGAGACCCCCGGGGCTGCCCCCGGCAGCACGGCCGGGGCAGAGCCGCAGCCTCCCGCACGCTGCGGCGGCAGCGGGGCCCGGCGGTACCGGCGGCACCGGGGGAGAAATGCGGGGAACGAGGAGCGGGGAACGCGCGGGGCTCCGTGAGGATGGAGGGGCAGGCGGCGGGGCCCGGCTGCGGGAAGCGGGGGCAGCGCCGGGACCACCGAAACACGGCGGGGATGAAGCGGGAGCAGGGAGGGACACACCGGGGTGGATTCAGCGGGGACCGGGAGGGACACACCGGACCGGGAGCGGACACACCGGGGACCGGGAGGGACACACCGAGGACGATTCAGCGGGGACGGGGAGGGACACACCGGATCGGGGTGGATATACCGGACCGGGGGGGATTCAGCGGGGACTGGAAGGAACACACCGAACCGGGGGGACACGCACCGGACCGGGGGGGGAGGGATTCAGCGGGGACCGGGAGGGACACCCCGGGGACAGAGAGGGACACACCGGACCGGGAAGGATTCAGGGGGACAGAGAGAGACACCCCGGGGACAGAGAGGGACACACCGGACCGGGAAGGATTCAGCGGGGACAGAGAGGGACGCACCGGGGACACACCGGAGCGGGGTGGTTGCACCGGGGACGCCGAGGATACAGCGGGGACAGGCGATGCTCAGAGACCCCGCACGGTGACGATGCCGCCCCAGGGAGATCCTTACCAGCTTCCCGGAGCGCTCCCGAGCTTTCTTCACCTTCCCGTAGGTGCCTTTGCCCAGCGTCTCCAGGAACTCGTAGCGGTGCTTGAGGTTGTGCTTGTGGTGGTGCCGCTTCACCGCCTGCTTCTTCATCAGCGGCCGCGGCGATTTGATCAGCCCCTCGGCCAGCGAGGCGGCCAGCGCGGAACCGGAACCGCTGCCGGTGCCGGGCCCCGCCGCCCGCTCCATCCCGGCCCCACCGCGGCTCCGGCTCCGCCGCCCGGCACGGCACGGCCCGGCCCGGCCCGGCCGATTAAAAGCGGCGGCCCCGGCGGCCGCGCCCCCCCCGCGCCCATTGGCGGCCGCCGGGGCCGCCCCGCTGCGGGGCCGGGCCGGGGACGGGGGAACCGGGACGGGGGAACCGGGACGGGGGAACCGGGATAGGGATGGGGGAACCGGGATGGGGGAACCGGAACGGGGGAACCGGGATGAGGATGGGGGAACCGGGATGGGGATGGGGGAACCGGGCCGGGGGTGGGGGAACCGGGACGGGGGAACCGGGACGGGGGAACCGGGACGGGGATGGGGGAACCGGGCCGGGGGTGGGGGAACCGGGACGGGGGAACCGGGATGGGGATGGGGGAACCGGGATGGGGGAACCGGAACGGGGGAACCGGGATGAGGATGGGGGAACCGGGATGGGGATGGGGGAACCGGAACGGGGGAGCCGGGATGGGGATGGGGGAACCGGGATGGGGACGGGGGAACCGGGACGGGGGAACCGGGACGGGGGAACCGGGATAGGGATGGGGATGGGGGAACCGGGATGGGGATGGGGGAACCGGGATGGGGGAACCGGAACGGGGGAACCGGGATGAGGATGGGGGAACCGGGATGGGGATGGGGGAACCGGGATGGGGATGGGGGAACCGGAACGGGGGAACCGGGATGGGGGAACCGGGATAGGGATGGGGATGGGGGAACCGGAATGGGGATGGGGGAACCGGGCCGGGGGAACCGGAACGGGGGAACCGGGATGGGGATGGGGGAACCGGAACGGGGGAACTGGGCCGGGGGTGGGGGAACCGGGCCGGGGGTGGGGGAACCGGGCCTGGGACGGGGGCGGCGGGACGGGGATGGGGGGCAACGGGCCGGGGGTGGGGGCACCGGCAGTGGGGAGACCCCACGGGCAGCGCTGGGAGTGGGGAACCCACGGGGAGGGTTTGGGGAGAGCGCCCAAAAAAATCTCCCAGTGCCCCATCGGAGAGGAGAGGAGAAGAGCCTGGCACCAAACTCCTCTCTGTGGCTGTCACCTGTCCCAGCACGGTCCCACACACATTAAATGTCATTTTGGGGCAATTGTGCCACTCTCTGTGGCTGTGACCTGTTCCAGCTCGGTGCCACACACAATAAATGTCATTTTGGTGCCATTATGCCACTCTCCATGCTGTGACAGGTACCAGCGATGTCCCACACACATTAAATGTCATTTTGGTGCAATTGTGCCACTCTCCGTGGCTGTGACAGGTACCAGCAGTGTCCCACACACATTAAATATAATTTCAGTACAGTTAAGACACACAGGTCCCTTCCCCTGCCCCTGTCACTGATTTTTAAGGCCCGTGGCACCTCGGCTCCTCACAGGCACGAGCAGCTCCAGGCTGCTCCTTCCCACCTCCAACGTCTCCCCGAGCTCCACAAACCGAGGACAAATCTCTCTCCTCGTTTTAAAACCAACCCGGGACATCCGAAGACGATCCGGGGCCGCAGCAATTGCGGTAATGAATGGCGATAATGATTGCGATCGAGAAGGGCGATAATGAGCGGCGATAATGAATTGCGGTAATGAATTATTTACAGAGCAGCGACGGGAGCCGTTCCCAAGGGCCGTGGGGAGGATAAACACGGCGGGGAGGAGCCGAGCCGAGCAGAAACGCCGCAATTTCCGCGGCAAAACAAACACGATCCTGCCCGGGCGTCACTACAGGACGCGTGAAAGCACCACGCGAGCCGCTGCTATGGTAAAGGTGAAAAAAAGCGAGTTTATTTTCTGGCTCCAGCATTTCTACTTTTCCAAAGGTGACAGTGGATGGGAGGGCGAAGGTGCCACCTCTCCAGTGGCACTGCCCGAACCAGCAGTACATCGAGTTTCTCCGCCTCTACGGAGGAATGCACAGCAATAGGTTTGTGTACAGAAAGTTGTGTGAGAAAGTTCTCTAACAGAATGTAAACTCAGAAGGCTTTAGAAAAACTTAAAAATCAGAGCAACATCCGGGCACGGCCCGGGGAGGGCGGCAGAGCCGGGCAGGGAAGGCTCAAACCTCCCTGGCTGCGGGTTCCTGTCCCTGTCCCTGTCCCTGTCCCTGTCCCTGTC
Source organism: Lonchura striata (assembly GCF_050655825.1). Classification (NCBI taxonomy): domain Eukaryota; kingdom Metazoa; phylum Chordata; class Aves; order Passeriformes; family Estrildidae; genus Lonchura; species Lonchura striata. Next base: position 4,773,712 of record NC_140728.1, on the reverse strand, counting down.
GCTGTCTCGGAGCTGTCCCAGCCGTGGGATCTCTCCCGGTTCACCCCAAAAGCGCTGGAGCCCGCACCGAGCTCCAGGCGTGCCTTTCTCGGGATGCTTTTCCCGATGTTTCCCCCTCCGCGCAGATAAATCCCTCTCCAGGATTTATCCCGCGGATAAATTCTGTGGCAGCGCATTTCTCTCTCTCCCTCTCAGGATTTTCATAGAGGTGCACAGAGAAATGAAAGAGAAAACAATTTCTTTTTCTGCTCCTTGTTTTTCCCATGTGGAATGTGTTCGGAGAATTTTTACCTGGGGTGAGTGCTGGGTTGGATTCTGGTGAGGATTGTTTGAGCCTGGTGGCCAATCCAATCCAATCCAATCCAATCCAATCCAATCCAACCCAACCCAATCCAACCCAATCCAATCCAATCCAACCCAATCCAATCCAATCCAACCCAATCCAATCCAATCCAATCCAATCCAATCCAATCCAATCCAATCCAATCCAATCCAATCCAATCCAATTTTATCCAATCCAATCCAATCCAATCTAATCCAATCCAATCCAATCCAACGCCATCCCATCCCATCCGATCTGATCCGATCCAACCCAACCCAACCCAATCCAATACAATCCAATCCAATCCAATCCAATCCAACCCAACCCAACCCAATCCAACCCACCTGGGGCTGGGCTCTCAGAGAGGGCCACGAGTTGTGTTAGAGTTAGAGAAAGTAATATATAGTTTAAGTATCTTCCTTTTTATATAGTATATTAATGTATTTTAGCATAGTTATAATAAAGAAATCATTCAGCCTTCTGAATTGAGTCAAACATCGTCATTTCTGCCCGTTGGGTTCACCTGCATTTACAATAAAATTCCTCTCCAGGGTTCTGTGCTGCGCTGGGAGGGAGGCTGAGGGATTTTTGTTCCAGAGCGGCTCAGGAAGCCTTTCCCATTTTCATGGAAATGCCAAGGGACGCGCAGCCCGCTGGAATCCGCTGATAAGGATCCTCTATTGTGGCAGCAGCCGCGGCTTTCTCCGCTGGGGAAATCCACCGAAATCCCCCTGCCAGCCTCAGACCTGGAAATCCCAAACTGGCCTCGTCCCGCGGCGTGTCCACTAAAACCAACCTGAAATCTGTTGGAATTTGTGGTATTGATGATTCCGAGATTGTAGAAAGCTGTGTTGATTTTTAAGGTTGTTTATTCTGTTTATCTCTCACATGTTCTGCTGCCCTGCCCAGCTCTGTCCTGCAGGGCAGCGTGTGGGGCTCTGCCCTCAGTGGGATGTGACAAACATTCAATACCAGAAACTCCCTGGGCTGCATTTACAAGAACGTGCCAATATCTGTCACCTACGTTGGACAGTGTGTCCCCAGCCTGAACCAACAGAAAAATGCCAACACCACAGTGAGACATGGAGGGCATGAAGAAGGAGAAAAAGGACAAGGCACACCCAATTTCCTCCATCTTGTCCCCTTTGGACCCCTCATCTAGAATCCTAAAATTTTACTTTTGCACCCGTGCCACACTTAATTATGACTTATATCTAACTCTCACAGCTGGTAATTGATCCTGTAAGATTGAAAACTCTTTTCCATGGGCAGAGATCACAGCCAGTGTCTCTGGGGGCTCTGTCCAGGGGGGTTCCTGACCCCTGCCAGGGTCCCTGGGCAGCCAGAGGGAAGCCCTGCATTCCCACAGAAATCCAGCCAGGAATTTGCCTCCACGTCAGGGAAACCTCCTCTGAGCTCAGCTTGGTGCTTGCTCACAGTCGTGGCTCTGTCTGCTTGCAGGCTGCGAATTTCATATTAATTCATTTATTAACACTAAAATAAATCCCACAAGGTTATCCCGGCTCTGAAAACCCCACATCGCGGCCAAAACCTGTGGCTCTGCCCCATAACTGGGTGGCCACAGGCTCTGCTTGTGGACTGGGAAAGGAATAAACATCACGGAGAGATTCTCTCGCGGCAGGGAGACCTCCCACAGGGAAGGGCAGAGTCATTGAAATGCCAGAGACACAAACATTTCACGCTTGCTCGTGGCCCTGAGCCCCGGCATGCCTCACCTGCTGCCCGGGATGCTCGGGCAGGTGTGAAACCCATTTGCGCTCTGAAAGCCCCGGAGGAAGCCACGACTGCTCCGATCCTCCCCAGGAGAAGGGAAACTCATCAGTGCCAAGGGGAGCCTTTGGAAAAGACATTCCTGGCCTCGCACCGATGGTGAGAGCAGCAGAGGCCACCCCAGGAGTGTAGCCGGGGGTTCCAGCTGTCCGTCCATCCATCATCCATCCATCTATCCATGGATCCATCCACCCATCATCCATCCATCCATCCATCATCCATCCATCCATCCATCATCCATCCACCCATCCATCCACCCACCCATCCATCCATAATCCATCATCCATCCATCCATCCATCCATCCATCCATCCATCCATCATCCATCCACCCATCCATCCACCCACCCATCCATCCATAATCCATCATCCATCCATCCATCCATCCATCCATCATCCATCCACCCATCCATCCACCCATCCATCCATCCATCATCCATCCATCATCCATCCATCCATCCATCCATCCATCCATCCATCCATCATCCATCCATCCATCCATCCATCCATCATCCATCCACCCATCCATCCATCCATCATCCATCCATCATCCATCCACCCATCCATCCATCCATCCACCCATCCATCCATCATCCATCCATCCATCCATCCATCCATCCATCCATCCATCATCCATCCATCCATCCATCCATCCATCCATCCATCATCCATCCATCATCCATCCATCCATCCCTCCATCCATCCATGGATCCGATCCCACCATCCCAATTTTCCCATTAAACCACCCCTCCAAGTCTCCCTTCACCACAAATCCACCCCCCAGGTGTCCCTGTCACCCTCCTGGGCACTGGTGGGGGACAGTCACAGCACACGGAGCTCCAGAAACCCCGAGGCATTTAGAGGAAAAATAAGAAAAAATTCCCTTAAAAAACCCCACAAACCCCACAAAAAAACCCCACCAAACCAACCAAACAAACAAACAAAAAAACCCAAAAATAAAACAAACAAAAAACCAACAAAAAACCCAACCCAAACCAAAACAAAAACAACCTGGAGCTTTTATTTTGCGAGCAGGAAGTGTCTGTGTCTCAGGATGGTGACTCCACATCCGCTCCAGCCCCGGCAGATTCCCCAGGAATGGGAAGAGCCGGGGGTGACCCCGCTGCTGGTGGCCCCACAGGGCTGGGGACACCCCAGGGGTGAGGATGGCAGGGCCAGAGGTGCTTCCCAGAGCTCCATTCCAGCTCTCCAGAGCAGAATTCCCGACGGAAGCTGGAACAGCGCTCACAGCACCCCACACTGGGCTCATTTTGGGAGCTGTCACCACAAAAGGCAGAGCTGACCCCAAAAAGCAGAGATGATCCCCAAAATATTGTCCCCACCAGGCAGGGCCAGCCCAGCCGCGTGTCCCAGGCCCATGGCAAGGTGCAGGAATCATTTTTGCTCTGCCGCCGGATCCTGTGGAGGATGTTCCTTGGGGAAGTTTCCTGTTTGTGCAGACAAAGCCTGCTCGGGGACAATAAATGATGATTGTTGGCAGCAGGGCCAGCTCGGCCCCACGCCTCTGTGTCGGAGCAGCCACCGGGGCTGAAAAGCCTCTCAGTAAACCGCGAGCCTGGGGAGTTCAGGCGAGGACACGGCCGGGGCCACTCCGGGATTTTTTTTTAATTTGTCGCTGGAAAACTCCGAAGGCTCGGCTGGGTTGGGATAAAGGCGTGCGGACACGGAGGGTGCGGGGTCCCTGGGGCCGGCCCAGGGCTTTCTGCAGCTCCCCAGGGACAAACCCAACATTTATCCAGGGAAAGGAGCTCTGCTGCCCTCTCATCCCAAGGGATTCACTGCAGAACTCCGGGAGCTGCAGCAAGACCCAGCCCTGGAGGCATTTTTTGGGCTGGCGCTGGCAGCAGCAGCAGGGACCCTTCGGACCCAAATCCAGCTCTGTCCCAGCTCCTGGGAGATGTTTGGGCTCCACAAGGGCGTCTCTCTGCGGGAATAAGATACTGGAGGAGAGGCGCAGCATCCAAGTTATTTGTTCGTTCTTGGCACCACCTGAAATGGGATTTTAGAGGCGCCCCGGTGCAGCAGCGCCCGGCCAGGGCAGCCCGGGACAGCGGGAGGGCAGCCCGAGGTGCTGCTGCAGCCCAGCTCAGCCCAGGGATGCCATCTGCTGTCCGCAGCTCTGCCACGAGACCCAGCCCAAACCGAACCACCCCGAACCGCTTCAATCCTCAAACCCAGCCCTGCTGTGCCCAAAGCCGCGAGGCTGCGTCCCGCAGGATCCCGTTTCCCAGCAGGAGCATCCCAGGGAAGGGCAGGATGGAGGCGCAGGGTCAGGGCAGGGAGGGGAATGCCGCCCTCACCCTCCCGGTTCCGCACGGATCCATCGCGGGGAAAATCCCCCCGAGCCAGGGGCACGCAGGGCTGGACTCGGCAGCTCCAGGGATGTCCCCGGGATGCTGTGGGGTGATGGGAGCTTGTGGCTCATCCAGAGGCAGAGACCTGGAGCTGCTTTTCCCTCCTCGGGGCTCAGAGCTGCTCCTTCCCCCGTCTCTGGACACCCCCAGCTCTGATTTTGTCACCCCAGTCGCTGTCACCTCGTCCATAAATCCTGCAGCGGGTTCATTCCCAGGACGCGGCTCTGTCCGGGATTTCGGGAGGCAGGAAGGGAAGGATCGGCCGCACAAAGGATCCCTCCTGCCCCCGCTCCAGCTGAACAAAGCTCCGGGCCCGGGAGAGGGGAAGGAGTCCCTGTCTTGTCAGGGGTTTGATATTTTTGGTCCCTTCCAACCCAAATCGTTCCGCGATTCCACGATCCCAGCCTGCCCTGAGCCCCTCTCCCACATTTGCACGCTCACGCCTCCGGGCTCCTCCGTGGGCTTTCCCAAAGCTTTTATTGGGATGACTGCTCCAAGCTGGAATTGCATCCCCACCGCTGGGACAGCCCCCCCAAAAACTGCCTGAGGCCAGAGGAACCGGGGTCACTTTTGCGTCACCGAAGCCACCGCCCCTCCCTGGGGTGACGAGCCAGGCACAGCCCAGGATTGCTCCTTTTGCCCAGGGAAGATCCCAAATCACAAAAGCAGCTAAAAAACGTTGGAAAACCGCAGGATGAGGCCACCCCCACCTGCCACCCAGCAAAGGCAGCGGCTGTGCCAGTCCTGTGCCACCGGCGAGGGGCCAGAGCAGAATTCATCCTCGGGGAGCAGCCCCTGGCCCCAGCTCCTGCCGGAACCCAAATCCCTCCATCCCATTGCAGGTTGGGAGTTTCCTTTGGGAGAAAATCTGGAGAGGGGCAGTCCAGATCTCAGGATGGAGGAGGACACCAGGACACCACCACTGTCCCTGCCTGAGCCACCACTGACCCCTCTGGAGAGTCCCAACGCCTCCCAAGATGTCACCTGCGGCCAGGAGGGCTGCAGGGACACAATTCCCACACAGGGATCTTCAGAGTCCTTCCCACGGGCAGGAGCTGTGGGGAGCAGTTCCTCCAGCTGGGTGTCCCCATGGAGCCGTGGGGAGAAGTTCCTCCAGCTGGGTGTCCCCATGGAGCCGTGGGGAGAAGTTCCTCCAGCTGGGTGTCCCCACGGAGCCGTGGGGAGAAGTTCCTCCAGCTGGGTGTCCCCACGGAGCTGTGACAGCAACGGGAGGGGACCCCTGGCCAGTGTGGGGGTTCCTCATGGACAGCAGTGCCGGGAAGGGAGGCAGCAGAATTCCTGGATGTGGTTCTGGAGGAGCTGCCAGGCCCCTGGAGCAGTTGGATGGGGCTGTCCCAGTCCCGGGAGCTGCCAGCAATGTCCTCAGTGCCACCGCTGGGGACAGCCAGGGGCAGGGACCTGCTCCAGGAGGGATTCTCCTCCAGGGGTTCCAATCAGGAATCTGAGAGGCACAGGGATGTGTTCCCGGTGGGATTGGGTCAGGAATCCGAGAGGCACAGGGATGTGTTCCCGGTGGGATTGGTCAGGAATCAGGGAGGCACAGGGATGTGTTCCCGGTGGGATTGGTCAGGAATCAGGGAGGCACAGGGATCTGTTCCAGGCAAGATTCTCCTCCAGGGGGTTCCATACCCTGTTCCAGGTGGGATTCTCCTCCAGGGGGACTCACATCAGGAATCAGAGAGAACAGGGATCTGTTCCAGGGGTCTCTGGTCTGGAATCTGAGAGGCACAGGGCCCTGTTCCAGATGGGATTCTCCTCCAGGGGGACTCACATCAGGAATCAGAGAGAACAGGGATCTGTTCCAGGGGTCTCTGGTCTGGAATCTGAGAGGCACAGGGCCCTGTTCCAGATGGGATTGGTCAGGAATCCGAGAGGCACAGGGCCCTGTTCCAGGTGGGATTGGTCAGGAATCCGAGAGGCACAGGGCCCTGTTCCAGGTGGGATTGGTCAGGAATCCGAGAGGCACAGGGCCCTGTTCCCGGTGGGATGTGTTCCCGGTGGGACTGGTCAGGAATCCGAGAGGCACAGAGCCCTGTTCCCGGTGGGACTGGTCAGGAATCTGAGAGGCACAGGACCCTGTTCCCGGTGGGACTGGTCAGGAATCCGAGAGGCACAGAGCCCTGTTCCTGGTGGGATTGGTCAGGAATCCGAGAGGCACAGGGCCCTGTTCCCGGTGGGATGTGTTCCCGGTGGGATTGGTCAGGAATCCGAGAGGCACAGGGCCCTGTTCCAGGTGGGATCTGTTCCCGGTGGGACTGGTCAGGAATCCGAGAGGCACAGGACCCTGTTCCCGGTGGGATTGGTCAGGAATCCGAGAGGCACAGGGCCCTGTTCCAGGTGGGATGTGTTCCCGGTGGGATTGGTCAGGAATCTGAGAGGCACAGGACCCTGTTCCAGGTGGGATTGGTCAGGAATCCGAGAGGCACAGCGCCCTGTTCCCGGTGGGATTGGTCAGGAATCCGAGAGGCACAGGACCCTGTTCCAGGTGGGATCTGTTCCCGGTGGGATTGGTCAGGAATCCGAGAGGCACAGGACCCTGTTCCAGGTGGGATGTGTTCCCAGTGGGATTGGTCAGGAATCCGAGAGGCACAGGGCCCTGTTCCCGGTGGGATGTGTTCCCAGTGGGATTGGTCAGGAATCCGAGAGGCACAGCGCCTCCACGGCCGTGCTGAGCCCCTGGCTGACGCCGCCCACGGCCAGCAGACAGTCCCGCAGGGCGATGCTGGAGCAGGCGCAGCGCGGGGTGGGCATGGGGGGGAGGCTCTCCCACTTGTTCTTCTCGGGGTGGAAAGCCTCTGCCGACTCCAGCACAGTCGGCTGATTCCCTGGAAGCACAAAAGGAGGCGCTGGATGATCTGGGAAGCAGCATCGAGCTTCTCTTGGCTGCTTTGTACCCCATCCCCTTACGGGGTTTGTTTTTCCCTCCCACCAGCCAGCACTGGGATTTCTCCCTTTCTTTTTTTTGGGATGACAATAATTCCCACACCTTTTTAAAGGGTTCCCAGAGTCCCAGAGCCTCACCCAGGCCCCCAGCCACGACAACTCTGCCTCGCAGGTAGCCGGCCACGAAGTCTGCTCGCCTTTTCTTCAGGTAGCAGGAGCGCTCCATCTTCATCCACCCACCTGGAGGGACAGGACACGCTGGGTTTTGTGGGATCACCCCCTCCTGGAGCAGCCTCCACCTCCCGGAGCCCCTGCTCGTGAAGGGCAGTGTGGCTGCTGCACCTCGGGGTGATAAAACCCCATGGAATGCGTCGGGTTTGGCCCCAGCTCGGTGCTGGATCCAGCTGCCTCGGGATCGAGGTTTTCCCGTTCCACTTGGTGATCCTGGCTGGAAATCATCCTCTAAGCTGAGCTCAAGGCAGCAGGAAGGATGGCAGAGCCTCAAAAACAGCCCTGTGGGCTCCAAACCCCAAACCCAGCCCTGTGTGTCCCCAAAACCCAAACCCAGCCTTGTGTGACACCAAATGTCCCCATCCCCAGCTCTGAGACCCCAAACCCAACCCTGAGACCCCAAACCCAACCCTGAGACCCCAAATCCAGCCCTTTGTGTCCCAAAACCCAAACCCATCCCTCTGTGACCCCAAATCCAGCCCTGTGTGTCCCCAAACCCCAAATCCAGCTCTGTGTGTCCCCAAAACCCAAAACCAGCCCTGTGTGTCCCCAAAACCCAAAACCAGCCCTGTGTGTACCAAAACCCCAGACACAGCACTGTGTGACACCAAATGTCCCCAGCCCCAGCTCTGTGCCCCCAAACCCAGCCCTGAGACCCCAGATCCAGCCCTGTGTGTCCCCAAACCCAGCCCCATGTGTCCCCAACCCCCAGACCCAGCCCTGTGTGTTCTCAAATGTCCCCAAACCCATCCCTGTGTGTCCCCAAACCCATCCCAGTGTCTCCAGTCCCATCCCCGTGTCCCCAAACCCATCCCAGTGTCCCCAGTCCCATCCCAGTGTCCCCAGTCCCATCCCTGTGTCCCCAATCCCATCCCTGTGTCCCCAGTCCCATCCCCATGTCCCCAGTCCCATCCCTGTGTCCCCAAACCCATCCCCGTGTCCCCAAACCTATCCCCGTGTCCCCAGTCCCATCCCCGTGTCCCCAGTCCCATCCCTGTGTCCCCAAACCCATCCCCCTGTCCCCAAACCCATCCCCATGTCCCCAATCCCATCCCTGTGTCCCCAGTCCCATCCCCATGTCCCCAATCCCATCCCTGTGTCCCCAGTCCCATCCCCGTGTCCCCAGTCCCATCCCTGTGTCCCCAAACCCATCCCAGTGTCCCCAGTCCCATCCCCATGTCCCCAGTCCCATCCCTGTGTCCCCAGTCCCATCCCCGTGTCCCCAAACCCATCCCCGTGTCCCCAAACCTATCCCCGTGTCCCCAGTCCCATCCCCGTGTCCCCAAACCCATCCCTGTGTCCCCAAACCCACCCCTGTGTGTCCCCAAATCCATCCCTGTGTCCCCAAACCCATCCCCCTGTCCCCAAACCCATCCCTGTGTGTCCCCAAACCCATCCCCGTATCCCCAAACCCATCCCCGTGTCCCCAAGCCCCTCGGGAAGGGCCGGGGGCTCCCACCTTGCTCCAGGTCGAACACGTCCACGGTCCTCATGAACTTGGGCTGCCGGTAGAGCCGGCCCTGGCGCAGCCCCCCGAGGCTGAAGAGCTTCTCCTCGGTGGGCACGAAGCTGGAGAAGGCTCTTTTGTTGGGAATGTTGGGGAACTTGGTCCAGGAGCGCGTGTCCGTGTCGAAAACCTCGAAGGCGTTGACGGCGTACTTGGATTGCCTTCCCCCTGGAAGGAGAGGGAATTCCAGAATTCCAGCTCAGGGATGGAGCAGCCTTGGGAATGCTGAGCTGGAGCAGAGACTGGGCAGAGCTCAGGAATCCCAGTGCTCGGATCCCAGTTATCCCAGTGCCGGGGATCCCAGTTATCCCAGTGCCGGGGATCCCAGTTATCCCAGTGCTCGGATCCCAGTTATCCCAGTGACTGGATCCCAGTTATCCCAGTCCTTGGGATCCCAGTAATCCCAATGATTGGATCCCAGTTATCCTAGTGCCGGCGATCCCAGTTATCCCAGTGACTGGGTCCCAGATATCCCAGTGCTGGTGATCCCAGTTATCCCAGTCTTGGGGATCCCATTAATCCCAGAGCCAGGGATCCCAGTTATTCCAGTGCTTGGATCCCAGTTATCCCAGTGACAAGGATTCCAGTTATCCCATTGCCGGGGATCCCAGTTATCTGAGCACTCAGATCCCAGTTATCCCAGTGCTTGGATCCCAGTAATCCCAGTGATTGGATCCCAGTTATTTCAGTCCTGGGGATCCCATTAATCCCAGAGCCAGGGATCCCAGTTATCCCAGTGCCGGGGATCCCAGTTATCCCAGAGCCAGGCATGAAGGAGGAAGAGGAGGAGAAAGAGGAGAAGGAAGAAAAAAGAAGGTGAAGGAAAAGATGCAAAAGGAAGGAAAAGGGAAAAAAAACTAATGAGAGGGAAGGAGAAGGAAGAAAAAAGAACAAAAATAAAGAAAAAGGAAAGAGAGGGAAGAAAAAGGAAGGGAAAGGAAGGGAAAGGAAGGGAAATGAAGAAAAAGGAAGGAAAATGAAGGAGAAGAAAGAAAAAGGGAAGGAAAAGGAAAGGGAAGGAGAAGAAGGGGAAGGAAGGAGAAGGAAGGAGAAAGAAGAGCGGAGGAGGAGGGCTGGTCCTTACCCAGCACGTAGATCTTGGTGCCCCTCAGGACGGACGTGGCCGCGTAGCGGGGGGTGGGCATGGCAGCCAGGGACACCCAGATGTCCTTGAGCACGTCGTAGTGCTGCAGGAAATTGTGGGGCCGCAGGTCCGAGCCCATCCCGCCCGCTGCGTACACCCTGTAATCTGGGCAAAAAAAAAAAAAAAAATCCCAAAAATCCCATACAATTATTATAGGAAAGCTCCAGAAATCCATCCCACCCTGCAAAAAAAAAAATTGCACAAAACCGCTTTGGGTGAGAACCAGAAATCCCCCTCCCCTGCAAAACAATCCACTCAAGGACCCGAATTTGCTGTAAACCCACAAGAAATTTGGATCTGAGCCCGCGGGGCTCAGAGCTGTCCAAAACTCCCCCAGGGAGCAGCAGAGCCAGGGCTGGTGACAAACGCGGGGGTGGTGGCTCTGTCTGTGCTTCCAACCTCCCGAGGAGCATCTCAGGAGGGTGGGAGGTGACAAACGCACGAGCCCCAACTCCTGGAAGCACAGGAGAAGTTTTGGAGGCGAACAAAGCGACCCTGGAGTGCTGCCCGGAGAGATTTTGTGCCCAAGCACAGAATCAAAGCCAGGAAAAACCTCCAAGCTCATCAAGCCCAACCTTTAATCACCTGTGGGAACCCAGGGCACCGGGAATATTTCTGTGTCTGCCCCGGAGTGTCCCGACTCCCAGGAAACACTGACTGATCCTCGCTCATGGAGAAAAATTCCAAACCCTCAAAATAAACTAGAAACCACAAAAGTGTGAAATAGATTGTAGAGATTGTAGTGTAGCATGTCACATGGGTGAGAAATTGAGGTTTTAGGATTTTTAGGATGCTATAGATGGGTTCAAGGTGGAGGATATAAAATGTTGTCTCAAGTTCATTTCTTCTCTCTTCTTCCTCTTTCTTCTTGGGTTTGGGTGGTGTCTTGTAATTGGGTAGAAAAATCCACATTGCGGGTCTTTAGGGGTCGGTTGTTGGGGTAGAAAGGGAAATAATTTAGGTGTCATATCTTAATTGGGTAGCTTAGTTTTGATTAGACTTAAAAAGCCTTGTAACAGGAGATTTTTAGCCATTTTCGTGCTGTTTTTCCTGCACCCAGAGTCTGGTGCAGACGGCGTGCTGAAGTTTTGATAAGATATCAATAAACAGAAGGTGAAGACCCAAAAAGTCCAATGTGCATCTCCTTTTCCTGACACAGAACTGCTCCAGGAGGGTCTCCCCTGCCAGGGGAGCCCTCTGGGAGTTGCCCAACTTGGGGCCTTCAAACTCACAATCACCAATTTATCAACCAGATCCCTGAATCCCCAATGCGGGGCTCCAGGTGGCTCTTCAAAATGCTGTTTATTGTATTATATATCATGTGTATTATTATATATTGTATAGATATTATATACATATTATATAGATTGTTATAAATTGGATTCTAGAAGATTTTGCTGCAGTCTGTGGGTGACAGAGCCACACCTGCAGCTGTCAGCTCCAGCTGCAGACAAACCTGAGCACCCTTTAGTTTTGGTCACGTTGTTATCCATTTCTTGGCCCCACGTTGGGTCCCTCCCTGGGGGTTCCCCTGCTGGGGAAACCCTCCTGGAGCGGCTCTGTGTCAGGAAAAGGAGACCCATGAGAATTTTGGGGCTTCAGCTTCTTGTTTATTGCTATCTTATCTAAAGTTTTGCACGCCGTCTATAGCAGACTCTGCAAGAAGTCAAAAAACAGCTGTGGCTTCGATTTTAGCCCGTGGAAAAAACTGTCAGTTTTGTATAAGGAATTCCAAACCACAAGGGTTTGAGTGGTGTGGTAGTTGAGTTAACACAGGGTGGAAAAGTAGAAATTTGGGGATTTTAGAATGAGGATCAATGGGGTACAAGATGGAGGGATTTGGGCGTGTCCTGACCTTCTTGTCCTCCTTGTCTTGGTGTGATGGTGACACTTTTCTATTGGTTTAAGGCAGAGATTCACAGTCTAACACGGGTGATGGGAATAGATAATAAATTGTAAACACAGACATGTAGTTTTGAGTCTATAAGGTGGGAGCTGCCCGAGGCTCGGGGCAGAATGGCATGGTGGACTTGCTGGGCAGAGCTCAGCAGGTCAGAGAAAGAATGTTTAGATAAGGAGAAATAAACAACCTTGGAAGCGCAATCGGAGCATTCCAGACTCCTTTGGCTGCGGGACAAGGAGGCAAAGACTCTCCAGAATCTTGGGGTCATCCTGACCTTCAGCACCCCAAGACATCGACACAACTTTTTAGGGGTCTTCCCATCAGGAGGATCCTCGGGGAAGATCTATTATCATTCCTCTACATCCAAACTTGCTTCCATCTCTATTCCTCCTCAGGTTCCACACTCAGAGAGCTTCCAGTGAAACCTCCGTGCCAAACTTCCCCCTTCCCCAAGACTCGCCTTTGGCCGTCACCGAGATGCCCATGGCCGCCTCCCGCAGCGAGCTGCGCTTCCTCCAGCGCCCCTCGTCCGTGTTGTACATCTCCACCACCTTCAGCGGCAGCTGGTCGGCGCCCACGCCGCCGATCACCATGATCCTCTTGCCCAGCACGGTCACGGCCACGCCGGCCCTGGCCGTGGGCATGGCGGGCAGCGATGCCCACTGGTCGGCCTCGGGCGAGTAGACCTCGAAGGAGTCCACGGGGACGCCGTTGTCGTCACAGCCGCCCACGGCGAAGACTTGCCCGCCCGCCTCCACCAGCGTGGAGTAAACCCTGCGGCTGGGCAACGGCGCCAGCGACTTCCACTGGAAGTCCTTGGTGCTGGGCAGCTCCATGGTGGCCGCCGGGAAGGGGTTTATGCTGGAAAAGAGAATTCCGGGATCAATGAGGGTGGAAAAGTTCTCCAGGATCGGCCAAGCTGTGCCTGATTGCTGCGCTGAGCACCCAGTGTCACATCCAGGAATTGTCTGGACACCTCCAAACCCCCCTGGCAGCCCCTTCCAACCCTTCCCATGAGGAAATTCCTGCTGGTGTCCAACCTGAGCCTCCCCAGCACAGCCTGAGGCCGTTCCCTCTCCTCCTGTCCCTGTTCCCTGGGATGAGATCCCAAATCCCCCCGGCTGTCCCCTCCTGTCAGGAGTTGTGCAGAGCCAGAAATTCCCCCTGAGCCTCCTTTGCTCCAGGCTGAGCCCCTTCCCAGCTCCCTCAGGATTCTCCAAACCCTTCCCAGCTCCCTCAGGATTCCACAAACCCTTCCCAGCTCCCTCAAGATTCTCCAAACCCTTCCCAGCTCCCTCAGGATTCCACAAACCCTTTCCCAGACTGGTTCAGTCCCCTGGATATGCTCCAGCCCCAAAATGTTCCTCCTGAACTGAGGGAAAATCTCAGAGCGCAAACCCCACCCTGCCAGGAGCAGAGCAGGACCAGAGCACCCCTGCCACTGTCCCCTGTCCCCTGTGGCACCCCCGAGCACCCCTGTGCCACCTTTCAGCGCCTCTCCATCAATCCTGCGGCTCCGGAGCCGCCTCAGCAGCTCACGCAGAGACCAAGCCTAAAAATAAAACAAAACAAAAAGAGATGAGAAAATAAATTAAAAAAAAGAAAGGGGGGAAAAAACCCCACCCAAAACCAACCCCAACCAGGCGAGAAGGTTGGAGTCAGTTTGTCCTGCTGCTCCCCAGGTGACATTCAAACCGGGCCTCTGCTCCTTCCACACCCATTTTCTGCCGGCTGGGGAACTTCTCCTCCTCACATCCTCAATTCCTCCTCCGGACCTTCCTCCCATCCTCAATTCCTCCTCCGGACCCTCCTCACATCCTCAATTCCTCCTCCCGACCTTCCTCACATCCTCCCCCTGAGGGATGCGGACCCCAGCTCTGAAATCCCTGGGGGAGAGGTCTCCGTCTCCTCTCACGGTCATTAAGAGCGATGAAAATGAGCTTAATTAGCGTGGGAGGACGGAGAGAGGGTGAAGGGAGAGGGAGAAAAGCAACGCTGGCAGGAAAATCCCTTCCCATCCAACTCCATAAAATCCGATTAGTCCGAGCAGGGCTGTTTGTTTTTATTATTATTTATCTTCCCAAATGAACGTTCAGAAGTGCGCTCGACATCATTTATTACATGAGGAATTAATAAAGGAAATGAGAAGAAATAGAAATAGAAATAGAAATAGAAATAGAAATAGAAATAGAAATAGAAATAGAAATAGAAAAAAATAAAATAAAAATAAAAATAAAAATAAAAATAAAAATAAAAATAAAAATAAAAATAAAAATAAACAAATGAGAAACCCTCCAGCCGCAGGGCCTGGCGTGGGGCCATCCACAATTCCCGGTGCAATTCCCGGTGCAATTCCCGGCTCCGCGGGGACAAAGGGACACAAAGCCACGATGAAAAAGCAGCAGCGGCACATCAAGCCACGCTTCCCACCCTCCCAGAATCCAAGGAAAAAGCAGCAGCCCAGCGCAGAGCCCGCGGCTGCTCTGCCCTCCCGAGCAGCATCCCCGGGATTTGTCCCGGCAGCGCCGGGGTTCTGCTCCCGCGGGGGATGGGTTTTTCTTTCCAGGTGAATTTTCATGGACAAATTCAGCTTGAGCTGGTTAATTAGCAAAGCAGAGCCGGCTCCTTTTTCCAGCTGCTTGATGGATTCGCGTCCAGGCATTCCTGACCTCTGTTCCTTCAAATCCAAAGTGCTGGGATGAGACCCAAGCAGAGCCACTCCAGCGCCTGCCAGCAGCAGAACCCGGCTGGGCCAGGCAATTTCTCCATCCAAAGCCCAGGAATAATTGCCTAAAATGGCCTAAAAATTCCTTTCCGACATCGCAGCACGCTGAGAGGGATGAAGATTTCTTCAGGTAGATCCTCCATGGGAAGAACGGAGCAAAAAGCCGGGAATTCTGCTGGAATGCAAAGCTCTGCCTGAATTCAGCTGCCTTGGCGCACAGAGAACCTGCTCCTCTTCCCTCCCGTGCTATTTCAAGGAAATCAAGGTCAGGCTCACACGCTGAATTCCTGAATTCCACGCCTTCCCCTCCGGCTCTCCAAAAATCACCTGGATTTCACCGGGAAGCGACGGCAGCGCCGCGCTGGGAGCTGGCAGCGCGTCCTGCGGCCACATTCCCCTCCCAGGCCCAGGGAATTATCGAATTATCGCTTCATCCTCCCACACTAATTGACATTGGAAATCCAAAGAAAGGAAATTGCTTTTCCACCAGCGGAGATGGGGCCGAGCCCTCTCCGCTCCTTATCCCTGCAGGATGAAATTCCTTGGTTGGAGAAACCCTCCAGGGTTTTTTCCAAGTGGATTTGGAGCGTGGATGGGCAGGGACAGCCCCGGAGAGGGGGTCAGAGACCTCTCCCTGGATATTCCCTCCAAGGAAGACCCATCCTTCGTTTTGGAGGATTCGTGGCATTTATGGATCCGCAATAATTTGGGATTTATCAGAGCCAGGCGGGTGAGATTCCAAGGGATTCATGGGATGAACAGGGAGAGATGTCAGAGCAGCTCCTTTCCCTTCTCATCTCTCTTCTCTCCAGGATTTGGAAGTTTTGCTGCTCCAGGGTCGAAATTCCAAGGGGTTGGACCCCAAATCTCCTCCTCCCATTTGGGAACGGGACAGAGGCGGGATGATCCTCACAGCCCCAAAACTCCACCTGCCACCAGAGCGGGTCAAACCCAGCCAGCCCCTCCTCAGTGGGGCAGAGAAATCCATCGGGAAAACTCCGGGAAAAAGATCCTTCCTCTCCCCCGTGTCCCGAGGGAAAAGGGGCTGGGAAGAGCCGGGCTCTGGTGCCTTTGCTCCAACCCCGGCAGCTGGGAATGAAAGGAACACGCTTGGAATTGTCAGCCGGGAATTCCTGACCTCCCCGGCTCAGCTCCCTCGCCATAGTAACAACCACCAGGAAAATCACAACAACAACAACCAAACCTCACCGGCTCCCCGCCCCTGCCTGGAAATAAAAAACGGCAAAAAGAGCGAAAATCATTGGAATTAGATTTCATCGTGCCGAGCAGAGCAGCGCTCTGAGCATCCTTTGGGATGCGGGAGGGGCTGGGGCCTCCCCCTTCCCCCCTTCCCCCATCCCGGGATCCGCTCCAGCCTCCTCCTGCCAGCTGCGCTTTCCCGACCGGGGGGAGAGGCGTTGTGGATGGAAATATTCCCCAGCAGGAATGGCAGGGCTGTCACAGCTCCGGGACAGTGACAAAAGCTGCTTCGTTTTTTTTGAAAGAGCCCAAATCAACATTTTTTTTTAAATCCTGAGTGGGCGGAAAAATCAGCAGAACAAGGTGAGGTTGGCTCATGTCACAGTCGTGCTCAAGAGTCTTAATTTAATTTAAATCATGGGATTTGATTTCATTCAAGAGCAAGGACCCACCTGCAAGAGGAAAGGGTCTCACTTCCCCACCCAGCTCCCAGCAGGATCCTGGATCCCTCCCCTCGTCCCCAAAAAAGCTCTCTGTGCCCCACCAGCTGCTCTCCTGCAAACACAGAGAGGCTTTTCCAAGCCCTGCAGCCTCCCAGGTTGTGTTTCCAGAGCTCCTTTTCCTCTTTATTCCGGCCGCAGAGGGAACGGGAAGAGCTCGGGCCAGATCACAGCTGGGAGAGGTCACGGCAACCCCATCCCTGCCGGGCCTGGTCTGGGAGAAAAGCTGGGAAAATGGGATTGGGGATGCTGGGAGGAGAAAAGCTGAAAATACGGGATTTTGCGGGGGGAAAGTATGGGAAAACCCCATCCTTTTTCACAAAAAGTAAGGCGGAAAAAAAATCATCTTTCCCCACCCAATTTTTCGAAGGTGAAAACAAACTCCAAGCTTTGTGTGTGGCTGTTCCTGAAAAGCCTGGGAGGACACGGGGACACAAAGCATCCCCCAGAAATGACCTCCAGTGAGGAATTCCCTCCTTCCCTCTCTCTCTTTTCCCAGGATTTCTGGGGAATACTCACAGCTCCGGAGCCGCCGCGCCAGGTGGAGCATGGCTGGAAATGCTCCGGATTTTCCCAAATCCTCCGAGCATCCCTTTCCTCCCACTCCCCGCCGGGCTGCGAGCGGCGCCGGGAGCAGCTGGGACTGGGAATTGCTGCGTGGGAAGAGGGGAAAATATAAAAAAAAATTAAAAAAATCCCAGTAAATCCAGCGGCGCCGCTGTTCCCCCTCTGGAAGATGTAGGACACTGAGGGCGGGGAGGGTTTCCCCAGCTGGGCTCCTCCTCGGGGCTGTGCGTGCGAATTCCCGGCGTTCCCGATCCATCCCTGAGCCTTTTATGGCTCGCCACGCTCGCAAAGGATGTTCTGGAACCGCGGCGCTCCCCCCGCTCCTCGCCCGAAAATTCCCGGGGAATTTTGGTAAAAATCGGGAAAGCCGGAGCTGAGAGGAGGCAGAGAGCCTCTGGGAAGGGATGGGAGGATCCCGGGGATCATCCAGGAAAGAGCCCATCCCATGGATGTCACCCCAAAATGGGGGAAACGGGCGCGGCAAGGGCGGCTGGAGCAGCAGAACCCCAAAATTTCTCTCCCTGCACCCCACAAGCTCGGAGGAGCGGGATGTTGGAGCCTCTGGAGCCAATTCCCAAAATTCTGATCCTGCACCCCACGAGAAGCTCAGAGGAGCGGGAAGTTGGAGCTCTTGGAACCGATTCCCAAAATTCTGCTCACCACACCCCACCAGGAGCTCACAGGAGCGGGATGTGTGAGCCTTTGGAGCTAGATCCCAAAATTCTGCTCCCTGCATCCCGCAAGGAACTCACAGGAGCAGGATGTTGGAGCTCATTCCCAAAATTCTGCTCCTACACCCCACAAGGCGCTCGGAGGAGTGGGATGTTGGACCTTTGGAGCTGATTCCCAGAATTTCTCTCCCTGCACCCCACGAGCTCAGAGGAGCGGGACGTTGGAGCCTCTGGAGCCAATTCCCAAAATTCTGCTCCCACATCCCACAAGGAGCTTGGAGGAGCAGGATTTTGGGGTCGATTCCCCAAATTCTGTTCCCTCATCCCACAATGAGCTCACAGGAGTGGGATCTTGGACCCTTTGGAGTCGATTCCCAAAATTTCTCCCCCTGCATCCCACAGGGAGCTCAGAGCAGGGGAATACCGGATCCTTTGGAGCCCATTCCCAAAATTCTGCTCCAGCATCCCACAAAGAGCTCATAGGAGCGGGATGTTGGAACCTTTGGATCTGATTCCCAAAATTTCTTTCCCTGCATCCCACAAGCTCAGAGAACCGGGATGTTGGAACCCTTGGATCCAATTCCCAAAATTCTGCTCCTGCATCCCACGAGGAGCTCACAGGAGCGGGATGTTGGAGCCGATTCCCAAAATTCTGTTCCCAAATCCCACCGAAATCCCATGAGGAGCTCACAGGAGCGGGATGTTGGAACCTTTGGAACCAATTCCCAGCCTGCCGCCCATCCCAGGATTTTTCTTCCCTGACCTGGTTCTCTCAAAAAGTGTCAAAATCATCTTTTTTCTCCTCAAAGTGCTGCGGAATAACTTGGTGGGGAAAAAAAATAAAAAATCCTTTAAGGAATTTTTTTTTTTTTTTGGTTCTTCAAAAAAGCAGATTTTTTGTTTGCCCCAGCCTGCTTGGGAATGATAAAGGAAATATCGCTGCTAAAGGGGAAAAAAATTAATAATAGTCCTGAAAATCGATAAAATCCCTGCAATTCCACATCTGTTTCCATGGGAACAGCAGGAGAGGAGCAGGAATTCCTGCAGGTGACACCAGGGAGGTTTTCAATTCCCGGTTTTAATTCCCTTTTTTCACCTGCGGCACCTCAGGCTGAGCCAGCTCCATCCCAGAACAATTCCTGGGATGGGAAATGGGGGCGGGGAGAGCTGCAGGAGGAAGAAAAATGGGGGGAAAATGGGAAAAATCAGCTCTGGAAAGGCAGAAAAAAGTGTTTTGGTTTAAAAAATAATAGTACTAGTAGTAGCAGTAATAATAATTATAATAATAACAATAATAATAATGTTAATTATGACAATATTTTCAGAAATAATATCTAATTATATATTATATATGATTTTAATAATAATTAAAAATATTGTGGGTGAAAATGGAAAATTTATTTTTTTCCTTTTGTGAATAAAGAGGAAAAACTTTTTTTTTTCGTAAATAAAGAGGAAAAATAAGGATTTTGTTGTGCCAGCAGGGAGAGAAATGCAGGGGATGGGAGATCCCTAATTTTTTTCCCAGAGATTTTTCAAGCTGACAGTTAATTAAGGAGTTAATTAAGGATGGTTTCAGTGCAGGGAGTCCCTTAATTGGTGCCGACAGGAGCCCAGAACTCTGGGATTTCTCCATCGGGTTTTTACCCGTGGGGTGAAATCCACCGGCTGTGCCTGCCGGAGTGACAAACGCGGGGAGACGGCGTTCCAGGCAGGCAGGGACTTGGGAAAACAGGGAAAAACATCCTAAAAACCACCCAAAATCCATCCCAAAACCATCCTAAAAACCAGCCCCAAACCACCTCAAAACCCACTTCAAAAGCATCACAAAACTACATCAAAAACCACCCCAAAACCATCCTAAGAACCACCCCAAAACCACCCCAAAATCCATCCCAAGACCATCCTAAAAACCACCCCCAAACCACCTCAAAACCCACTTCAAAAACATCCCAAAACCACCTCAAAAGCTACCCCAAAACCATCCTAAAAACCACCCCAGCACCATCCCAAAAAACACCCCAAAACCATCCCGATAACCACCCAAAAAACACCTCAAAACCACCCAAAAACCATTATAAAACCCATCCCAATAACCACCCCAAACCATCCCCAAATCATCCCAAAACCCATCCCAAATCCATCCCAAAACCATCCCAAAAACCACCCCAAAACCACTTCAAAAACCGCCCCAAAACCACCCCAATAACCATCGTAAAACTGCCCCAAAACCATCCTAAAACCACCCAAAAACCATCCAAAATTCACCCCAAAATCCATCCCAAAACAATCCCAAAATCTATCCCAAAATCCATCCCAAACCCATCCCAAAAACCACCCCAAAACCACCTCAATAACCATACAAAAAACACTCCAAAACCATCCCAAAACCACCCCAAAACCATCCTAAAATCCCACCCCAAAATCACCCCAATAACCATCCCAAAAACCACCCCCAAAACCATCCCAAAAAGATCCCCGAAATCCATCCCGAAACCACCCCAAAATCATTCCAAAATCACCCCAAAACCATCCCAAAAACCACCTCAAAAACCATCCCAAAATCACCCCAAAACCACCCCAAAAACCACCACAAAAACCATCCCAAAATCACCCCAAAACCATCCTAAAACCATCCCCAAATCCATCCGAAAATCACCTCAAAACCACCCCAAAACCACCCCAAAAATCCGTCCCAAAACCACCCGAAAACCACCCCAAAACCACCCCAAAAATCCATCCCAAAACCACCCCAAAACCACCCCAAAACCACCCCAAAAATCCATCCCAAAACCACCCCAAAACCACCCCAAAAATTCATCCCAAAACCACCCCAAAACCACCCCAAAACCACCCCAAAAATCCGTCTCAAAACCACCACCAAACCATTTCAAAAACCACACCAAAAATACCCCCAAACCATCCTAAAAACCACCCAAAACATCCAAAAATCACCCCAAAATCTATCCCCAAAGCGTCCCCAAAACCACCCCAATAACCATACCAAAAACACTCCAAATCACCCCAAATCACCCCAAAACCACCTCAAAAACCACCCCAAAAACCACCCCAAAACCATCCCAGAACCATCCCAAAATCACCCCAAAATAAACCCAAACCCACCCAAAATGAGCTCGTGGAGTGGAAGCAGCTTTGAGCTGTGGATTTTAGTGGGTTTTATAATAAATATATTTTTAAAAATTAAATTTAAATGTAATTTTTAAGATTTTAATTAAATAATTAAAAATTTAAATTTGAAATTAATTTTAACGTTTAATTATATAAATAAATAATTTTAAAATTACAATTAAAAAAGAATTTAAATATTTAATTATGTAATTTATTAAATTGAATGAAATTGAAATTTAAAAATGAAAAAATTAATTAAACAGAAGAATTAATTAAAATATTTAATTATTTAATTTAAAGAAATAATTTAAAAATTAAATGAAAAAATCAATCCAAATTTTTTATTATTTAATGTAATGTAATAATTGAATAAAAATCTGAAATTAATTACAAAATTTCATTATTTAATGGAAAGAAATAATTTAAAATTAAAATTTAAAATTAATTACAATTTTAATTCTTTAAATAAAATAATTTTAAAACTAAGAAAATTTAAAAAATAATTTAAAATATAAAATATATACATAATTAACAAAAATTAAATAAATAATAAACTATAAAAATAGTTTAAAAATTAATTTTAAAACTTTAATATAATAAAATAATTCAATTAAAAATGCAATTTAAAATTTGAATTTAGCAATGATGATGAAAATCGAACAGGAGTCTGTGTTCCATTTGAGCAGCTGGGGGTAAAAAATTGCTGTAAAAATCAGATTTTATGTGATTTTCTGAGATTTTATAGAGCTTGGTGTAATCTAATGTAATCTAATGTAATATATATTATATTATACAGGAATGTAATAATAATGTAATGTAATGTAATGTAATATAATACAATAAAGGTAATATAATGTGATTAATATAATATATAATGTATATTACATGATACATTAATGCAATAATAATGTAATCGAATATAATATAATATATTGTAATGTATAAAGTAATATACATATAAAATGTATAGTACATTATACATTACTGTAATATAATGTAATGTAATGTATTATAATATATAATGTAATGTAATGTAATGTATTATAATATATAATGTAATATAATGTAATGTAATGTAATGTAATGTAATATAATATAATATAATATAATATAATATAATATAATATAATGTATACTGTAATATACTTATATAATGTACACTACATTATTCAATAATGTAATATAATGTACTATAATAGAACGCAATGTTATATAATGTCATTTAATATAATGCAATATAATACATAAATATAACAAATATAAAAATTAATACAATTATTCGATTATATTATACACTCCCACCCTGCCCTCTTTCAGGGGGCCCAAAGCAGGACACGAGGAGCAGCCCCGGCAACGGGGGGGCCGCTTCACCCCAAAATCCGAATTCCCCAAAATCCGAGCCCCCGAAAATCCAAACCCCCCAAAATCGGAACCCCCCAAAATCGGAACCCCCCAAAATCGGAACCCCCCAAAATCCGAGCCCCCCAAAACCCGAGCCCCCCAAAACCTGAGCCCCCCAAAATCGGAACCCCCCAAAATCAGCGCCCCCTAAAACCCGAGCCCCCCAAAACCCGAGCCCCCCAAAATCCGGACCCTCCAAAACCCGAGCCCCCCAAAATCCGAGCTCCCCAAAACCCGAGCCCCCCAAAATCCGAACCCCTCAAAATCCGAACCCCCCAAAACCCGAGCCCCCCAAAATCCGAACCCTCCAAAACCCGAGCCCCCCAAAATCCGAGCTCCCCAAAATCCGAACCCCCCAAAACCCGAGCCCCCCAAAATCCGAGCTCCCCAAAATCCGAACCCCCCAAAATCCGAAACCCCCAAAATCCGAGCCCCCCAAAATCCGAGCTCCCCAAAACCCGAGCCCCCCAAAATCCGAGCCCCCAAAATCCGAACCCCCCAAAATCCGAAACCCCCAAAATCCGAGCCCCCCAAAATCCGAGCTCCCCAAAACCCGAGCCCCCCAAAATCCGAGCCCCCCAAAATCCGCAAGCCCCGCCCCCGAACCCTCCAAAATCCGAACCCCCCAAAATCCGAACCCCCCAAACCCCGCGAGCCCCGCCCCCGAACCCCCCAAAACCCGAACCCCCCAAAACCCGAGCCCCCCAAAATCCGAACCCCCCGAAGGAAAAAGGCGGCCGCGGGGCCGCCGTGACCCCGACGTGATTCGAACACGCAGCCTTCTGATCTGGAGTCAGACGCGCTACCGTTGCGCCACGAGGTCCCGGCAGCGCCAGCGCCGCCCGCGCTGCAAAACCCTCGGCGCCGCCCCCGCCGCGCCCCGGCGGCTCCGAGCGGATTCTCCGAACACCGGGAATTCTCTGTACACCGGGAATTCTCTGTACACCGGGAATTCTCCGAACACCGGGAATCCTCTGAACACCGGGAATTCTCTGCACACCGGGAATTCTCTGAACACCGGGAATTCTCTGTACACCGGGAATTCTCCGAACACCGGGAATTCTCCGAACACCGGGAATTCTCTGTACACCGGGAATTCTCTGTACACCGGGAATTCTCTGTACACCGGGAATCCTCTGAACACCGGGAATTCTCTGCACACCGGGAATTCTCTGTACACCGGGAATTCTCCGAACACCGGGAATTCTCCGTACACCGGGAATTCTCCGAACACCGGGAATTCTCCGTACACCGGGAATTCTCTGCACAGCGGGAATTCTCTGTACACCGGGAATTCTCTGAACACCGGGAATTCTCCGTACACCGGGAATTCTCTGTACACCGGGAATCCTCTGAACACCGGGAATTCTGGGTGCACCGGGTGTACTCTGTACACCGGGAGTTCTCTGCACACCGGGAATCTTCCGTACACCGGGAGCTCTCTGCACACCGGGAATTTTCTGCACTCCGGGAATCCTCCGTGCACCGGGAACACCGGGAATCCTCCGCACACCGGGAGCTCTCCGCACCCAGGGGACAGGCGGCAGTGGCAGGGGGGCCCTGGTCCTGCTCTGCTCCTGGCAGGGTGGGGTTTGCACTGAGCTTTTCCCTCAGTCCAGGAGGAACATTTTGGGGCTCCTGGATCCCTCCCTGATGCTCCTGGATCCCTTCCAGGATCCCTCCCTGGTGTCCCTGGATCTCCTTCTGTAATTTCTGGATCTCTCCCTGATGCTCCTGGATCCTTTCCTGCTATTCCTGGATCCCTTTCTATTCTCCTGGATCTCTCCTTGATCTCCCTGGATCCTTCCCTGTTGCTCCTGGATCCTTCCCTGATGTCCCTGGATCCCTTCCTGCTATTCCTGAATCCTTGATGTTCCTGGATCCCTCCCTGGTGCTCCTGGATCCTTCCTTGATTCTTCTGGATCCCTTCCTGGATCCCTGTGTGATGTCCCTGGATCCCTTCCTGATGCTCCTGGATCCCTCCCTCATGCTTCTGGATCTCTCCCTGATCTCCCTGGATCCCTCCCTGATGTCCCTGGATCCCTCCCTGATGTTCCTGGATCCCACCCTGATGCTCCTGGATCCCTTCCTGCTATTCCTGGATCCTTGATATTGCTGGATCCCTCTCTGCAATTCCTGGACCCCTTCTTGATGCACCTGGATCCTTTCCTGGATCTCTCCCTGCTATTCCTGGATCCCTCCCTGATGTTCCTGGATCCTTTCTTGATGTCCCTGGATCCCTCCCTGGGGCTCCTGGATCCCTCCCTCGTGATTCTGGATCCCTCTCTATTCCCCTGGATCCTTTCCTGATGCTCCTGGATCCCTTCCTGCTATTCCTGGATCCTTGATATTCCTGGATCCCTCTCTGCAATTCCTGGATCCCTTCTTGATGTTCCTGGGTCCCTCCCTGGTGCTCCTGGATCCTTTCCTGGATCTCTCCCTGCAATTCCTGGATCCCTCCCCGAGGAGAGCAGGGACGTTCCCCAAATCCTGCTGGGAAGGGGGAGCACCCTTGAGACGATGGATCAGGGAAGAAAATCCTCCAGGGAAATGATGGATCCCAGCGATGCTCGTTAGGATGGAGCCCAATAATTAATCACTCAAATTAACCTGTTGGGATTTTTTTCCCCATCTGAGCCTTTGCCTGGGAGTTTTCCTGACATCCCAGGAATTTCTGTGGGGTTGGTTTGGGCTTCCCCGCATCCATCCCATCCCCAAACATCGGGAATTTGCATTTCAGGCTTATTTTTGAAGGGTGAATTTTGAGGTTGGCGTTGAAAAACCAGCCAAGAAAAAGAGGGAGCAAAACCCCTCAGCTGCAAACGGCCATAAAACCCACACTGCGAAAATTATCATAAATATTTAATTTATTTATTTATTTCATTTATTATTTATTAATTTATTTATTCCTCTGGCATAGGAATTCCTATAGGAAGCGCTCTGCTCTGTGCGTGGAAGACGCCTGTGCTTATTTACAAATGCCACGTTGATTTTTCCCTCCTCCCTCCCCACCTCCCAAAAGAAAAAAAAAACCTGAAAAATAAATGTACAGTACAGATTCCTATGGCTCCTGGGGCCGGGAAACTCCCGAGGAACATCTCGGGAGTCCTTTCCCGAAGAAATGCGGGCAGCAGGGATTAAAAAAAGAACAATAAAAAGAGATTTCATGCTTGGATCCATGTCAGGAGAGGCTGCAAGGAATTCCAGGCTGGAATCAGGAAAATCGATGGCGTGGAGCAAAATCCCAAAGCAAAACCTGAGGTTTGAGCGGGGCTTGGTTGAGTCAGGATTTGCTGCTGACCCGGCTTGGTTTTTGCTGGTTTTTTGTGCGTTATTGCATAGGAAAAACCTGGAAAAACAGGAGAAATCTGAGGGATGGGAGTCAGTCCAAGCTCGCTTTTCTATAATTAATATTTTTCTACGTATCTCAGTGTCAGATTCTCCCTCTGGATTTATGCTGGAATAAAACAAAGCTGGAATTCCACCCTTGTCTTGACACCCCTGATCATTTCCAGAGCAGGGAAGAATCCCAACTTATTTAAAATCCTTAAATGCATCCCTCACGTGGCCACCACAAATCCTTGTGCAAAAATAAAGTTACATTCACGAGCTGCCCTTGGAGTCCCACCAACTTCCTTGGATTTTGGGCGTTTTGTTGTGGTTTTTTTATTTGTTTATTTATTTGGGGTTTTTTGTGGGTTTTTTGTTGTTGTTGTTGCTTTGTTTTGTTTGTTTGGTTGGTTTTTGGTTTTTTTTGTGGGATTTTTTGTTTGATTTTTATTTTTATTGTTTGGTTGGGGTTTTTTGTTTTGGGTTTTTTTTGTGGGATTTTTTTTGTTTGTTTGTTTTTGGGATTTTTTTTTTTTGGTGATTTTTGTTGGTGGTTTTTTTTTTTTTTTAGGTTTGTGTTTTTTTTCTTTTGCCCAGAGCTGATCCCAAATTTGTCCTCGCCAAGGGCAGCGCTGGGGATGCAAAGGTGGAGCAGGGGAGGCTCTGCTGATGTGCAAAAACAGGAACAGAACAAAGTCAGCGTTTTCCCAAAGCTGAGGAGCTTCCCCGAGCCCACCTGGAGCTCCGTCCTTGCCAGAACATTGGGAAAAACACCGATTTTGGGGGCAGCCACAAATGATTTTGTCCTATAGGAAAACTGGGAATACCTGGAAGAAAATCCTCCCCATGGAAGGGAGAAGGGACGGCTTTGACCTGGTGATTTTCTGGGGAGAAAAATATTTTAAAAGGGATTTTTTTGGGTTTTTTTGGGTTTTTTTGGGTTTTTTTTAATCTCCTGGCTGCCCCCAGGATGCAGGAATTGCCCTGCCTGGGGACACGCACCCGAAATTCCCGGTGGGAACGTGAGCGGGGCAGCTCCGAGGGAAGTTTGGCGTGATGGGGTTAAAAAAGGAAAAAAAAAGGATTATTGCTGCTGAGAACAAATTCATCTTTCTGCCTTCCCCAGTGGCTGGAGGCTCCTTCCATGAACGCTGGGAATTCATGGCAGGGATTTGTAGGAATTCCAATGGGATCCATGTCCCAGGGATTTGTAGGAATTCTGGTGGGATCCGTGGCACAGGGATTTGTAGGAATCCTGGCAGGATTTGTAGGAATTCTGGTGGGATCCGTGGCACAGGGATTTGTAGGAATACCAGTGGGATCTGTGGGCAGGGATTTGTAGGAATTCCAGCAGGATTTTTGGCACAGGAATTTATAGGAATTCTGGTGGGATACGTGTTCAAGGATTTGTAGGAATTCCAGTGGGATCCGTGTTCAGGGATTTGTAGGAATTCTGGTGGGATCCATGGCCCAGGGAATTGTAGGAATTCCAGCAGGATCCATGTCCCAGAGATTTGTAGGAATTCTGGTGGGGTTTTTAGCACAGGGATTTATAGGAATTCTGGCGGGATCCGTGTTCAGGGATATGTAGGAATTCCGTCAGGATCTGTGTCCCAGGAATTTGTAGGAATTCCAGCAGGATTTTTGGCACAGGGATTTGTAGGATTTCCAGCAGGATCCGTGGCCCAGGGATTTGTAGGAATTCCAGTGGGATCCTTGGCACAGAGGTTTGTAGGAATTCTAGTGGGATTTGTGGCACAGGGATTTGTAGGAATTCTGATGGGATCCATGGACAGGGATTTGTAGGAATTCCAGCGGGATCCATGGACAGGGATTTGTAGGAATTCCGTCAGGATCTGTGTCCCAGGGATTTGTAGGAATTCTGGCGGAATCCTGGATGGGGAGGACGAGCTGCACCTTGCGCTGTCCAGCTCTGGCATGGATGAGCTCTGGGCCATTTTTTTGGGATTTTTCCGGGTCTGTCTGCTGGGAATTGCTGGAGCTGGGCTGGATCAGGAGGGAATTGTCGCTCCCAGTGGGATGAGGGAGGGGTGGGGTGTCCGGGCAGGGTGGCAGCGGCAGCTGGGTGACATCTGGGTGACATCTGGGTGACATCTGGGTGACACCCGGGTGACACTTGGGTGACATCCTCAGCAAGGTCAGGGCAGGCTCCGGCTCTGGGGAGAGGGAGGGGAGAGGAAATAATGAGAGAATGTGGGGGATAAATGGAGAATATGGGGGATAAATGGAGAACTCATAGGATAAATGGAGAATCTGTGGGATGAGGGAGAGAATCTATGGGATAAATGGAGAATCTGTGGAATAAATGGAGAATGTGGGGGATAAATGCAGAATATGGGGGATAAATGCTGAATATGAGGAATAAGTGGAGAATCTGAGGGATAAAATGGGAATCTGTGGGATAAATAGGGAACCTGTGGGATGAGGGAAGGAATCTGTGGGATAAATGGGGAATACGTGGGATAAATGGGAGAATCTGCGGGACAAAAGTTAGAATCTCTGGGATAAATGGGAGAATTTGTGGGATAAACGGAGCATGTGTGGGATAAAGGGAAAATCTCTGGGATAAATGGGAGAATCTTTGGGATGAGAGGATCTGAGGGGCAAATGCGGAATCTGGAGGATGAATGGAGAATCTGCGGGATAAATGGGAGAATCTGTGGGACAAATGGGATAATCTGTGGGATGAATGGGTCAATCTGTGGGATGAATGGGTCAATCTGTGGGATGAGGGAATCTGAGGGGCAAATGCAGAATCTGGAGGATGAATGGAGAATCTGTGGGACAAATGGAGAATCTGTGGGATAAATGGGATAATCTGTGGGATGAATGGAAAATCTGTGGGACAAATGGGAGTGTCTGTGGGATAAATGGGAGAATCTGTGGGACAAATGGAGAATCTGTGGGATGAATGGAAAATCATCACTCAGCTCCCCTTCCCCTGCCAAGCACCACCCCAGACACTTTGGATCAGCCCCTGAGCCCCCCCAGAACCCCCCAGAGACCCCCGGGCAGGGCTGGCACCGCCGGGGAGCTGCTCCTGGGAGAGGTGAGGAGGCACCCGAGGTGCCCCGGCGTACCGAGGGGACAGGAGGGGTCCGGGCAGAGCCGCTCCTCACACGGCCGTCTCCTGCCCCCCGCCAGCCTCTTCCTTCTTCCTCTTCATCTTGCAGAAGCCGTGGAGGCCACAGAAACAGGCGAAGGTGAACTGGGGCATCACCTGGAGCTGGAGAGGCTCGGGAGCAACTCCGGGAGACCTGGAGGGGGACAGGGAGAGGAGACAGGGCAGCAGCTGGGGGTGCAGGGACAGGGTGGGGAGCAGAGCCCCAAAATCGGGGCATCACCTTGGGCTGGGACTTCCTTCCTTCCTTCCTTCCTTCCTTCCTTCCTTCCTTCCTTCCTTCCTTCCTTCCCATTTTCCTTTCCTTTCCTTTCCTTTCCTTTCCTTTCCTTTCCTTTCCTTTCCTTTCCTTTCCTTTCCTTTCCTTTCCTTTCCTTTCCTTTCCTTTCCTTTCCTTTCCTTTCCTTTCCTTTCCTTTCCTTTCCTTTCCTTTCCTTTCCTTTCCTTTCCTTTCCTTTCCTTTCCTTTCCTTTCCTTTCCTTTCCTTTCCTTTCCTTTCCTTTCCTTTCCTTTCCTTTCCTTTCCTTTCCTTTCCTTTCCCTTCCCTCCCAAATTCCCGGGGCTGCCCAGGAGCAACTCCGGCACAAAAGGCTCAGCTGGGACTGAATTTCTTCCCCCTCTTTGTGTCCGTTTTTTTCTGCAGATAAAACAACAAACACCGTGGCCCAACAGCTGCAAAATGTGATTATGCAAATACAAGGCTGGGGAGGGGAAGGAGGGATTTAAATAAATAACAAATCCTGGCAGAAATGCTGTCCAAAGGCAAAGCTTCCTTCGCTCCCTGCTTGAATTCCCAGCTTTTCATCAAATCACAGAATCCCAGAGTGGTTTGGGTTGGGAAGGACCTTAAAGTCCATCCAGTGCCACCTCTGCCACAGGCAGGGACAACTTTGTCACCATCCCTGGGTGCTCCAAGCCCCGTCCAAGCCGGCCTTGGGCACTGCCAGGGCTGGAAGCTTCCCTGGAGAACCTCCTGACCCTTTCTGGAGAGCCCAGGCCCAGGTGGGTTGGATTGGCCACCAGGCTCAAAAATCACCAGAATCCAACCCAGCATCACCCCAGGGAAACAACTCTCCAAACACATTCCACATGGGAAAAACAAGGAGCAGAAATAGAAATTGTTTTCTCTTTCATTTCTCTCTGTGCACCTCTGTGAAAAATCCTGAGAGAGAAGAATGTGCCTGCCACAGGAATCCACTCGGAGAGGCTGCCCCGCACAAAGGAGCGGGCAGAGGCTTGAAGGAACCTACTGGAAATGCAGGTGAACCTGGTGGGCAGAAATGCTGATGTCTGACTCAGTGCAGAAGGCTGAATGGCTTCTTTATTATAACTATACTATAATACATTAATACACTATTTAAAGGAGATACTAAAACTACAAACCTACTTTTTCTAACTACCATATCTAACTGACTCACAACTCGTGACCCTCTCTCAAGAGTCCAGGTAGGTTGGACTGGTCCAGCCCCAGGTGGGTTGGATTGGCCACCAGGCTCAAACAATCCTCACCAGAATCCAACCCAGCACTCACCCCAGGTAAACAATTCTCCAAACACATTCCACATGGGAAAAACAAGGAGCAGAAATAGAAATTGTTTTCTCTTTCTTCTCTTTTTGCTCCTCTATGACTAAATCTGGAGTGAGAGAAGAATGTGCCTGCCACAGGAACCTGCTCCGAGAGGATTCCCCACACAAAGGAGCAGACGGGGGTTCCAAGGATGCTCTGAGAGGATTCCCTGCACAAAGGAGCAGACAGGGATTCCAGGGATGCTCTGAGAGGATTCTCCACACAAAGGAGAGGGGCAGGGGTTCCAAGGATGCTCCGAGAGGATTCTCCACACAAAGGAGAGGGGCAGGGGTTCCAAGGATGCTCCGAGAGGATTCCCCACACAAAGGAGCAGACAGGGGTTCCAGGGATGCTCCGAGAGGATTCTCCACACAAAGGAGCAGACAGGCGTTCCAAGGATGCTCCGAGAGGATTCCCTGCACAAAGGAGAGGGGCAGGGGTTCCAAGGATGCTCCGAGAGGATTCCCCGCACAAAGGAGAGGGGCAGGGGTTCCAAGGATGCTTCGAGAGGATTCCCCGCACAAAGGAGCAGACAGGGGTTCCAAGGATGCTCCGAGAGGATTCTCCACACAAAGGAGAGCGGGCAGGGGTTCCAAGGATGCTCCAAGAGGATTCCCTGCACAAAGGAGCAGACAGGGGTTCCAAGGATGCTCCAAGAGGATTCCCTGCACAAAGGAGAGGGGCAGGGGTTCCAAGGATGCTCCGAGAGGATTCCCCGCACAAAGGAGCAGACAGGGGTTCCAAGGATGCTCCGAGAGGATTCTCCACACAAAGGAGCAGACAGGGGTTCCAAGGATGCTCCGAGAGTATTCTCCACACAAAGGAGCAGACAGGGGTTCCAAGGATGCTCCGAGAGGATTCTCCACACAAAGGAGCAGACAGGGGTTCCAGGGATGCTCCGAGAGGATTCTCCACACAAAGGAGCAGACAGGGGTTCCAGGGATGCTCCGAGAGGATTCTCCACACAAAGGAGAGCGGGCAGGGGTTCCAAGGATGCTCCGAGAGGCTGCCCCGCCGGCCGTGGCTCCGTGTCCCCTTTGTGCAGCCGCTTTTTGTGTGAATTGTGGGGGAGCTGCCGGTGCCGAGGGGCCCGAGGGGACAGAGGAGGATAAGGGGGCACCCGAGGGGGATTGGGGGGACAGAGGCGGCCGCTAACATCCCAGCTGGAGCAGGGAACGGGAGGTGGTGACAGGGACAGTGTGGGGGTTGCTCCAGCACTACCTAACCCACCTTTGGCCCATCCTCTCCTCGCTCCGGGGTTGTTTAATAATCAAATTAAACAACGCTGTTTTTAATACCCAGAAAAGTCCCAGACCTCCCAGGCAGGTCCCCAGGGGTGCCCTGTGCCACCCCATGTCCCCGTCCCCCCCTCCACCCCCTTTTGTCAGACACAAAACCACCCCGAGAGCCTGGGGGGTCTGGCTGGGACCCCACTAGGGCCCTATTGAGATATTTGGAGGGGTTTGGAGCGCTCCGGCTTTTCAGGCTGACCCTCTGCCTCCCATTCAGGCAGGGGACAATGATGAATGAGCCCCGGAGAATGGAGGCAGCCCAGCTGAGGCCGACGCTCCTGTTCCCCTTGAAAAGGTGGAAAAAGGGATGGTGGAGGAGCAAGGAATAATGAAAAAAAAATGAAACGAGCTGGCTTGGGCGAGCTCTGGCTGATTTGCAAGGGTTGGGCAGCCCCACGCTGCCCTTTCCATTCAAGGGAGAAGATCCTGGGGATAAAAACTCGGCTGCAGCCGAGAAAATGAGTGGAGCATTAAAAATGTGAAGCTGGAGAATTCCCTTCAGTCAACTGCATAACCCCGGGCCATGTTTGTCACTGTCACGGTGATGAATTGGGAGCTGGCTGCAATCAGCCCGCTCACTTTCAGAATGTCGCTTTCCCCGAGCCCGGAAAAATGTCTTTTTGAAGCAGCTGGACCTAATCTGTTCCTTAACCCAGCAATTCCCATTTTCCTGGCGTTTCCAAGCTCCCGGCTCCAGGAGGGAAGGGCAGCAGGGGTGGCTCGGCTCTGGTGATGCTCCCGGTGACACCAGTGGCCGCCAGCTGCTGGTGGAATGTTCAGGCACCAGGAGCTTCCATTCCAGCTGATTTTTCTCCCTTAGCATTTGTATTTCTGGGAGATGCCCTCGAATTAACTTTTTAGGGAATCTTTTGGGGGAAAAAACAAGTTTTGCATTAGAATTCCCAGGTTTCAGAGCTGCCTTTTGCTGCCAGCGCGCTGGGCTCTTTCCTTGGGAAAAGAGATTATTTGCAGTGGAAATCCAGGCTGTGTTTTTTGCAGGGAGCAGAATGGAATTAAATTATTTGTGATGAAACGGAGGGGAAAAAATTTCATTTGCCTTTCATGATAACTGCTCCACTCGTACCCACGGCCACATGCACAGGCAAGGATTTTAGGAGGGACTGATGATTTTGGGATCGTCAGCCTGGTTTTTAAAATCCACTGAGCAGAACAACCATGGAAGAGTCACAGCTGGGCTTTGCAGGGATTCATTTCCAAATCCCAGGCAAAACTCTGTGCATGGAGCATCCCCATCTCCCAGAAAAGCCCAGGATTTGGTTGCTCTGCTCAGTGGATTTTAAAAACCAGGTTGACGATCCCAAAATCATCAGTCCCTCCTAAAATCCTTGCTTGTGGATGTGGCTGTGGGTACGGATGGAGCAGTTATCATGAAAGGCAAATGAAATCTTTTTTCTCCTCCTCCATTTCATCACAAATAACTTAATTCCATTCTGCTCCCTGCAAAAAGAAACATCTGGGCCTTGCAGGGATTCGTTTCCAAATCCAGGGCTTTTCTGGGTGATGGGGATCCTCCATGCACAGTTTTGCCTGGGATTTTTCATTCCTTTGATTTTTAAGCATCCAAATCTCAGCTCCTGCCTCCCAGAACTCTCTGTTGGGACATCCTCTCCCTGTGTGGACACAACCCCTTCCCCACACTCCTCCTCATCCTCCTCCCAGACACAAATTCCATTCAATTTAGCATTTTTTCCAGCCAACTTTTCGAACCCATTATTTCCTCGCCTGCCTTTTTACTTCCTCCTCACCCCCAGCCAAAAAAAACCAAAATAAAACAACCAAAAAAAACCCCCAAAAAACAAAAAAACAAATAAAAACCACCAAAAAACTCGGACATTTTGCTGCTTACAACCAATCCTGAGCCAAGCCCCACTTCAAAGCTGCTTCTCTAATGAGCAGCCGAGCATTAAAAACCCAACAACGGAGGAGCCAGAGGAGGGGATAAAACCGACCTGCAAAGCAGCACCACCGCTTTAAGGGGAGATAATGAAGGGAGAAGATGTTGCCTGGCATGTTTGCAGAGAATCGCTAATTAAAACATCGCTTCTGTAAAGTCTGCTGATGCCATTGATTCTTCCCCCCACGCAGTTAATTTGCTGCTGGCGAGGCAAAGTCGCCAGGGTCCTCATTATAAAAATTTCACTGGCTGCAGCTAATGGTTGTAATTAATAGGTGCAATAAATTTCAAATGGGCAGCCGGGGTGTTCATTAGCTCGGGGCTGACTCAGCACCGGTGGCCTCAGCAGTTCCTAAATAATCCATTCCCAGGCAGCCCAGAGGAGGAGGAGGAGGAGGAAGAGGAAGGTGCTCGGTGGCACAACCGGTGCAGCCCTAGTTCCCCACCCAGGGTGCGGGGACTCAAAATGTCCCTCAGACATTTTTGGAGGTTCCAGGCCCAGGTCAGAAGCATTTGAGACCCTGGCACAGCTGGAAACAGCTGTGATTTTGGGTTTGAGCCATGGAATGAGTTACCAACCTTGCAGGAAGAACAAGAAGTCACAAAAGTTTAGATATTATAGTAGAAGTAGTCACAAAGTAGAGGGAAGAATTTCTGAGTGCTGTACAGGGGGTTTGGTTTTGTCCATGGGGGTCAGAGGTTTAAGATGGATTTGGGATCTGGGCCTGCCCTGTCCTCCCTCTTTCTCCTTCCTCACCTCCATGTTCTTGGTGATGTTGGCACTCACAGATTGGTTTAGAGTAGAAAATCACCATTTAATATAGGTAATAGGCATTGGGGAAAACTGTAACCATGTAACACGTAATGTACCATATAAAAGATAGAAAATCACCATTTAATATAGGTAATAGGCATTGGGGAAAACTGTAACCATGTCACACGTAATGTACCATATAAAAGACAGCAGCAGCCCTGGGTGGGAGAGAAGAAGCAGTCGGGGTCAGAGAGGATGTCAGGGTGTGTGTGTGCCTCTGCCTGAGCTGTGAGCAAACCACAGCAGCCCCAGGAGAAAATCTTTTAGAAAACTTGCAATAAACTGCCTTGAGACCAACAACAGAGACTGCTGAGCCTTTCTTGGGAAGCACAGCTTGGAGGAGAGACTTTTCCATCACACGAAGCCACCCCCGACCTAGGGTGGGCTTTGACACCAGGGCAGAGCTGCAGAAATAATTCCCGGATGTGAAAAATGCATATTGTATGGCTCTACGCAGATAGATATGATATGTATTTTGTTACATTGATTAGTTGTGCTTTTGTAGTTAAAATGAAGACTTCAGTAGTTAAAAAAAAAATTATGGAGAGACTCTGTATGTGGGGGGCGAAGTTTTAGGGATTTCTTTTAGGAATTAAATACTCGCTTTGAGGAACACCTGAATCTTCCAAAAGAGAAAAATATATAGCTTCTTATCAGAAAAAAACTAATTTCTTCAAGCCTTACTCAAACTCAAAGATGCCAGGGGATTAAAGGAAACAGTTGACACACAACAGACAGAGTTTCTTCTTTAAAATAAAGTATATGCATAACCATAAAGAATGTATGAATATACAAGTATATTGTTTTAAAAATAATTCCTTTCTTCACAAAACATACTTTTCGTGACTTAGTGTCCGAGTGCACCCAGACATCCATAATTCTTTGCCTTTTATTGTCTTATAATTGTCTTAACTCTAAACTTTATTACTCTAGTTGTATTAATATTTTTATAACCATTTTATTATTATTAAACTTTAAAAAATTTTTAAAACCAAGTGATCGGGGTTTTTCACACCGGATTTGTGTCTTTTTTGTGTCTCTTTTTTATTTTATTGTCCCACCAGTGCAAAGCTCCCCTCAGCTTTTCCCAAAAGCCGAAATTTGGGGTGGGATCAGCGCTGGGGGAACCCTGTGAGGCAAAACATCCAACGATAACACCTCAAACCCAGCCTGAGAATTTGGGATTTAACATGGATTTTAATTTCCTTTTTCTTCTCTGAGCATCCTGAGCCAGGACTGAGCTCCCAAACCCCCCCAGGCTCCTGCTGAGCATCGTTCCCCCCTGGAAAATCCCATGTGAACACCAACCCTCCCTGAGGGCCGCAGCTTTGATGAAAAACTCAGTTTTTCTGCTCATTAGCATCTGGCTGTAATTAAAATATTCATAATTGGCAGTCTTCTCCCAAATTATCCCCTGGCACTGGAGGCAGTGGGGCTGGGTGACCCAGCGGGAAGGAGCCAGTGCTTCCCTGCACTCCCCGTCCTAATCCTGGATGGAATTTGGGAACTGCTGCCTCTGTGCTTCCACATTCCAGAATTTGGGAGCTGCTGCCCCTGTGCCTGCACATTCCAAAATTTGGGATTAATTTGGGACCTGCTGCCCCTGTTCTTGCACATTTCTGAGTCAGAATTTTGGAGCTGCTGCCCTAAGCCCGCACATTCCAAAATTTGGGATGAATTTGGGACATGCTGTCCCCGTTCTTGCACATTCCTGAGACAAAATTTGGGAGCTGCTGCCCTGAGCCCGCACATTCCAAAATTTGGGATGAATTTGGGACATGCTGTCCCCGTTCTTGCACATTCCTGACACAAAATTTGGGATCTGCTGCCCTGAGCCCGCACATTCCAAAATTTGGGATGAATTTTGGAGCTGCTGTCCCCATTCTTGCACATTCCTGAGACAAAATTTGGGAGCTGCTGCCCTGAGCCCGCACATTCCAAAATTTGGGATGAATTTTGGAGCTGCTGTCCCCGTTCTTGCACATTCCTGAGACAAAATTTGGGATCTGCTGCCCTGAGCCCGCACATTCCAAAATTTGGGATGAATTTTGGAGCTGCTGTCCCCGTTCTTGCACATTCCCGAGCCAAAATTCGGGCTGCTGCCCGCAGGGGCGGCTGTGGCATCTCGGGGGGCTCCGTGCCGGGACAATTCCCACTGCTGGCAGGACAGGCCCGAGCCTCTCCTGGTTTTGGGATGCCTCCCTCCCTGCCGGCACTCATTAGCTGTAATTAGCATTCATTAGCTGTAATTAATGCTCTCCACCATCACTCCTGGGAGCCCAGGAAGGATCTGGGGTCTCTGGAGGGATCTGGCTACTCCACAATTTGAATTTTCCGGGTGTTTTTGGGGACAGAACCACCTGGGCACGCCTTGGAACGGCTCCTGCTCCATCTCCTCCCAGCCCGGCGCTGGGATGTTCTGGAATTTCCAGGGTTTTTTCAAAACAAGCCAAATTCTCCAAATCCTTGGAAAATTCCTGCCCGATCCCGCTTTTTCTGTGCTGCCAGGAATGGGCTTGGCTGAGCCCGGCCCTGGCGCTAAAGGAAAGGTGCCAGGGAGGTGATGGCAGCCCGGGCTGGGGGCTCACCTGGAGCTGAGATTGCACACCTGGAATTGGGAGCTCACCTGGAGCTGGAAGCTCACCTGGAGCTGGGAGTTCACACCTGGAGCTGGGGGTTCACCTGGCACTAGGGGCTCACCTGGAATTGGGAGCTCACCTGGAGCTGGGGGTTCACACCTGGAGCTGGGGGCTCACCTGGAGCTGGGGGCTCACACCTGGAATTGGGAGCTCACCTGGAGCTGGGGGCTCACCTGGAGCTGGGGGCTCACACCTGGAATTGGGAGCTCACCTGGAGCTGGGGGCTCACCTGGACCTGGGAGTTCACACCTGGAGCTGGGGGCTCACCTGGAGCTGGGGGTTCACACCTGGAGCTGGGGGTTCACACCTGGAATTGGGAGCTCACCTGGAGCTGGGGGCTCACCTGGAGCTGGGGGCTCACACCTGGAATTGGGAGCTCACCTGGAGCTGGAAGCTCACCTGGAGCTGGGGGTTCACACCTGGAATTGGGAGCTCACCTGGAGCTGGGGGCTCACCTGGAGCTGGGGGCTCACACCTGGAATTGGGAGCTCACCTGGAGCTGGGGGCTCACCTGGACCTGGGAGTTCACACCTGGAGCTGGGGGCTCACCTGGAGCTGGGGGTTCACACCTGGAGCTGGGGGTTCACACCTGGAATTGGGAGCTCACCTGGAGCTGGGGGCTCACCTGGACCTGGGAGTTCACACCTGGAGCTGGGGGCTCACCTGGAGCTGGGGGTTCACACCTGGAGCTGGGGGTTCACACCTGGAATTGGGAGCTCACCTGGAGCTGGGGGCTCACCTGGAGCTGGGGGCTCACACCTGGAATTGGGAGCTCACCTGGAGCTGGAAGCTCACCTGGAGCTGGGGGCTCACCTGGAGCTGGGGGCTCACACCTGGAATTGGGAGCTCACCTGGAGCTGGGGGCTCACCTGGAGCTGGGGGCTCACACCTGGAGCTGGGGGCTCACCTGGAGCTGGGAGTTCACACCTGGAACTGGGGGCTCACCTGGAGCTGGGGGTTCACACCTGGAGCTGGGGGCTCACACCTGGAATTGGGAGCTCACCTGGAGCTGGAAGCTCACCTGGAGCTGGGGGTTCACACCTGGAGCTGGGGGTTCACACCTGGAGCTGGGGGCTCACACCTGGAGCTGGGGGCTCACCTGGAGCTGGGGGCTCACACCTGGAGCTGGGGGTTCACCTGGCACTAGGGGCTCACCTGGAGCTGGGGGTTCACACCTGGAGCTGGGGGCTCACACCTGGAGCTGGGGGCTCGCTGCTTTTATTGGATTGGTTTTTCCTTTGGCACTGCCAGGGGATCAGAGACCACCAAAACTCCTGCCCGGATCTGCTTCGCCCACAGCACACCCCAAAACATCAAACAGGATATTTGGGGTTATCCCATCCCTGGAAGCATCCAAGGTGGGGCTGGACAGGGTTTGGAGCAACCTGGGATGAGCTTTAAGGTTCCTTCCCACCAAACCATTCCAGGGATCCCCGAGGTGGCAGCAGGGAGAGGATTTGGCCTCTCCACCACAAAGTTTGGGGTGCAAGGAAGCAAAACGGCCAAACCCAAGCTGGTTTTGGTGGCTTGGCCCCGCTCTCCTCTCCTTGGCACCCTTATTCCAGGATCCCGTCTGGAGCCCAATCGCATTTGGAGAGCCCTCATTCCAGGATCCCGATCCCATTTGACATCGCCATTCCAGAATCCCCATCCCGTCCTCATTCCAGGACCCCAATCCTTTTTGGAGCCCTCATTCCAGGATCCCAATCCCATTTGGAGCCCCCATTCCAGGGTCTCGATCCCCTTTGGAGCCCCCATTCCAGGGTCTCGATCCCCTTTGGAGCCCAATCCTGTTTGGAGCCCTCATTCCAGGGTCCCAATCCCACCCTCATTCCAGGGTCCCGATCCCATTTGGATCCTCCATTCCAGGGTCCCAATCCAGTTTGGAACCCCCATTCCCGGATCCCGATCCCGTTTGGAACCCCCATTCCCAGATCCTGATCCCATTTGGATCCCCCATTCCCAGATCCTGATCCTGTTTGGAGCCTGATCCCATTTGGATCCCCCATTCCAGGGTCCTGATCCCAATCCCATTTGAATCCCCCATTCCAGGATCCTGATGCCAATCCCATTTGGAACCCCATTCCCGGATCCTGATCCCGTTTGGATCCCCCATTCCAGGATCCCGATCCCGTTTGGATCCCCCATTCCAGGATCCCGATCCCGATCCCATTTGGAACCCCATTCCCAGATCCCGATCCCGTTTGGAGCAGCCCCGGGGCGGGGGCGGAGGGGCCAAGCCAAGCGTGTCCCCCTGAATGCCTCGGGGCGGGCACAGTCATGGGTGAATTTTCTGAATGAGCAAATCCTCATTAAAAAATAATTAAAACAGCCTGGCGAGATTGGCTTAACTCCTTTCATTTTGATGGCTGGTGTTTGGTTTTGATGATTTATGTGCCAGCTCTCCTGCTCTCATTGTTGGAACTCCTGGGATTTCATGATTTTCTTCCTTCCACACCTCCTTGAGTCATGGGATTACAGCTGAACCTCAGCTTTTTTTTCCTTTTTTTAAATTTTTTTCCCCTCTATTATTTTTAAAGATGCATTCCTGGCTGGTGAAATAAACTTGAAAGCCTGACACCCAAATGAGTCAAAGCTCAGGAAGTGAGAAAAGAACTAAAGAAGAGAGAAATTGCTCCTTTCCTGCTTGGAGAGGGGGGTGGAACCCCGAGGGATGGTGGGGTGCTCGTGGAGGTGGCGGGGGCTGCAGGAATGGGGTGGGGGCTGTGGGAATGAGGTCTGTGGGGTGGGATCTGTGGGAATGGGGTCTGTGGGGTGGGATTTGTGGGGTGGGATCTGTGGGAATGGGATTTGTGGGGTGGGATCTGTGGGAATGGGGTCGGTGGGGTGGGATTTGTGGGGTGGGATCTGTGGGAATGGGGTCGGTGGGGTGGGATTTGTGGGGTGGGATCTGTGGGAATGGGGTCTGTGGGGTGGGATTTGTGGGGTGGGATCTGTGTAAATGGGGTCAGTGGGATTTGTGTAAATGGGGTCTGTGGGGTGGGATTTGTGGGGTGGGATCTGTGGGAATGGGGTCTGTGGGGTGGGATTTGTGGGGTGGGATCTGTGTAAATGGGGTCAGTGGGATTTGTGTAAATGGGGTCTGTGGGGTGGGATTTGTGGGGTGGGATCTGTGGGAATGGGCTCGGTGGGGTGGGATTTGTGGGGTGGGATCTGTGGGAATGGGCTCGGTGGGGTGGGATTTGTGGGGTGGGATCTCTGTAAATGGGGTTTGTGGGATAAGATCTGCAAGAACAGGGTTTGTGGGATGGGATCAACAGGAATGGGGTCCGTGGGGTGGGATCTGCAGGAACAGGGTCCATGACAGTGGGATCTGCAGGAATGAGGTCAGTGGGATGGGATCCGTGAGGTGGGGTCTGTGGGATGTGGTTTGTTGAAACGGGGTCTGTGAGATGGGATCTGTGGGGTGGAGGTTGTTAAAAATGGGACCTGTGGGATGGGATCTGCAGGAACGGGGTCCATGACAGTGGGATCTGTAGTAATGGGGTCTGAGATGGGGTCAGCGGGAATGGGATCTGTGTGATGGGATCTGTGGGGTGGGGTCCGTGGGATGGGGTTTGTTTATATGGGGTCTATGAGATGGGATCTGTGGGGTGGGGTTTGTGTAAATGGGGTCTGTGGGGTGCGATCTGCAGGAACAGGGTCCATGACAGTGGGATCTGCAGGAATGGGGTCTGTGGGGATGGGGTCAGCAGGAATGGGGTCTGTGGGGTGGGATCTGCAGGAATGGGGTCTGTGGGGTGGGATCTGTGGGGTGGGGTTTGTGAAAATGGGGTCTGTGGGGTGGGATCTGCAGGAATGGGGTCTGTGGGGTGGGATCTGTGGGGTGGGGTTTGTGAAAATGGGGTCTGTGGGGTGGGATCTGCAGCACCCCCTCCTCTCCCACTCCCCAGACCACTGAGTTTGCCTTTGCACATTTACAAAGCCCCGATTTGCCAAGCCCTGCCCTGGAATTAAACCCGTCCTCCTCCCCTGCTCCTGGCCACCTCCTCCTGTCCCCACCCTGGTGACAGCGGCCACGGCCCCCTGGGAGCTGTGGGGACAATCCCGGGTGGCCCCAGCTCTGCTGGGGCTGAGGTGCCCAAACTTCCCCAAACCCCTTTTCCCTTTGCTCAGGGCTGCTGCCACCCCCTGGGCAGTGCCCACAACCCTGGGAATGCCCTCGGGAATGCCCTCGGGAATGCTCTCGGGAATGCCCTTGGAGATGCCCTTGGAAATGCCCTTGGAGATGCCCTTGGAAGTGCCCTTGGCCTCTTCCTGGCCCTTTTGTTCCGGGGGAAGCAGGTGGGGATGCTTTGAACCGTGTGGGAAAAGCTCCAAAATGCCAAAAACTAAAGAAAGCAATCACTCCCTGGGCGGTGCTGAACGGGGACAGCCCCGCCACCCCTGGGCGCCTTTTGTGTCCCCACCCCTCCGGTGAGGCCCTGCAAGGCTTCAGTGCCCCCTTTCACCCGTTGTTGGACCCCAAATGAATCCCGGCAGCTCCGAGGGGGCTCGGGGAGGCGGTGCGGAGGTGCTCGGAGTCCCTCCTCTGTGTAGCCCATGGCTTTTCGCCCTACATGAGTTCGGGAAAGCAATCACATAGGAATAAAAAGCCATAAACCACAGCAGAGGGCTGAGCGGGATGAGGCAGCGCTCTTGGGGAACAGGGGAGGGAAAAGGGAAAGGAGAATGGGGGGAAAAACAGTTTTTTGGGGTCCCTTCCTGTGACCAGCTGAGAGAACAACCAGGCTGGGCTCCCACTCCAAAACCAGGGTAGATTCCCATCCCAAAATCAGGGTGGATTCCCACCCCAAAACCAGGCTGGGCTCCCACCCCAAAACCAGGCTGGGTTCTCATCCCAAAACCAGACTAGGTTACTACTACAAAAACAGGCTGGGTTCCCATCCCAAAACCAGGCTGGGCTCCCATCCCAAATCCAGGTCGTGTTCTCATCCCAAAACCAAGCCAGGTTCTCTTCCCAAAACCAGGCTGGGCTCCTATCCCAAAACCGTCTGGGTTCTTATCCCAAACCCCCCTCAGCCCCATGGGGTGGCTTCTCCTGGGTTATCCCGGGTCAGGAGCAGCAAGCCCAGCCTGGAATTTTCCCTCTCTGAGCAGGAGCTGACCCCAGGACCTTCCCGTGAGGAGCTGGGATTGCAGGGCCAGCCCCAAACCACGGTGCCACCCTGGAATTCACGGCAGGAGCAGCATGGAATGGTTGATTTCCCCTCTCCAGGCATCCTGGCCATGGCCCCACCTGATCCCTGGCAGAATCCTTTCCTCTGTGCCATTCCAGCATCCCAGCAAACCCCACAAACCTGGAGCTGCACAAATCCCCACCTGCAGATCCCACGCATCCCTCTCCGAGGAGGAGCTGCTGGAGCCCTCAGGATAAATCCCATTTTTTTAGGGTTTCACCTCGGGGTGCAGCCTCACCCCGCCCCGCAGAAGAAAACCCTGCAGATTTCCTTTTGAAAATGTGACTTTTAGGGCCACCAAAAGGAGCGGGTGGCCCCACTGCCCCCAGAGCTCACCTGGCTGCAGGGGCGGCGGGTGCTCGGCCAGGTTCACCCAACAGAGCTGCCTTTGTGGGCTCAGACAAAGGCCCAAAGAAAGGTCTGCCTGCCAACCCTCCTCCCCCGCGGCCTTTTCGGGGGAGTTTCCATCTCTGGAGCCACCAAAATTGGCGCTCGGGACAAGGTGACGCGTTTCAGGGTGGCAGCAGCTCCGCCGGGAGTGGGACACAGCTCTGATCCTTCAGGAATCCTTGGGAAGCTCCTGGGGTGGCCCTGGGAGAGCTCCGGCCTCGGCCTCTGCTCCCTCCCCCTGCCGGGACCGCCTTCATCAGCGGCGGTTAATTTGTTAATTAATTTGTTAATTGTCGGGAGCTGATGAGCTCAGGGTGGGATATTCCCTTCCTGGCTGGAATCCTTGGAGCTCCAAGGTTTCCAGAACTCCAAGGTTCTCAGAAATCCAGGTTCTCAAAACCCCAGGATCTCAGAATTCCAGGTTCTCAAAACCCCAGGATCTCAGAACTCCAGGCTTTCAGAACTCCAGGATCTCAGAGCTCCAAGATCTTCTGAACTCCAGACTCTCAGAGCTC
This sequence comes from Lonchura striata, assembly GCF_050655825.1. Taxonomy (NCBI): domain Eukaryota; kingdom Metazoa; phylum Chordata; class Aves; order Passeriformes; family Estrildidae; genus Lonchura; species Lonchura striata. The sequence goes on along the minus strand of NC_140728.1, from coordinate 4,730,539 downwards.
CAGGCTCTCAGAAATCCAGGGTTCTCAGAACTCCAGGCTCTCAAAGCTCCAGACTCTCAGAAATCCAATGTTTTGAGAACTCCAGGCTCTCAGAAATCCAAGTTTTTCAGAGCTATAAGCTCTTATAAACCCAGGCTCTCAGAACTGCAAGGTTCACAGAGCTCCAGGCTCTCAGAACTCCAGGCTCTCAGAAATCCAAGGTTTTCAGAGCTCCAGGCTCTCCACACCGCAGAAGGAGGGAGGGAGGGATTCTGCTGTGGTTTGCAGAGAACATGACTTTGACCTACAAAGTGAGTTCCCAGAGCAGGGCAGCTCCGAGCTGGAGTTTTCCCAAGGTTTTCCCTCTTTTATCTCCCTCGGGCCACTGGATGGGAAGCTGTGACACGGCCACGGGCCCACCAGCCCCTCCCCAGGAGGGCGTCCCCCCCTCCTGGTATCCCAAAACACGGCGCTGCTCTGGAGCATCCCAAAATTCACCCTTGGCAGCAGGTTCTGTGCTGGGAAGATCTTTTGGGGAACCCTCCAGGTGTGGGGGGCACACCAGGCCCCCCACATGGGTCCCTGCCCTGTGTGTCCAGTACACACCCAGACCCTACGGAACAGCCCCAGTCCCTATGGAACAGTTCCAAATCCCATGGATCAGCCCCAATCCCTATGGATCACCCCCAAACCCTATGGAACAACCCCAATCCCTATGGAACAGCCCCAAACCCTACGGAACAGCCCCAGTCCCCATGGATTAGCCTCAATCCCTATGGAACAGTCCCAAACCCTACGGAACAGCCCCAGACCCTACGGAACAGCCCAAATCCCTATGGATCAGCCCCAGACCCCATGGATCAGCCCCAGTCCCTGTGGATCAGCCCCAATCCCTATGGATCACCCCCAGTCCCTATGGATCACCCCCAGTCCCTACGGAACATCTCCAATCCCTATGGGTCACCCCTAATCCCTAAGGGTCAGCCCCAGTCCCTATGGAACAGCCCAAACCCTATGGAATTGCTCCAATCCCGATGGATCACGCCCATTCCCTATGGAACAGCCCCAATCCCTATGGATCAGCCCCAAATGCTATGGATCACCCCCAGTCCCTATGGATCAGCCCCAAACCCTACAGAACAGTCCCAGTCCCTACAGATCACCCCAAATCCCTTTGGATCAGCCCCAGTCTCTACAGATCACCCCAAATCCCTTTGGATCAGCCCCAGTCCCTACAGATCACCCCAAATCCCTTTGGATCAGCCCCAGTCCCATCATGAAGATGACGAACCCATCCCTCTCTCCTTGGTGGCTGTTCAGCCCGTGGCCCTGCGGCACCCGAGGCCTCCCCGCGGCGGTGGCACCTGGCAGGGCACGGGCGGCAGTGCCCGGCACGGGCACACGTGTCCATCCCGGTGCCACCGAGCCCGGCCACGCCGCAGGGACCCCAGGAGCGCCCGGAGCCGCCGGCCGAGCGCGCTGAGCTCACCTTTGGCAGCGTGGCACGGCCTCCGGTGCCAGCGGGGACAGGCTGGCACGGCAGCGCCCCGGTGCCATCGGCCTCGCCGTCCTCTCCTCCCCGAGCCCCGCGGCTGCTCGCGGGGGGCTCTTTGGGACCCCCCCAAGCTTTTGTGCCGCTGCCACCCCCGAGCTGCGGGCACATGGCTGAGATGGTTGTGCTGCTCGGGGCTGGGAGCGGAGGGAGGGAAGCGGGAGGGAGGGAAGGAGGGAGGGAGGGAGCGGGGTCAGGTATTTCTCCATCCCCGGCTCCGCAGGGCCGCTAACAAAGGCGCTATTGAACTGCAGCCGCTCTGGTCTGCGAAGCAGAAACCTCTCGTATCTCCTCCGGTGCCTTTGATCTGCCTCCCCCGGTGGGATGGAGATTACTCATGTCCTGCTGCTCGGGCACCGCTGCCAGCGTGCCACCGAGGGGGACAGACCGCCGCGGCTCGGGGGATGTCCCAGCAGCATCATCGCCCCTCTCCTGCGCTCGCTGTGCGCCCCCAAACCCTCCCGTCCCGCCGATCCCAAACTTGGGGGGACCCGCGCGCTGCTCGGCCAAGCGCAGGGCCGGGAGGAGCCGCGCTCTGCGCCTCGCATTCCTCTCCTGTAATTAAAGCCGGTGCGCTGGGCGGAGGGGGAATTTCCCAAAGGGTTTTACTGGCGTCTGGACAAGGGTCAGACAATGAGAACATTTGACAGGGTGCCCAAATCCGCCGTAGCTTGGATACGCTCAAAGCCTCCCCCGTGCTCCTCGTCCCAGGCGCTGCTTTAGGGGAGGTTTGGGCAGGTTGGGAGGTGGACACGGCTTGGGGACTCTCACAAAACCCCCACAGCCCTCAACTCAGCCAGGCTGCCCCAAAAATGCCAACGCTTGAGCAGCACGAACCCCGGCAGCGCATTCCCTGGGCCGGGACGCCAAACGCACCTTGGAGACTCCCAGCGCTCGGATCGATGCTTTAAAAAGTGCTTTGCTGCCTTCAGCAGGTCCCTGCTGGGGATCCAGGGGCACTGGGGGCTTATCCTGGTTTTTCTGGTCCCGGGGGATGTTTGGGATGCTCTGACAACTGCCCAGAAGCCATCCCAGCCCCCCAAAAGCCTTTGGAACTCTCACTCCCTCCTGCCTCTCCGCTTTGCACAAATCCCTGGATGCACCCAGAGAAGTTCCACTGGGAATCTCCTCTGGAGCAGGGAGGCCCCTGGGGTGCCCCAAACCACCCCAAAACCACCCCAAAACCACCCATGGAGCTCAGGAGGATCCTCCACAGAGCCCAGCGTCATTCCTGAGGCTCATTCCCGCTTTTCCCAGCTCCCTGCCCGTGCCCCAGTGTGGGGAGAGCCCAGGACGGGTGCAGAGCCTGTCTGGGGCTGCCCCTCATGAGAGATGGACACAAAAAATAACCCAGAGAGCCGGGATGGACAGGAGGGATGGACAGATGGACAGACAGATGGACGGACGCTCCAGAGCAGAGCCTGGAACACCTCGTTTTCCACCGAGATCCGCACCAGTTTCATCCCAAGGAGGTGGAACCAGCCTCAGTTTTGGGGGATCAGTCCAGCTCCCCCTCCCCAGCCCTATCAGGCCCCAATTCCTGGCGGATTTTTAAACTTTACCCCTCGGATTTTGGGGAGCAGCCCAAGGCAGAGCTTGGGCAGGGATCCATTCCCAAGCTGTCTGGCTCCAGCCCAGCCAGATGAGGTCTCCTAATCACATTCCCGAGGAGCTCGGGATCACGAACCGGGGATTTAGAGAATATTTGTCATTGCTACAAAGTCATTTCCCAGCCTCTCCCTCCTTCTACCCAGACTTTTGGGTTTCATGGGAACATCTCCCATGGAAAAGAGAGCTCTGGGAGCTTCCCTGCGGAGCCGAGGGTGAGACCACGGTGTTGGAACACTCCAAGTGTCCCTCAGACATTTTTGGAGGTTCCGTGCCCAGGTCAGAAGCATTTGAGACCCTGGCACAGCTGGAAACAGCTGTGATTTTGGGTTTGAGCCATGGAATCATTTACCAACCTTGCAGGAAGAACAAGAAGTCACAAAAGTTTAGATATTATAATAAAAATAGTCATAAAGTAAAAAGAAGAAATTTAAAATACTCTACAGGGGGGTTTTACTTTTGTACATAGAGGTCAAAAATTTTAAGATAGAAGAATTTGAGTCTGTCCTATCCTCCCTCTTTCTTCTTCCTTACCTCCATATTCTTAATAATATTAACACTCATAAATTCATTTAAAATAATAAACCCCACCATTTAATATAAATAATAAACATTAAAAACTATAAACATTTAACACATAATATACCATATAAAAAATAACAACCCAAAACAAACAAAACCCACAAAACCTAAAAAATAAAAAATCAAAATTATATATACACCTCTACCTATATTACTAAACAAACCACAACAACCCCAAAAAAACCCTTTTAAATAGCTTACAATAAACTACCTTAAAACCAGACAACAAAAAACTTCTAAACTTTTTTTTTAAAAACACAAATTAAAAGGAATTTTTTTTTCCCCACACAAAACCACCCACAACCTGAAATAAACTCCAACACCCATCAGGATGCTCCTGCCCACCCCTCTCCAGGAGCACGGGCGTTGCTCCCTGGCAGCCCAGAAAATGTTTTCCTTTTCCAGTGGGAATTCCGGGCTTTCCCTACATCAGGAATTTTGTTGGAGAAGTGGGGCTGGTGAGCTGCTGAGGGGACAGAGCTGTCCCCACACCGGGCAGCCCCACAGGAGTGGCTTTTCCTCGGTGCCTGATATAAAAAGTATAAAATATTTTATATTTTGCATCTCCGGTTCGTTTGTCCCGCTCAGCTTCAGACACAAAACCAGCCTGGAGGAGCTGCAGCCTTTCCTTCCCACTTTTCCATCTGGAGCAGCGTGCCACTTCCAGCCCTCCTTTCCCTCTTCCCCGCATGATTTATTTTAGGTGAAAAGGTTTTTCTTTTTACCAAGAAAAAATATCCTCCAGCCCTAAATGAAAAATTCAGGATAAATTCATTTCTGTTGGACCCCTCAGTGCTTTGCAAACCAACCAACCCATCCTGAGCAGGGAAGTGACCCTTGGAGAGGCCCCAGGATCCCAAAATCATGATCTGTGTGTGCCAGGCCCCAGCCCAAACCCCAGATCTCTCTGCTCAGCCCTTTGCAGGGCGCCAATCCCTCCGGATTTATTTCCATGTGGAAGGATGGGAGAGGGAAGGGACGAGGCAATGACCCAGATCTGTTCCTGCTCACTCCCTCCAATTCCTGCCATCAATTTTTCCACGGAGCCCCTTAAGAGAGGGCAGCTCGGGAGCCCAGGTAGGTATCGAGATCCTATGAAATAGGACCTCCAGCTTCTTCATGGGCTCATGGCAGCACACGTTGGGTGCCAACTGATGTTCCCCACCTCGCACAGCCCCCTGAATATCGGGCTAGCCCAGAGGTCCGAGGCTGTGAGGGGAGGAATGTCAGGAGATGGCAAAGATTCCCAAAAGAGGCTCTTACCCCAGATATGTTGGTTCAGCTCTCTTTATTCTGTGGTGTCCAAGGGGAGAGTGGGGCAAAAGAGGACAAAGAGGAAATGTCAGGGGTCTATATAGACTTTGGACAGGGTGGGCTTCCCTGGCTCTCCCGCTGGGGCAGGAAGGAGGGGTCCAGGGTTATCAGATCAGAGTCACAGGGAATGGGGAAGGGGGAACAGAGTGCCCATGAGCTCACTGTGACATCTAAGGCCCTGGCTAACAAGATCCTCCCGGGCCTTTTTGCACATCCCTCGGCACAAATATTGCAGCTCCCACCGCCCCGGGCTGGGCTGCGAGGCAGGAGACACGGCAGGGGCCAGGGGGAATTGGGCTGGGTTTGCCAGAGCAGCCACAGGGCTGGTGAGGGATGGGTTGGATCGGGCAGGGATGGGAGGTCAGCGGTGGAGATCACTCAGGGATGAGGGACTGATGGTCTGGGTCTGGATCTGGCTCAATGGTCTGGATTGGGCAGGGATGAGGGATTGATGGTCTGGATCACTCAGGGATGAGGGATTGATGGTCTGGGTCTGGATCTGGATCAAGCTCAATGGTCTGGATCACTCAGGGAAGGGGGATTGATGGTCTGGGTCAGGATTTGGATCTGGCTCAGTGGTCTGGATCAGACAGGGATGGGGGATTGATGGTCTGGATTGGATCAGTTGCGATGATCTGGATCAGGCAGGGATGGGGGGGTCAGTGATGGGGACCACTCAGGGATGAGGGATTGATGGTCTGGATCTGGCTCAGCGGTCTGGATTGGGCAGGGATGGAGCATTGATGGTCTGGGTCCAGATCTGGATCAAGCTCAATGGTCTGGATCACTCAGGGATGGGGGATTGATGGTCTGGGTCTGGATCAGGTTCAATGGTCTGGATCAGGCAGGGATGGGGGATTGATGGTCTGGTTCCATCAGAGATGGGGGGTCAGCAGTCTGGATCTGGATCAGGCTGGATGGTCTGGCCCTGGCAGGGATCAGGGGTCCCTGGCCTGGCTCCATCAGGGATCAGGGGTCCCTGGCCTGGTCCTGGCAGGGATCAGGGGTCCCTGGCCTGGTCCTGGCAGGGATCAGGGGTCCCTGGCCTGGCTCCATCAGGGATCAGGGGTCCCTGGCCTGGCTCCATCAGGGATCAGGGGTCCCTGGCCTGGTCCTGGCAGGGATCAGGGGTCCATGGCCTGGTCCTGGCAGGGATCAGGGGTCCCTGGCCTGGCTCCATCAGGGATCAGGGGTCCCTGGTCTGGCTCCATCAGGGATCAGGGGTCCCTGGCCTGGCTCCATCAGGGATCAGGGGTCCATGGCCTGGTCCTGGCAGGGATCAGGGGTCCCTGGCCTGGCTCCATCAGGGATCAGGGGTCCCTGGTCTGGTCCTGGCAGGGACGTGGAGCCGCAGCTGAGCCACCCTGAGCAGCGCAGGGGCTGGACCCTGGAGAGGAGGTCCCTGCTCCCCTCGGAGCTCCAGGAACTCCAGCTTGGGACTGGGGGGAGATGGGCTGGAGGTCAGGAGTGCCCAGAGCAGAGGGAACAAAGGGATGGAGGAATTAGCAGGGACAGGTGAGGATGGAGCTCCCTGGGGCCTTGTCCAGGCGTGAAAGGTGAAGGCAGAGTAAAAACCATAAAAATAATCAGCTCCACAGGGGCCACTTCAGCCCCCTGGGAAGAGCCTTCCGTGGGCTCAGACCCATCTTGGGTGACCCCAGGGACACCACCCTGGGCAGAAACTTGGGAAGAATAAAGAGATCAACCCTTGTCCCACATCAGCCATCAGGGCTGGGTCCTCCAGCACGGGCAGGGCCATCCTGGAGCCCCCCAGAGTCCTGGGGGCACCCTCAGCATCGGCTCCGAGGGGAGGCAGATGTGGGATGTTTGTGCTCCGACCACTGCCAGGTTGTTGCCTGTAATTCCCTGTTTTTCCATTTTTTCCCTGTTTTCCCCTGTTGCTCCCCATTATTCCCTCTTTTTCTCTGTTGTTCCTTGTTTTCCCTTGTTGTTCCCTGTTGCTCCCTGTTATTTCCTGTTGTTCCCCATTTCCCCCTGATATTTATTCCCTGTTATTCCCCATTTTTCCCCTGTTAGTTATTCCCCATTCTCCCGTTAGTTATTCCCAGTTTTTTCCCATTTCCCCCCATTATTCCCTATTTTCCCCTGTTATTCCCCATTTTTTCCTGTTAGTTATTCCCTGTTATTCCTATTTTCCCCTGTTAGTTATTCCTTGTAATTCCCTGGTTTTCCCTGTTAGTTATTCCCTGTAATTCCCTGTTAGTTATTCCCTGTTATTCCCCATTTTTCCCTGTAATTCCCTGGTTTTCCCTGTTAGTTATTCCCTGTAATTCCCTGTTAGTTATTCCCTGTTATTCCCCATTTTTCCCTGTAATTCCCTGGTTTTCCCTGTTAGCTATTCCCTGTAATTCCCTGGTTTTCCCTGTTAGTTATTCCCTGTTATTCCCCATTTTTCCCTGTAATTCCCTGGTTTTCCCTGTTAGTTATTCCCTGTAATTCCCTGGTTTTCCGTGTAAATTTTTCCCTGTAATTCCCTGGTTTTCCCTGTTAGTTATTCTCTGTAATTCCCTGGTTTTCCCTGCTGTCCCCTGTCCCCTTCTGCTGCCTCCTGGCCCAGCGTGGCACCTCTCCCCTCCAGCAGGAGCTCACCTTCGCCACCCCGGAGCTGTCCCCTGCCCTGGGCAGGGCACCGAGGGCCACTGTCCCCTCCCAGCGCCGCGGGGACACCCAAAGGTGCGGGGACACCCAAAGGTGCGGGCTCGGGGTGTCCCAACGCCGTCCCCGAGCCGTCCCCGGCGCTGCCACCGCTCCCTGGGGACACACACGGACCGGGAGGGGACACTTCTGTTCGGCCCCTCACCGGAGCCCAGGGCTGGGCTCGCCTTCCCCTCTTCCCCTCAGTGGCACTGAAGCTCCTGGCAGGGAAAATTCCTCATTTTCTGGAATTCCTCCTTTTGCTGAGCGGCTCTCGCAGCGCAGACACGTGAGAGCAGCACAGCGCACACAGAGTCCCCCACAGCAGCCCCCAAATCCCTGCACGGACCCACCGGGGCTGCCCAAACCCCCCTGGGGAGCCTTGTGCGCTACCACAACACACCTCAATTAACAGCGGCAAGCGGGTGACGCCAAAATCGCGGCAGTTCCCCTCTCCGAGCCCTTAATCTGCTTTTTCCTGGCTGACATCACCGCTCAGGTTGATACACGCAGCGCTTCCCTTATCTTTCTTCGGGATTACCTCATCGGAGAGGACTCGGGGAGCCTTCCTCTCCCCCTCTTCCTCCTCTCCCAGCTTGGAGCTGCAAGTTTTGCAGGGAGGAAGGGCTGGATGCGGCTCCAGCCCTGCCGCTTCCTCCTCCCGCATCCTTCCCGCACCCAGGGAGATCCAGGCGGGCAGCAGCAGCTGCCCTGTGCCCTCCAAATCAAAAACCGAACACCAAAACGCACCTCCCGCGGGGTTTATTCCCTACAAACAATGCCCGAGTGCTCGCACACGCACAGAGCCCGCTCCCGCTTGCCTGGGGTAAAAAAAACAAAACAAAACAAAAAACTTAAATTCTTGTACAGGAACACCCATTGCAGCCCTGCAAGGCAAGAGTTAACGAGCTCACGTGTAATTAACCGATAGCTACGTTAACATGTGTTGCATGTAATTCTCTGTCAGCATAAATAAAGGGAATACAGCATGAATATATACCCCCACACCTCACAAATATCCACACGGAGATGAATTTTGGCCAGTTCAGGGTTATTTTCACCCAAAAACAAAGCCACTTTCATTTTTTTTTTCCCCCAAGCTCACCAGCCACCTCCACAAGAACAGAGCCACAGCAAGCCACAGCCACAACACCGCCGAGAGAATTAAATCAATATATTCCCACATTTTCGGCTCGGGATGCTCCGGGCTGGCATCCCCGGGGGTGCTGCCCAGGTGAGGCAGGGGGGGATGCGGGTGCCCAGCGCGGATCCCAGCGCGGGCTGAGCCTTCCTCCCGTGCCCCGCTCGCCCTCACGCACGCAACTCCTGCAGGCACCGCTCCAGACAAAGAAAGCGAGAGAAAAAAAAACGGAAAAACGCGTCTTACTTTTTTTTTTTTCCTCCTCCTCCTTTTTTTTTTTTTTTTTTTTTTTTCTCCTTGCTTTTCGTTCCCCCTCCTCTCTCGTCTCGTCCCGCAGCTTCACCCGCGGGACTCCAGCGATCCTTTTTCTTTTTTTTTTTTTTTTTGGAGGGGGGGATCCTGCAAAGCAACTTCAGGAGGCGCCGGGCGCTGCTCGGAGGTAGCGGGGAGGGCTCGGCCGGCGGAGAAGAGAAGGAACAAAAGCCCCGGCGGTGCTGAATTGGTGCTTTCCTAATTGTAAAGGGGATCGCCAGGCTGTGTGTGGCTGCGGGGCGGGAGGGGGCGGGTGAAGGGGCGATGGGGAGAGGCCTCCATCCCTCCCACCCGGCTGGGGCCGGGCCGCCCGCAGCCCCGAGCCGAGCTGCTGCATAAATTATCTCCTGCCTCTCCATCTCTCGCCTCCCGAGCCGCTCATCCCCGGCACTTTCCATTCCCCGCACGGTGGATGCGGTACCCAGGGCACGGCCCGCTCTGCCCCCAGCCCCGGGCAGCGATCCCGGCTTTTCCCAGCTCTTCCCGGCTTTTCCCGGCTCGCTTCTCTCCGCTTTCCCCCCTCCTGCTTTGTCTCCGGCCCCGTCTCGCAGCCGAGCAGACACAAAAGAGCCTCTGACCTGGGAGGAGAAATCTCCTTTTCCAAGGAAAAAACAAAAACCAAACAAACCCACCCGAGGGTCCCCGGTGCGCGCTTTGAGCAAGGCAGGAAAATTCAAAATAGCTGGGCCGGCTCGGCAGCGGGGGCAGCCTTGCGCCCCTAATGAGTGCAATTAGCGGGGTGAGGATGGAAGCGGCTTCCCCTGCGGCTTTCCCCGGCTGCCCGCGCTCTTCCACGGGTTTTTGGGGGGGGCAAAACGGCGTTTCCCCACTTCCAGGAGCTGTCCCTGAGTCACCTCAGTCTCCAAGCAGCGGGGTTCAGACGGGATTAAATCCCAAACGCATCCCGAGTCCTCCGGGGCTTGGCAGAGCAAAGCAAAGTCGGATTTGGGACTTTTTTTTTTTTTTTCCCTCTCCTTTGCTATCCCTCCACCTCAACTCTCCCAAATCCCGGCTGTCAGCGGATTCAGCGGGGATTTAGGCGGCTCGGGAGCCAGATCTTCCTCCCGTGGCAGCGCGGAATTATCTCACCCCGAGCCGGGACAGCTCTGCCCCGGGCACACCGGAGGTGCCTGGAGCTGGGCAAGGACCCTCCCTGCTCTCTGCCCCTTAAATAACTCCAAAAATCCAAATTTCCGCTGTTAATTTCGGCCGCGGGGATGTGGGTGAGACGCGGGATGGGGTGAGGATGGAGCAGGGTCCGTGCTGCTCCTCCTCCCCTTAAATAAGGATGGGATAATTGATGAATTCTCCCGATGCGCTGGGCAGCTCATTAACTGACGGGCCTAATGAGCTGCTGGGGCTGTCCAAGGAGCCAGGAGAGTTGGGATGGGGGGAAATGTTGGATCCGGGCTCAGGATTGCCGGAGCAAGAGATCCAGGAGCAGGTAGGGAGTGCTGAGCCGTCTCTCAGCATCTGCTCCGCTCTGACATTGTGCTCACTTGGGCTTTTTTAAATTTTTTTTTTTTTTAAATTTAATTGTCTTGATATCCCTCATTTGCATAATCCCCCATCATGCAGCGCAGCAGGACTTTTGCTCGGAGCTAATAAATAGACGACAAAAATAAACGTGTCATGTAAGATTTGCTTCCATTCCTTGCCTTTGTGAGGGAGCTCTCGCCGAGCAATGACGCTGGCGGCGTTGATCTCACAGGAGCTGTCAGCCCGGCCTGCCACGAGCAGCGTTTTCCCCTCGCCCCTGGTGCTCAACTTCGCCAGATGTTTGTTTTCAGCCCAACTCGGCAGCGAGCAGCAGGAAAAGGCGGCTTTGGAATGCCGGGATGCGCTCCTGGCAGCCCGGGAATTGCTCCCAAAGCTCTTCCCCCAAATCACCCCACCCCAAAAATCTCCCCCAAAGTTTCCTTGTTGTGGTTCTGCGTCCTGCGGCGGGCAGGCAGGTGCCTGAGGTGGTTTATTTTTGGAGTGTTTAATTCGGAATTAAGGAGCGCTGTGATTTCCTGGCCTCCCCAGAGCCTTGCTCACGGTGGTGTTGAGTTACTGATGAAATTCCTTCCCTGAGCTGAAGAAAAGGAGTAATTGCTGTGCCGTGAATATCCGAGTGAGCTCACGAAATGCAACTTTTTTTGCTGCAGGAGGTTCAACAAGAATTTATTTGTCCCCTTCCAATAAATCGGCTGGATGGAGCTCGGGATATTGATGGGAACAGCAGAAATCCCACCCCAAAACAGTCAAGGCAGGTTCCAGGTGTCAAAACACGACTTTAAAATAAATTTGCCGGGTGTTTTCCCAGGATGGGGCTGGGCTGAAGTGCGAGAGCTGCTGGAAGATCCCTGGAATCCAGAGGATCCCTGGAATGCCAGGCCGGTGAGGACATTTGGGTCCGATGGAGCAGGAGACTCCTCAGGTTCCTGGAGGTGTGGAAGAAATGGTTCCTTTGAAATTCCTCGGGATGTCACACTTCATGCATTCCAGCAGTTGGGATTTTCCTCTTTTTTCCCCCAGCCTTGCGATTCTGGAGGATTCTCCGCCCTGACCTAAGAACACGTCAGCATTTCCCACTGTCCTGTTTGCTGAGAAAAGCCTGAAAACACCAACCCTAAAGGGTAAAAGCTACGAGAGAAATAAAAACCTGGTAAAAGGCGAGGCTGCTTATTTTTCTTTTAAAGCCTGACCCATTTAAACTCATTTTTATGTCTGACACTGGGGTGGGAGATCCTTCCATGCTGGGAAAAGAAATTCCATGCACAACAAGTCCTCAACCCAGCTCATCCCAGTGGTGAAATGTTCACCCCATGGTCTGGACCAGTGTTGGAACTCAAAATGTCCCTCAGACATTTTTGGAGGTTCCAGGCCCCGGTCAGAAGCATTTGAGACCCTGGCACAGCTGGAAACAGCTGTGATTTTGGGTTTGAGCCATGGAATGAGTTATCAACCTTGCAGGAAGAACAAGAAGTCACAAAAGTTTAGATATTAGAGTAGAAGTAGTCACAAAGTAGAGGGAAGAATTTTTGAGTGCTGTACAGGGGGTTTTGGTTTTGTCCATGGGGGTCAGAGGGTTTAAGATGGATTTGGGATCTGGGCCTGCCCTGTCCTCCCTCTTTCTCCTTCCTCACCTCCATGTTCTTGGTGATGTTGGCACTCACAGGTTGGTTTAGAGTAGAAAAGCACCATTTAATATAGGTAATAGGCATTAGGGAAAAACTGTAACCATGTAACACATAATGTACCATATAAAAGATAGAAAAGCACCATTTAATATAGGTAATAGGTATTGGGGAAAACTGCAAACATGTAACACGTAATGTACCATATAAAAGACAGCAGCAGCCCTGGGCGGGGGGAGAAGCAGTCGGGGTCAGAGAGGATGTCAGGGTGTGTGTGTGCCTCTGCCTGAGCTGTGAGCAAACCACAGCAGCCCCAGAAGAAAATCTTTTAGATAACTTGCAATAAACTGCCTTGAGACCAAACAACAGAGACTGCTGAGCCTTTCTTTGGGAGCTCGGGTTGGAGGAGAAGATTTTCCAACACACAGAGCCACCCCAGACCTAGGGTGGGCTTTGACAGACCCGTGTGCTGGGATGAGGGAACGGAGCTCTGGGAAGGCAGAGATCCGTGAGGATGGGAGGAGGGAAAACCAGCGGGAGTGAGACGAGGCAAGGGCTGGACGGGCGCGGAGTCTCCCTCCAGGATGCAGCGAATAATTTCCCTTTTCCCCACAGCAGCAGGGCCAGAGGATGGGATCATCAGTCTTCATTACACGCCCGGAATAGGCTCTGTCAGGTTCTGCTGGAAAACCAATCAATATTTCCTTGGCCTGGCTGCCCACAGCTCCCAGCAGGAGCTGCACAGCCAGGGCAGGCACCGGGACGTGCCAGCACTGGTTTGGGGTGCCCACAGGTCCCCACGGGGCTGTGGGGGGACACTGAGGCACCCAAATATTGCCACATATATGAGACACACAAATATTGCATTTGGGTGTGAAAGGGATTCAGCTTTGTTCTCATCTGCTCCCCAGGGGCTTCCCTTGGCCATGAAATCTGCAGGGGACAGAAAAATCTGGGGAGGAAAGAGGGGGAAAGGGAAGGGAAGGAAAAAGGAAAGGAGAAAGGGAAAAGGGAAGGGAAGGGAAGGGAAGGGAAGGGAAGGGAAGGGAAGGGAAGGGAAGGGAAGGGAAGGGAAGGGAAGGGAAGGGAAGTGCTTTGCCCAAATGCAAGCACAAAATCCCTCTCAGATTGCAAAGGCAGCTCAGAGCAGGGCCCCCACACAGAACAAGGCACCTCCAGGGATCAGCACCTGAGGACGGGCTCAGCAGCATCCCCACTGAGGGACGTTTTGAGCTCCAGCAGGAACGGGGCTCTGGTGGTGCCCCTGCCCTGGGAACCCACTGGGGGAACTGCCCAGCAGCACACAGCCCTCAGACTGACCTCAGGCCTGGCATGACCCCTCCGTGCCCACCCTCCAGACCTTCCCGGGGCAGGAACGGGGCTCTGGTGGTGCCCCTGCCCTGGGAAGCTCCTCCATGGCCATTTCCATGCCTCGTGCCCAGGCTCCTGCTGCAAACCAAATTCTCCCAGCAGGCAAGACAAGCCCCATCCATCTCGCTCCCAGCGTGGCCACACGACTAAAAATAAGCCAATAAAGGAGAAATGGTCTCGGCGAGGCAGCAGCAGCGGCAGCAGCAGCAGTGCAATTACAGCAGGGAGAGCTGCAGCAGCTGCAGCACCTGCGCTGTGGCGAGGCAGGACCCCAGAGCCCCCTGCCCCTCCCTGCCACACTGTGCCAGCGGTGCCAGCGGTGCCAGCAGCTGCTGCTGCCCCACAGCCCCGGCTCTGCCTCACTGGGCTGCTCCAGGATGCTCCTGGTTGTCCCCTGGCACCTCTCTCAGGGCTGACAGCTCCGAGGGGCTCTCCCATGGCAGAGGGGAAGGGATTGTTCGCTGGGAGGGTGGCAGGCCTTGGCACAGGGTGCCCAGAGAGGCTGTGGCTGTCCCTGGATCCCTGGCAGTGCCCAAGGCTGCGCTGGGCACAGCCTGGGGCAGGGGGAGGTGGGAGAGGTGGAACTGGGTGGGCTTTATGATCCCTTCCAACCCAAACTAGTCGGGGTGTCCGTGGTTATTGCAGGGTTTGGGGTGACCCCATAACAGCAAAGAACTCAAACACCCAAACCTGTGTGGGGATCAACTTCTGGGGGTGCAAACCCCAGTCTGGGACAGCACTGCCAGCCCTCCTTTCTGTCACCTTCCAATGAACGATCTGTTCAAGTTCTGCTCCTCTCCACCGCCCCAGCAGCTGAACTGTGACTCTGGGGGTCCTGTCCCTGTCCCTGTCCTGCCCTTCCAGCCTGCCAGGACATTCCAGGCATTTTCCTCTGCAGGTCACGGAGATCTCCCGGCATCTTTGCCGAGGGGAGCTGAATTTTGGGGAGCCCTGTCCCCAGTTTCTCCTGCCGTGGCTGTGGCAGGCACACGCCGGGGCTGGGCCCGCGTCCTCCCTCTGCTGCTGGAATTGGATTTGCAGGGCAGCAAACGCTCCTGATCCATGGGAGCAATTTCTGAAATGAGCAGCCGAGGGGAAGTGAGCGCCAAGGGTTCCTGTGGGACTCAGATTCGGCCAAAGAAAGAAAGAAACTGAGAGTTTCTAGCCAGGCAAAAAGCCTGGGAAAGAGCTGGAGCAAATATATAAATAATTCTTTATCTCTCTTGTTGTTCACATTGTTTATAGTTAAGTTCTATCACTGTGCGTCAAGCACTGTACACCAATGGTGTATATTGTTTTCACTTCAGAACCAATGGATTTAGTCCTCACAAAGCTCTGTATAAAGAGCGGTGTATTTTGAATAAATCAGAGTTTTACTCTCAGTTTTTTTCCATTGGACCAATGGAGCTGGTCCTCACAAAGCTCTGTATAAAAGAGTGGTGTATTTTGAATAAATCAGAGTTTTACTATTACAGCCTTCTAATCTAACCAAAGTCTCTTCATTCCTGTCCTGCCTCGACAGCGACAGGTTCCCCACAGTCCCCCCTCCCCTGGTGCTCGCTGGGACATGGGGGGACACCCAGGGATACGGGGGGGACACGGGGGGAAAACAGGGAAACACGGAGAGGACATGGGGGGCACACCCAGGAACACGGGGGGACACAGAGAGGACGTGGGGGGACACTCAGGGACACATGGGGTGACACAGGTGGGACACGGAGGGTCACGGGGGGACACCCAGGGAGACAGGGGGACATGGGGGGGACACAGGTGGGACACCTAGGGACATGGTGGGGGGACACACAGGAACACGGGGGAACACAGAGAAGACACAGGAAGACACCCAAGGACACAGGGGGGACATGGGGAGACACTGAGGGACACGAGGGACACATGGGGGACATGGAGAGGACACGGGGGACACTCAAGGACACAGAGGGACATAGGGGAGACACCCAGGGACAGAGAGGGGACACCCAGGGACACGGGGGGACACAAAGGGGACACACAGGGACATGGGGGAATATGGAGGGACACAGGAGGGACACGAGGGGGACACGAGGGGGACACGGGGGGCTGCGCTGAAGGTCGGGGGGCACGAGGGGGCTGCACGTGGGCGGCCAAAGAGTCTAAAGGTGTGGCAAAAAGCGGGGTCCCGCCTGGGGGGTACCCCGGGGTACCCAGGCTGAGGAGCCGGGGGTGTCGTGTCCCCCCCCAATCCAGCCAGGGCTCAGCCCTCCTGTCCCCAGCCTGGTGTGATGCTCCGAGGGTCCCCCCCATCCCTCCCCCACCCAGCCGGGGGTCCCCAGGCTCCGGGACTCCCCTTTACACCGCTGGCTTGGGACTCGCTCGGTGCCATCCCCGGGCCGGTGCCAGCCCCGAGGTGCCCACCCGGCTCTCCGGGTGCCCTCCGAGAGGCAGAACCGCTCGGCCCATGTCGGAATCTGAGGTATTGATGATTCTGAGATTGTAAAAGTCTCTGTCTGTCAGCCCCCTGCCAAAGCAGAAGCCATAATTGGTCTGTGCTGGTTTCCAGGTTGTTTATTCTGTTGATCTCTCACATGTTCTGCTGCCCTGCCCAGCTCTGTCCTGCAGGGCAGCGTGTGGGGCTCTGCCCTCAGTGGGATGTGACAAACATTAAATACCAGAAACTCCCTGGGCTGCATTTACAAGAACGTGCCAATATCTGTCACCTACGTTGGACAGTGTGTCCCCAGCCTGAACCAACAGAAAAATGCCAACACCACAGTGAGACATGGAGGGCATGAAGAAGGAGAAAAAGGACAAGGCACACCCAATTTCCTCCATCTTGTCCCCTTTGGACCCCTCATCTAGAATCCTAAAATTTTACTTTTGCACCCGTGCCACACTTAATTATTCCTTATATCAAACTCTCAGAGCAGGTAATTGATCCTGTAAGATTGAAAACTCTTTTCCATGGCCAGAGATCACAGCCAGTGTCTCTGGGGGCTCTGTCCGGGGGGTTCCTGACCCCTCCAGGGTCCCAGGGCAGCCAGAGGGAAGCCCTGCATTCCCACAGCCCCAGGCCGGTTCCTGCCACACCACGGCTGTGCCCCCCAGAACAGCTGCCCCACATCTGTCGGGACACGTCGCAGCCCCGGGAATCGCGGGAGTTTCCCCCTGTCCCCTCCGGCGTCTCCCCGAGGAGCAGCGGTGCCTTCGCGTCTCCTTTTCAATTTATTTTTATAAAGGAGCAGAAAAAGAGAGAGAGAGAGAGCAGGAGTCACATCCTAATCTGGCAAAATGTCAGGGAGTGATTCAGAGAAGAGGCAGCCCACACAGGAGACCTGTTTCTGATTTCCAAATGTCAGCATGTCCTTTAATTAAATGCTGATTAACAGGGGACGTGCTCCCCTGCGCCGGGGCTGCTGCTGCTGCAGATCCCGGCTGCACACAGAGCCCTGCACCCCTGGGATGAGCTCTGGGCATGCCTCACATTTTGGATTTTCTGTTTTTCACATTCTCTGCTGGTTTAGTGGGTCCGGGCTTCGTATTATGGGATGGTGAGGTCTCCTCGCAGAGCAGGGAGACAAAACCATTCCTGCTCCAGCTGGGGACCAAGGACAAGTGATCCAAACCTCAGGTCCTCTCTATGATCCAAACTTCAAATTATCCAAATCTCATGTTCTCTATGATCCAAATCCCAAATGATCCAAATTTCAGGCCCTCTCTGTGATTCAAATTTTGAATTAACCAAATCCCAAATGATGCAAATCTCAGGCCCTCCCTATGATCCAAATTTCAATTGATCTAAATCTCAGGCCCAAGAGCACAAACACCGTGGGCTAGAGAGAGAAAAACAAGGATGGGACTGGAGGGGCTAAAACTGGAATTGGACAATGAACTCCAAGGTGCAAATGGAGCAGAACTGATCCCAGTGACAGACCCTGTGACCTGCTGTGCATTTCTGTGACCATTTAGGGTTGTGCTGCCCAAGGTGGATCCATTGAGGGCTGTCCCGGTGTCACACGGGCTCGGAGTGTCCCCTGTGCCTGTTCCCTGTGTCACAGGGGCTGTGGGTGAGGATCTCTGGGTGCCACATCTCCCTGTCCTCTGTGTCACAGGGGATCTGGATGTCCCCTGTCCTGGTGTCACAGGAGCTCTGGGTGCCACATTTCTCTGTGCACAGGGGCTCTGGGAGTCCCCTGTCCCTGGTTCCTGTGTCACAGGGGTCCTGGGTGTCCCCATTCCTGTGTTCCAGGATCTCTGGCTGTCCCCATTCCTGTGTCCCAGGATGTCCCAGGATCTCTGGCTGTCCCCTGTCCCCTGTCCCCTGTGTCCCAGGATCTCTGGCTGTCCCCATTCCTGTGTCCCAGGATGTCCCACGATCTCTGGCTGTCCCCATTCCCTGTGTCCCAGGATCTCTGGCTGTCCCCTGTCCCCATTCCTGTGTCCCAGGATGTCCCAGGATGTCCCAGGATCTCTGGCTGTCCCCGTTCCTGTGTCCCAGGATGTCCCAGGATCTCTGGCTGTCCCCATTCCCTGTGTCCCAGGATCTCTGGCTGTCCCCTGTCCCCATTCCTGTGTCCCAGGATGTCCCAGGATGTCCCGGATCTCTGGCTGTCCCCATTCCCTGTGTCCCAGGATCTCTGGCTGTCCCCTGTCCCCATTCCTGTGTCCCAGGATGTCCCAGGATGTCCCAGGATCTCTGGCTGTCCTGTCCCCGTTGCTGCTCACAGCTCCGAGCGCTCCCTCTCCCCGCTCCCAGGAGACGCTGCCTGTTCCCCGGCGCCACCTGACGGCCTCAGCTCCAGGAAGGATTTACTTGTTGGACAACATTCCCCAGCCACGGAGGCAGGAATCATCTCCGGGGGTGGAAATGGGGACACCGGGAGCAGCCCTGACCAGCACCTGCCCCGTGCCCACCCGGGACAACGCCGAGCCCAGGGGGTGCCCAGCCGGCTCCTCTCTCCTTCCCAGGACCACAAAAACCCTTCCCAGCCCCGGGGCGGGGGCAGACCCTGCTGTCCCTGCCTGGAGGATCCCCACAGTCATTTCCCCGTGACAGACCTGAGATAAAACCCCAAAACCCCGGGAGCAGCAAGCCCGGGACACCTCCCACGGGGAAATGCTCCCACTTGGCTCTGCCACCAGACCGGGGCTTTGCCACACCGGTGCCACCTCACCTCCCTCCGGTGCCTCCCAGCTGCGTGTGGGGACTCTCCCAGCAGGGGCTGGGTCTCTCCGGACGGACGAGAGGATGTCCTGCAGCACAGCCAGGAGCACAGCCGGGAGCACAGCCGGGCCTCCCCTCTCCCCGAAGGGCAGGGGACACAGGTGACATCGGCCAGCGCTGGGTCAGGCTCCTCTTCCAGCACAAAACCCGTGCAGAGGGGACTTTAACTCTGCCATGGCCCCGTTTCACCGCTGCCCCTCCCCGGGGAGTGCCGGGGGCCAGACTCTCCCAGGGAGAGCCCCTGGATCCTCCCGTGAGCTGACCAGGGATCCCCGGGGGTGGATTTATGACCTGGGATCCCTGGAATGAGGGACCAACCAACCTGGTCATGCCTGGCTCTCCAGAGATGGATTTAGCAGCCAGGATCCCTGGAATGAGCCAGCCTGGCTGTGTCTGGCTGCCTGGGGATGGATTTTCTACCTGGGATCATTGGAATGAGCCAGCCTGGCCACGCCTGGCTCCCCTGGAATGGATTTACTACCTGGGATCCCTGGATTAAGCCAACCTGGCTCCTCAACCTAGCCAAACTTGGTTTCTCAAGGATGGATTTACCAGCTGGGATCCCTGGAATGAGCCAACCTGGCCACACCTGGCTCCTCAAGGATTTTCTACCTGGGATCCCTGGAATGAGGGATCAACCAACCTGGCCGTGCCTGGCTCCTCAAGGATGGATTTACGACCTGCGATCCCTGGAATGAGGGATCAACCAACCTGGCCCTGCCTGGCTCCCCGAGGATGGATTTATCAGCTGGGATCCCTGGATTAAGCCAACCTGGCTCCTCAACCTGGCTATACTTGGCTCCCCAAGGATGGATTTACCAGCTGGGATCCCTGGAATGAACCAACCTGGCCGTGCCTGGCTCCTCAAGGATGGATTTACGACCTGCGATCCCTGGAATGAGGGATCAACCAACCTGGCCCTGCCTGGCTCCCCGAGGATGGATTTATCAGCTGGGATCCCTGGATTAAGCCAACCTGGCTCCTCAACCTGGCTATACTTGGCTCCCCAAGGATGGATTTACCAGCTGGGATCCCTGGAATGAACCAACCTGGCCATGCCCAGGCTCCGGAGCCCACCCAACCCACAGGGACCACCCTGTCCTGCTGCTCTCTCGCTCGCGGAGCACCAAAACCCCCCAAAACGAAGGTGGAGAGGCTGCAGCAAAGTGTCGGTGCTGGGAGGGACGGGGACAGCACGCAGGGGGAGGGGAGGTGGCGGCGCTGGGGAAGATGAATCATTCCGAGGGAGCCAGATTTCCGTATTCCCCCTGCTGGAAAATGCAAGTCTGCTCCGAGTTTGCATCCCGAGCGTGATTGCGCTCGGCTCCCTGCCTCGGCAGGCGCGTACCTGCCTCAGCAGCCGGCCTGGCGGGCTCGGGATCCTTGCTGGCTCCAGGCTCCGCCGTCTGTTCCCGCTGAGCAGCATCTCGGCTCTGCTCGGCCAGGGAGTTTGGAGCTGCAACTGAAGGGCTCGAGGGTGCGGGGGGAGATGGAGCGTGAGAAGCGGCCACCGGCTCTGCCGGGCCGGCTGCTCTGCCGCGGGGCTGGGCGGAACGCGCGGCGTCCTCCCCTCGGCTCCCCCCGGGGAGCAGCGGCCCGCCGGGCGGGCAGGAGGCGCGGGGTTGAAGGGGTTAACCCGGGAGAAGGAGGGCAGAGTTAACGGGTTAACCCGGGAGAAGGAGGCGCGGGGTGGAAGGGGTTAACCCGGGAGAAGGAGGCGCGGGTGGAAGGGGTTAACCCGGGAGAAGGAGGAGTGGGGTTGAGGGAGTTAACCCGGGAGAAAGAGGAGTGGGGTTGAGGTGGTTAACCCGGGAGAAGGAGGGCAGAGTTAAGGGGTTAACCCGGGAGAAACAGGAGCGGGCTTGAGGGGGTTAACCCGGGAGAAACAGGAGCGGGCTTGAGGGGGTTAACCCGGGAGAAGGAGGCGCGGGGTTGAAGGGGATAAATCCTGGGAAGGACTCGCATTATTGAGGGGGACAGCCCTGGGAAGGAGGGATGGACCTGAGTGGGATAACCCTGGGAAGGGGGCGCGGGGTTGAGGGGGGATAACCCTGGGAAGGGGGGGCGTTATCCCGGGGGATGAACCTCAGGGAAAGAGGCGCGTTTTCCTGGGGGATGAGCTCCGGGAAAGGATCCCTTTATCCCACTGGGATAACTCATGGGAGAACTCCCATTATCTCACTGGGATAACTCATGGAAGGACTCCTTCTATGCCGGTGGGATAACTCACAGGATTCCCTCTATCCCGGTGGGATAACTCACGGGAAGATTCCCTTTATCCCACTGGGATAACTCATGGGAATGGCTCCCTTTATCCCGGTGGGATGGGATAACTCACTGGAACATTCCCTTTACCCCGGTGGGATGGGATAACTCACGGGAACATTCTCTCCCGGTGGGATAACTCACGGGAACATTCCCTCTCTCCCGATGGGATAACTCACGGGAACATTCCCTTTATCCCATGGGATAACTCACGGGAACATTCCCTCTCTCCCGGTGGGATAACTCACGGGAACATTCCCTTTATCCCGGTGGGATAACTCACGGGAACATTCCCTCTCTCCCGGTGGGATAACTCACGGGAACATTCCCTTTATCCCGGTGGGATAACTCACGGGAACATTCCCTTTATCCCATGGGATAACTCACGGGAACATTCCCTCTCTCCCGATGGGATAACTCACGGGAACATTCCCTTTATCCCATGGGATAACTCCCGGGAACATTCCCTCTCTCCCGGTGGGATAACTCACGGGAACATTCCCTCTCTCCCGGTGGGATAACTCACGGGAACATTCCCTCTCTCCCGGGGCTGCCCCTCCGCAGCCCGCAGCGGCCCCGGGCAGTCGCGGACGCCGCTCCGCTCCCTCCCGGGGACACGGCGCGGCATATGGTGCCCGAGTTTTTCATTTCCTCGGCAGCGGCAGGCTCCTCACGGCGCTCCACAGGCCTCTGATTAACCCTGGCGTGCCAAGTGTCCGTATGGGCTGAGCAGAGCGCTTCCCATCCCTGCGCTCCCGGCTTCCTGCCCATCCGCGGGGAGCGCTCGGCTGGAGCCGCGGCCGGGAGAGCGGGAGCCGAGTCCTGCCCGCCCTGAGCGCTGCCTCTCCCCGCCTTGTGGCAGCTGAGATCGCGGGGAGAGGGGCCTGGCGAGCCCTCTTTTCAAGCCCTGTCAGGATTTGCCCCGTGAAACGTTTCAAGCAGCAGCGATGGGAGAATCCAGGTTTCCTCTGCAGGGCTGCCCTCCCTGCAAACACAGAGAGTTTCACTGGGAAAGCTTCCACTGCAGCCAAACCCATCATTCCTGAGAAATTTAAGATCCTTTATTCCATGGGAAATTGCAGAATTCACAGAATCACCAAGTTGGAACAGACCTGAAAGGTCATCGAGGCCAACCCAGTCCCAGCCCCTCAACTCAATCCTGGCACCCAGTGTCACATCCAGGATTTTTAATTTTTTTTTTTTTTTAATTAGTGCACCTCTCTGACATCTCCCTATGTGATTCCAAGGCACCACCACTTCCAACAACACAAACCGAGCTCACAGGGCTGCTCATCCCCCGGCGTTAATTCCCAGCTGCTGCTGTCTTTTATATGGTACATTACGTGTGACATGGTTACAGTTTTCCCCAATGCCTATTACCTATATTAAATGGTGATTTTCTATCTTTTATATGGTACATTACATGTTACATGGTTACAGTCTTCCCCAATGCCTATTACCTATATTAAATGGTGCTTTTCTATCTTTTATACGGTACATTACGTGTTACATGGTTACAGTTTTCCCCAATGCCTATTGCCTATATTAAATGGTAATTTTCTACTCTAAACCAATCTGTGAGTGCCAACATCACCAAGAACATGGAGGTGAGGAAGGAGAAAGAGGGAGGACAGGGCAGGCCCAGATCCCAAATCCATCTTAAACCCTCTGACCCCCATGGACAAAACCAAAACCCCCCTGTACAGCACTCAAAAATTCTTCCCTCTACTTTGTGACTACTTCTACTCTAATATCTAAACTTTTGTCACTTCTTGTTCTTCCTGCAAGGTTGGTAACTCATTCCATGGCTCAAACCCAAAATCACAGCTGTTTCCAGCTGTGCCAGGGTCTCAAATGCTTCTGACCGGGGCCTGGAACCTCCAAAAATGTCTGAGGGACGTTTTGGGTTCCAACAATCAGGAATCTCCCAGTGGAGCAGAGGAGCCTTTCCCAGCAGTTCTGGTGCACAATCAAGACAGGGACCCTCTGAGGGCTGTGATCCCCCTCCCTGCAGCATTCCTACGGGACAGGTGAAGCTCTGGATGCCACGAGGTGCCGGGTGCTTCCCAAAATGTTCCCGAGGCTTCTCCCTCTGTGCCCACCCCGCACGGGAGATGCTTCTGTCCCCTGGCAGCTCCGGCTGAGCTCTGCCAGCCCTCGTGTGCTGGGAGGACTGGGAGGACTGGGAGGACTGGGAGGACTGGGAGGACTGGGAGGACTGGGTTTAAGTGGCCATGGGCCCCTCCAGCTCCTCCTGAGCCCTAGGACAGCCCGGCTTACCCGGCGGGGCCGCAGCAGCCGGAGCCGGGCACCGGGCACCGAGCAGCCCTGGGCGAGGGCAGCAGGGCGAGCCGCGAGGGTGGCACGGCCGCTCTGGTGCCAGGCTGGGTTTCCCGGGAGCTCTCGGCCTCTCCCGGGCTCGCGTTTCTGCAGAGGACCACGAGGTGGAAGCATTTTCCAAAAACTGCCGCCATCCCCGCGGGCTGGGGACAAGGCTGGAGCAGGGGACAGGGCGGGGTGGCCGTGGCTGGGGAGGGATCCAGGAGGGACACGGGGGAAAAGCGCCTTCCCCAGGGAAAGGCCAGGGATGGGAACTGCCCCGGATCCAGGGAAAAATGTCCTGTGCCCGTGTGTCCCCGTGTCCGTGTGTCCCCATGTCTGTGTGTCCTGTGTTCTGTGTCTGTGTATCCTGTGCCTGTGTGTCCCTGTGTCCGTGTGTCCTGTGCCCTTGTGTCCCCCTGTATGTGTGTTCTGTGTCCTGTGTCTCATGTCCCTGTATCCCATGTCCTGTGTTCCTTTGTTCCTGTATCCCATGTCCCTGTGTCCCTGTGTCCCATGTCCTGTGTCCCTGTGTCCTGTGTCCTATCCCGTGTCCATCTCTGTGTCCCATGTCCTGTGTTCCTGTGCCCCTGTGTCCCTGTATCCCATGTCCTGTGTCCCTGTGTCCCTGTGTCCCTGTGTCCCTGTGTCCCTGTGTCCCCATATCCCTCTGTTCCATATCCCTGTGTCCCATGTCCCTGTCCCTGTGTCCCTGTGTCCCTGTGTCCCCATATCCCTCTGTTCCATATCCCTGTGTCCCATGTCCCTGTCCCTGTGTCCCTGTATCCCATGTCCTGTGTCCCTCATCACCACTCCAAACCAAGTCCAGCCACCCTGCGCGCTCCTTTCCCTCCCGGCCCATCCCGAGCAGCCCTGGGCCCGCTGCTGTCCCTGGGTGCCGAGGCTTTCCCGTGGGCAGCTGCCAGCCCTGCCAGGCGGTGCCAGCTCCCTCCCGCAGGAATTTCAGTGCCCACCGCCGCAGGGGAGGAGAGGACAAGCTCCTTGCCCGCCCCTGTACAGGTATTAAAAACCCCCCTGTACAGCACTCAAAAATTCTTCCCTCTACTTTGTGACTACTTCTACTCTAATATCTAAACTTTTGTCACTTCTTGTTCTTCCTGCAAGGTTGGTAACTCATTCCATGGCTCAAACCCAAAATCACAGCTGTTTCCAGCTGTGCCAGGGTCTCAAATGCTTCTGACCTGGGCCTGGAACCTCCAAAAATGTCTGAGGGATGTTTTGAGTTCCGACACTGGGGGGGTGAGTTTTGGTTCACAGGGAAAGGGAGCTCTGTTTTCAGGGCCTTGTGGCCTCCCGTGGCCTCCTGCCTCCTCACCTTCCAAACGTTGATGACACCAGAGCTGGGCTGGCACGGGAGTGAGGGTGGCACAGTGCCCACCCCACTCCCAGCTCGGCCCAGAGTTTTCCCAGCCCCATCCTTGCCATTCCTGCCCTCCCAGGGGTTCCTCCACCATTCCCATGTCCAGTCCTGCTGCCCCAACCCATCCTTGGCTCGCTTTTTTGGAAACGTTCTCACATCCAACATCCCTCCAATGCCTGCTGAAGTTTATGCCTGCACCAATATTTTGGGAAGCCGGAGCCGGGCTGGATTCCTCGTTTGGGCTGAAAATAGCTGAGCAGGCTGTGAGTCAAGCTGGCTGAGCATCCCGAGGCTGTGCGAGCCAGCAGTGAGGGGAGTCCCTTCCTGGTGCCACCCAAACTGCTCCTGCTGTGCAGTGCCAGCCTCTGCCACAGCTCCTCCTGCTCCTCCCATGCATCCCTGCAGCCAAAGGCTTGGAAAATCCTGATTACCTCCAGCCAGACCTCCTCCACCCCAGCATTGCCTCTTACGAACAGGGACTTGCTGTTTGGGGCTGGAAATCCCATTTGTGTGGGACTCAGATTCAGTCAAAGAAAGAAACTGAGAGTTTCTAGCCAGGAAAAAAGACTGGGAAAGAGCCGGAGAAGAATGTGAATAATTCTTTATCTCTCTTGTTATTGACATTGTTTATAGTTAAGTTCTATCGCTATGTGTCAAGCACTGTACACCAATGGTGTAGATTGCTTTCACTCCATTGGTCCTCATGGAGCTCTGTATAAAGAGTGGTGTATTTTGAATAAATCTGAGTTTTACTCTCAGTTGTTTTCCATTGGACCGATGAATTTGGTCCTCACAAAGCTCTGTATAAAGAGCGGTGTATTTTGAATAAACCAGAGTTTTACTCTCAGGCTTTTTTCCATTGGACCAATGGAGTTGGTCCTTACAAAGCTCTGTATAAAAGAGTGGTGTATTTTGAATAAATCAGAGTTTTACTCTCAGGTTTTTTTCCATTGGACCAATGGAGTTGGTCCTTACAAAGCTCTGTATAAAAGAGTGGTGTATTTTGAATAAATCAGAGTTTTACTCTCATGCAGCCTTCTGGTCAGTCTTCTCATTCCCGTCCTGCCTCGACAGGACACATTTGTGCTCTGTTCTCAAGGCCTGGGTGTTGCAGGTGCCAGTCCGAGCAGGAATTCCCAGTTTGTGCCAGCAGGAAAGCTCCAAGCCCTTTGCTGGCGTGTGCCCTGGCAGGGAGGAAGATCTGCTGGGTTTCTCAGACACATTTCCCTGCAGGACTTTAGCCCCGGTGCCCGTTCCTCCTGCGAGGGAGCAGCTCCGAGCCCTGGGTGTGCTCCCTCAGCGTTCCCCGCAGCGCTCAGCCCGTGACCCGCCTGGGAAGGGGAAGTTTGGCGGTGACTCAGTGGGAGAGATGGATCATTCCCCTGAAAAAACAGCTTATCTCCTCCCCACGCTCCAAGCAGGGTGACAGGGGACAAGGTTCACTGGCAGGAGCAAATCTGGTTCTTTCGAAACTGCGGAGGTGTTTAACCCCTGGGAAGCAGCTGCTGCAAACGCCTGGGACAGCCAAGCACAGCAGCTCCCGCAGGTGCCAGGGCTGGGGGGCAACCAGAGCTCCCGGGGGTGGCAGCTCCGGTCCTGTGAGCGCTGAGCTGCCCCTTTTCGGGAGGGGAGCCACGCAGTGAAACACCAAAACCAGAGGCCAAACCCTCCAGCGGCACCACAAGAGTGAAACGCGGATGAAAAATGAAACCCTACAATTCTAATAAAGACTTGTAGGGAATGGGTGTGTTTATTTGCAGTGCTGTGGATGCGTGTCAGGACTCATTGCTTTTTAATGTACATGTGTAATTCTGAGAACTCATGATCTTTCTTTATTACCTTTACTAATTTCTATATGTATAGAATTTTACAATAGGTTAATGTATATTTATTTTGCTGATTTTATATTATACTTATAGCTAGTTATATTTGTACTTAGTTTTTGTTAGAAGGTATAGAAAGGACTCTTGGGTTATTTTTCTCTATCTGTTTTAAAGTCTAAGGAGTCTTTTTTAGTTTTTATTTTTTAGTGTGGAAATTTGTATTCCTTTTCTTTAGCTGGGGTAGTTCTGCCAGACTAAACAGCAAATTTAAAGTCGCACATTTTACTTAAATCTAAATGTATTTTTACCCTGTTAACTTTTCACTCTGTCTCAAGAGAGGCTTTGGCACCTTCTGGGGCAGAACTTTTGGGATCTGTGGTGCTCTGGGCGTTTTCCTGGCTTTGCACACCCACAGCAGGACCATGCAGGAAGGACTTGGTACAGAATATTTTTTTTTTTTTTTTTTTTTTTTTTTTACTTTGTTTTGCAATTTGGCAGCTCCTGGTTGCTAAGGGCCTGGATCTCTGGTGTGGATTGGTGGAGCTGTTGTTATGGTGATGCTCCATGGGCGAAATTCAGAGGAGATGCTGCTGCAATCGGTGGTTTGCAGTCGGCCTCGTGGTCAGCAGTGCTGGGGACAGGATTTTGTGTCCCACAGCACTGAGAAAGTAAATTCTGGGATTTCCAGGGGTTTCAGGGCAGTTTGGGGTTCGCAGAGAGCCAAGAACAGTCTGCAGTGATCTCAGCTTAGAGATTGGCAGGGTGTGGGAATGCAGAGCTTCCCTCTGGCTGCCCTGGGACCCTGGCAGGGGTCAGGAACCCCCTGGACAGAGCCCCCAGAGACACTGGCTGTGATCTCTGCCCATGGAAAAGAGTTTTCAATCTTACAGGATCAATTACCAGCTCTGAGGGTTTGATATCAGTAATAATTAAGTGTGGCACAGGTGCAAAAGTGAAATTTTAGGATTCTAGATGAGGGGTCCAAAGGGGACAAGAGGGAGGAAATTGGGTGTGCCTTGTCCTTTTTCTCATTCTTCATGCCCTCCATGTCTCACTGTGGTGTTGGCATTTTTCTGTTGGTTCAGGCTGGGGACACACTGTCCAACGTGGGTGACAGATATTGGCACGTTATTGTAAATGCAGCCCAGGGAGTTTCTGGTATTTAATGTTTGTCACATCCCACTGAGGGCAGAGCCCCACACGCTGCCCTGCAGGACAGAGCTGGGCAGGGCAGCAGAACATGTGAGAGATCAACAGAATAAACAACCTGGAAACCAGCACAGACCAATTATGGCTTCTGCTTTGGCAGGGGGCTGACAGACAGCGACTTTTACAATCTCAGAATCATCAACACCTCAGATTCTGACAGCAGGGAGACCCTGAGGAGCTCCCTCAGCTTTGGGACAGACACAGGGATATCCAAACATCCCCATTTCTCTTGCTCCTCAATTCACCCGCTTTTATAACAATAATAACAATATTCCTTCTGTCCTTTCCCTTCTGGGAGTGACAGCACAAGGGGGAATGGGTTCAGACTGAAAGAGTGGAAGTTTAGGTTGGATAGATGGGAAAAATCCTTCCCTGGGAGGGTGGGGAGGTCCTGGCAGGGGCTGCCCCATCCCTGGAAGTGTCCGAGGCCAGGCTGGACAGGGCTTGGAGCAACCTGGAGCAAGTGGGAGGCGGAATTTTAGACCAGATGACCTTTAAGGTTCTTTCCAACCCAAACCATTTTATGAGCCACATTCCCCAAGCCCGTGAACCCACCAGAGGTGCGGCTGGGGGGGTTGCTGTTAAATCAGGGTGTCCCTGAGCACCTGCACAGCCACACCCCGGGCTGGGCCGTGCCACGGGGCTCATTTGCCCTCTCCAGCGAGGCTGGGCACTGGAGCATGGCCCCGTTTCCCAGTTCTCCTCAGTTTGCAGCCAGCTTTCCCCCAGCCCTGGGGCTGCTGCTGAAGCGCAGCGCTGCTCTCCAGGCAATGATTTCCACATGCCTGCATGTGCTTCACGGGGGGAGCAGCCAGGCCAGGGCAGCAGCAGCAGCAGGAGGAGGAAGAGATGGAGGAGGAGGAGGAGGAGGAGGAGGAGGAGGCATTGAACACATTTCTCTTTCCATGACTCGCTGCCCACGCTCCTGTGGAGTGGCAGGGCAGTGGGGAAGGGATGCAGCGAGTGTGAAATGTTCCCTGCAGAGCCCCGGAGCTCTCCTCGGGAGCTGCACACATGCCAGGCCATGTGAGCCCAGCGCCGGGGAAACGGGGGAACGGGGGCTGCCGAGGGCTCTGCATCCTCAGCCAGGAAAACAGGGGAATGTGACCCCCCTGAGCCCTCCAGGAGTAAAACAGGGGAACGTGACCCCCCTGAGCCCTCCAGGAGTAAAACAGGGGAATGTGACCCCCCTGAGCCTTCCAGGAGTAAAACAGGGGAATGTGACCCCCCTGAGCCCTCCAGGAGTAAAACAGGGGAATGTGACCCCCAAGAGCCATCCAGGAGTAAAACAGGTAAATGTGACCCCCCTGAGCCATGCAGGAGTAAAACAGGGGAATGTGACCCCCAAGAGCCATCCAGGAGTAAAACAGGTAAATGTGACCCCCCCTGAGCCATGCAGGAGTAAAACAGGGGAATGTGACCCCCAAGAGCCCTCAAGGAGTAAAACAGGGGAATGTGAACCCCCTGAGCCCTCCAGGAGTAAAACAGGGGAATGTGACCCCCAAGAGCCCTCAAGGAGTAAAACAGGGGAATGTGACACCCCCAGAGCCCTGCAGGAGTAAAGCAGGTGAATTGACCCCCCTGAGCCATGCAGCAATAAAAAAGATGAATGTGACCCCCCGCCCAGAGCCCTGCAGAAGGAAAATGGGTGAATGTGACCCCCCCAGGGCTGCCTGCAGGAGTCAGGCACATTCCTGTTGCCGTTTCTCCACAGCCTCAGTCGGAGCTGTCAGGTTTCATCGAGTTTCTGCATTTGCTGGCCATTGCCAGGGCTCTCCTGGGCTGCGGATCGAAGCTCTGGAGCTCTCCCCAGGGACACAGCGGTGCCTGCTGGGTACAGCTCGGTTTGGAGGTCGGGATTTTCTTTTCTGGTTCTTACTGGGCCGGGTGTGTCGCTGCTGGTGTGTTTGATCTCCCCCGTGTGTTGTGGGATGAGTCCCCCACTCTGGGGGCAGATATTCCACAGAGGCCAGCAGTGACAGCCAAAACTGGCTGTTCTTACACCAAAAATCGATGGTTTTACACCAAAGCACGCTTGGCATGGCTGTGGCAGGGCTGCTCCCTCCTGCTGTGACACATTTGGATGCTGCTGTCACCTCTGCTCACCCTGAGCTGCTGTGCTCTGCTCCTAAGGTGGCTTTGCCAGGATGTCCCTGCTCCTAAAATGGGTCTGCCAGGCTGTCCCTGTCCCCAGGTGGGTTTGCCAAGTTGTCTCTGCTCCCCAGGTGGCTTTGCCAGGTTGTCTCTGCTCCTAAAATGGGTCTGCCAGGCTGTCCCTGTCCCCAGGTGGGTTTGCCAAGTTGTCTCTGCTCCTAAGGTGGCTTTGTCAGGCTGTCGTCCCACTCCAAAGGTGGCTTTGCTAGATTGCCTCTGCTCCTAAAATGGGTCTGCCAGGTTGTGTCTGCTCCTGAAATGGGTGTGCCAGGCTGTCCCTGACCCCAGGTGGCTTTTCCAGGCTGTCCCTGCTCCCCTGGCTGCCCTGGGCTCTGTCCCTCTGTCCCTCTGTCCCCAGCACTGCCTGCAGTGTCCCCAGCGGGGCCTCTCCCCGTGAGGGACCCGCAGAGGATTTCACAGTCCTGGCCAGGAGCCAGCCTGGGGCGGGCACAGTTTCACAGGGCTGGGCTCCAGCTCCGTGCCAGCCCCTCAGAATTCCCAAATCCCTGTCCTCGGACTGCCTGGGACAGGGACAAGGGGCACAGAGTGAGTGAGGCCAGAGCTGGGGTTGCTGTGCTGTTCCTTTTGTCCCTCTCACATCCCTGCAGTGGGGTTTGCTGGCAGGGAAGGTTCTGGAGAGGAGAAGCCCTAGGAAATCCTGCAGGGATGTGGCTGGAATGCTGCTCAGGGTGCTGCAGCATTCCCTGGTGCTCCTGGAAGTTTCTCCTTCCCTGGATTTGGGAAGGAGCAACTCCTGGTGGGTGTCTGGGGGTGATCTTTGGGTGTGGGGAATAAACAGGATTGCTCCTTCCAGGAGGAAATCCCAGGACTGAGCCAAAGCCAGGAGGAGCCTGGAGCCGTCACAAAGGGTGATGTGGATCCCTGGACACGGCTCCCAGCCAGCCAAGCCCCTTCGGATATCAGCACCCAGGAGTCTGCCAGGACCTTGCAGCCCCTCCTCACCTCCCCACTGCAAAAACCAGGACCACACTCCCGGTACTAAAAGCGATTCCAGCATTTATTATAATTAAAAGAAAGGCCTAAAGCAAGGGGGCTTGTCCGGGATGAGCAGGAGCGATCCCATCAAGGATGCTGCGGTGCCGGCGCCGGTTCTGCTGAGCAGCGATGGCCACGATGTTCCAGGTGGAGCAGCATGGGTTCAGAGGGTCAGATTCCCCTTTTTATCCTGTTTATCATGTTTTTTGTCCCTGTGGATTGGTTTCTGTTTGGATCCCTCATTTGCATGAAGGTTTAAGTGCTTGATTAGCCTTAAGCCCAGCCGAGCCCCATCGGATATCAGCACCCGGTGTCTGCCAGCCCCTGCAGCTCCTCCCCTCCCCACTGTTAAAACCAGGACCACACTCCCAGTACTAAAAGCTATTCCAGCATTTATTATAATTAAAAGAAAGGCCTAAAGCAAGGGGGCTTGTCCGGGATGAGCAGGAGCAATCCCATCGAGGACGCTGCAATGCCGGCGCCGGCTCTGCTGAGCAGCGATGGCCACGACGTTCCAGGTGGAGCGGCACGGGTTCAGTGGCTCAGATCCCCCTTTTTATCCTGTTTTTTGTTCCTTTGGATTGGTTTCTGTTTGGATCCCTCATTTGCATGAAGTTTTAAGGGCTTGATTGGCCCATGACAGTTCTGAGCAGGCTGGCTTGTTTCGCTGGGGGTGGTGCACTTTACTTTAGGTGTATTATGGTATGTAGAGTACCACGTTTCTGACAACTCCCCCTTTAAACCTCTTTCTTTTTATTATAACAAATGCTGAAATTGCTTTTAGTACCGGGAGTGTGGTATTGTTAATGCAGGCAAACCCAATGGGAAGAAATGACGATGTTTGACTCAATTCAGAAAGCTGAATTATTCCTTTATTATATTATTCCTTTATTATAACTAAAATACATTAATACACTATATAAAAGGAGGATACTAAAATTACATACTACTTTCTCTGACTCTATCTCTAACTCTAACTCAACTCGTGACCCTCTCCTGAGAGTCCAGTCCCAGGTGGATTGGGTTGGATTGGATTGGATTGGATTGGATTGGCCACCAAGCTCAAACAATCCTCACCAGAATCCAACCCAGCAATCACCCCAGGTAAAAATTCTCCAAACACATTCCACATGGGAAAAGCAAGGAGCAGAAATATAAATTGTTTTCTCTTTCATTTCTGTCTGTGCACCTCCATGAAAACTCTGGGAGAGAGAGAAATGTGCTTGTCACTGTGTGGTCCCGGATTTAACATCCCCCCCGTGCCGGGACATCCATCACAGCCCGATCCCTCTGCTCCTCTCCTCTCTGGGCTCTCTCCCCCTCACACCCTCCTCCAGAGCCGGGGCTGTCAGGCTTTCGCAGCAATCCCTGGCATGCCCATGGCTGTAATTTGTGTTGATGAGGAATGTTCTGCACCACCGAGCAGCTGGGGTGACACAAGCACCGAGCTCATGGCTCTGTCCCCTAATTACTCTAACATTCCTGCCCTTTGCATGTTGCTTTCTCTCCGTGGTTTCTCTGAAGATCCAGTCTGGGGGCTTCAGCTTGATTTGCTGGAGCTTTTCCTGGGAATCTCATTTCCTTTCAGTTTCAAACTGGATTTACGGAGCTGTGGCGTGGGAGGTGTGGCAGCAGCTGTTGGAGCTGCAGTGAGCTGGGAATGACACAGAAGTGCTCCCGACATCTCCCCCAGGGTGACATCTCCCCTCTAAATGGAGGAGACGGGTGAATGTGGAAGTCAGAGCCGTGCCAGAGACTGGGATGTGGGGAAAAGCCACCCGAAGAGGCCATTTCTGCAGCCAGCAGCAGGAAGGGAGCGGGACGGGCACTCACAGGGCGCTGACTGTGCACCCACATGACCGGGTACTCATTGACCAGGGGTGACGGGAGGACAGGCGTCCACAGGAGCCAGGAGCCAGCCTGGATGTCACATACTGCCCTGGATGTCACACACAGCGCTGGGTGTCACAGACTGTCCTGGATGTCACACCACAGCCCTGCATGTCACACACAGCCCTGCATGTCACACAAGCCTGGATGTCACACACAGCCCTGGGTGTCACACACAGCCCTGGGTGTCACACCACAACTGTGAATGTCACACCACAGCCTTGGCTGTCACACTTAGCCCTGGATGTCACTCACAGCCCTGGATGTCACACCCCAACTGTGAATGTCACACCAGCCCTGGATGTCACACCCAGCTCTGGGTGTCACTCACAGCCCTGGATGTCACACCCAGCCCTGGATGTCACTCACAATCCTGGATGTCACACCCAGCCTGACACCGTGGCCACCACCCCACCCCTGGCCCCACCTTTGCTGCTCCTCCCTGAGCCCTGCAGAGCCGGGGGTGCCGATCCCCGTCAGACGCAGGTGACAAACGAGCTGCTCACCCTGCGTCACCAAGGACGGCGTCTCAGCCCTGCTGCAAAGCCACCACGTCCCCGCCGGGTCACTGTGCCTCAGTTTTGAACCCCCACCTGCTTCTGGACCCGGTTCAGAGCCCACTGGTTCAGCTCCTGCTGCCACCGAAGAGCTGCTGCTGAAGTTTTACCCCACACCCGGGCGCTCAGACATTGCTGAGGGCCTCAGGGAAGATGGCTTGGGCCAGGCTAAAGCGACCAGAGGAGATGGATCCTTCTAGAACATCCCTTCCCTCCATGGGGGCTCGGATTTGATGCTCCTGCGGTGCCATCTGGGAAGCATTTTCGCACTCCTCGAGGTGTCTCCCAGCCAGCCTGGTGGTTCTGAGATGAGAAATGAGAGTCAGCAAGTCCAGCGAGATTCCCTCCTTCGAAAGGAACGAGGGGAAAAGGAGTTCTGGCAGCAAAGCCCAAATTTGTGTCTCATGGACAGTTTTATTTGTGGAATATCCATGTCTGGAAAGAACACCCTAAATGCAGGATTTTCCCCCACAGAACTTGCATCCCCTTCCGTCCTCCTCGCCAGCCCTGCTGTGTCCTCCATGTTCCCACTCTCCACACTCTGTGGAGATGGATTTTGTGCCTCCCCTGCCCTTCCCCACCACCTTAAACCTCCTGCACATCCCTCAGATTTCGGCACTAATTACAACAACTCTGCTGACAGACAGGGCGGTGTGTGGAGGGAAAGCGAGGATTAATATAGGCGAGGATATAAAAAATTAATTACTTTCAGGCAGACAATGTTGGCACCTCCAGTCCGCCTGATTTATTTCCATGGCTGCTCTATTTTTGGCGAAGCCAGAATGTTTGACTAAATATAAGACAACAAGGAGCTGGAATGGGTGGGGGAGCCGCTGCTAAATCCACAACCCCGAGAGGCTGAAACCCCCACGGATGCCGGTGGCTCGGGCTGCTCCGGCTGTGCTCAGAGCCTCAAGGAGGAGCAGGAAGAGCCGCAGGAGGGAGCTCCCCTGACTCGAGTGCGAGGCCGGGATCGCTGCGTGCTCTTTGCGCCTTTCTGTGTTCTCCGTGCGCGGCTCCTGCCCGGGCCAGCGGGGCCGAGCGGGCTCCTTATCCCGGGGCTGCGGCGGGGAGGAGCCAGCGCCGCACGGAGCCGAGCGCCGGCAGCGCTCCCGCACCGCGCCGGGTCCCGCACCGCGCCCGCACCGGCCCCGGCGCCCCGTGCTCCGGCACCGCTCCGGCGCCCCGTGCTCCGGCACCGGCACCGGCACCGCTCCGGCACCGGCACCGGCACCGCTCCGGCTCCCCGTGCTCCGGCACCGGCACCGGCACCGCTCCGGCACCGGCACCGGCACCGCTCCGGCTCCCCGTGCTCCGGCACCGGCACCGGCACCGCTCCGGCTCCCCGTGCTCCGGCATAGCTTCGGCTCCCCGTGCTCCGGCACCGGCACCGGCACCGCTCCGGCTCCCCGTGCTCCGGCACCGGAACCGGCACCGCTCCGGCTCCCCGTGCTCCGGCACCGGCACCGGCACCGCTCCGGCTCCCCGTGCTCCGGCATAGCTTCGGCTCCCCGTGCTCCGGCACCGGCACCGGCACCGCTCCGGCTCCCCGTGCTCCGGCACCGGCACCGCTCCGGCTCCCCCGACACCGGCACCAGCTCCGCTCCCACTCGCCCTGCTCGGTATCGGTACCGGCGCCGGCTCCGCTCCAACTCCCCTCTGCTCAGTGCCGACACCGCTCACCCTCCCCCGGCACCGGCACCGCTCCAACCCTTTTCCTGCTCCGGCACCGGCACCGGAACCGGCACCGGCACCTGTCCAGCTCTCCCGTGCCCTGGCACCGACACCGCACCAACCCTCTTCTGCTCCGGTACCGGCTCCAGCATCCGCCCCGCTCGGGTACCGGCCCCGTTCCCGGCCGCTCTCCGGTGCCGGCCCCGCTCCGCTCGCAGCCCGGCCCCGTTCCCGGAGCGGCCCCGCGGCTCCCGCAGCACCGCCCCTGCTCTGCCCCGCAGGAAGGAGGAAGGGACACGGCAGGAGCGAGAGCGACCTGCTCGGCGGCCGGTGAGTGCCGGGGTGACCCCGCCACGGGCCGGGAGCGCTGCCCGCTCCCCCAGCCCCTCCGGGAGCGCTGCCCGCTCCCCCAGCCCCTCCGGAGTCCCTGCCTTCCCCCCAGCCCCTCCGGGAGCCCTGCCTTCCCCCCAGCCCCTCCGGGGTCCCTGCCCGCTCCCCCAGCCCCTCCGGGAGCGCTGCCCGCTCCCCCAGCCCCTCCGGGAGCCCTGCCCGCTCCCCCAGCCCCTCCGGAGTCCCTGCCTTCCCCCCAGCCCCTCCGGGAGCGCTGCCCGCTCCCCCAGCCCCTCCGGGAGCGCTGCCCGCTCCCCCAGCCCCTCCGGAGTCCCTGCCTTCCCCCCAGCCCCTCCGGGAGCGCTGCCCGTTCCCCCAGCCCCTCCGGGAGCCCTGCCTTCCCCCCAGCCCCTCCGGGAGCGCTGCCCGTTCCCCCAGCCCCTCCGGGAGCCCTGCCTTCCCCCCAGCCCCTCCGGGAGCGCTGCCCGCTCCCCCAGCCCCTCCGGGAGCCCTGCCTTCCCCCCAGCCCCTCCGGGAGCGCTGCCCGCTCCCCCAACCCCTCCGGGAGCGCTGCCTTCCCCCCAGCCCCTCCGGGAGCCCTGCCCGTTCCCCCAGCCCCTCCGGGGTCCCTGCCCGCTCCCCCAGCCCCTCCGGGAGCCCTGCCCGTTCCCCCAGCCCCTCCGGGGTCCCTGCCCGTTCCCCCAGCCCCTCCGGGAGCGCTGCCCGCTCCCCCAGCCCCTCCGGGAGCGCTGCCCGCTCCCCCAGCCCCTCCAGAGTCCCTGCCCGCTCCCCCAGCCCCTCCGGGAGCGCTGCCCGTTTCCCCAGCCCCTCCGGGGTCCCTGCCTGCCCCCCAGCCCCTCCGGGGTCCCTGCCTGCCCCCCAGCCCCTCCGGGGTCCCTGCCCGCTCCCCCAGCCCCTCCGGGGTCCCTGCCTGCCCCCCAGCCCCTCCAGGGGCCACGGCCGCTGCTTTTGGGACTGGCGGGACACAAAGTGCGAGGGGAGGGGAGAGTTGGAGGTACGGAGAAGGAGGGCTCAGCTCGGTACGGATTTGAACCTCGGTGCTCCCTGGTGAGGGAGATTCCTGCGCGTGTCTGGTCCTAAATCTGTTTCAGGGAGCTCGGGTCAGCCCCAATATTGGATTTTGATGGGCAGCTCTGGGTGGGGGGGCCTGGGGGGAGCCTTTCGGTGTGGAAATGCGTGGGGGTGACACGCAGGGTCTGTCCGGTGGGTCCCTGGCTCGGGAGGGAGCCCTGCCCCGGGCTGGCAGCTCGGCATTCCCCTGGCGCTGCAGTTTTTGGCGGCTGTCACAACCAGCCGCATGTCCCCAGTGCTGCCTGTTGCTGTGACAAGTTCCCGGGGCTGTGCCCCAGAATGTGTCCCCTTCTTTGTCCCCACACAGCCCCCTGAGAGCTGCCCTCTGTGCCAGGCCAGCCTGAAAAGCTTTAACAGCCTCATCCCTGGGTGAGAACACCCTGGGGTGTGTGTTGGCACAATGGTGGCATCAGCTCTGAGAGGAAGAACAAATCAGGGTCAGGCCTGGGGCTGCTGGCGCTGGGTTTTGTGCTGTGCATCAAGCAAAGCAGCGGCGCAATGTGACGTGTGCCAGGCTTGGAGAAGGTGCCTGAAGGGGGAAAAGCTTTGAACAAGCATCAGGCAGAAAGTTGGAGCCTCTGGATGAGATTTGTGAAAGGGCAAGAGCCGTTCAACAGGGCCCTGCAAGGAACTGGGATTAATTCATTCCCTCCTCGGTGGTGTGGGGCAGATTTGGGGTGTGGATCTGGGGTGTGGGGCTGAGATGTGGTGAATGCAAGCAGAGTCCTGTTTTCCAGCCTCACGAGGCTGTGACAGCGCCTGTGGGGCAGGGGAGAGGTCAGGAAAAGCAGTTCCCATGATCCTGAAGAGATTCGCTCCAGGAATCTGCCCACTGGGTAATGGACATCGTGTCAGCGGGCACACACAGGGGGCACGGAGATCTCAGAGCATGTGTGGGGTGGAGCATCCTTCCCTCCCTGGAAAAAGGTGGGAGAGGATGTCCAAGAGTCCCAGAAGGAAGAGGCAGGAATAGGAGGGCACCCGGCTCACCCCATCCATGGAACTTCCTCAGTGTGTGAGGCACCCAGCCCAGAGTTTGCTGATTTTCAGTCTCTCTGTCAAGCCAGAAGATTTCCGAGCAAGTTTTGGTGTCCATGCTCCAGGCAGGGCTCGCAGATTTGTTCCCAAGTTCCCAGGCTTACTCACTCACGCTGGAAAATATCAGTACCACGTCCAAGTGGGAGCAGTTAATAAATGAGTAGTGGAACAACCTCGCCAGCAATCCTGGGAGTTCCTCCTCTCTCATCCTGCTGGGATAGAGAGAAAGAGAGAAAAAAATTACAACTAATCAGGGCTCTGGAGGTCTCCCGCTGTCCACGGCCTTGCCACGGATTCTGCCTGGCCTTGGCCACGTCACCGCCGTGTCCCCACGGCCGAGTTCCCCCATCTGTTAACTCTTGACCCTGCTTTGTTCTCAGGGCTTTGCTCCCTGAGCTCTGCAGAGCTCTGGGATGCTGGCAGGGATGGGAAGCACTGAAATCCTCGTCTCCCTGCCCCTTTCACTGAGGCAGCTCTTTGTGGAGGCCTGAATGGGCCCTTCAGAGAGGCTGTGCTGGTGACAGGGTGACAGAGGGAAGGGATGGTGTCACACATTGGTAGCTACAGGTGGCTGAAGTGCAGCTGGCTGCTTTTTATTGGCTTCCAAACCAGCTGCTTTAAATCTTGAGCTGCTGCCTCTCGTGTGCATTCCTTGCCAGTGTCACTTGTCCCCTGGGGACAGGCTGGGGTGCAGAGGGTGCTGCAGGGGACACTTTTTGCCTTCCCTCACTGGACCCAGAGCAGGCAGATGAGAGCAGCTGCATTTTGCACAGGGCAAAACACAGAGGCAAAATGGCTCAGGGAGCTCAGCTGAGTTTTGATCTCCCAAATCCATGAGGATCCTTCTGTTCTCCCTGTCCCACCACCTGATCAGGCAGAACCCTGGGTGTCCACTCAGCACGTGCACTAAAATATCCACGTTGCAGTTTCCACTGAGACCATCATCCCCTTGGTCCGGCCTTCTGGAGAGAAATGAATGTTTGGTCAATGCCTGTAAACCCTGTGACATTCCTCTGGCTTCCACAGAGCTGAGGTCTGGGCCAGGAGGGCTGAGAATCTCCAGAAAAGCCGGGATCTGTGTGTTTGGAGTCATGTCCAAGAAGAGTAAGAGTTTCCAAAAGGGCTTAGGCTCAGTAGGAGCCTCCCAGATTCTCCTTCCATCCTCAGGGAAATTGAGGCAGCTTCTTCAGGCAGCCGACAGGGCAGCTTGGCTCAGCTCAGAGGAGATCCCAAGCCTGGAGTGAGTTCACCTCTGTGTAATTCGTGTGCTGACAGCCCAAAGCTCAGCTCTGCTGGGCCGGGTTTTCCTCGGTGCGGGCAGGGAGGTGATGAGGGCTCTGCTGGAGAAAGGTCCTTTGCTGGCAGTGAACCCTGTCCAGGCAGAGCTTTGCCCTGCTGGCTTTGCTCTCCTCTAAATCCAACTGGCTCCTGCTGTTTGTCCAGGAAACCCGATGGCAGGAAGCAGCCTGTTGATGGATGTGGCCCAGATCCCAAGCTGGTGAACAATTAACTTTGCAGAGTCGCTGTGCAATCAGCCCGAGCATCCTCTGCCCTCTCCTCCCGCTCCCAATCTCCCAGCCCAGCGTTCCTTCCAAGGCTGCAGCATTTTGCCTGCAGCCAGTGCTGCTCATCTGCTGCTTGTTTGCTCGCTCGCTCCCAATCTCTGGCTCCCATCTCTTGTCTGGCTGGATGAGAAAACTGCTGTGGGATGATTCCCGAGGCATGGAGCAGCCCTGGCACAGGGCAGGGGTTCATCCGTGCTGCCATCTCTCATCTGTCTGCTGGTCCTTCACCTCCCTCCCTCCATGCAGCCATCCCCAGCCTCGTGCATCCTTTCCTCCTGCCTTTCCATGCTTTTTTAGGGATGAGCTCTGAGCCGCCGCAGCTACAGCTGGATTTTCCCAGCTGCATTCCCCACGTCTCTCCCTGATCCCTGCTGGAAATCTGGGCATTCCTTCCCACACCTGAGCAGTGGCTGGGCTCTCCTTGGAGCTCCGGGTGCAGAGTGCAGCTCCAGGTGGAGGCAGGACCTGCAGGAATGCAGCTTGGGAAGCAGGAGGATGCTCCAGTGACTTGGAGCCCTCTGCCAGCACCAGCAATTCTGCCCTTGGTTGTGGCTTTTGTTCCCTTTTCTGCTGTCCCTGCCACCCCCAGGATGCTGGGGGCAGAAATAATTTGGGAAGTGTTCAGAGTTTGAGCTGCCATTTGCAAGGATTGCTGCTTTTTGGGATCCAGGAGCAGCTCACATGGGACATTTCGGGGATCTCAGCTGGGTTTGCTTCCCTTTCCTCTCCCTGTGTGGGTTTAAACCGGGGACAATTCCTCCTTTGTCACCGTGGTCCCTCCATCCCCAAGGTCTGCAGGCACTGCCTCAACAAAAATCATAAATTGGGTGGCAAATTCCCAGTCCAGAGCTGTCAGAGCTCAGTCCCTGTCACCTCTGCTGGAACACCTGGATCGCCTGAGCTGCTGCTGAGATGCAGAGAGGGGAAAACAGGATGGAGTGAGGCTGGAATCGCTGCCCTTTCCTGAGTGCCTGGGAAGGCAGAGCACCCGTAGGCATCCTGGAAGGATGCTGTTAATGAAGACACTCCAATTAATGGCATTTTCAGTTCATTATTTGGTTAGCTTTTAATTTTTCATGTTTTCCCTTATTAATTTTATTGGTGACATCCAAACCTTCCACCCTTGCACCGCCCTTGTCGTCTTCATTTATCAGCTGGGAAACTGAGGCACGGAGTTTAATTCCTGGGGTTGGGAAAATCCTGTCACTGGCAGCTCTGGATCTCAAACCTGAGGCCTAAAACTCTCTGCAGGATCCGCTGGTCTGAATCAAACAGCTCCTGTCTCGCCGTGCTCTGGGGTTTATGAATTTAATTCATCTTTTGGGCATCTTTTCAGTGTTTTTATTGTTGAACCCTCTCCATGAACCATCTCCCTCTCTTTTTTCCTCAATCCCTGAAATCCTCAGCCATTTCCTTTAAAACAACCCAAATTTTCCCAGCTGGAGCGGGGCAGGGCACCGACTTTGAGCAGTTTTTTGTGGTGATTTTGCCTTGAATCGCTCCATTTAAAAGGAGAGGCTGCTGAAGCCGACTGTAAACACCGAAACCCCCAAAGAAATCAAAACGTGCCTTTTTTGGGAAGCAGGGAAACATTCCCAGCGTTCCTTTTATTTCTGCTCTTTCTCCATTTCGATTTTAATGGTTTATTTTCTATTTAATTATTTGGGCAGCCTTAATGTGCCGGTCACTCAGGGGTTGGGATTCCTGATCCTGGGGGGATTTATCCTCAAAACACCCCCCAGCTTTCCCCTCTCTCCTGTTGCTCCCAGCACTTCCCACTCTTGGAGCCGTGGCTTTTTTTAGTTGCTAAATCTGACAAGGTTTGTGAGCAGGAGCCTCAATTCTGCACTCGGGAACATGCACAGGAATATAAATTCAGCACTTTGGGGGCTTTTTTCCCTGCATTCCAGCATGGAACATCACCTGGAGCTTGGATCAGCCATCTGTGACTGGAGTTATTGGGTGGAAAACCTTTCAGGTTGGTGGTTTACGGGCCAAGCCTGTGCTGGAGCAAATGTAGATGCAGAGGGATCTTCAGGAGATCCCAGAAACTGAGGATCCAGTCCTGATCCAGTAGATCCAGGATCCATAAACAACAGAACCAAGGAAATGGGCTTGGTGTGCCTGGGGACTCTGAGGAGGAGGAGGAGGCAGAACTGAAGGTTTTGGTTATACCCAGAGCCTGGTTTGTGTCTCATCCAAATTAAAATGCAGGGAGAGTCTCTGTGCGCCCAAACTGAATTTAACAAATCCGCCCAACACCACCCCCACATCCTCTGCCTGAGCAACGGCTCCCAAAGCCCTGGGGAGAGCAGGAGCAGCAGGAGCTGTCCCATGATGTCCCATAGTGTCCCATCAATGTCCCATCTCTGTGCCATGCTGTCCCATCACTGTCCTGTCACTGTCCCATCTCTATCCTATCACTGTCCCATCACTGCCC
The DNA here is from genome assembly GCF_050655825.1 of Lonchura striata. NCBI lineage: Eukaryota > Metazoa > Chordata > Aves > Passeriformes > Estrildidae > Lonchura > Lonchura striata. The sequence continues at coordinate 4,688,973 of NC_140728.1, read as the reverse complement.
TATTGCTGTCCCACCACTGCCCTCTCACTGTCCTTTCACTGTCCCATGCCATCTCATCACTGTCCCCTCACTGCCCCTTTGTTATTCCATCACTGCCCCATCTCTGTCCCATCACTGTCCCATTGCTGTCCCATCACTGTCCCATCACTGTCCCATCTCTGTCCCATCATTGTCCCATCATTGTCCCATGCCATCCCTCACTGTCCTATCAGTCCCATTGTTATCCCATCACTGTCCCATCACTGTCCCATTCTGTTCCATCTCTGTGTCCTCACTGTCCCATGCTATCCCTCACTGTCCCATCTCTGTCCCATCTCTGTCCCATCTCTGTCCCATCACCATCCAATCTCTGTGTCCTCACTGTCCCTTTGTTATCCCATCTCTGTCCCCCTCACTGTCTCATCTCTGTCCCCCTCGCTGCCCCATCTCTGTTCCATCTCTGTTTCATCTCTGTCCCATCATTGCCCCCTCACTGTCCCACCACTGTCCCTTTGTTATCCCATCTCTGTCCTCCTCACTGCCTCATCTCTGTCCCGTCACTGTCCCCTGTTGTCCCCTCACTGTCCCCCGTTGCCCCATCACTCCCGTGGGTGCCCTGTCCCTGCAGAACCACCCTGGGATATTCTGGATTTCCCCGAATTCCCCACCCATGGGGATGGGCAGAGCCATTTCCTCAGAAAAGTGCCTGGAAAAGGCCCAATTGGGGCATTTGGGTTCCAGGCAAACACAGCAGAGCATGGAGGGGGAAGGAGCATTTTTATAAATTACCATGAGCAGCAGTGTGCTGGTTAAGCGCTTAATCCCTCCCAATCCCCCCTGATTAACGATTAATTGTGCCACTAATTGCGCTATCATAGCGTGGCAGGCCCAGCCTGCAGCGGGCACAGGCAGCCGCACCAGTGCTGAACCACAGCAAACTGGGAGCACTGGGAGGCCCTGCTGAGAGGGCCAAAATCCCTCATCTATTCAAACCTCGGGTTATAATCCTGATTTATCTCCAGTTTCCTTATCAGCTGGGAGGCAGGAGAAGAGGATTGTATGCACTTGGAACAGCCCTGCTCAATGTCATCCCTTTTTTAGGATGGATTTTCCTCTCTCCTGTGAAAACCACATGGAAATTCTTTTATATTTTCATTTGGAGTTGGGTGAAAAGCACAATATATGAATTTATTTCCAGTATTTTAATATTTCTGATGCCTCTTTAATGCAGAGCAGGCTGCAGTGTCCAAGGCCTCTCCTCTCCCTGACAGTGTCCAAAGCCCTGCTCGGTGTCATCCCTTTTTTTGTGTGGATTTTCCCTTTTTTAGGAAATATATTAATTCATTTCCATTCCTTTTACATTTCTGACACCTCTTTTATGCAGAACAGGCTGCAGTGTCCAAGGCTTCTTTCTCTGACAGTGTCCAAGGCCCTGCTCGGTGTCATCCCTTTTTTTGTGTGGATTTTCCTCCACTTCTGTGAAAACCACATGGAAAATTGTCTATGTTTTGACTTGGAGTGGGTGAAAAGCACAATATATGACTTTATGTCCATTATTTTTATGTTTCTGACATCTCTTTAATGCACAGCAGCCTGCAGGCAGTGCCTCTCTCTTCCTGACAGTGTCCAAGGCCCTGTTCGGTGTAATCCCTTTTTTTGTGTGGATTTTCCTCCACTTCCATGAAAACCACAGGGAAATTAATCTATGTTTTTGTTTGGAGTTGGGGAAAAAACACAGTATATTAATTTATTTCCATTATTTTTACATTTCTGACACCTCTTTATTGCACAGCAGCCTGCAGTGTCCAAGGCCTCTCCTCTCTCTGACAGTGTTCAAGGCCCTGCTCGGTGTCATCACTTTTTTAGGGTGGATTTTCCTCCACTTCCATGAAAATCACATAGAACTTTTTCTATGTTTTGATTTGGAGTGGGGGAAAAGCACAATATTTGAATTTCTTTCCACTGTTTTAACGTTTTTGATGCCTCTTTAATGCAGAGCAGGCTGCAGTGTCCAAGGCCTCTCTCCCTGACAGTGTCCAAGGCCCTGTTCAGTGTCATCCCTTTTTTTGTGTGGATTTTCCTTCTCTTCCATGAAAATCACACAGAACTTTGTCTATGTTTTGATTTGGAGTGGGGGAAAAGCACAATATTTGAATTTATTTCCATTATTTTCCTGTGACAACCACACGGCAGTTTGTCTAGGTTTTGATTTGGAGTGGGGGGAGAAGCACAATATTTGAATTTATTTCCATTATTTTCCGCTTCTGATGCCTCTTGAATGCAATCAGGCTGCAGCACCCATGGCCTCAGGGCTCAGCCGTGATTTTCCTGGGGTAGATCCCTTTTTTCCCCTCTGTTATCTCGCTCTGGGCTCTGTTATCTCTCCAAGGCTTGTGCAGGAACCAGCCTGGTTTGTCAAGGGCTCCCTCCCCCAGCGGGGCTTTTACAGCAGAGACGCAGGGTTTGGAGTGAAGCAAAAAAAAAAAAAATCTTAAAAAAAAAAATTAATAAAGGGATTATTTCATTGTTTTCTTGAATTATTTCACAACAATTCACGATTTTGCTTTGTCTGCGAGCGACGCCGCAGCTTCGAGGACACGGGGCTGGCCTTGGCGGGGTGGCACAGATGGCATTTACAGTTTAACGAGGAGCAAGGTTTATCCAAACACTCCCTGCTCACCCGGCTTCCTAGGCAGGCCTGAAACATTGCCTTCCTCTGCACTCAGGCAGGAATAATCTGTTTATTGCAGCTGGGATCTTCCTATTCTGTTGGCTTGTCTTAACTTAGAAGTGAATTTTGAGAGAATTTTGATAAGGAGGCAACATAAAACTGGATTTTTATTTGAAGGTTTTCAGGGGCAGTTATGGAAAAGTCTAATTTTTTAGGGGAAAAGTTTAATTTTTTATTTTTATCGGTTTTAGGAAATTAGTATAATTCATAAAAAGTACTAATTAGTGGGGTGAATGGTGATGTAATTTTTTTTCAATTTTTTTTTTTCTTTGAGTCTCTCTTTTTGGTATTAGTTATATTTTGTCTATGAAAATGAATTTTGAAACATTGTTCCCAACTTTGGTAGTTCGGAAGAATTAAGATAGTGTTGGGGTCTTGTATTTTCTGGGCTTTGGAGGTAGTTTTGGTTTCTTTGCATAGGGAAAGGCTGTGGGGAATTACTGGCAAAATTAGCCCCTAATACAAAAGGCTACAGAGCTACAAATATATATGAAGAATAGATATGAATAAATATATATGAATAGATATTAATAAATATATATGAATAGATATGAACAAATATATATGAACATATGTGAATATATATTAACAAATGTATATTAATATAGATGAACAAATATATATGAACACATATGTAAATATATATGAACAAATGTATATTAATATATATGAACAAATATATATGAACATATATGAAAATATATAAACACATATATTTGAAGAATACAGAGAACATAGAAAAGAAAAAAGGCAAAAACTCAAAATGGCTTCAATTCCCTATCCAGGAGTGTCTGTGCTGGGATGAACAGGAAAATGCCGAGGTTGTGGTGGTGCTGGGATGGATTTTAGGGTGGATTATAGGGATTTACAGGAAAATGCTGGGTTTGTGCTGGTGCTGGGTTGGATTTTAGGGTAGATTTTAGGGAGGGCTGAGGGATGGAGTATTCCTGGAAGGCAGCGAGTTTGGGATCCTGGAGAATTTGTGTCACCACATCCCCGGGCAGTCCTTGGACATCCCTGTGCTGGGGGAAAAGGGATCGAAGAAAAGGAGGAACAGAACCAGAGCACGAGGCAGGGATGTCCCAAAGCCTGGAATTTTGGCAGCAGCAGGGATCCCACGCCAAGTTTGCTGCCCCAAAGCAGTGCTGTTATCATCCTGGCACCCTGGCAGCCACCTCGTGGGTCAGGAGGGGTTTTCACCCTCCTGCCTTCCTCCAGCAGCTCGGTGGGACAGAAACTCCTGATTCCCAGCGGGAGAAAGGACTGGGATGTCCCTTCCCTCATTTGGGAATGGCAGAGATTCCAAATTCCTGATTCCCAGCGGGAGCAAGGACTGGGATGATCCCTTCCCTCATCAGGGAACAGCAGAAATTCCAAATTCCTGATTCCCAGCTGGAGAAAGGACTGGGATGTCCCTTTCCTCATCAGGGAACAGCAGAAATTCCAAATTCTTGATTCCCAGCTGGAGCAAGGACTGGGATGATCCCCTCTCTGATCTGGGAACAGCAGAAATTCCAAAATTCCTCCAAATTCTTTGCTTTTTATTGTCTCACAATTGTCCTAATTCTAAACTTTATTACTCTAATTATATTATTATTTTAATAACCATTTTATAATCATTAAACTTTTAACATTTTAAGAACCAAGTGATTGGCGTTTTTCACAATTATGGCAGCACCACCCGAGGGGAAATCTCCCCCACAAGCACAGGCCCCTCCAAGGATGGGTGCAGGGCTGGTTTAAAGTTAAATCCCAGCTTAGTGCAGTCAGAGCAGGAGCCTGGCAGGGTTCTCTCCCTCCTTCCCAACCACGTGGCCCTCGCAGGGCTTTAAATAAATCAGATTTCAAACCCTTCAGCCCAGGGGGCTTTGTGCCTTTAATGCCAAACTGTGGCACTGCTGCTCCAGAGCTTTGTCCTGGGGGAAATCCCGGCCATGGATGGGACTGGGAGCGACTGGAGCAGGGATGGGAGGTCAGCAGCACTTTCCCCTCTCATTCCATCCCTGCCTGCAGGAAAATCTGTCCCAGGGTGGTTTGGGGGTGGTTTAGGAGAAGTGGCAGCTCCCAGGAGCTGCTGGAGCAGAGCTGGGATCCTGCTGGGAGAGGAGGCAGCAATAATCCCACGTGAAGTCCCTCCAGGATGTGGAAATCCAGGTGTCTCCAGGCTGTGGAGCGAATCAGGCAGAGATTTCAGGTTTATTTCCAAGTTCTTTTGTCAAGGCAGAGCAAGACAAAACATTTCCAGTCTTCTCGAAAACCCATGGCAAAGAGCCGAGCTCTTAATTGCTCCGAGTGCTCCTGGTGCTGTTTCTCCACAGAAATGTGGGATTTTGTTTAGTTTCCAACTGTTTTGTGGGGGTTTTTTGTTTTTGTTTTTGTTTTTGTTTTTGTTTTTGTTTTTGTTTTTGTTTTTTGGGGGGGGGGGTGAAATTTCATCCTCTCCAGAGCCTTTGAGGCCAAGATCCCTCTGTAAAAGCTCTTCCCAAGGATCTGCCTTCCCCTTCTTCTCTCCACCATTTGTGTGCTGCTCTTTGTCCCCCTCCTTTTCCCTGTGCATTTCCCAAATTCCACAGGGCTATCGGGTGTCCGGGATGTCATTTCTGCTGCTTTAAATATCTTTTTTGGGGCTGGGATCACTGTGCTCAGCTGTCCCTGCCGAGCTGTGTCCCACCCCGGGTCAAACCCGGCTCTTGGGGCCGCTCCCACCCTGCAGCTCAAGGAATTCCTTTCCCAAATATCCTCATTTTGCACCCAAAATAAGGGTTCTCCTGTACCAGTCAGAGGCTTTGGGTCACTTGGAGGAAAATTGCTGTTCAATAGAGAGTGGAAAACGTCTCTGACCACTGCAGGGAAAGTGAATCCTGATTTTCCATGAATTCTTATCTTGCAGACGAGCCTGCAGCTCTGGGAGCTCTGTGTGGGCTGGGGAAGGAAGGAAAGTCTAATTTCTGATTCCCGACTTCTCCTTCTCCTTCTCCTTCTCCTTCTCCTTCTCCTTCTCCTTCTCCTTCTCCTTCTCCTTCTCCTTCTCCTTCTCCTTCTCCTCTCCCGCCCAGGGCTGCTGCTGTCTTTTATATGGTACATTACGTGTGACATGGTTACAGTTTTCCCCAATGCCTATTACCTATATTAAATGGTGATTTTCTATCTTTTATATGGTACATTACATGTTACATGGTTACAGATTTTCCCAATGCCTATTACCTATATTAAATGGTGCTTTTCTATCATTTATATGGTACATTACGTGTTACATGGTTACAGATTTTCCCAATGCCTATTACCTATATTAAATGGTGCTTTTCTACTCTAAACCAATCTGTGAGTGCCAACATCACCAAGAACATGGAGGTGAGGAAGGAGAAAGAGGGAGGACAGGGCAGGCCCAGATCCCAAATCCATCTTAAACCCTCTGACCCCCATGTACAAAACCAAACCCCCCCTGTGCAGCACTCAAAAATTCTTCCCTCTACTTTGTGACTACTTCTACTCTAATATCTAAACTTTTGTGACTTCTTGTTCTTCCTGCAAGGTTGGTAAATTATTCCATGGTTCAAACCCAAAATCACAGCTGTTTCCAGCTGTGCCAGGGTCTCAAATGCTTCTGACCTGGGCCTGGAACTTCCAAAAATGTCTGAGGGATATTTTGAGTTCCAACACACAGGGACAACTCCTTGGATGTGTTTGGATGCTCCAGACCCTCTGCAGGTGACTGGCAGGGAGGGCAGCACAGGACATCACCTCTCCAGGGGCTGGAGCTGATTTTTCTTGGATTCGGGGTGTTAATTGTCACCCAACAATCAGATGAGTGCGGCAAAAGCTGGGACCAGGCTGGTTCCTGCTGCTCCTCCTCAGGAATTTTGTTGATATTCCATTGGCTCCTCAGGGCTTCGAGGCACTCAGGGTGTGTTGGGAAAGGATGACAGGGGAAAGTCGTGGAAAAGCTGAATACTGGATACTTCCAGGAGCATCGCTGAGCTGGGAGCTGCAATTCCAGCATAGTTCTTTGTCCTGGTTTAGGGCAAATTTGGGAGAAAACCTCCAAAGGGGTTCCTCTAGAAAGAAGACTCGAGCAGCCCCTCCCCAGCTGGTTCAGAAAAATACCTCCCTGGAGAGAAGTGGAAAAATACTGTTTATTTAACAGGCAAAGCGTTCACCAGCACAAAAAATGAGCAATAATGAAAGATAAAACCTCTCCCTCAGTCAGGTCCCCGCCCAGGTGCCCTGGGTGCTGCCACAGCCCTGTGGGAGCCAGGCAGTGCTGCTGTCACCTGAGCCCCCAGGTGACTTCAAATTCAGTCCCAAAACTCAGAGAGACGGGAAGGGCCCTGAGGGGAAAATTCCTGCTTGGAGTTTTGCTGAGAATTCCCACTTCCAGCCCTTCCAGAGTGAACCAGCAGTGAGGGCATCTGCTGAGGCAGGGACTGTGAATCCCTGAGTGCAGGGATCCTCAGAATCCTCAGAATCCTCAGAATCCTCAGAATCCTCAGAATTGTGTCTGAGGGGGAAATTCCCAATGAGTTTTGCTGAGAATTACCCACTTCCAGCCCTTCCAGAGTGAACCAGCAGTGAGGGCACCTGACTGTGAATCCCTGAGTGCAGGGAACCTCAGAATCCTCAGAATCCTCAGAATCCTCAGAATTGTGTCTGAGGGGGAAATTCCCCATGAGATTTCCCACTTCCAGCCCTTCTGGAGTGAATCAGAAGTGAGGGCACCTGACTGTGAATCCCTGAGTGCAGGGAACCTCAGAATCCTCAGAATCCTCAGAATCCTCAGAATTGTGTCTGAGGGGGAAATTCCCGATGAGATTTCCCACTTCCAGCCCTTCTGGAGTGAATCAGAAGTGAGGGCACCTGACTGTGAATCCCTGAGTGCAGGGAATCTCAGAATCCTCAGAATTGGGTCTGAGGGGAAAAATCCCAATGAGTTTTGCTGAGATTTCCCATTTCCAGCCCCTCTGAAATGAACCAGCAGTGACGGCACCTGCTGAGGCAGGGACTGTGAATCCCTGAGTGCAGGGAACCTCAGAATCCTCAGGATCCTCAGGATCCCCAGGATCCAGGCTGCTCCCACCCTGGGGATGCTGAAGGTACCAGGGAAGCACTGACACGACCCCGACAGGGTGGGGACAATGCCAGCCCTGAGCTCCCCCAGCACCGGGGTGGCCAAACTGGCCAGCAGTGGCCCCATTGTTGTTGCAGCTGAGCACTGGCCACTTCTCCCAGGTTAGGGAATAAGTGCCCAGTGTTCTTGGCTGCTGGAATAATGGCTGGCATTGGGATGCCTTGCTCAGAGCTGCCCTGAGCTCACCAGGAGCCGAGGGAGAGCTGAGAGCGCAGAGAAAAGCAAAATATCCCGGGGCAGAACAAAGGTCCTTTGTGTGCTCCCGTTACTGGGCTCGTTGTCAGCTCCAGAGCGAGCGGGAATGTGCATCCAGCAAAGGGCTTCCCCTCCTGCCATCCCTGCAGCGGGCACAGCTGGGAATCCCATCCCTGGGAGTGCCCCAGGCAGCTTGGAGCAACCTGAAAGTGTTCCTGCTGGTGGAGATGGGATGAGCTCCAAGGTCCCACTGATGGAGATGGGATGAGCTCTGAGGTCCCGGACATGGAGATGGGATGAGCTCTGAGGTCTCTGAACATGGAGATGGGATGAGCTCCGAGGTCCCACTGATGGAGATGGGATGAGCTCTGAAGTCCCACTCATGGAGCTGGGATGAGCTCTAAGGTCCTTGACCATGGAGATGGGATGAGCTCTGAGGTCCCTCATGATGGAGATGGGACGAGCTCTTAAGATCCTGGTCATGGACATGGGATGGGCTCTGAGGTCCCACTCATGAAGATGGGATGAGCTCCAAGGTCTCTGCTGGTGGAGATGGGATGAGCTCTGAGGTCCCACTGATGGAGATGGGATGAGCTCTGAGGTCTCTCCCAGGCCAATCCATTCTGTGCTTCCATGTGTATAAATGAGCTGACAGGAAGTTTTCCATGGATCCACCTTTCCCAGGCTATCTCTGTGTTCTCCTGACTGTGAGAACGTGTCTCGTTGTCTCTTAACAACCAATTCCCAGCTGGAATTCTGCAGAGGATGGATGGGAACACAGCCCAGGGTCTCACATCCCAAGGGAATTCAAACCAGCTGAGGGGGGGTCTCACATCCCAAGGGAATTCAAACCAGCTGAGGGTGGGGAGGATGCTTTGCCATCATTCCTGATTTATCCCTGTGGCATTCCAAGAGAGCCGGAGTGGGAGCCAGCCCCAGGCATTTCCCGGGGGATCATTTGTCCTCCCGAGCCTCCTCCCAGCTCCAAAACTGGGACGAAGATGAAATCCTCTCCCAACTCCTCCCAACACATGGAGGTGTCCTACCTGCCACAACTGCATTTCTGCATTTGCTGCACAGGAGGGTGAGGAATTGCAGCGTGAGGATGGATTGACTCCCTGGGGATCCCTTCCCAAGCATTCCCAGGATGGAGGCACTGCCCCAGGGCTGCTGGAGATCCTCAGGAATTGCTGGCTCTCCCTTCCCTGCGGGATCCTGGCAGGGAAGGGGGAATGTCAGAGCTCTGAGGGTGGGAGGTGAATGTGAAGTGTCCCTTTGCTGTGTCCCTTCATCCCTCAGCTTTTGGGATGAATAATTCCTGCTCCAGGAATTCTTCTTGAGAAGCCTCTGCAGGATTGATCCACGGGGGCTGTGCTGCGTTGCATCCTCCCAGGGAGGGAGTTTGGTACCCCAGGGAGGATTTCTCCAGCAGGGAGATGTTCGTTTGGTGATCAGGGTAAATCCCTGAGGGAATTCCCAACTGCCACAGAAATTCAAGCCTCGTCCCCGCTGTTATTTTGACCAATTTCCCTCCGAGTCCCCCCAGAGCAGCCCAGAATCGTTCTGGGGAATGCCATCCCCTTTTCCACATTTCTGAGGACCTCAGTGCAGTGCTGCAGAGGAAATCCGGAGTGGAGGAGGAATCTGGGAGGTGCTGAGCTCCTGTTTGCCCAGGAATGTGCAGCACAGCCGGAATCTCTCCCATCTCAGGAAGCTTTTCCCTGCTCCCTTTCCGTGCTGGAGATCGGGGCAAGCCCGGAGGGACCTGCCTGACCCTGAGGAGCCTCTGCTGCCCCTGGCTCTGTGTCCAGGCCTGCCCACGTGAGGAGGTGTTGAAGCCCACCCTAGGTCGGGGGTGGCTCTGTGTGTTGGAAAATCTTCTCCTCCAATCCATACTTCCCAAGAAAGGCTCAGCAGTCTCTGTTGTTGGGTCTCAAGGCAGTTTATTGCAAGTTATCTAAAAGATTTTCTCCTGGGGCTGCTGTGGTTTGCTCACAGCTCAGGCAGAGGCACACACACACCCTGACATCCTCTCTGACCCCGACTGCTTCTTCTCTCCCACCCAGGGCTGCTGCTGTCTTTTATATGGTACATTACGTGTGACATGGTTACAGTTTTCCCCAATGCCTATTACCTATATTAAATGGTGATTTTCTATCTTTTATATGTACATTACATGTTACATGGTTACAGTTTATCCCAATGCCTATTACCTATATTAAATGGTGATTTTCTATCTTTTATATGGTACTTTACATGTGACATGTTTGCAGTTTTTCCCAATGCCTATTACCTATATTAAATGGTGATTTTCTATCTTTTATATGGTACATTACGTGTTACATGGTTACAGTTTTCCCCAATGCCTATTACCTATATTAAATGGTGATTTTCTACTCTAAACCAATCTGGGAGTGCCAACATCACCAAGAACATGGAGGTGAGGAAGGAGAAAGAGGGAGGACAGGGCAGGCCCAAATCCCAAATCCATCTTAAACCCTCTGACCCCCATGTACAAAACCAAACCCCCCTGTACAGCACTCAGAAATTCTTCCCTCTACTTTGTGACTACTTCTACTCTAATATCTAAACTTTTGTGACTTCTTGTTCTTCCTGCAAGGTTGGTAACTCATTCCATGGCTCAAACCCAAAATCACAGCTGTTTCCAGCTGTGCCAGGGTCTCAAATGCTTCTGACCTGGGCCTGGAACTTCCAAAAATGTCTGAGGGACATTTTGAGTTCTGACAAGGAGGGACACGTATTCCGGCGGGTTTGGTTCGGTCCCGCAGCCACACACACAGCGCTGCAGGATTGCCGTGTTTGCTGAGCAAATAAAAGCTGCATGAGGAGCAGAATTCCCCATTTCTCCGGGCCTTGCAGCAGTGAATCGATGCCACCTAATAGCCAGGAGCACGAAGTGCTGAATAGGGCTTTTCAAGTTTGCCTTGTAAACACAACTGGTAATCTCTCTGGGGATTAAAAAATAAATAATTAATTGAACAAAACCTGTTTCAAGCAAGCAAACTTTTCCCTCCGAGCCTTCCTCTCTTTCAGCTGGGAAATGGGGGCAGGAATCTGGTAAAATGATAAAGAAAAATAGAGAATTTTTCCTGTCCCACATGGATCCTGTATCCATGTGGGACAGGGTGAATTCCTGTCAGGAAGGAGCCAAGGGCTGAGGACAAGGATAATTTTTGAAGGCAATAATTAGCGCTGGAAAGCTTTGCTCCCAAACCCTGCTGGAGGAGGGAGGGGACAGTTCCATACCCTGGTGATGCCGAAAATACCTGGCTCAGGAATTCCAGTGTAGAAAACCAGGAGAGCTCCATTCCCAGCTGGAATGCCAGCGGGAGCAGCTCAGCGAGGAGCTGTAAAGGTGATTTCTGGACACAGCCTTGAGGGCAGCCTTTAAAGGATGGTTAACTCCTTGTCTGGCTCCCGTGAGGAGCTTTCCTGCTGGGATTCAGCTTTGGGGCTCTTTGAAGTGTTTCAGCCGGGTATTCACTCTCCACCCGTGATCCAGTAAACGCGGATCACTCGCCCTGCTGCCTTTAATCCTGGTTTTTGGCCGGGCTCCAAGCCGGGTGATTTCATTTTTTTGCCCGTGGATGCCGAAATTCCTCATTGCCGTGTGAAGCTGCTCCTTCCCTTCGTGTAACGTCGTGTTCCTGCCTGCTGGGAATTATCCATTCCTGCCAGGCTGTAAAACCAAGAGTGATGCCACGGCTTTGCTTCAAAAGTGTCACTTTCCCTCGGAAAGTCAATAAATGCCACCGCTTCCTTTAGGACACTGAGGCGGGGGGAAAAAACCCAACAGAATTCAACAAAATTCAACAAAATTCAACGAAATTCAATGGAATTCAACAGAATTCAACAAGATTAAACAGAATTAAACAAAACAAGAGGCGGCCGCTAGGAGTTTTCCCTTTGAAATCCGTGTCAGGGAGAGCAGCTGTAAAAAGGGATTATTTTTCTCCCACAAGGAATTCAGCTGGAGGGTGGGTGAAGCTCCTGGAATGCTGAAGGGCTCTGGGGCACCCCACATGGCCTGATCCTACGTTCCCCCCTGGAACACCACATTTCCTGCCCCAGCCTGACCCTACATCCCCCTGGCACGAAGGTTGTGGGTGCTTTGCTCCCTGCAAATCCCAGCTTTGGGATCCTGTATCCATGTGGGACAGGGTGAATTCCTGTTCAGGAGGAGCTGAGAGCTGAGGACAAGGACAATCCCATAAATCCCAGATCACAATCCTATAAATCCCAGCTCACAATCCCATAAATCCCAGCTTTGGGATCCTGTATCCATATGGGAGAGGGCAAATTCCTGTTCAGGAGGAGCTGAGGGCTGAGGACAACGACAATCCCATAAATCCCAGCTCACAATCCCATAAATCCCAGTTTTTGGACCCTGTATCCATATGGGACAGGGTGAATTCCTGTCAGGGAAGGAGCCAAGGGCTGAGGACAAGGAAATCCCATAAATCCCATAAATCCCAGCTCAAAATCCCATAAATCCCATTTTTGGGACCCTGAATCCATATGGGACAGGGCAAATTCCTTTTGGGGAAGGAGAAATCCTTTCAGGGAGGAGCCAAAGGCTGAGGACAAGCACAATCCCATAAATTTCAGCTTTGGGATCCTGTATCCATATGGGAGAGGGCAAATTCCTCTTCAGGAGGAGCTGAGGGCTGAGGACAAGGACAATCCCATAAATCCCAGCTCACAATCCCATAAATCCCAGTTTTTGGACCCTGTATCCATATGGGACAGGGCAAATTCTTTTTGGGGAAGGAGAATTCCTTTCAGGGAGGAGCCAAAGGCTGAGGACAAGGACAAGCACAATCCCATACCCAGCTCAAAATCCCATAAATCCCATCTTTGGGATCCTGTATCCATATGGGACAGGTCCAATTCCTGTCAGCGAAGGAGCCAAGGCATGAGGACAAGCACAATGCCATAAATTTCAGCTTTGGGATCGTGTATCCATATGGGACAGGGCGAATTCCTGTCAGGGAAGGAGCCAAGGACAAGAACAAGAACAATCCCATAAATCCCAGCCCACAATCCCATAAATCCCAGATCAAAACCCCATAAATCCCAGATCAAAATCCCATAAATCCTAGCTTTGGGATCCTGTACCCACATGGAACAGGGTGAATTCCTCTCAGGGAGGAGCAGAGGGCAGAGAACAAGCACAATCCCATAAATCCCAGCTTTAATGTCAACTCCCACAGCAGGTCCAGGTGTAGCTGGAAAAATGAGCTCGGGGATGCGAGGCCACGAGTGGGGAGCAGCTGGGGCGTGGCAGGAGAGGCTGCAGCGATCCTGGGGATATTTTTACCCCTAGCTCGGTTCCTCTCCACTCCCAGGTTTCTATTTAGAGCCTGGAGCTGCTGGCATTCCTGCAGGAAGCAAGGAGGGGAAGGATTTGGATTTGTGGAGCAGTTTTGTGTCCGCGAGAAGCTGATTCCCTGTAAACCATCCACAGCTTTTTGGGGAGGGGAAGGGAGATGGAGACGCCACTTCTCATTTTCCTCGTTCCCTGCATCTTTCCTGACCCAGATTTGATCCTGATCAAAGGATCAAAGGAGGTTTTGGATGGGCTCGGTGGGGGTTTGTCAACCTTCCCGAGATCCCAATATCCTGCTTGATGTCCTGATTATCTCATTCCATGCCCTGCCAGGCTGGGACTTTGTCCCCAGTGCAGGACCAGGAGCTGGACTCAATTCTTTCCTCCAGCCAGCATCACTAAATCTCCTTTGGAGCCCAGATCTGCCGCTTTTCATTGTGTCCAAACACGTTCCTGCAGGGCTGGGAAAACATTCCAATGCCTGAAGGTGTCTGGAGGTGCCTAAAACGCTCCCACCTCCCTTCCCACCCCCAGCAAACCCCCCAGCCCTGACCCCAGGCACGGCCGAGCCTTCAGCCTCAGGAATTGGAAGGTGCGAGCGGAGCGGGGCGGCCGCCGCGTGGGATTCGGGTGAATCCCCGGGATTTTCTGGGGATTCACCCACTGCAGGGTGCCGAGCCCCGCCGCAGAGCCTGGCAGGAGCCCAGGCGGAGTGTTTATATTGCTGACGGATAATCTTTGAAGTTGTCAGAGGCAGGCGCGCCGGGCCGGGGGTTGTCCTGGCGACGGGGATGCGCCGGCTCCCGGTGCGGGGTGAATCCGTCTGGAATGCTGCGCTCGCCCTTGGGCGGTGCTGATAAACCTGGGAAGGGGCTGGGGGGGCTCTGGGGACAGCCAGGGAAGAGCAGGAGTGGGGACACACCGAGGAGGAAGGGGCCGAGCCGCTCCGGGGGTCTGCGATGTGCGGGCAAAGAGCCGCTCCCTGTGGGGAAAAAAACATCCCTGAGAAGTTTTGGGGTTTGTTCGGTACCAAGGGGTGAGAGATTGGGTTGGGGGCTGAGAGCAGCGTTAAAGTCCAGGGCTGTTCATGGAAAATCGCCTGGCGGGGAGGTTGGAGCGTCCAGAGGATGAGGGATGCAGGAGGAGCATCCCCACGCTCCTGGGATTGGGAAGAGGAGAGGGACAGACCCAAAACTCCTCAGGCCTGAGGCTGGAAGGGGCAGAGCTGTGACCGCCCAGGGGTGGGACACTGATGCCCCATTCCTGCCAGCGTCCGAGGCCAGGTTGGACAGGCCCTGGAGCAACCTGGGACAGTGGAAGGTGGCCAAGCCCATGGCAGGGGGTGCCATGAGATGATTCCCAAGGTCCCTCCATCCTAAATTGAATTGGGATTCTGGGATTTCGTGTCTGTAAATCCAGGGAGTTCTGGATCCGTGCTGGATCCATGCTGGCCAGGTGGAATTGCAGCAGGGCTGGAGCCCAAACCCAGCCCAGGCAGCACTTCCAGCCTGATCCCAGCTGAGCCTGGGAAGAGCCAAAGCAGGAAAGGCAAAGCCGCGTTTGGGGTGAGCTCCCCACACGAGGGTTTTCTTCCTTTAAGGGTTTTATTGCTTTAATCTCATCTGCAGTTAGGGCGATTCTGACACCCAGCACGAGGAGGCACCCGGAGCTGGGATTGAGCTGGGATCGGGCTGGGGTCAAGCTGGGATCGAGTTGGGATCGGGCTGGGATGGGGCTGGGATGGGGCTGGGGTGGGGCTGGGATCAAACTGGGATTGAGCTGGAATCAAGCTGGAATCGGGCTGGGATCGAGCTGGGATCGGGCTGGGGTCAAGCTGGGATCGAGTTGGGATCGGGCTGGGATGGGGCTGGGATGGGGCTGGGGTGGGGCTGGGATCAAGTTGGGATCAAGCTGGAATCGGGCTGGGGTCGAGCTGGGATCGAGCTGGAATCGAGCTGGGATCGAGCTGGGATCGAGCTGGGTTTGAGCTGGGATTGAGTTGGAATTGGGCTGGGATCGAGATGGGATCAAGTTGGTATTGGACTGGGATCGAGTTGGGATCGGGCTGGGATCAAGCTGGGATCAGGTGAGAATCAGGCTGGAATTGGGCCAGGATCGAGTTGGGATCAAGCTTGGATTGAGCTGGGATCGAGCTGGGATCGGGCTGGGATCGGGCTGGGATCGAGCTGGGATTGGGGTGGAAATTCAGGTTGAGATGTTGCCAACCCCAAAGAAGAGTATCTGTGAGGTGGAAATTGGGGGTCAGGATGTTCCAAACCCCAAAGAACAGCAGCTGTGGGGTAGGAATTGGGGTGTGGAAGATGCCAACCCCAAAAAGCAGCAGCTGTGGGGTGGAAATTTGGGTTGGAATGCTGCCAACCCCAAAGTGCAGCAGCTGTGGGGTGGAAATTCAGATCGAGATGCTGCCAACTCCAACAAGCAGCAGCTGTGGGGTGGAAATTGGGGGTCAGGATGTTCTGAACCCCAAAGAGCAGCAGCTGTGGGGTAGAAATTGGGGTGTGGAAGATGCCAACACCAACAAGCAGCAGCTGTGGGGTGGAAATTCAGGTTGAGATGCTGCCAACCCCAAAGAATAGCTGTGAGGTGGAAATTGGAGGTCAGGATGTTCTGAACCCCAAAGAGCAGCAGCTGTGGGGTGGTAATTCAGGTCAGAATGCTGCCAACCCCAAAAAGCAGAAGCTGTGGGGCTGGGGACCCATCGTGGTGCTGTCCAGCCCTCTGAACCTGCTGTCCCCTTCCCCGCAGGGCTCTGCCGTCCCTGGCAGCACGAGGGAAGATGAACAAGATGAAGAACTTCAAGAGGAGGTTTTCGCTCTCGGTGCCGCGCACGGAGACCATCGAGGAGTCTCTGACGGAGTTCACGGAGCAGTTCAACCAGCTCAACAACCAGAGGAACGAAGGTGAGGGGGTGAAAGCCTCCCCAGCCCTGCCCCAGCCCCTCGCGGGCTGTGTGGGAGGTGTCTGCCCCTCGTTCTGTGTTGCTTTCCCCCGCGGGGCTGACAACACCTCGGCATTAAAGCTGCAGAGAGATTTATCCTTGCACCAGGGAGGGAAAGGAATCTGCCCGAAATGGGGAGCTGTGGTTAAGATGTAGAGTGGGAAAGTGTGGAGACAGAGCTCAGCCTGGTTCAGGGGCTCCGTGTGGTGGAAAATCCCTCCTCCAACCCGAGCTTCCCAAGAAAGGCTCAGCAGTCTCTGTTGTTTGGTCTCAAGGCAGTTTATTGCAAGTTATCTAAAAGATTTTCTTCTGGGGCTGCTGTGGTTTGCTCAGAGCTCAGGCAGAGGCACACACACACCCTGACATCCTCTCTGACCCCGACTGCTTCTTCTCTCCCACCCAGGGCTGCTGCTGTCTTTTATATGGTACATTACGTGTGACATGGTTACAGTTTTCCCCAATGCCTATTACCTATATTAAATGGTGATTTTCTACTCTAAACCAATCTGTGAGTGCCAACATCACCAAGAACATGGAGGTGAGGAAGAAGAAAGAGGGAGGACAGGGCAGGCCCAGATCCCAAATCCATCTTAAACCCTCTGACCCCCATGTACAAAACCAAACCCCCCTGTACAGCACTCAAAAATTCTTCCCTCTACTTTGTGACTACTTCTACTCTAATATCTAAACTTTTGTGACTCCTTGTTCTTCCTGCAAGGTTGGTAACTCATTCCATGGTTCAAACCCAAAATCACAGCTGTTTCCAGCTGTGCCAGGGTCTCAAATGCTTCTGACCGGGGCCTGGAACCTCCAAAAATGTCTGAGGGACGTTTTGAGTTCTGACAAGGAGAGATCTCCTCCTGCCTCCCCAAAAGACGGAGGTGGCCCCTCTGGGGGCTCTGGGCTGATGATCCCGAATCCAAAGGGGCTGTTCTGACCTGGGCAGCACCCGGGGCTCGCTGGAGCAGCCTTTGCTCCTCCCTGCGTGCTGGTTTTCGGCACTCAGGGAGATGAGGGGTTAAACCCAAACCAGGGCACAGCCCCTGTGTGAACACAGACCCCGGGCAGGGCCGGGGCAGGGCCAGGGGTGCTGCGGGGCTGCCAACAGCCCGGGCAGGGCAGCCGGGTTCGGGCAGAGCTGGGCAGAGTTTGGGCACAGCCAGGCAGAGTCTGGCAGAATTTGGGCACAGCCGGGCAGAGCCTGGCAAAGTTTGGGGAGCCTGGCAGAGTTTGAGCACATCTGGGTGGACCCTGAGCAGAGCTGGGCAGAGTTTGGGGAGCTGTACAGAGTCTGGGCAGATCCTGGGGAGCCGGGCAGAGCCTGGGGAGATGGGCAGAGCTTGGCAGAGCCTGGGCAGAGTTTGGCAGAGTTTGGGCAGAGTTTGGCAGAGTTTGGGCAGAGCCAGGCAGAGTTTGGGCGGAGCTGGAGCAGAGTTTGGGGGGCCAGGCAGAACTGGGCAGAGCTTGGCAGAGCCTGAGCAGAGCTGGAGAAGAGTTTGGGGTGCTGGGCAAAGCCTGGCAGAGTTTGGGGAGCCGGGCAGAGCTGGGCAGAGCCTGAGCAGAGTTTGGGGAACTGGGCAGAGCTGGGCAGAGCTTGGCAGAGCTTGGCAGAGCCTGGCAGAGTTTGGGGAGGTGGGCAGAGCCTGGGCAGAACTGGGCAGAGTTTGGGGAGCCAGGCAGAGCCTGGTGAGTTGGGCAGAGCTGGGCAGAGCCTGAGCAGAGCCGGGCAGAGTTTGGGGTGCCGGGCAAAGCCTGGCAGAGTTTGGGGAGCCAGACAGAGCCTGGCAGAGCCTGGTGAGTGGACAGAGCTGGGCAGAGCTGGGCAGAGCTGGGCTGGGCTCACGCCGGGGCGCATCCCAGCCATGCCCTGGTGCCTCCTGCCAGCTGTGCCGCAGCCCGGCCCCTTCCCGTGCCCTCCGCTCCCGTTCAGGCTGTTTGCCATCGCTGAAGGGCGGCTGAGTCCTGATGCCAGCGCCTGGCACCGGCGCTGCCCGGCGGGGAGGGCCCGGCTGTGCCAGCCAAGCTGCCCCAGGATGCTGGAAGCTCCTTCAGAGCCGCCTGCCCTCCCTCCCACAGCTCCCCAGGCTCTTCCTTCTCCCTGCAGACACCCGAGCAGCACCCCCGGGGCTCCCGCAGCCCCCACTGAGGGCTGTAATTAGACCCGAGCCCTTAATTAGCCGTGCAGGATAAGATGGGGCAAGGCTGAGGAAGTCCTGGGCACTGCTCCTGCTGTGGGATGTGGGATCTGGGCTCCTTATCTCCTCCTCCTTGTGTCCTCTGCAAACCCCAGAGGTGATTTCCCTCTTATTCTGCTCTAATAAGCCACCTCAAGGTCTTCCTCTGCCCTTGGGTGGCAAAAAGCGCCAGTGGCACCTGCCAGGCTCCCCCCGGGCTTTTGGGCTTGATCCTGAGGGAGCCAGGAGAGAACAGGAGCAAAGTGTGGCCAGCAGCAGGGCTGGGTCCACGATCCGAGGTGGGCACCAGCCTCTCCCAGGGCTTGTGGCAGCTTTGGAGCTGAGTTTGAATCTCTCCCAGCGCTTGGTGCCTGTCTGGCAGCTGGAGAACCAAAGTGCAGAGGGGAGAAGTGACTCTGGGGAAAAGCTGTGGGGAGCAGAGCTGAGCCTGCAGCCACGGCTGGGCGGCTCCTCTGCCCCACAGAACAGCTCTGCTGCAGGTTTTGCCCTTCTGGCCAGGATCTCTGGGGCTGTCCCTGGGCTCTCGGTGTCCCCAGGGCTCCAGAGCCCATCCTGCCTCTGTCCCTGGGCTCTCAGCGTCCCCAGAGCCTGTCCTGCCTCTGTCCTTGAGCTCTCAGCGTCCCCAGAGCCTGTTCTGCGTCTGTCCTTGAGCTCTCAGTGTCCCCAGAGCCTGTCCTGCCTCTGTCCCTGGGCTCTCAGTGTCCCCAGAGCCTGTCCTGCCTCTGTCCCTGGGCTCTCGGTGTCCCCAGAGCCCATCCTGCCTCTGTCCCTGGGCTCTCGGTGTCCCCAGAGCCCGTCCTGCCTCTGTCCCTGGGCTCTCGGTGTCCCCAGAGCCTGTCCTGCCTCTGTCCCTGGGCTCTCGGTGTCCCCAGAGCCCGTCCTGCCTCTGTCCCTGGGCTCTCGGTGTCCCCAGAGCCTGTCCTGCCTCTGTCCCTGGGCTCTCGGTGTCCCCAGGGCTCCAGAGCCCTCTTGGTGTCCCCGGGGCTCCCAAGCCCATCCTGCCTCACTGGTGGCAGCCGGTGGCACCTCAGGCACCGTGGTCACTGCGCCAGGGACGAGAGCTGAGCCCAGCAGGGATCAACTCCTCTCTTCCCAAACACCTCCAGCCTGCTCTGCCCTCCCAGTCCAGCCAAAATTCAGTGTCTGGGCTGGAAAGGGATAAACCAGAGCCAGCTCTGGCCTGGGGAGCAGCAGGCCCTGCAGGAATGATGATGAGGGGGAGGAAGGAGGATGAAAAACCCGAGCTCAGAGCAGCACGGAGCCTGGAGAGGAGAGCTCACACTCAGCAAAGTAATTAAAAGTTCTAAGCCAGGCAGGCAGAGGAGGGTCCTGGCCCCTTTCCTTGCGAGATCAAAGCTTGTTTTGGCAGAGGAGCAGTTTAAGTATATTTATAAAAAGGGCTGCCTGTGTCTGCCTTCGTTCTCTTTGATATGGCAGCAGCCTCGTTCTTTCTGTGTCAGGGCTCCCCAGAATTCACGGAATTCACGTGGAATGAATCCTGGCCACCCACAGCTTCTCACGGAGCTCCCAGCAGGGTCCTGCCAGCCCCGAGGGCAGCTCCAGCCCTCTGGGATTGGGAATCTCCCGGTGGCAGGGCAGGGTGGGCTGGGCTGGCACATCCCAGGGCGGCCCAACCCCTCTCCCCCACCTCTGCGAGCCTTCTGTGAATTTTTACCTCCTTTTTCCATCCTTTTGGATCCACTGGAGTGTCCAGGTTGTGGATTTACCTCTGCTTTTACATCTAACATGACAAAGAGGTTGTCTCTGATCCACTTGGTGCAGTCAGAGCTGCTGCTTTGCAGGTTGCACTTTTTACCCAGCTTTAGGTTTGTTTCACCCGTGGGAACCAGCATAAATTCACCCCAAAATATCATTTCCAGTGGGTTAGTCAGGCTCCATTCAGTCAGACCTTAAATGACCTTTGGTTTCCTTGATTATAATTTGCTTGGAAAACAAGGAAGTTAAAAAGATTCGGTCCAGTTGAATTAATCCACATTATTTTCATACCTGTGGTTAGCTCAGTGACGTTTCCTGATTGTTGCTGTAAACACAGATGGAGGGAAAGGGACAGGGGACAGAGGAGGGGTTTTACCCGTGTGCCCAAAAGCCCTGGCACCACTTCAGCCGCTCTCCAGCCCCCTGGCACGGGCTGAACCCACCCTCAGGTGCGGGCTGGGCACCCAGGAGCCCGCAGTTCTCCCCTCCCCGCTCACCCGCTGCCCGTGGCACAAACCCACGGAGCCTTGCCAGGTCACTTGCCTGCCACCTCTCATCCATCAGCCGAGCAAACTGCAGCCAGGTCCCAGCCCTGCGCAGCACCGCGTGAAAATCCAGCCCTGCCTCCATCCCTCCCTGCCCGCTCCTCAGCCATGAGATCATCCCCGGAGCCGGGATTGTCGCCTGAGCCCCGGGGACAGGGCAGGGACAGGGCAGGGACAGGGGACAGGGACAGGGACAGGGACCGGGACAGGGCAGGGACAGGACAGGGACAGCGCAGGGACAGGGACAGGGACAGGGACAGGGCAGGGACAGGACAGGGACAGCGCAGGGACAGGGACAGGGCAGGGACAGGGCAGGGACAGGGATAGGGACAGGGACAGGGACAGGGACAGGGCAGGGACAGCGCAGGGACAGGGACAGGGACAGGGACAGGGACAGGGACAGGGCAGGGACAGCGCAGGGACAGGGACAGGGCAGGGACAGGGCAGGGACAGGGACAGGGCAGGGACAGGGACAGGGCAGGGACAGCGCAGGGACAGGGACAGGGACAGGGACAGGGACAGGGACAGGGCAGGGACAGGGCAGGGACAGGGATAGGGACAGCGCAGGGACAGGGACAGGGACAGGGCAGGGACAGCGCAGGGACAGGGACAGGGACAGGGACAGGGACAGGGCAGGGACAGCGCAGGGACAGGGACAGGGCAGGGACAGGGACAGGGCAGGGACAGTGCAGGGCTCAGCCTGGGGCACTCTGGGGGAGTCTCGCTGCTCCCCCTCGCTCTGGGGAGCGTCTGCAGGGAGGGCACCGGGGATTTTTGGGGTTTTGGGGGATTTTGGAGCGTGGCTGCAAAGCTGAGAGAAGAGAGGGAGCAGGGGGGTCAGACCGCCTGGTCCGTCCTGCTGGACCTTTTCTCCACCCCAGCGCGTCCAGTGCATCATCCTGGCTCCCAGCACGCCCAGTTTGCTGCTGCCTCCTCCTGGAGCAGCCCCAGGAATCATTATCCATGGATTCCCCAAGGGAATCCTCCTTGGGAGCAGCCCCTGGAATCATCATCCATGGATTCCGCAGGGGAATCCTCCTCCTGGAGCAGCCCTGGAATCTTCATCTATGGATTCCCCAGGGGAATCCTCCTCCTCCCTCCTGGGAACAGCCTCTGGAATCATCCATGGATTCCCCAGGGGAATCCTCCTTGGGAGCAGCCCCTGGCTGTGTTTCAGGCTGTTTCAGGCCATGTTTCAGGCTGTTTTACCTAAAACATTTTGGGAAGATATCTGCAGGAAGGCGAATCCTCATCCCTGCCAAACCCCGTGGTGCTGCTGCAGGGGGCAGAGCACTGGGGTGGCATTTGGGATTTCTGTCACGAGCACTGGGGTGGCATTTGGGATTTCTGTCACTGGCCCTGGTGGCAGGCAGGCTGTGCTCTGGGAACACTGAGGGTGGCAATGCCCCAGGAATCCGGAGAAAAGCTATGTCAGGGAAGGTTTAGGGTGGATATTAGGAAAAAATTTTTCACTGGAAGAATAATAAAATACTGGAATTGTCTTCCCAGGGAGGCGGTGGAATCACCATCTCTGGATGTGTTTAACAAAAGACTGGACATGGCACTTGGTGCTATGGTCTGGTTGTGGTGTTGGGGCATAGGTTGGACTTGGTGATCTTAGAGGTCTCTTCAACCTCATTATTCTGGGATTCTGTGATTTCCGTGATTTCTGTGATTTCTGTGATTTCTGTGATTTCTGCGATTTCTGTGATTTCTGTGATTTCTGCGATTTCTGTGATTTCTGTGATTCCTGTGATTTCTGTGGAAACAGAATTCCCTGTGCACAGAGAGAAGGAAAAAGAGATTCCCGTGTTCCCCAGAGCATCACCCCTTGTCGCTCCTGCCACCACTGCGGCAGCTCACTCTGCTCTCTTTTGTCCCCAGACCTGGCTCAGGGACACCTGCAGCTGGCACAGCTGGGCAGGGAGGTGGCAGCTGACGGCAGCCCCGTGTCCCCGCCGGAGGGGCAGGGCCGGTCGCCGGTGGCCGCCGTGCGCTACCGCAACCACGGCCAGCGCCGCTTCTCCATGGAGGCAAGTGCTGGGGACAGGGTGGGGACCTGGGGGCACCTCTGGGTGTCACCTCCTCGCTGGCTGGGTGCGGTCTGGGAGGTGGCAGTGTCACACACGAGCCCTCTGCTGAGAGTCCCCGCCTGGCTCTGGGGTCCCGTGTGGTGGTGAAATTTCTCCTCCAACTGAGCCCTGAGCTTCCAAAGAAAAACTCCGCAGGCTCTTGTTGTTTGGTCTCAAGGCAGTTTATTGTGAGTTTTCTAAAAGATTTTCTTCTCGGGCTGCTGTGGTTTGCTCACAGCTCAGGCAGAGGCACACACACACCCTGACATCCTCTCTGACCCCGACTGCTTCTTCTCTCCCCGCCAGGGCTGCTGCTGTCTTTTATATGGTACATTACGTGTGACATGGTTACAGTTTTACCCCAATGCCTATTACCTATATTAAATGGTGATTTTCTATCTTTTATATGTACATTACGTGTTACATGGTTACAGTTTTCCCCAATGCCTATTACCTATATTAAATGGTGATTTTCTATCTTTTATATGATATATTACGTATTACATGTTTATAGTTTTCCCCCAATACCTACTACCTATATTAAATGGTACTTTTCTACTCTAAACCAATCTGTGAGTGCCAACATCACCAAGAACATTGAAGCAAGGAAGAAGAAGGAGGAAGAAGAGGATCAGCCCACTTTCCTCCATCTTAGAACTTCTGACCCCCATGTACAAAGTAAAAACCCCCCTGTACAGGTGTTAAAACCCCCGTGTACAATACTAAAGAATTTTCCCCTCTGTTTTATAACTACTTTTACTATAATATCCAACCCTTTGTGACTGCTTGTTCCACCTCCAAAGTTGGTAACTCATTCCATGGCTCAAACTCAAAATCACAGCTGCCTGCCAGGGTCTAAAATGCTCCTGACCAAGGCCTGGAACCTCTAAAAATGTCTGAGAGACATTTTGAGTTCCAACATGCCACCACCCAAATTCCCTTGAGCAGCATCACTGCCAGCTCCGTGACAGAGATTTTCCCCCTGGAAGTCCTGCTGTCACCTCCCTGTCGTCTGTCCCCTCCCTGCAGGACGTCAGCAAGCGCCTCTCGCTGCCCATGGACATCCGGCTGCCCCCCGAGTTCCTGCAGAAGCTGCAGATGGAGAGCCTGGAGCTCCCCAAGCCCCTGAGCAGGATGTCCCGGCGGGCCTCCCTCGTGAGTGGCACCGACAGAGGGGACAGT
The DNA here is from genome assembly GCF_050655825.1 of Lonchura striata. Taxonomy (NCBI): domain Eukaryota; kingdom Metazoa; phylum Chordata; class Aves; order Passeriformes; family Estrildidae; genus Lonchura; species Lonchura striata. The sequence continues at coordinate 4,664,924 of NC_140728.1, read as the reverse complement.
GCCGGGCACGGTGCCCCCCGTGTGTCCCTGACCTGCTGTGCCAGCTCCCCTGGCTGGCACTGAGGTCCCCTCATGGCCCTGCCCATTCCCAGCCCTTCCTGCACAGCCCCAGCAGCACCGGGAGGAGCTGAGGGACCTGGGGAGGGTTTGGAGAATCCTGAGGAGCTGGGAAGGGTTTGGAGAGTCCTGAGGGAGCTGGGAAGGGGCTCAGCCTGGAGCAAAGGAGGCTCAGGGGGAATTTCTGGCTCTGCACAACTCCTGACAGGAGGGGACAGCCGGGGGGATTTGGGATCTCATCCCAGGGAACAGGGACAGGAGGAGAGGGAACGGCCTCAGGCTGTGCTGGGGAGGCTCAGGTTGGACACCAGCAGGAATTTCCTCATGGGAAGGGTTGGAAGGGGCTGCCAGGGGGTTTGGAGTGCCCATCCCTGGAGGTGGCACTGAGTGCTCAGGGTGGGGATTGGGCACAGCCTGGACTCGATGATCCCACAGGGATTTTCCAGCCCCAATAATTCCACGATTCTGGGCTCTGCATCCCTTTCCCAGCTGCACCTGCTGGGCCATTCCCACCTTCCTTCACCCCCCTGGGCACACCTGGCTGCCCTCCCAGCCTGGCTCCTTCCCAAAGCAGGAGAGGAAAACCCTCCTGCAGCTCAGCCGGAGCCTCTTGCCAGTGGAAATGCAAATGAGGATAAATAATGAATCAGCCTTTGCTCCAGTGGTGGCATTTCCGTTTCTCTGCTGCAGCAGCAGAAATGGGAGCAAAAACTCTGTGTACAACCAAACAGCCAAAAATCTCCGTGTGCAGACACCAGAGGTGCCCAGGTGCCACAGCCAGGCCTCAGGAGCATTTTGGGGCACGAGGTGCCCATTCAGGAGGAGGGAAGGGGGACGGAGAGCTGGAATTTACCTGCTGGTGCTGTCTGATCAATAAAACAAACTCAGGATGATATGTCATTAATATTCATGAGCCCCTCATAAATAAGGAATGTGGCTCTGGGGGTTGTGCAGCAACCTTCACTCCCCTGCTCGGGACAGGGCTTTTCCCAGGATCCACAGAGGGTTTGGGCAGTCAGTGGAGTAAAAATCCCAGTTGTCACTGCCCAGCGTCCCTGGAAAGGTTGTGGAGGTGAAGCCACCCCCGGATGAGGTTCCCTCCTCCCCAGTGATGCTTTCCTTTCTCTCTCACAGTCAGATATCGGCTTTGGGAAGCTGGAAACCTACATTAAACTGGACAAACTGGGAGAGGTGAGTAGTCTGTCAGACCCCTGTAAGGAATCCAATGCAATTCAAAGGGCAGCTCGAAGCACAAGGGGCAAAAATCCTCAATATCCAAGAAGGAGCAATTCTTTCTTGTGGAGCTCAGAGCTGTCACCTCAAAGGGTCCTTCCTCCAGATGTTTTGGGGACACTGGTGCTGTGCCACCCTGGGAAATGTCCCCTGTCCCCTGCCAGGGCACCTACGCCACGGTGTTCAAGGGCCGCAGCAAACTGACAGAAAACCTGGTGGCGCTGAAGGAAATCCGCCTGGAGCACGAGGAGGGGGCTCCCTGCACGGCCATCCGGGAAGGTGAGGCCGGGAGGGAGGATTTGGGATGGCTGTGGCCGCGCTCAGCCCCGGCTCCTGCCGCCCCAACCCCGCTGTCCCCGCAGTGTCGCTGCTGAAGAACCTCAAGCACGCCAACATCGTCACCCTGCACGACATCATCCACACCGAGCGCTGCCTCACCCTCGTCTTCGAGTACCTGGTGGGTCTGGGGGCTTCTCTGGGGCCTGGGGGGGACGAGGAAGGACAGACTGACGCGTCCTTCCCGCCGCAGGACAACGACCTCAAGCAGTACCTGGAGAACTGCGGGAACCTGATGAGTGTGCACAACGTGAAGGTGAGTGTCGCTGTCGAGGCAGGACGGGAGTGAAGAGACTGATCAGAAGGCTGTGAGAGTAAAACTCCGATTTATTCAAAATACCCCGCTCTTTATACAGAGGGCCAACTCCATTGATCCAATGGAAAAAACTGAGAGTAAAACTCTGATTTATTCAAAATACACCACTCTTTATACAGAGGGCCAACTCCATTGATCCAATGGAAAAAAACTGAGAGTAAAACTCCGATTTATTCAAAATACAATGTTCTTTATACAGAGCTCTGTGAGGGCCAACTCCATTGGTTCAATGGAAAAAAACTGAGAGTAAAACTCCGATTTATTCAAAATACACTGCTGTTTTATACAGAGCTCCGTGAGGACCAATGGAAAAAAAACTGAGAGTAAAACTCCAGTTTATTCAAAATACACTGCTCTTTATACAGAGCCTTGTGAGGACCAACTCCATTGGACCAAAGGAAAAAAACCTGAGTAAAACTCTGATTTATTCAAAATACACCGTTCTTTATACAGAGCTTCGTGAGGGCCAACGCAAAAAAAACTGAGAGTAAAACTCCGATTTATTCAAAATACACCGCTCTTTATACAGAGGGTCAACTCCATTGGTCCAATGGAAAAAAACTGAGAGTAAAACTCTGATTTATTCAAAATACAATGCTCTTTATACAGAGCTTTGTGAGGACCGAATTCATGAGTCCAATGGAAAGAAAAACTGAGAGTAAAACTCTGATTTATTCAAAATGCACTGCTCTTTATACAGAGCTCCATGAGGACCAACTCCATTGGTCCAATGGGAAAAAACTGAGAGTAAAACTTTGGTTTATTCAAAATACACTGCTCTTTATGCAGAGCCGTGTGAGGACCAAATTCATTGATCCTGAAGTGAAAACAACTCATTCCATTGGTGTACAGTGCTTGACGCACAGTGATAGAACTTAACTATAAACAATGTGAACAACAAGAGAGATAAAGAATTATTTACATTCCTCTCCAGCTCTTTCCCAGGCTTCTGCCTGGCTGAAACTCTCAGTTTCTTTCTTTGGCTGAATCTGAGTCCCACAGATGAGGCCGTACCTGGGACCCCCATGCTGTCCCCCACCCTGGTGGGGCTGTTTTGGGGCTGGGGGAGGCTGGAGATCCCTTCACCGTCAGTTCTTGCTCCCTTTCTGAGGCTCCCCCAGCGTTCCTCGGGTCGCCACCACCCTAAATAAAATCACTCCATGTGCACACTTGGCTCATCCCATGCTGTGGCACTTCCCCACAGCGTTTCCCACCCCAGCCCAGCTCTGAGGGGTTTTTTCTGCCCACAACATCCAGATTCCTCAAGGCAGGTTGATTTTTAGTCCTAAATGCACCCCCTCCTCCTCCTCCTCCTCCCCGCAGATCTTCATGTTCCAGCTGCTCCGTGGCCTGGCTTATTGCCACGGCAGGAAAATCCTGCACCGAGACCTCAAACCCCAGAACCTGCTCATCAACGAGCGAGGGGAGCTCAAGCTGGCGGATTTTGGTAAGTGAAGCCCCCCGGGGACGGCGCAGGATCAGGAAAAAGGGGCAACTCCCTGATGCGCGCCCCTCCTGCCCTCAGGATTAGCCAGGGCCAAGTCGGTCCCCACAAAAACCTATTCCAACGAGGTGGTGACGCTCTGGTACCGGCCCCCCGACGTCCTGCTGGGATCCACTGAGTATTCCACGCCCATCGACATGTGGTGAGGCCCCGAGCGGCCCGGGAGCTTCCCGGGAGCTGCCCGGGCTCTCCAGGATGGAGCCCAGCGTTTCCATCCTCATCCTCACCGTGTTGGGTACAACAGAGGCTGGTGGGCTCTCCCAGGGCTGCTTTCCCCATCCCCAGAGCTCTCCCAGTGCAGATTTCCCTGTTCCTTGGGGCTTTCCCAGAGCAGATTTCCTTGTCCCCAGTGCTCTTCCAGAGCAGAATTCCCTCATCCCAGAGTTCTCCCAAGACAGTCTTCCCTGTCCCCTGGGTCTGTTGATGCCAGAGTTTTGGGGACTTTTCCAAATCTGTTCTCCCTGTCCCCAGAGCTCTCCCAGTGATTTCCCTATGCCCAGAGCTCTCTCAGACCTGTTTTCCATGTCCCCAGTCTCTCCCAGTGCAGATTTCCCTGTCCCCAGAGCTCTCCCAGAGCAGAATTCCCTCATCCCAGAGCTCTCCCAGTGCAGTTTTCCCTGTCCCAGGGGCTATCCCAGTGCACATTTCCCTGTCCCCATGTCCCCAGAGCTCTCCCAGAGCAGTTTTCCCCGTCCCCTTGCACTCTGTGCCATCCCCATCCCACCGGGAGCTGATCCCGCTCCATCAGTGCCACCCGCCGGGTTTGTCCCCCTGATCCCAGGATTTGTCCCCCTGATCCCGGGGTTTGTCCCCCACTGATGATCCCTGGGATTGTCCCCACCGATCCCGGGGTTTGTCCCCCCGATCCCGGGGTTTGTCCCCGCTAATCCCGGGGTTTGCCCTCCCGATCCCGGGGTTTTTCCTTCCTGATCCTGGGGTTTGTCCTGTTGATCCCAGGGTTTGTCCCCCCCAATCCTGGGGTTTGTCCCCGCTAATCCCGGGGTTTGTCCCCCCTGATCCCAGGATTTGTCCCCCTGACCCCGGGGTTTGTCCCCCCTGATCCCAGGATTTGTCCCCCTGACCCCGGGGTTTGTCCCCCACTGATGATCCCTGGGATTGTCCCCACCGATCCCGGGGTTTGTCCCCCCGATCCCGGGGTTTGTCCCCGCTAATCCCGGGGTTTGCCCTCCCGATCCCGGGGTTTTTCCTTCCTGATCCTGGGGTTTGTCCTGTTGATCCCAGGGTTTGTCCCCCCCAGTCCTGGGGTTTGTCCCCGCTAATCCCGGGGTTTGTCCCCCCTGATCCCAGGGTTTGTCCCTGATGATCCCGGGGTTTGTCCCGCCGATCCCGGGGTTTGTCCCTGATGATCCCGGGGTTTGTCCCTCCGATCCCGGGGTTTGTCCCGCCGATCCCGGGGTTTGTCCCTGATGATCCCGGGGTTTGTCCCTCCGATCCCGGGGTTTGTCCCGCTGATCCCGGGGTGTCCCCTGCGCTTTAGGGGGGTCGGGTGCATCCACTACGAGATGGTGACGGGCCGGCCGATGTTCCCCGGCTCCACGGTGAAGGAGGAGCTGCACCTCATCTTCCGCCTGCTCGGTGAGCGCCGCTGCGCCGAGCCCGCGTCCCCACGCGGGGGCAGCGGCTGCCCGCGGCACCGGCAGCGCGGGGAACGGGCGGGACGGAACGGCGGGATCGTGGGGCGGGATCGTGGGGCGGGATCGTGGGGTGGGATCCGTGGGGTGGGATCGTGGGGTGGGATCGTGGGGTGGGATCCGTGGGGTGGGATCCGTGGGGTGGGATCTATGGGGTGGGATTCATGGGATGGGATCCATGGGATGGGATGGGATGTGATCTGTGGGATGGGATCCACGGGATGGGGTGGGATGAACAGGGATGCGGTGGGATGTGGTAGGAAGGAGGGAAAAGGGATGGGATGGGATGGGATGGGATGGGATGGGATGGGATGGGATGGGATGGGATGGGATGGGATGGGATGGGATGGGATGGGATGGGATGGGATGGGATGGGATCCATGGGATGAACAGGGATGAACAAGGAAGAGGTGGGATGTGGTAGGAAGGTGGGAAAAGAGATGGGTTAGACTGGGAAGGGGGTGGGATGGGATGGGATGGGATGGGATCTGTGGGATGGGGTGGGGTGGGATGGGATCTGTGGGATGGGTGGGATGAGGTAGACAGGAATGAACAGGAATAGGCTGGGGTGGGCTGAGATAGGATAGGATGGGATGGGATCTGTGGGATGGGATGGGGTGGACAGGAACGAACAGGGATGAGGTAGGATGGGATGAACAAGGATGGGGTGAGATGAGGTGGGAAGGAGGGAACAGGGATGGGGTGGAGTGGGATGAGGAGGGATGGGGTGGGAAGGAGGGAACAGGGGTGGGATGGGGTGGACTGGGGTCAGAGGAAGGAAGGAGGATGGAATGGGGTGGGCAGAGGTGGGCACACATGGCTGGGGTGGGCAGGGCTCAGCTGGCACGGACAGAAGCTGCCTGCAGTCCCCTCCAGGCTGGCACAGGGGCAAGGATGAGAGGCTCCTTTCCCCCCTGGGGACATGGGTGCCCTCTGCCAGGGGCAGGGCCCCTCTCTCCTGCCGCATTTCCATCCTTCCTGCTGCATTTCCATCCCTCCTGCCGCGTTTCCATCCCACCCAGTGCCCATGGCAGGTCCCCTCTCCCCTCACAGGAACCCCCACAGAGGACACCTGGCCTGGCATAACGTCCAACGAGGAGTTCAAGGCTTACAACTTCACCCAGTACCGAGCCCAGCCGCTGATAAATCACGCCCCGAGGTACCCCAGGAGCAGGGACGGTCGAGGACTGGGGAGTTTGAGGGGTGGAGAGGGCAGCCTGGGCAGCCCAGGCTCATTTGCTGCTCGTGGTGCCCCTCGTCCCTCGCTGGGGTTGTTGGAGCAGCCTCGGGGCAGTTTTGGTTTAATTTCCCCTCTCCCCCAGGCTGGACTCGGAGGGCATCGACCTGCTGGCAGATCTCCTCCTGGTGAGCGCGGGGGCAGCCGGGGGCGGGGGCAGAGGGGCTCTGGGGCAGGGAAGGGGCACCTGGGGCAGGGCAGTGCCACGAGGTGGGTGGGGGGCACGGCCGGGATGGGCAGGGGTGCCCAGATGTGTGAGACAAGTGTAGCGAGGTGCCCAGGTGTGTGAGGTGAATGTGCAAAGGTGCCCAGATGTGTGAGGTGAATGTAGAGACGTGCCCAGGTGTGTGAGGTGAATGTAGAGAGGTGCCCAGGTGTGGGAGGTGGATGGGCAGGGGTGCCCAGATGTGTGAGGTGAATGTGCAGGGGTGCCCAGATGTGTGAGGTGAATGTAGAGACGTGCCCAGGTGTGTGGTGTAAGTGTAGAGAGGTGCCCAGGTGTGTGATATAAACGTGCAGGGGTGCCCAGGTGTGTGGTGTAGGTATACAGGGGTGCCCAGATGTGTGAGTTAAATGTACAAAAGTGCCCAGGTGTGTGGTGAAAATGTAGAGAGGTGCCCAGATGTGTGGTGTAGGTGTACAGGGGTGCCCAGGTGTGTGGTGTAAATGTACAAAGGTGCCCAGATGTGTGGTGTAGGTGTGCAGGGATGCCCACGTGTGTGGTGTAGGTGTGCAGGGGTGCCCAGATGTGTGGTGTAAGTGTGCAGGGATGCCCAGATGTGTGGTATAAATGTGCAAAGGTGCCCAGGCGTGTGGTGGAAATGAGCATTGACGGCTTTTCTCGGGGCTTTGTGCAGTACAGGGCCAAGGGCCGGATCTCAGCCGAGGCAGCCCTGCAGCACCCCTACTTCAAGAGCCTGGGGGAGCGCGTGCACCTCCTGCCTGACAGTAAGTGCTGCCCGGGCCCTCGAAAAGGGGTGGAAAAGGGGTGGAAAAGGGGTGGAAAAGGGGTTCAGGCACCTCTCTGCTCCCTTCTGCAGCAGGGTGGGGCAGGAGGTGATGGCTGTGGGAGTGAGGAATAATAAATAATCTAATAATAATAATTAATAATCATTGGGGTGGGATGAGATGGGGTGGCAGGCTGAGGGAAGAGCTCCGTGGAGGTGCCACCCTGGGACAGGACTGACCCTTCTCTGTGCCCTCTCTGCCCAGATGCCTCCATCTTCTCCCTGAAGGAGATCCAGCTCCAGAAGGACCCCGGCCACCGAGGCTCGGCCTTCCAGCACTCAGGTAGGGCTGGGCAAGGGCTGGGATCTCTCCCAGCTGCTGCCAGGATGGGCAGCAAAACCCCAAACCTGCTCCCTGTTACCTCTCCAGTCCACAAATCACCCCTGGGCACCTTTGTTGTCACATCTGGGCATCCTGAGGCACAGCTGGCTCCTCTGGGAATGCCCCAGCGCCATGCAGAGCCACCCCCGAGCCCCGTCCCTGTCTCCCTTCCCCAGCCCGCGGCAAGAACCGGAGGCAGAGCATATTTTAAACCCGGAGCTCGCGTTCTTCCCCCGGTCGCCATGGAGATGGAAGCGCTGGGAAAGGAGCGGCTCCCACCCGACCCTCGGCAGAATTCCCGGCTCCAGCAGGACCCGAACCCCCGGGAGATGCCCTCCATGGACCTGTGGCCTTGTCCCCTCCTTGTTTTGGTGTTGTCCCCACCGAGAGGTGCTCCAGGGAGGAGCTGCCGGCCCCTGTGCTGCCCCGGGAGGGTCTGGGGGCTCCGGGTGGGGATTTGGGGGGTTTGGCCGGGCAGGAGCTGCTGGAAATGCAACTTTGCTGAGACCAGCTGCTCTGCACCCCCTGGTTTTTGGGGAGAACACGTTAGGACTGCTGGGCACAGCCTGGCCTGGCACTGGGAGCACCTGGAAACACCTGGGGCACAGCTGGGCACAGCTGGGAGCACCTGGGAGCAGTGGATGGATGGATGATGGATGATGGATGATGGATGATGGATGGATGGATGGATGATGGATGGATGGATGGATGATGGATGGATGATGGATGGATGGATGGATGATGGATGGATGGATGGATGGATGATGGATGGATGGATGGATGGATGATGGATGGATGGATGATGGATGGATGATTGATGATGGATGGATGGATGGATGATGGATGGATGGATGGATGGATGATGGATGGATGATGGATGGATGATGGATGGATGGATGGATGATGGATGGATGGATGATGGATGGATGATGGATGATGGATGGATGGATGATGGATGGATGGATGATGGATGATGGATGGATGGATGGATGGATGGATGGATGGATGGATGGATGATGGATGATGGATGGATGGATGGATGGATGGATGATGGATGGATGGATGATGGATGGATGGATGGATGATGGATGCTGAATGGATGGATGGATGGAGGATGGATGATGGATGGATGGATAGATGGATGGATGGATGGATGGATGGATGATGGATGGATGGATGATGGATGGATGATTGATGATGGATGGATGGATGGATGATGGATGGATGGATGATGGATGGATGATGGATGATGGATGGATGGATGGATGATGGATGGATGGATGATGGATGGATGGATGATCGATGATGGATGGATGATGGATGGATGGAGGATGGATGATGGATGGATGGATAGATGGATGGATGATGGATGATGAATGGATGGATGGATGATGGATGCTGGATGGATGATGGATGGATGGATGATGGATGCTGGATGGATGATGGATGGATGGATGATGGATGGAGCAGCCCCTTCCCCATCCCCACAGCCCCAGGGAGCAGGAGGGCATCCCGGAGGTCTCTCAGGGCACATCTGCCCCTGGCAGGGCTCTGATCCCCTCCCCATGGCACCACCCCGACCCCGCTGCGCTGCTCACGCTCACCTGGAGGGAAGGGACAGAGGTGCCAACCTCCCCCAGCTCAGTGTGGGCACCAGGACATCCCCGGGGAGCAGCGCAGCCCCCCCAAACCCCTCCGTGCCCAGGGCAGAGCGGGTCGGTGCTCTCAGGGCTTTGCTGCTGCTCCAGGGGGTTTTCCCTCTGCAGACACTTCGGGGATAAATCCATCCCTGCTGCACCTCTGCCCCAGCCTGCCAGGGTGCGAGCGGGGCATGGAGCCTCTCTGCCCTGCCGTGCCCACACCCTGGCCTCGCCTCTCCTGGAGGATCTGCTCCCTATGGATGTGGCACCCGGGAATCCTGGAGCTGGGACTGGCACCCGGGACTGGCACCCGGGACTGGGAATGGCACCTGGGACTGGGACTGGGAATGGCACCCAGGACCAGCATCCAGGACTGGGAATGACACCTGGGACTGGGAATGGCACCCGGGACTGGGAATGGCACCTGGGACTGGGAATGGCACCCAGGACTGGGACTGGGAATGACACCTGGACTGGGAATGGCACCCAGGACTGGGACTGGCACCTGGGACTGGGACTGGCACCTGGGACTGGCACCCGAGACTGGGACCAGCACTTGAAACTGGGAATGGCACCCGGGACTGGGAATGGCACCCGAGACTGGGAATGGCACCCAGGACTGGGAATGGCACCCGAGACTGGGAATGGCACCCGGGACCAGGACTGGAACTTTGCTCCGGGCTCCAGCTCTCTGTGGGGCTGTTCCCTCCTGGGGCATGGAGTCATTCCTCCGGCAATCCTTGGAAAATGAGCAGTGGGAGGGGAAATGAGGAGAGTCTGGAGCTCCCCGGGGTTCCTGGTGCCAGCGCTCGGAGCTCCCCGGGAGCGTCCCGGTGCCACCAGAGCTCTGTCCCAGACGAGTCTCCAGACGTCTGCATTGCTTGAGGTTTGCCCAGCCCTGCTCCGTTCCTTCCCGCTATTTCCAGCCCAAATTGTTCCCTAATTGATTCCAGTGGATGGGGAAGAGCAGGAACAGCCCCCAGTGACGCATCTGGGGCCGTGTTTTCCTGATCCCTCCTGGTCCCTCCCGGTTCCTTCTTTCCCTGACCCCTCCTGGTTCTCTTTTCCTGACCCCTCCTGGTTCCTTCTTTTCCCAATCTCTCCTGATCTCTCCTGGGTCCTCCTGGTCCCTTCTGGTTCCTTCTTTTCCTGATCCCCTCAGTTCCCTCTTTTCCTGATCCCTCCTGGTTCTCTTTTCCTGGTTCCCTCCTCATTCCCTCTTTTCCTGGTCCCTCTTGGTTCCTTCTTTTCCTGGTCCCTTCTCATTCCCTCTTTTCCCGATCCCTCCTGGTTCTCTTTTCCTGATCCCTCCTCATTCCCTCCTTTCTTGTTTCTCTCCTCATTCCCTCCTTTCCTGATCCCTCCTGGTCCCTCCTGTTTCCCTCTTCCTGATCTCTCCTGGTTCCCTCTTTTCCTGTTTCCCTCTTTTCCTGGTTCCCTCCTCATTCCCTCCTTTCCTGATCCCTCCTGGTCCCTCCTGTTTCCATCTTCCTGATCTCTCCTGGTTCCCTCTTTTCCTGTTTCCCTCTTTTCCTGGTTCCCTCCTCATTCCCTCCTTTCCTGATCCCTCCTCATTCCCTCTTTTCCTGGTCCCTCCTGGTTCCCTCTTTTCCCGTTTCCCTCTTTTCCTGGTTCCCTCTTTTCCTGGTTCCCCCCTGCAGCTGGAGCCAGGCTGAGCTCCCCCAGTGCCACCTTTCCTCCACAGAGGAATTTCCTTGGCATCAGGGTTGCCCTTCCCAGGGCTCCTGCCGGGAGCTCAGCGGGCAGGACTCGGACACGGCTCCTTCAGGCACCTGGGCTGAGGAATTCTGCTGTTCCCAGAGCCTGGATCAGGGCAGGAACCCCCCCGGCACCATCCAGGATATCCCTGAGCTCTCTTTGTGCACTTTTCCTGCTCGTTTTTCCCATTCCCACACTCTGGGAGTGGGAATAAACTTCCAGGGGAGCCGTGCCACATTCCCACGGGGAGATTTTCAGATCCAAATCCAATATTCCTGCTGAAGGTCAAGGCAAACTCCTGGGACTGGAGCCAGGCCAGCATTCCCAGGATCAGGGAAAGCCCTGCTGGCTCCTATTTATCCTTGCACGCCCTTTTCCCTAAAAATCCCCCAAAAAGGGGAAGGGGTTAGGGTTTCGACCTTGTGAGAGAATTCCCAACATTTGCCAATGCCCAACACCCGGGAAAAACAGGAATTTCTTCCCTCCTAAACTTTTTTTTATGGAGTGGAACATTCCTTTCTTTAGAATTCCAGCTTTTCCAAGGAATTTTTGCCAGAATGTCTGGGATTTTTTTCCCCCTCAGAACTCCCCAACTTTACATCATTCCAGAGAATTCCAGAGGGTTCCAATCCCCTCGTTACTGATTAGCTCCCAACAACCCCAGTTCCAGGTAACCCTTTTTATCCCAGGGATTTTGTGGATATTTGATTCCCACTTGGAGTGTAAATATTTGGTGCCAGGTCAAGCTCTGATCTCCACAGCTGGAAAAAACCCAGCTGGAGGCTGGCAGGGATTAAATCCCAAACTTTAATCCCTCTTTTCCACCTCTGGGATAAAATTCCAGCCCTTTAAGGCTGAGTTTAGGGGGAGAAAAACCTCCTGGATGCCTCATCCATTAAAAAAATCCCGTTCTTGTCTCATCCCTGGGCAGGATTTCCCAGGTTTTGGAGCACCAATTGGGATTTTCATGAAAATGTTGGGAATTTCCGTGGCTTTCCAGCATTTTTTCCCTTCATTTTTTCCCCTCCCATCCACCACGTCGAGGCAGCCGTTGCTTTGTCTTGCACTCGTTTTTCTTGGAATTTTTTCCCTTTTTTTTTTTTTTTTTTTTTTTGACTAAAAAGCAGAATTTTTGGCTGTTCCCTCAGGAAAAACTCTGTTCCTGGGATTCTTTTGTCTCGCCAGCTGATGGTTGGGTGAAGGAATAGAATGAAATCAATGTGCAGAGAGAGGTCAGGGTTTGGGACGATGACAACAACAACAACAACAACAACACTTGGAGGCAGAGCTGTAAATTCCACCCCATCCCTCCATTCCCACATGGATCTGCCTTTCCTGATCCATGTGGAGAATCCAAACAACAAAATTCCCTTGGATTTTGGAGATTCAGGACAAAATAAACACATTTTCCCCCGTCTTCCTCGCACACAAGGTGAAAAAAAGTGGAGTTAAAGAGCATTTTCCTCAGGTTTTCCAATGTTTTGTTTGGGTTTTTCCAGCTGATCTGCAGCTGCTCCAGCTGTGCTGCACATCTGTGCGCTCAAATGGGGTAAAATTGGATTTGGGGTGTCCCTGTGAGCCGTGTCTGAGCACAAACAATTAAAAGATCAACATTTCCTCGTTGCCTTCCTGCAGCAGGAAAAATCGATGGAAGGGGCCAGGATGGATCCCCAGGCTGTGAACGTTCCCTGGCGGCAGAAAACCGAAAATAAATGTATTTAACTAGTGCTGTACAAACGGATTTGTTCCGAAAGAAGTAATGAATTATATATATATATATATATATATATATATATAAAAAGAGAATTCTTTCTGGAATAAATGGAAAGGTACAAAAAATAAATATAAATAATAAAGGGTTTTATTCATCTGTCAGTCTCTTGGCTATATTTTATAAGAATATTTCAATTTTTCTATTTCAGAAAAATAGAAATAGAATAGAAAAATATTTCTATTTTTCAGATGTGACCTGGATGATTTTGTGCTTCTTTTTTCTTTCCTTACACACAAAGGAATAAAAGGGAATTAAAGAGCATTTTCCCAAGGTTTTCCAGTGTTTTGGTTGGGTTTTTCCATCTGATCTGTTGGATTCTCCAAAACTGGACAGTAAAATTTATGGAATGTGAGATAGGTTTGTATATAATATACAATTATTATTATATATTGATATATAGATTAATTATGATGGGATAGGTTTGTATATAATATACAATTATTATATATTATATATATTCATCATTATTATATTATACATTGATTTATAAATTATAATGGGATAGGTTTGTATATAATATACAATTATTATATATTATTTATATTCATTATTATTATATTATATATTGATATATAAATTATAACGGCTAGGTTTGGATATAAGATACAATTATTATATGATATATATTCATTATTATTATTATATCTTGATATATAAATTATAATGGGATAGGTTTGGATATAATTTTTCCTCTTATTTTTATTTTGACAGGAGAAGCATCTGGGGTTTTTTGGGGGGCGAGAGGAAGGTGGGAAGTGCCAGGAGCTCAGGTTTTGGGATGGGTGAGCTGCTCCAGGGTCCCCCCGTGCCCTTCCACCCCCAGCTCTCCCTGCAGCCTCAGGACCCTTTCCCTGCTGGAATTCTGAGCTTCCTAAGGAGTAAAAAATGAACTTTGCAGGGAAAATGTCCCTGGAGTCCTTCGCAGCGATCCCAAAGCCATAAATAAATATTGGCACAACCCTGTCGGGCAAATAAAGGCCAAAGCTGCCAGGCCCAGCCCAGGCTTGTGGGGCAGAGCTGGGAAAGGGACGAGGGAGGTTTTTTCCTACAAATCCAGCTGCTAAAACCCCCTGGGATGGGGGATACCCGGCGCTGGACCCCTTTGGGATATTCTGTTTATTCCTGTTTGTTTATTCCTGTTTATTTATTTATTCATTCCCGTTGTGGAGCCCGTCAGCGCTGGAGAGAATCCCCAGCCCCCAGCGCTGCAGGGAGGTGGGAAGAGCCCGGCTGGGCCTTGGGGGATCTGTGGGGTCTTTGGGGCCGGAGCCAGCGGTGATTTGGGAAGGGAAGAATTCCCCCATCCCCTCCCGGAGCAGCGCCCGCCCAGCCTGAGTCAGTGCCCAGGGCAGCTCCCCGGGAAGGAGCTGTTTGCCCAACCAGTTCTTCCATCTGCCACCCTCGCTCCTCTCATTCCTGCGCCTGGCAGAGCCGGATCCAGAGCCGGGCAATGCTGCCCAGCCCCCCCCAGCCCCCTCCTGCCTTCCAGATGTTCCCAAAAATCCCCAGCCGTCCCCTTGGGATGCTGCAGGGTCCCTCGGTGTCACACCTGCTTCCCTCAGTGGGATCATGCAGCAGCTGTGGGATGGTGTAACAGCTGTGGGATGGTGTAGCACTTGTGGGATTTTATAGCAATTGTGGGATTTTATAGCAATTGTGGGATTTTGTGGCAGCTTGGGATGTTGTAGCAGTTGTGGGGTGTTGTAGCAGTTGTTTGTGGGATGTTGTAGCAGCTGTAGGACATTGGAGCATTTGTTGGATGTAGCAATTGTGGGACGTTGTAGCACTTGTGGGATGTTGTAGCAGTTGTTTGTGGGATGTTGAAGCAATTGTGGGATGGTGTGGCAGTTATGAGATGTTGTAGCACCTGTGGGACGTTGTAGCATTTGTGGGATGTTGTAGCAGCTGTGGGACATTGGAGCATTTGTGGCATGGAGCAATTGTGGGATGGTGTAGCAGCTGTGGGATGGTGTAGCAGTTGTTTGTGGGATGTTGTAACAGTTGTTTGTGGGATGTTGTAGCAGCTGTGGGATGTTGCAGGAGCTGTGGGACATTGTAGCATTTGTGGGATGTTGTAGCAGTTGTTTGTGGGATGGTGTAGCAGCTGTGGGATGTTGTAGCAGTTGTTTGTGGGATGGTGTAGCAGCTGTGGGGTGTTGCAGCAGCAGCTGTGGGATGTTGTAGCACTTATGGGATGTAGCAATTGTGGGGTGTTGTATCTGAACAATTCAGGCCTCAGTGTGCACCAGCCATACGGCTTGCAACTGCTTTTCTCAGAATTTTCTCAGAATTTTCTCAGAATTTCTCAGAATTTTCTCAGAATTTTCTCAGAATTTCTCAGAATTGTCTCTCTGTAAAATTCATCAAAGTCACTAAGACATCAGCTGAGCTAAAATAAGAATGAAGAAGCTGAGAAACCAAACACCAGGACCACAAAAACTCGATAGCAGAAGACTGCAAAACACCTAGACTGCAACCAGCCACAGATACTGAGAGACAGAGGCAGAAAAGCAGGGAACAAGACAAAAACACCAGTCCAGAAACCTGCACTTGGTAATTTGGATCCATAAAAGTGTGGGTCATGTAAACAATTAACAGCTACTTAACCATATTAGTCAATCCTACAAGAGTTCCAGGGCTCTGGAACTCTTGGATGGTTTGGGTGGGATGATTTCAGTGGGATGATTTAGATGAGATGATTGGGGTGGGATGATTTGGGTGGGAAAATTTGGGTGGGATGATTGATTTGGGTGGGATGATTTCAGTGGGATGATTTAGATGAGATGATTTGGGTGGGATGATTTGGGTGGGATGATTTGGGTGGGATGATCTGGGTGAGATGATTTGGGTGCGATGATTGATTTGGGTGGGATGATTTGGGTGGGATGATTTCAGTGGGATGATTTAGATGAGATGATTTGGGTGGGATGATTTGGGTGGGATGATCTGGGTGAGATGATTTGGGTGAGATGATTGATTTGGGTGGGATGATTTGGGTGGGATGATTTCAGTGGGATGATCTGGGTACGATGATTTGGGTGGGATGATTGGGGTGGAATGATTCAGGTGGGATGATTTAGGTGGGATGACTGATTTGGGTGAGATGATTTGGATGGGATGATTGATTTGGGTGGGACAATTTAGGTGGGACAATTTAGGTGGGATAATTTGGGTGGGATGATTTGGGTGAGATGATTGATTTGGGTGGGACGATTTGGGTGGGATGATCTGGGTGGGATAATTGATTTAGGTGGGATGACTGATTTGGGTGGGATGATTTGGGTGAGATGATTGATTTCGGTGGGATGATCTGAGTGGGATGATTTAGGTGAGATGATTGGGGTGGCATGATTTGGGTGGGAAGATTTGGGTGGGATGATTGGGGTGGGATGATTGGGGTGGGATGATTGGGGTGGGATGATTGGGGTGGGATGATTGGGGTGTCCTCCCATCCCTGGTGTGTTTTTGGGAGGCTCAGACGGGGTGTCCCACCCCAGCTGCCCTCCCTGGCACGCTTTGCCCGGGCAGGAGGAAGCAGCGGGGCAGTGGGTGTGGGGTAATTCCAGCTGGGCGGGACGGATCTGGAGGAGGGCAGCACTTCCTCCTTCCAGACGAGAGTGACGAGCTCTGCCACAACCAGGCCGAGATTTGGGGCTCGTGCTTGACCTAGAACTGGAGCCAAGCTCCCAAACCAGCTCGTTCAGGAGCTCCTGACCCCAAAACACACGAGGTGAACACTCCCTCTCTCTGTCTCTCTGCTCTGCTGGGCATCTTTCCTGCTGCCAGCCCCTCCAACCTGGAGTTTGCTGAGTTCTCAGGAATTTCTCACCAGCTTCAGTGGTTCAGAGTTATTTTCTTATCAGCTCAAGCTCTGGGTGGTGCTGGGATTTTTGTTTGATTCCATCTCCAAATGCGCATGGAGATCTTGAACCCATCACATGTGGCTGCTGGGGTAACCCTTGGGGTTTTAGGGGTCTCTCAGCCCTAATTTGCCCTAAAGAGGGACAGGGAAAACTTCCCCAGCATCTGAGCTCCAAGTCCTTGGCCAAGCTGCCAACCCAAACACTGGGGAAGGCCTTGGAGGAGCTCCAGGAATCTGCTGTCCTGTGGGGCCTCAGGTGGTTCCACCCCAAGGAAACCCTTTGGAAATTTATTTCTGGAGCTGGATTTCCCCACTGTGCTGAGCCTGGTGATTCCAACAGCACAACAAATCCGGGCTGGAGCTCTGCAGTCACTGCAGCAGGACCCAGCACAACAAAAAACTGCTCCTTTGCTTGGAAAGAACGATTTATATACCAAAAAAAAAAAATCCTTTCTGCCCCGGGAATGTGCAAAGGCATGGAAAAACGAAAGGAAGGTGTTTCCCAAAGTCCACTTGGGCCCTCTGGAGCATCCCTGGTGCTCTCCAGGGACGCCGTGGCTGCAGCTCTGCCCTCCCTCCATTCATGGTTTCACTCTGCAGCAAGTGCAGAACTGGGGCTGTTCTAATTCAGTGCAAGCACAACACTGATTCCAGTTTGGAAAACAGCCTGCAAGTGCCTCCTCGTGGAGCTAATTCGGGGCTTGCATCTCCTCCGGAGCCCTGTGGCTCGCATTTTGATGAGCTCTCCAGGGAGAGGAGCTGCATTTCTGTGGAAGCGGGAGGGATCTGTGCGTTCTTGTGCTGACTAAACCCACCCACGCCTCGGGGCTTATTTGCAAGCAGATCCTGCATGGTTTGTGCCAGCCCTGATGGAAGGGCCTGATATTCCCGGGAGCTGGCACATTGATATTCCCAGGATCTGTCACACTGATATTCCCGGGAGCTGGCACGCTGATATTCCCGGGAGAAGGCACATTGAAATTCCCGGGAGAAGGCACATTGAAATTCCCGGGAGCTGGCACACTGATATTCCCAGGAGCTGGCACGCTGGTATTCCCGGGAGCTGGCACGCTGGTATTCCCGGGAGATGGCACACTGATATTCCCAGGAGCTGGCACGCTGGTATTCCCGGGAGCTGGCACGCTGGTATTCCCGGGAGATGGCACACTGATATTCCCAGGAGCTGGCACGCTGGTATTCCCAGGAGCTGGCACGCTGATATTCCCAGGAGCTGGCACACTGGTATTCCCAGGAGCTGGCACGCTGATATTCCCAGGAGCTGGCACATTGATATTCCCGGGAGATGGCACGCTGGTGTTCCCGGGAGATGGCACACTGGTATTCCCAGGAGCTGGCACACTGGTATTCCCGGGAGCTGGCACATTGATATTCCCGGGAGATGGCACACTGGTGTTCCCGGGAGCTGGCACATTGATATTCCCGGGAGCTGGCACGCTGGTGTTCCCGGGAGCTGGCACTCGGATGTCCCCTGGAGCACCCGGGTCACTCGGTGTGGCTCTGGGTCGGGGTTGGTTGATCTTCGTCACCTCTGGGTGCTGCTTTTGTGTCCGGGGGTGGCGCAGAGCGGCTGCAGAGGTGGGGAGGGCATTGCTGAGCCATTTTAGGGTTGGGAATTCAGGCCCTGGAGAGGTGATGCCATGCGGAGAGGGGGATGGAGCAGCGAGTTCAGGTCTCCCAGCTCCCTGGGTCTCCCTTATCTCCAGATAAAGATCCGGAATGTGGCCCAGGGAAAGCTTCATCAGTCGGGGTTTTTTTGGGACAGAGCCCCTGCAGTGTGGGAGATGAGGAGCAGCTTCCATCAGCTCCATGCACAGGAACAGAAAAAGGGAGCTGGGAGATGGCAGAATCCTTGAATTGTTCGGGTTGGAAAAGGCCTCTGGAGATCACCCAGCCAGGGTCACCTGGAGCAGGTGACACAGGAACACACCCAGGTGGCTGCACCAGGACTCCTGGCTGCCTTCCCCAGCAGTTTTTGCTGGAAAGGTTTTGCTATCCCAATCCTTTCCATGGAAAGGCTTTTTATCCCACTCCTTTCCATGGACAGGCTTTGCTATCCCACTCCTTTCCATGGACAGGCTTTGCTATCCCACTCCTTTCTCCTTGTGACAGGGAAGGGAAGCAGAAGCTGCTGCATCAGCGCGGCCTCAAATCGAGTTTTGCCCAGCAAGGAGAGCCCCAGGCTGCGGCTCCGTCCCCATCCGGGCTGGTTTGGGAGGCGTTTGATCCCCTAATGATAAAACCCAATTTCCGCCGTGCCTTTGACTCATCCCCTGCCCGTGGGGCTCGTTCCTGCCGGGCCCTGGCTGTCCCCATCGGTCACAAGGACACCGCTCCCGGCCCTTTCATGGCCTCAGGTGCTCGGCGGCCGCAGGAGCCTCGAGTTTGGGGCAGTTTGGGGCATTTTGGGGAGTTGGGGTGCGGTTATCGCTGTCAGGGTCCCTTTGTCCCCTGCGGTGGTGGCAGAGGCCGTGACCGCGTTGTGCGGGCAGGATGGCACGCAAGAACAATTTGCCTTGGATGCAGTTTGGGGTTGGCTAAAGATTAAGCTGTGGCCAGGTGGGAATGAGCACCTGCGGCCCCGGAGCGGCATTCCAGAGGCGCGGCTCACGGGACCGGGACGGGCGAGCTCCCGTGCCCGGCTGGCAACCTGCAGCCAGCGCTCGTCATGGCCGAGCTCCACCGGCTCTGCTCTGCCTGGAAAGAGTGTTCTAAAAATTGCCAGCCTTCCCCAGCTAAAGTAGGTGAAATATTTATAAACCCATCCTCTAGAGAAGACCTTTTGCGTAAGCATCAACCGCTTTAAAACCCGCGCCCTCCCCCCGCCCCAAGGCAGCTTCTGCTGCTTACCCGGGCAAGGGGCAACTTTAATTGCGTTTGTCTGGCACGGTGGCACCTTTGCACGGCCACGGGGGACCGCGGGGAGGGCTGGCAACAGGGGAAAAAAAAAAAAAAAAGGGAATTTCTGGATTTCCTGCCTGGACTGTGTTCTGTTCCATCGGGTGTAGCCGCTGTGGCTGCGCTTTAATACCGAGGGGGGGGCGCGGAAGGTTCGCCCCACTTTTGGGAGGATGATGCGACCCCCGTGGGGGCGAGTGGGAGGGAAGCAGATGAGGAGGAGGAGGAGGAGGAGGGTGAGGAGGAGGATGGGGAGGAACACACGGCGCTGCTTCCAGCGCCCGAGGGATGCGCCGGGGTCCGGCGGGGCGGCTCCGGGGGCGGCGGGGATGGAGAGGGGCCCCGCTCCGCCCGGCCCCGGAGGCGGAGCCAGCGCCCGGCGCGGCGGGATCGGGAGCCACATCCCGCAAAGGAGGAGCGGGGCCGGGCACGGCAGCGGGGCGGCGGCGGGGCCCGAGCCCGGCGCCGGAGCTCCAGCAGCGGGGCCGCCCCGCAGGATGTGGTGGGACGAGCGGGTGTCGGCGCGGTTCCGGAGGAACCTGCAGCCCACCCTCACCTACTGGAGCGTCTTCTTCAGCTTCGGCCTCTGCATCGCCTTCCTGGGGCCCACGCTGCTGGACCTGCGCTGCCAGACCCAGAGCTCGCTCTCGCAGATCACCTGGGTGTTCTTCTCGCAGCAGTTCTGCCTCCTGCTCGGCAGCTGCCTCGGAGGGGTCTTCAAGAGGACGTAAGAGCCTGGCAAACTCCGCGCTCCTCCCTCGGGGGTTCCGCTGCCCGCTGACCCCCTCACTTAGCCCGGCTCGCGGGTGGGCAGCGCCGGCAGCCCCGGGCCGGGCTTGGGGGGCTGAGCCGGGTCTGGGGGGCTGAGCCGGGCTTGGGGGCTGAGCCGGGTCTGGGGGGCTGAGCCGGGTCTGGGGGGCTGAGCCGGGCTTGGGGGCTGAGCCGGGTCTGGGGGGCTGAGCCGGGCTTGGGGGCTGAGCCGGGTCTGGGGGGCTGAGCCGGGCTTGGGGGCTGAGCCGGGTCTGGGGGGCTGAGCCGGGCTTGGGGGCTGAGCCGGGTCTGGGGGGCTGAGCCGGGCTTGGGGGCTGAGCCGGGTCTGGGGGGCTGAGCCGGGCTTGGGGGCTGAGCCGGGTCTGGGGGGCTGAGCCGGGCTTGGGGGCTGAGCCGGGTCTGGGGGGCTGAGCCGGGCTTGGGGGCTGAGCCGGGTCTGGGGGGCTGAGCCGGGCTTGGGGGCTGAGCCGGGTTCGGGGGGCTGAGCCGGGCTTGGGGGCTGAGCCGGACTTGGGGGGCTGAGCCGGGCTCCAGGGGTTGAGCCGGGCTTGGGGGGGGCTGAGCCGGGCTTGGGGGGCTGAGCCGGGCTTGAAGGCATGAGCCGGGTTTAAGGTGCTGACCCGGGCTCGGGGAGCTGACCCGGGCTCGGGGGGCTGAGCCGGGTTTAAGGTGCTGAGCCGGGCTCGGGGGGCTGAGCCGGGCTCCGGGGGCTGAGCCGGGTTTAAGGTGCTGAGCCGGGCTTGGGGGGCTGAGCCGGGTTTAGGGACATGAGCCGGGTTTAAGGTGCTGAGCCGGGCTTGGGGGGCTGCGTGGGAAAACCATTCCCGAGGGGAAGCGAGCGCGGGGGGCGTCGCGGAGGGTCCGCAGCCTTTTCAGCCTCGGAGCGGAGCGGAGTGGGGGGTTCCTCCCCTCGGCCGCCCCGCTCGGCTCCCGGTGCGCTTCCATCCCCCTGGAGAGAAGCCGCCGCTCCCCGGAGCTCCGCGCAGCCACAGCCTCGGCGTGAAGTTCCAGCCAGAACTTCCCGCGAGGGTTTTGTTTTGTTGGGATTTTTGGGTTTGTTGGTGTTTTTTTTTTTTTTCCCATCCTTAACCTTGGTTTTTTTATCGCCCAAGAATATTTTTGGAAGCGTGTTTGAATAACCTCGGCGTCGGAAATGGTGGCAGCGCCGCGTTTTTCCAGGAGTTTGGGCGAACACGTGGAGGGATGCGAGTGGTCCTCGTGGTGTGGCCGAGGTGGAAGGGGGGACACCGGGCCGGGGGCTCGGGGGGTCAGCGGGGACCTTGAGGGGCCCCAGGAGAGACCCAGACAGGGATTGGCAGCGAGCCTGGTGTCCAGGATGTGCTGCAAATAAATAACCCGTGCTGGCTCAAGGCTGAGGATTGCCAGGGAGGCGTTTGATTTGGGGCTCGGTGACAGCTCCGGGGATCAGCTGATTGTTTATGTTGTCACCGATCCTCGGGGCGGTGATGTAACCTCCGTGTGTGTGTGTGTGTGTGTGTGTGTGTGTGTGTGTGTGTGTGTGATCCACGCACCGCGAGTGGGGCTAAGATGGGACAATTCCCCAGGGATCCTTTAAAAACCTCCCGGTGTGCATTGAGGGCTGAATTCCCCAGGAATCCTTTAAAAACCTCTGGGAGCCCTGGCTGAATTCCCAGGAATCCTTAAAAAATCTCCCAGTGTGGATTGAGGGGAGCCCTGGCTGAATTCCCCAGGAATCCTTTAAAAACCTCTCGGTATGGATTGAGGGGAATCCTGGCTGAATTCCCCAGGAATCCTTTAAAAACCTCTCGGTGTGGACTGAGGGTTGGATTCCCCAGGAATCCTTAAAAAAATCTCCCGGTGTGGATTGAGGGGAGCTCTGGCTGAATTCCCCAGGATTCCTTTAAAAACCGCTCAGTGAGGATTGAAGAGAGCCCTGGCTGAATTCCCAAAGAATCCTTTAAAAACCTCTGGGAGCCCTGGGTGAATTCCTCAGGAATCCTTTAAAAACCTCTTGGTGTGATTTGAGAGGAATCCTGGCTGAATTCCCCGGGAATCCTTTAAAAACCTCTCGCTGTGGATAAAGAGAAGGTGTTGGAGCACCGTGGGACGTGGAGCTGTCCGGGTGGCCTGGGTGAGGGGACCAGCAGGATTTTGGGGACAGCACGTGTGGCTCTGCCACAGCTCCGGCAGTGCTGGCTCAGCAGCAGAGCCTCTGCCAGCCTCGCATATGCTTGGAGGAGCAGGGAAGGGAAATGCAGAATTCCTGCTGCCAGAATTCCTGCTCCTTCCCAAAGCTCCAGCCCTTGGCTGCACAAAACCCATCGGGGCTTGGAGATTCCCAAACTTTGATCCCCTCAGCTGGGATTCGGGAGGAAAGAGTGGGCTTGGTGCTGGTGGTGAACCAGGATGTGTTTGGGATTTTGGAGAAAAAGGGATTTGTGAAGTGTCTGCGAGCCCCACTGGGGACTGACAGCCCTGCCAGGAGGGAATATTTGGGATATTTGGAGCTTGTGAGTGTTGTGGGGAGGTTGCTCAGAGCCTTGCAGCCTCCAAATGTGTGGGAATAATAAATGTTCAGGCTCCAGGAGCTCCGGTACAATCCCTTCTTCAGGGATGGATGGATTGAGCCGTCCTGCCAAGGCTTCATAAATCAAATTACGCCGCCCTCAGGGCCCGGGTGCTGCTTGGGAGGGAGCACTGGACAGGTCACCTTTTCCAAGTGAGGAGATGGAAATCTGCTGGGGAGCATCCCTGGAGTTTGGCTGTGAGCTGAGTGTGCCTGAGGGACGCAGATTTTGCTGCTTCCTTTGGATTCAGTCGCTCTGGGTGACCCATGAGGGACAGCAGAGCTGGTCTGGGGCAGGAACGGGTGGTGGCACCTGAAGCCAGGTTCTCCTGTCCCCAGAGAAGCTGCTGGGTGGGAATCCAGAGCATC
Organism: Lonchura striata; assembly: GCF_050655825.1. NCBI lineage: Eukaryota > Metazoa > Chordata > Aves > Passeriformes > Estrildidae > Lonchura > Lonchura striata. The sequence goes on along the minus strand of NC_140728.1, from coordinate 4,641,661 downwards.
CCTCTGGCTGCCCTGGGACCCTGGCAGGGTCAGGAACCCCCTGGACAGAGCCCCCAGAGACACTGGCTGTGATCTCTGGCCATGGAGAAGAGTTTTCAATCTTACAGGATCAATTACCAGCTCTGAGTGTTTGATATAAGTAATAATTAAGTGCGGCATGGGTACAAAAGTAAAATTTTAGGATTCTAGATGAGGGGTCCAAAGGGGACAAGCTGGAGGAAATTGGGTGTGCCTTGTCCTTTTTCTCCTTCTTCATGCCCTCCATGTCTCACTGTGGTGTTGGCATTTTTCTGTTGGTTCAGGCTGGGGACACACTGTCCAACGTAGGTGACAGATATTGGCACGTTCTTGTAAATGCAGCCCAGGGAGTTTCTGGTATTGAATGTTTGTCACATCCCACTGAGGGCAGAGCCCCACACGCTGCCCTGCAGGACAGAGCTGGGCAGGGCAGCAGAACATGGTAGAGATCAACAGAATAAACAACCTTAAAAATCAACACAGACAAATTATAGCTTCTGCTTTGACAGTGGGGGTGAAAGACAGAGACTTTCTACCATCTCAGAATCATCAATACCTCACATTCTGACACTCCTAGAGCTCTGGAGGACAGATTTCAGTGCTGCTCTGTCCCTTCAGCTCCAAGGTTTCAATTTCCTTGTAGGAAATACAAAGTTTGCCATGGCCAAGGGAGGGAGGAACGAGGTGCTGCTCTGCCCTGCGGTGCTGGGGTTGCAGCTGCTCCCTTCCCTGAGCCTTTGGGGGTGCAGAGGCAGGGCTGGGGGAGCAGCCCCCCGAAAATGGGGTTGGAGCTCTCGGGTCCACCTCGGGCTGCTGCTCCCGGAGACACCCCTGGGTTTGCTGGGGTGTGTGAGCAGCTCTGCCCCAGGAAACGCAGCTTTCCCAGGGGCTTGAATCCCTGGGGCTGGGCTTGGAGCCCTCCTCAGCCCTGCTGCTGCTGCTGGGGGGGCTCCAGGAGAGCCCCCAAAAGGACCCCTGAGCTCCTCTGAGCACCCCGAGGACTCCTCTTGCCTGGGATCGCCTGGAGAAGATTCCCAGGAGCCCCGGATGGGGTGTGGGAAGCAGGAGCAGCGATGGAGATGGGATGGGAGAGCTGGGAGGACTCAGACACACGAGGGGGAGGTGAAATTTTGGGAAAATCCCCACTCCTGGCACTGCCAGCTCCAGGGGGAGCTCGGTGCACCTGCATTTCCCTTCCCTTCCCCATTTTGTTGCATTTCAGGCTTGGACTGCGAGGTTAAAATCCTGCACAGGCTGGTGGCAGAAGCACCAGAGTGCTGCACATTGGTGCTGGGATTCTTTTTTAAATTCAGAAACGGCGTTTTTGGGCCTTGTTGAAAATTGGCTTTTGCTCCCAGGGTTTGGGGCTGCCCTGGGCTGGTCCCAGCGGTGCGGGCAGAGGCGAGGAGGGCACTGGGGAACCTGGAGCTGTGCTGGAGCCTTGGGCAGGCTCCTCTCCGTGTGATCCACCCCTTCAATTCCCCTTTCGCAGCCCCTGTGTGTGTCACAGCCCCCAGGGACTGCCCTGCTCCACAATCCCCATCTCCTGGAGGTTTCTGGAGCTCTCAGGACACCTCACTTTGTTGCTCAGGGAGCAGCACAGGAGGAGCCCCTTGGGGACACAGAACTCCCCGAGGCTGGCGCTGCTCCCTGCAGGAGCCAAGGGGACCCGGAGGCTGCTGCGGGATAATCCTCCCCTCCTCCACATCCTCACCTTGTCCCCTCGGGCCTTTGGCTTTCTAATGATCAGTTTTGCAAGTCTGAGCTGGCCCCATTATCATTTTTTCCTCTTGATGTGAGCGATTTGGAAAACGCTCCCTGAGGTAGGGGAAAATTAAAAAAAATTACCCAAAAAACCTGTGCCGGGAGCTGAAGAGATCCTGCTGCAACGGGAACGGGAGGTGGGGGATCCCAAATCCGTGTGGCAGGGACAGGGGAAGCTTTGCTGGCTGGGGCTGCAGGGTTGGCTCTGGAATTGCCCACCGCGATCCTCTGGAGATCAGCCCCAGCCTCTCATGGGGCAGGACCTGCTCCGGGTGATGAAATTTGGGGCATTTCAAGGCTCCTTTCACACCCTGGGCTGTGCTGGGGACACAGCGACCAGGCTGGGACATCGGGGCTGCTTTTGCAGCCCTTCGGAGGGGTTTGGCATCGTCGGGACAGGCTGAACTCGCGGGGTGCCGCTTCCCGAGGGTTTTGTGTCTCAGGACATCACCCCTGGGTGCTGCGCCGAGCGCCCCAGCTGCACCTGGGGCCTGGCACTGGCAGCAGCAATTCCCTGCTCGGCCCCCGTGCCAGGGCCACCCTGGGCTGGTGGCATTCGCAGGGGGTACAATTGTGGCATTAACCCACGGCTGGGGCGGGGGTTTTTAGCCGGGGTGACACTTTTAATGCGCGTTAAATCAGTGTTTCGCTGGTGGTGGCTCCGCTCCCCAGGCAGGCAGGGGGGGTTCTGCAGAGGAGGCGTTTTGGGGATGCTCTGGGAGGTTTCCCCGTCGCTGCCAGCCTGGGATTGCCCAGCCCCGGCGCCTCTGAGCCTGTCCCCGCTGCTCTGCGCCCTGCAGGGAGCAGCCTCGGCTCTCCAGGCTCGGAGCTGCTCCTCTCTCACTCGCCGGGCGTTTTCCTGCCGTGACTGTGCACATCTCCTCCCTCCCTCCCTGCTTCCCTCCCCCAGAAATCCCACGGCTCTGCTGTCAGGGGCCAGCGGTACTCCCAGCCTGCAGATTGTCTGATTGTCTGCCCCTGCCCCTGCTCCTGCTCCTGCCCCTGCCCCTGCCCCTGCCCCTGCCCCTGCTCCTGCCCCTGCCCCTGCCCCTGCTCCTGCTCCTGCCCCTACTCCTGCCCCTGCTCCTGCTCCTGCCCCTGCTCCTGCCCCTGCCCCTGCCCCTGCCCCTGTTCCTGCCCCTGTTCCTGCTCCTGTTCCTGCTCCTGCTCCTGCTCCTGCCCCTGCCCCTGTCCCTGCTCCTGCTCCTGCCCCTGCCCCTGCCCCTGCTCCTGTTCCTGCTCCTGCCCCTGCCCCTGCCCCTGCCCCTGTCCCTGCCCCTGCTCCTGCTCCTGCCCCTACTCCTGCCCCTGCTCCTGCCCCTGCCCCTGCCCCTGCCCCTGTTCCTGCCCCTGTTCCTGCTCCTGTTCCTGCTCCTGCTCCTGCCCCTGCCCCTGCCCCTGCTCCTGCTCCTGCCCCTACTCCTGCCCCTGCTCCTGCTCCTGCCCCTGCTCCTGCCCCTGCCCCTGCCCCTGCCCCTGTTCCTGCCCCTGCCCCTGTTCCTGCCCCTGCCCCTGTTCCTGCCCCTGCCCCTGCCCCTGTTCCTGCCCCTGCTCCTGCCCCTGTTCCTGCCCCTGTTCCTGCTCCTGTTCCTGCTCCTGCCCCTGCCCCTGCCCCTGCCCCTGCCCCTGCCCCTGCCCCTGCTCCTGCTCCTGCCCCTGTCCCTGCCCCTGTCCCTGCCCCTGCCCCTGCCCCTGCCCCTGCTCCTGCCCCTGTCCCTGCCCCTGCCCCTGCTCCTGCCCCTGCCCCTGCCCCTGCCCCTGCCCCTGCCCCTGCCCCTGCCCCTGCCCCTGCTCCTGCCCCTGTCCCTGCCCCTGTCCCTGCCCCTGCCCCTGTCCCTGCCCCTGTCCCTGCCCCTGCCCCTGTCCCTGCCCCTGTCCCTGCCCCTGTCCCTGCTCCTGCTCCTGCCCCTACTCCTGCCCCTGCTCCTGCTCCTGCCCCTGCCCCTGTTCCTGCCCCTGCTCCTGCCCCTGTTCCTGCCCCTGTTCCTGCTCCTGTTCCTGCTCCTGCCCCTGCCCCTGCCCCTGCCCCTGCCCCTGCCCCTGCCCCTGCCCCTGTTCCTGCCCCTGCCCCTGCTCCTGCCCCTGCTCCTGCCCCTGCCCCTGCCCCTGCTCCTGCTCCTGCCCCTGTTCCTGCTCCTGCCCCTGCTCCTGCTGCTGCTCCTGCCCTGGGCTGAGCACCGGGGGGCTCTGGCACGGCCAGAGGGACCCAGAGGTGCAGGAGGGGCAGGAGATGTGCAGGAGGTGCAGGAGAGGTGCAGGAGTTGCAGGAGGGGCAGGAGGGGCAGTGACATGGCCAGGCATGGTGACAGGGCCAGGAGAGGGCCAGGGACAGTGACAGTGACACAGCCAGGGACAGTGCCATGGCCCAGGGGCAGTAACAGGGCCAGGAACAGGCCCAGGACAGTGACAGGGGCAGTGACAGGCCCAGGACAGTGCCATGGCCCAGCGATGGTGACATGGCCAGGGAGAGTGACAAACTCAGATCAGTGACATGGCCAGGGACAGTAACATGGCCCAGGGACAGTGACATGGCCATGGCCAGGCTGTCCTGGCAGGGCACAAGGGTTGGCAGCTGGGTCTTCTCCACCCTCCTCCTCCTCCTCAGAGCCTTCTCCAGCCTGGCTGGGCTGTGGGGCAGGGCTGGGGGGGTTTCCTTGCTGGGCACTCAGCCCCACATCCCCCAATTACTGCTAATGACCCACTGCCACCACCCCGGGGCTGTGACAGGGACCTGTCAGTGTCCCCATCTCTCTGCTCCTTCCAGGGCTTCGCTGTCTGATCCTCCTTCCCTCCTTCCTCCCTGCCATCCCTCTTGGCAGCCCCGGGGCTGTGCGGTGCCAGCCCAGGAGCTGCTCACGGCCAGAGCCAGGAGGGGACAGATCCCAGCCATGGGAGGGGACAGATCCCGTCCCTCTGAGGGGACAGATCCCGGCCATGGGAGGGGACAGACCCCGTCCCTCTGAGGGGACAGATCCTGGCCCTGGGAGGGGACAGATCCCGTCCCTCTGAGGGGACAGATCCTGGCCCTGGGAGGGGACAGATCCCGTCCCTCTGAGGGGACAGATCCCGGCAGCAGCCCTGGGCAGGGGGAGAAGAAGCAGTCGGGGTCAGAGAGGATGTCAGGGTGTGTGTGTGCCTCTGCCTGAGCTGTGAGCAAACCACAGCAGCCCCAGAAGAAAATCTTTTAGAAAACTTGCAATAAACTGCCTTGAGACCCAACAACAGAGACTGCTGAGCCTTTCTTGGGAAGCTCAGGTTGGAGGAGAAGTTTTTCCACCCCAACCTAGGGTGGGCTTTGACAGTGGGGCATCTCCCTCCTCTCACTGGAGCTGCAATTCCCAGGGCAGGGAAGAGCATGGCTGTAGGATTATATCTTTTTCTGACCTAGAGATGCGGCAATTGAGAGGTGTTTTAAAAACTTATATTCCATTTTCAGTCTTATGAGAAGGGTGGGACAATACAGATTTTACAATTCACACCATCACAGTCAGAAGCTATTTCCTAATTAGCGTACACTGTGGGAATGCAGAGCTTCCCTCTGGGACCCTGGCAGGGGTCAGGAACCCCCCTGGACAGAGCCCCCAGAGACACTGGCTGTGATCTCTGCCCATGGAAAAGAGTTTTCAATCCCACAGGATCAATTACCAGCTCTGAGGGTTTGATATAAGTAATAATTAAGTGCAGCATGGGTGCAAAAGTAAAATTTTAGGATTCTAGATGAGGGGTCCAAAGGGGACAAGATGGAGGAAATTGGGTGTGCCTTGTCCTTTTTCTCCTTCTTCATGCCCTCCATGTCTCACTGTGGTGTTGGCATTTTTCTGTTGGTTCAGGCTGGGGACACACTGTCCAACGTAGGTGACAGATATTGGCATGTTCTTGTAAATGCAGCCCAGGGAGTTTCTGGTATTTAATGTTTGTCACATCCCACTGAGGGCAGAGCCCCACACGCTGCCCTGCAGGACAGAGCTGGGCAGGGCAGCAGAACATGTGAGAGATCAACAGAATAAACAACCTGGAAACCAGCACAGACCAATTATAGCTTCTGCTTTGGCAGGGGGCTGACAGACAGAGACTTTTACAATCTCAGAATCATCAACACCTCAGATTCCGACAATCACCATAAGTTCTTGGTGTATCAGCTTTGGCCACAGCACGCTGTAAATCCATTTCCCACACGTGGCTGCTGCTCTGGTGGTGGCCCTAATTCTGTGCTGCTGTCCCCTCCGCAGGCTGGCCCAGTCCCTGCTGGCCCTGTTCGCCTCCTCGCTGGCCATCTCGCTGGTGTTCGCCATCATCCCGCTGTGCCACAACGTGGTGCTGCTGGCCGTGGTCATGGCCGTGGCCGGGCTGGCCATGGGCTGCATCGACACCATCTCCAACATGCAGCTGGTCAAGATCTACCAGAAGGACTCTGCCATCTTCTTGCAGGTGAGAGCGGGCTCCTCAACCCCCCCGAGGCAGCTTTAGGAGGGACTTCAGGAGGAATTTCTTCCTAAAAAGTGTGGCTGGGCATTAGGAAGGTGGCATCACCATCCCTGGAGGTGTTTGTGGAGAGCCTGGCTGTGGCAATGTGGGATCCTCACTGCCCTGGGGATGTTTACAATGGACTTTAGGAGGAATTTCTTCCCAGAAAGGGTGGCTGGGCTTTGGGAGGGTGTCATCACCATCCCTGGAAGGCCTGGCTGTGGCACTGGGGGCTCTCACCGCCCCAGGCAGGTTTAGGAGGAATTTCTTCTCAGAAAAGGTGACTGAGCACTGGGAAGGTGGCATCACCATCCCTGGAGGCGTTTGTGGAAAGCCTGGCTGTGGCACTGTGGGGCCCTCACTGCCCTGGGGGAGTTTAGGATGGACTTTAGGAGGAATTTCTTCCCAGAAAGGGCGGCTGGGCACTGGGAAGGTGGCATCATCATCCCTGGGAGGCCTGGCTGTGGCACTGTGGGGCTCTCACCACCCTGGGGACATTCAGGATGGACTTCAGGAGGAATTTCTTCCCAGAAAGGGTGGCTGGGCATTGGGAGGGTATCATCACCATCCCTGGAGGTTTTTGAGGAAAGTGGCACCAGATCTGGTGACATGCTGGTGTCACGTCACAGGTTGGACTCGATCACCTCAAAAGTCTTTTCCAACTTAATTCTGTGGCTCTGAGGAGGAGGAGGAGGAGTTGGGGGGGCTCTGCCGCCCTCCTGCTCCAGCATGTCACCTCCTGCAGGCCTTGCACTTCTTCGTGGGTTTCGGGGCGTTGCTGAGCCCCCTGATCGCCGACCCCTTCCTGTCGGACACCAACTGCATCCTGGCCAACGGCACGGCCAACGCCTCCAGCAACCTCCCGCACATCCGCAAGTCCCTGGTGCCGCACCACCCGGGCAACCTGTCCCACTACGAGCTGCCCATGAAGGGCCTGGTGGTGACGCGGGTGTCCTACGCCTTCTGGATCATGGCCCTCATCAACGTAAGTGCCGCGGGCACGGCCGGGACCGTCCCGTTCCCGTCTGCGGGGCTCGGAAAGGCGGGTCAGCTTGGCAGAAATGATGAGGTTTGACTCTACATGACAAGGTTGAATGATTTCTTTATTATAACTATACTATAATACATTGATTTATTATTTAAAGGAGATACTGAAACTATGAACCAACTTTTTCTAACTACCATATCTCACAACTCCTGACTCTCTCTTGAGACCCAGTGGGAAGAAATGATGACATTTGACTCTAGTTTAGAAGGCTGAATGATTTTTTGGTTATAATTATGCTATAATATATTAATTTATTATTTAAAGGAGATACTAAAACTACAAACCTACTTTTCTAACTACCTTATCTAACTAACTCACAACTCATGACTCTCTCTTGAGACCCGGTGGAAAGAAATGATGTTTGACTCTAGATTAGAAGGTTGAATGATTTTTTTATTATAACTATACTATAATACATTAATTTATTATTTAAAGGAGATACTAAATCTACAAACCTACTTTTTCTAACTAACATATCTAACTCACAACTCATGACTCTCTCTTGAGACCTGGTGGAAAGAAATGATGATGTTTGACTCTAGATTAGAAGGTTGAATGATTTTTTTATTATAATTATACTATAATACATTAATACACTATTTAAAGGAGATACTAAAACTACAAGCCTACTTTTTCTAACTACCAAATCTAACTCCCAATTCATGACCATCTTTGGAAACTCCAGCCCCAGGTGGATCTGATTTACCACCAGGCTCAAACAATCCTCACCAGAATCTAATCAAGTAATCCCCCCGAGTAAACAATTCTCCAAACGCATTCCACGTGAAAAAAACAAAGAGTAAAAATAAAAATTTTCTCTTTTTTCCTGCTATACTCTTCTATAAAAAAAAAATCTTAGGAGAGAAAAAATGTGCTTGCCACAGCGGGGTTTGTGGTGTCTGGGGGACGCAGGGAAAGGGCCGTGGGTTCCAAATCCCATTTTCCTCAGGGCGCTTCCCTGCTGGGTGTGCTGGGATGGATGCCGGGGTTTGTCCCAGTTCTCTGGGAGCATTGGTCCCTCCAGCACCTCCCAGGCACGAGCTGCACCAGCAAACCCCGCTCAGATCCAGAGTTTTTCCTTCACTGGAAGGGTGGCATCACCATCCCTGCAGGTGTTTGTGGAAAATGTGGCACTGTGGGGTCCTCACCGCCCTGGGGACATTTCAAAGGGACTTTAGGAGGAATTTCTTCCTAGAAATGTGGCTTTATTTTATTTTATTTTATTTTATTTTACTTTATTTTGTATTATTTTATTTTATTTTATTTTGTATTATTTTATTTTATTTTATTTTGTATCATTTTATTTTTTATTATATTATTTTCTATTCTATTCTATTATTTTATTTTATTTTGTACTATTTTATTTTGTATTTTTTGTATTACTTTCTTTTAGATTATTTTCTTTTAGATTATTTTATTTTAAATTATTTTATTTTCTATTCTATTATTTTATTTTATATTACTTTATTTTACTTTATTTTAACCACCCCAGCCTGCTGGAGATGCTGGGAGCAGCTCATCCCCAAACTCCCAATCCTTTTCAAAGTGGAAACAGCAGAGGAAGATGATGGGAAGGGGTTTTTAAACCTGCAGGGATGTGGATGAAAAAGAGTTAACACCAAAAATGGAAACAGCAGCTTGGGTATAAAATGGCCAAATCCCACATTTCCAGCCCGTTTTTTGTGTGGATTCTGACGAGGCACGAGCTGCAATGATTCATTTCGAGCTCCTGCATTTGTTTGTGGAAATGTCTCCATGCGGCTCTGGCGCTCAGAGCTGCCAGCGGAGCTGTGCCGATGTTTTCCAGGCAAAACGGGTTCGCTTTGGGAAAACGAAGCAGCTCAGCACAATCCAAACAAAGCGCCTGGATCGCTCCCAGCCAGAATCTTCCACCCAGCGAGAACAATTTTTTGCCTTTTCATCCCGATTTTGGAACAAAACGCCATATTTTAGAGTTCGGCTGCCCCACAGATGGGAAGTTTCATCGCGCAGCCCGCGGCAAGGGGCTGGGAATGAGGGAAGTGTTTGTCAGGAAGGTGCTTCCCAAGGGAAGTGTGGGACACTCCTGCAGAGGAGCCGGGGACACAATGGCAGGGAAGGATCCCGGATTCCTGGGGGAACAGGCAGAAATAGCAGCAGGAGTGAAGGAAGGAGCTGGAACATCCCCAGGCTGAGCTTGTGCAGGTTTTGAGGATGGGTAAAAGCTGCCAGGTGAGGGAGGGAGCAGCTCTGGAATTTGGGAAGTGTTGGGAATTGGGGTTCTGCCTGGCCAGGTGAGAGAACAGCTCTGGAATTTGGGAAGTGTTGGGAATTGGGGTTCTGCCTGGCCAGGTGAGAGAACAGCTCTGGAATTTGGGAAGTGTTGGGAATTGGGGTTCTGCCTGGCCAGGTGAGGGAGGGAGCAGCTCCAGGAATTTGGGAAGTGTTGGGAATTGGGGGTTCTGCCTGGCCAGGTGAGAGAACAGCTCTGGAATTTGGGAAGTGTTGGGAATTGGGGGTTCTGCTTGGACAGGTGAGAGAAAAGCTCTGGGAATTTGGGAAGTGTTGGGAATTGGGGGTTCTGCTTGGCCAGATGACGGAGCAGCTCCAGGAATTTGGGAAGTTTTAGGTGGTGGGAATTGGGGGTTCTACTTGGACAGGTGAGGGAGGGAGCAGCTCCGGGAATTTCGGAAGTTTTGGGTGCTGGGAATTGGGGGTTCTGCTTGGCCCTTGGCTCCTGGTGGGGAATGCTCTGGTGCTCCTTTTTCCCTTGGGAAAAGAAAATCTTCCTGTCATAAAAAAAAAAAAAAAAAAAGAAAAGCAGCAAAAAATAGCCAGGGAAGGAATTCTGGGAGAAAATGTCACCAAAATCTGGCAGTCCAGGAGAGATGGGCAGGGATGGGATGGGGTGGCCACAGCCATGGGTGGGAACTTCTAAAAGTGTCCCAGCCTGGTTAAAGCAAAAAGGACCTGCTGGATTTAAAGGTGAGGGTGAGGAGAGCAGGGAAAACCCCAGAGTGGGACTGGGAATTGGGGAATCCCAAACTGGAGACTAGGGATACACCCAGAGTGGGACTGGGAATTGGGGAATCCCAAACTGGAGACTAGGGATACACCCAGAGTGGGACTGGGAATTGGGGAATCCCAAACTGGGGCCCAGGGATAAATCCAGAACGGGACTGGGAATTGGGGAATCCAAAACTGGGGCTAGGGATACACCCAGAGTGGGACTGGGAATTGGGGAATCCCAAACTGGGGCCAGGGATACACCCAGAGTGGGACTGGGAATTCGGGAATCCCAAACTCGGGCCAGAGTGGGACTGGGAATTGGGGAATCCCAAACTGGGGCCCAGGGATAAGTCCAGAGTGGGACTGGGAATTGGGGATTCCCAAACTGGGGCCTCGTCCTGGAGGCTGGGAGTGCCCAGGGCCGTTATCTGCACAGCCAGGCCCTCTGAGGGGGGGCAGTATTTTTGCTAAATCTGCAATTCAGAAGCATGAAATCTGGTCCTGACCTCCGGAAGGATCAGAACTATCAAGCAAATGCGTTTTTCTTCCATGGGACCGAACTCCCTGTTCCTATTCCCATTGTTCCCAGAACAATGCAAACCTCATAAATGAATTCAGGCGCGAGGGGCGGGCTGTGAGGGACGAGGGGGGGGAATTCTCCATACATTTAAATCATGCCACGAGCCAACAAAAGGCAGGAAATTTGGAGCTGGAGCTCACACTTGCTCCCAGACATGTAGAAAACAAGGGAATGAGCTGTCACTTAGGATTTCCTGGCTTTCTCCCCCAGTTGGTTGCAGTGTAAACAGCGCTGGGCTGTGCTGGGAGGAGACGGGAGAGCTTCGCTTGCTCCCCTCTGTTTCCTCACCAAAAAAAAAAAAAAATTAAAAGAAAAGGAAAAAAAAAAAAAAAAAGATCCATTCCCTGTGGAATTGCAGGCACCACGGAGTTGTGGGTGTGTGCTGGGAGCGGGCTCATCCCATGGGATCACCGTGCCAGGGCTCCTGCTGCCCCATGGATGTGGGACTGTGTGGCAGCACATTTCTCTCCCTCAGGATTTTCATAGAGGTGCACAGAGAAATGAAAGAGAAAACAATTTCTTTTTCTGCTCCTTGTTTTCCCATGCGGAATGTGTTTGGAGAATTGTTTCCCTGGGGTGAGTGCTTGGTTGGATTCTGGTGAGGATTGTTTGAGCCTGGTGACCAATCCAATCCAATCCAACCCAATCCAATCCAACCCACTTGGGGCTGGACTATCCAGAGAGGGTCACAAGTTGTGTTAGAGTCAGAGAAAGTAGGTTTGTAGTTTTAGTATCCTCCTTTTATATAGTGTATTAATGTATTTTAGCATAGTTATAATAAAGAAATAATTCAGCCTTCTGCATTGAGTCAGACCTCAGCATTTCTGCCCATTGGCTTCGCCTGCATTTGCAATAGGACTGTGGGAATTGTGGTGGGACCGTGGCGCGCTGGAGCATCCCTGGATGCACAGAGGAACCTCAGAGCTGTGGCTGGGCCCTCCCTGCTGCGCTCAGGCTGTGCCAAGGGGCTGCTGTAGGTCACTGGGCTGTCGCTGTTGGCCTGGGAACCACGGGCTGCTCTCTCAGGAGGTGCTGAGCAACCCCTGCTAATGGCTGGGGTTGGGGCTGCCAGCAGCTCCCGCTTCCCTGCTGCACGATTCCAGCTGCTCCGGCGTTCCACTCCTTGGGCAGCAGCAGCACACAAGGGTTGGACACCAGAACTTCTGGGGTTTGTAGGGCTGGCACTTTGGGAGCTTTGTCCTGGGCTCCCTTTGCCCGTTTCCAGGTCAATGCTGGAACCTGGGCCTGGCTGGGGATGCCCCAGCAGATCAGGAGACTTTTCTCACAGTTTTCTCCCTCTTTTCCCCTCTCTCCAATCCCACCCAGCCTCCATCCCTCCCTCAGCATCTCCTTGTCCCATCTCCATCTCTCCTTGCTCTCGAAATTCCCTTCAGGCACCTCCCCTCCAGGATCTGAGCCCAGCACCTCAAAACTCTGCTGCTGGGGGAGCTGGGCTGTGGTTTTGGGGTGATTTTGGGGCGTTCAGGTGCTCACCCACCCCTCTGTCCCCTCCCCAGCTGCCCGTGCCCATCGCTGTGTTCTTCCTGCTCTACAAGGAGCAGATTTTGGGGTGATTTTGGGGCGTTCAGGTGCTCACCCACCCCTCTGTCCCCTCCCCAGCTGCCCGTGCCCATCGCTGTGTTCTTCCTGCTCTACAAGGAGCGGATTTTGGGATGTTCAGGTGCTCACCCACCCCTCTGTCCCCTCCCCAGCTGCCCGTGCCCATCGCTGTGTTCTTCCTGCTCTACAAGGAGCGGATGGTGCCCTGCTTCAACGGCAGCAGCCACCCGCTGCTGTCAGCTGACGAGCTGGCCCTGGAGACACGGCCTGGGGACAAGGACGAGCTCTCCACCGCTGGCCCGAGACCCCACCCAGCTGCAGGTGAGCTGGAGGTGCCTCTCTGGTGGGTTTTGGGGAGAAAAATCCGTATGTGAGCGTGTCTGGGTGTAACGGGAGATCCAGCGCTGCTGTCCGAGGAGGAAACAAAGTGTGATCTCATCTGGGAATACCCAATAATCCATTTTGGTGGCCAATTGTCCTCAGATTAGATGGAATCTTGAACAGAGGTTGGTATCAGTCGATTTCTCAGGGTTCTGAAGGTCAGGGTGACCCTGAGATCATGAAGAGTCTTTGCCTCCTAGTCCTTCTGCCCAAGGAGTCTGGAATGTTCCGATTGCGCTTCCAAGGTTGTTTATTTCTCCTTATCTAAACATTCTTTCTCTGACCTGCTGAGCTCTGCCCAGCAAGTCCACCATGCCATTCTGCCCTGAGCCTCGGGCAGCTCCCACCTTATAGACTCAAAACTACGTGTCTGTGTTTACAATTTATTATCTATTCCCATGCCCCGTGTTAGACTGTGAATCTCTGCCTTAAACCAATAGAAAAGTGTCACCATCACACCAAGACATGGAGGGCAAGAAGGTCAGGACACGCTCAAATTCCTCCATCTTGACCCCCTGAATTATATCCTAAAAACCCCAAAATTCTACTTTTTCACCCTGTGTTAATTCAACTACCGCACCACTCAAACCCTTGTGGTTTGTAATTCGTCATACAGTGTTGGCAGCTTTTTCCAGGGGCTAAAATGGAAGCCGCAGATAGTTTTGACTTCTTGCCAAGGTCTCCGAGCTCCCTGCCAGGGTCTGGGGACAGCCAGGGCAGCCAGAGGGATGTGCTGGACTCCGACAGGTATCCCAATCCCAATGAGGCCTCCAGGTTTTGTTTCTCTATTCCATGTTTCTCCAATCCATCCTAAAGCCAACCTTAGGCCCTCCAACCCTTTAGGGACACGTGGCAGTTGTGCCCCTTCATCCCCTCCTGGTTTTGGGTCACATTTTTTACTGATTATTCAGTTTAAAAGTGGTCATTGTACTGCAGACACTGATTTTTATGGGGAAGGAATAAGAAATAACAAATTTCCCTTCCTTGTTTGAGGGGAAAAGTGAAATCCAGCATTAGTTTGCTCTTGACCTCGTGGCTGCACCCTGTCTTGGGGACAATGGTGACATTGTTCTTTCCTAGCCAGGAGAGACGTGTCACAGTCAATTCTTTGGGCAAACAGTGAATCTCAGAAGTAAATAAAGTTTAGCACTATGGGGAGTGTTCCGTGTTATTCCTGGAAAGATGGCTTTGCCCCTGGGCAGTGAAAGGGGATTTCAGGGAATTCTTCAAGCTCAGGGGCGATGCCAAGCTCCATGTGTGTCCCCCTTTCCCAAAGGTGCCTTGTTGGGTGCAGGATCCCTTATCCAAGGAATGGGAGCTCTCCTGGGAAGGGCTGCCCTGTGGGGCGGCTCCAGGGATGTGGAGAGCACAGGGTTTTGGGGTGTGGAGAGACAGGATTTTGGATTGTGGAGAGCCCAAGGTTTGGGGTGTGGAGAGCCCAAGGTTTGGGGTGTGGAGAGCCAGGATTTTGGGGTGAGGAGAGCCCAGGATCCCTGGGGATGTGGAGAACCAGGATTTTGGGATGTGGAGAGTCACAATTTTGGATTGTGGAGAGTCAGGGTTTGGGGTGTGGAGAACACAGGATTTTGGGTTGTGGAGAACCCAGGATTTTGAGGTGAGGAGAGCCCAGGGTTTTGGGTTGAGGAGAGCCAGGATTTTGGGGTGTGGAGAACCCAAGATTTTGGGGTATGGAGAGCCAGGATTTTGAGGTGTGAAGAGCCAGGGTTTTGGGGTGAAGAGAGCCCAGGATCCCTGGGGGTGTGGGCAGCAGGTACCCCAAAGAACCAGGATGTGAGGCTGTGGGGATCCAGGATCCCAGGCTGGGGGCAGACCCCACAGCCATTCCCATTTCCTTCTGGAAGCCCAGAGGAAGGTGAAGGTGAAGGTGGAGCCCCCCGAGCTCAGCAGTGTCCCACGTTCGGGGTCCTGCTTGGGTCTGTCCTGCAGCTGTCCCACCAACCAAACCCCACTGAGGGCTGGCAACCACCCAGCCCCGGGGTCTGGTCAGGTTTGCTTTGCATTGTTTGTTCTCCACCAGGTCACGAGGATTTGTTCAGCTGCTGCCAAAGCAAGAACTTCCAAGGGGTTTCCTTCACCTACTTCGCCGTGCACATCACCGGGGCTCTGGTTCTCTTCATGACTGACGGGATCGTGGTGAGTTCAGTTGCCCAAATCTCTGGATTTTTCCCTTCCAAATCCCTGTGACACCCCCAGGGGCTCCTCAGTGTGGCAGGCAGGCACATTCTTCTCTCTCTCTCAGGGTTTTTCACAGAGGAGCACAGAGAGAAGAAAGAGAAAACAATTTCTATTTCTGCTCCTTGTTTTTCCCATGTGGAATGTGTTTGGAGAATTGTTTACCTGGGATGATTGCTGGGTTGGATTCTGGTGAGGATTGTTTGAGCCTGGTGGCCAATCCAACCCACCTGGGGCTGGACTTTCCAGAGAGGGTCAGTTGTTAGTAATAGTAGTTAGAAAAAGTAGGTTTGTAGTTTTAATATCTCCTTTAAATAGTATATTAATGTATTATATTATAGTTATAATAAAGAAATCATTCAGCCTGCTGAACTGGACTCAGACATCAGCATTTCTGCCCACCGGCTCACCTGCATTTCCAGTACCTCAGGGGTTAATGGTGAGAAGGGTTAGACAGCTATGGGAATTTCCCAAGCCCTCCATCTCGGAGGATAAGCAACCCTGAGCTCTAAATGTGACGTTTGGAGAGTGTGGAGCCCCCAGAGGGCCGGGCAGCCCCTCGGGGAGGGAGGATCTCTGCAGCCTGGGCTTTTCCCTGGAGCAGCTGTGGAGCTTTGCCCTTTTAGGACAGACCAAACCCCACTGCTGCTGCAGGTGGACCTGCAAACCCTTCCACCACACAGCTGAGGGACAGAGGAGCCCGAGGTGCCCACGGGGATGTGACAGGGAGGTTTTTCCTGCAGGGAGAATACTCGGGCTTCGTGTACAGCTACGCCGTGGAGGAGCCGCTGGCCGTGGTGCACAAGGTGGCCGGGTACCTGCCCAGCCTCTTCTGGGGCTTCATCACCCTGGGCAGGCTCATCTCCATCCCCGTGTCCTACAGGATGAAGCCAGCCACCATGGTCTTCATCAACGTGGTAAGGACGGGGGTTAATTCCTTTCCTGGATCTCCGTGGATGGGTTTGGAGCCCCGGCTCCTCTCACACCTGGGGGTTTGCACAGGTAGGGTGGGCAAGGTGCCCTCCAGGTAGCCACGATTTAAAATTTGATTGCCCGGCTTTCCTGAGCCTGCTCCTCAGCTGGGAAAGCAGCAGGGAGAGCTGGCCCTAAAGAAGTGCCCATTTTATTGACCTGGCACGGTGACTCCTTCATCCGCGGGGAGCTGAATTCCTGGGATAGCCACGGGGAAGGGAAGGCAGGTCACGCTGTAAATTCTCTGCTTGGGCTGCAGCAAAGCGTGCTGAAGTCAATAAAACACCCTGGGAGAGGGGCAGGAATCCTTTTGGGATGCATAAGGAAGATCTGTGTGAGGACATGGCAGAAAACGGGGAAGGGATGATCCCAATCCCACTTCTCACAAAGAGAAAAAAGCACGAGCAGGAGTTAACTTCTAATTTATTTAAACCAGAAGCGATTTGGTGGCTATATTTTGATAATATAGCACATTACAGTGTGTTATAATACCCATCTAACAGGGTGGAGAGAAGACTTTGAGGTGTTCTGAGTCAAAATCCACCTGGCTGACAGCGACCCTGTGCAGTGCTGGGAGCTGCTGTAGGATCCAGCAGCATCATCATAACAAATTCCAGCTCGAATTTGGCTTCTTTAGGATCCAAATTTCTCCTGAGCTGGGATCTCAGAGCTCCCTCTGCTGACTCTGCCCTGGATCACTCGGGCTTTTCCCCGAGTTTTTGGTTATTTCCCCTACAAGCCAGAGGTGAGGGAAAGTTGATTTAAATTCAGTCTTCCCTTTGGCTTTAATGCTGTGGCTGCTTTCTCAGCAGTTATTTAGAGTTAATTCTGTAATTATGGAGAGCGACTTCAGTGTTACTCAGCACAATAAAGAATTATTAGTGATTAAGACATGCAAATATTGTGGAAGGTACTAGTGTATTTAAAAGTATATTTTTCAGATAAAACCTTAAGTTTTTACATAATGAAATATGTAATATAAATATATATTAATATATATTAATATAATATATTAATATATATTGATATATATTAATATATATTATATAATTATATAATATTAATAATATTAATACATAATTATATAATGTAATATAAAATATTAACATATAATTATATAATGAAAATCAGCAAATTCGTTAAAGCCAGATGGATTTTCTTTGGCTATTCAGTTTCCCAAACACTGATTTTTTTTTCCCATTTTCTCTTCCCGACTATTTCCCACTAAAAATAAACGTTTTTTCTCTTCCAGAACATTTCCCAATAAAACCAAACTCTAGAACCCTGTCGCACTCAGCATTTTTCTGACTGATTTTTTTTTTTGGGTGCTGCTCACAGGTCGGGGTCCTCATCACCTTCCTGCTGCTCCTGATTTTCTCCTCCAGCGTGGTTTTCCTGTTTGTGGGCACAGCATCCCTGGGGCTGTTCCTCAGCAGCACCTTCCCCAGCATGCTGGCCTACACCGAGGACATCCTGCAGTACCAAGGTGAGCTGAGCTTTTGTGGGAGCCCCGGCCTGGTTCAGGGGCTCCGTGTGGTGGAAAATCTTCTCCTCCAGCCCGAGCTTCCCAAGAAAGGCTCAGCAGTCTCTGTTGTTGGGTCTCAAGGCAGTTTATTGCAAGTTTTCTAAAAGATTTTCTCCTGGGGCTGCTGTGGTTTGCTCACAGCTCAGGCAGAGGCACACACACACCCTGACATCCTCTCTGACCCCGACTGCTTCTTCTCTCCCGCCCAGGGCTGCTGCTGTCTTTGATATGGCACATTACGTGTTACATGTTTGCAGTTTATCCCCAATGCCTATTACCTATATTAAATGGTGATTTTCTATCTTTTATATGGTACATTACGTGTGACATGGTTACAGTTTATCCCCAATGCCTATTACCTATATTAAATGGTGATTTTCTATCTTTTATATGGTACATTACGTGTTACATGGTTACAGTTTTCCCTAATGCCTATTACCTATATTAAATGGTGATTTTCTACTCTAAACCAATCTGTGAGTGCCAACATCACCAAGAACATGGAGGTGAGGAAGGAGAAAGAGGGAGGACAGGGCAGGCCCAGATCCCAAATCCATCTTAAACCCTCTGACCCCCATGTACAAAACCAAAACCCCCCTGTGCAGCACTCAAAAATTCTTCCCTCTACTTTGTGACTACTTCTACTCTAATATCTAAACTTTTGTGACTTCTTGTTCTTCCTGCAAGGTTGATAACTCATTCCATGGCTCAAACCCAAAATCACAGCTGTTTCCAGCTGTTTCCAGAAATGTCTGAGGGACATTTTGAGTTCCGACACCCTTTAACCAGCTGCATTTTTAGATCCCATCCCCTTTTTTCAGCTCATCCCCTCCTCCCTCAAGGGGCCTGGAAGTTCAGCTTTGCTTTTTCAGCAGAGGGTGCAATTCTCTGTTTTGCTGATGACTAAAATAAATAGAATCAATTATAAAGAGTCCAGGCAGGAGCCCAGCCTCGGCTCCTGGTTTCGGGAGTTCAGGGAGTGGCAGGAGGTGCTTTGGAGATAATTCTGAAAACATCACCAGAGCCTGGCCAGTCCCCCAGAGCTCCCTGCCAGCGTCGTCCTTGAGGGCAGCGAGGCAGAAAACAAAAACCTTTCCAGCAAGAGGCACCATCAGCTCTGCCAGCACAGAAGGTGACAGCAGATTGAAATTTTTTACTTCAATTTTTGGATATTTTAACTTCAATTTTTGAAATTTTTTTTTCACTTCAATTTTTTGAATTTTTTTAACTTCTATTCTTGAATTTTTAACTTAAATTTTTGAAATTTTTTACTTCAATTTTTGATTTTTGTTTTCACTTCAATTTTTGAATTTTTTATCTTCAATTTGTGAAATTTTTTTACTTCAATTTTTGAATTTTTTTTACTTCCATTTTTGAATTTTTTTTACTTCCACTTTTGAATTCTTTTCACTTCAATTTTTGAATTTTTTTACTTCAATATTTGATTTTTTTTACCTCAATTTTTGAAATTCTTTACTTTAATATTTGAAATTTTTTTTACTTCCATTTTTGATTTTTTTACTTCAATTTGTGATGTTTTTTACTTCAATTTTTGAATTTTTTTAACTTCAATTTTTGAATTTATTTTACTTCAATTTTTGAATTTTTTAACTTCAATATTTGGGAATTTTTTACTTCGAGTTTTGAATTTTTTTACTTCAATTTTTTTTATTTTTTACTTCAATTTTTGAAATTTTTTTTCCTTTACTTTCACTTTATTACTTTTATTTTTTTTTTTACTTTATCGCTCTCACCTTCCTGCGCTGCTGCAGCTCTGCAGAGGCGTTTTCAGCATGAAGTGGGAACGTGCATTGAGCCTCGGTGACGTTTGTGTGGCGACATCCACGGAAAAGCTTCCCAAGGAGCACGGCGTGGCCGTGCCCGCCGTGCCACCCCGTGCCCCGTTCCCTTGCAGGTTGTGCCACCACCGTGCTGGTGACCGGGGCTGGCATCGGAGAGATGGTTCTGCAGCTGCTGGTGGGCTCGGTGAGTAGCCAGGAGGCGGCAAAACCCAAAAATAAATTTGGGATTTTAAAAAAAAACAACCTCAGTTCTGCTTCTGGGCGCTGCCCCAGCCTCGGCCCTGAGTGATGTCTGATCCCGTTTTTTATTTCCCACCCCGCCGCAGATTATCCACGATCGGGGCAGCTACAGTTTCCTGGTGTGTGGGATGATCTTTGGGTGCTTGGCCTTCACCTTCTACGCCCTGCTGGTGTTTTTCCACAGGATGTACCCCAAGCCCTGCCCAGGTAAGGCATCCCCAGCCCCGAGCGCAGCTTGGGACGGGAGCGAGAGCAGCACCAGCCTGGCTGCAGATGTGGGAGCCCCCGCCCGGCTCTGGGGTCCCGTGTGGAGGTGAAATTCCTCCTCCAACCCGTGATTCCAAAGAAAAACTGCACAGTCTCCGTTGTTGGGTCTCAAGGCAGTTTATTGCGAGTTATCTAAAAGATTTTCTCCTGGGGCTGCTGTGGTTTGCTCACAGCTCAGGCAGAGGCACACACACACCCTGACATCCTCTCTGACCCCGACTGCTTCTCCTTCTTCTCCTTCTCCTTCTCCTTCTTTCTCCTTCTCCTTCTCCTTCTCCTTCTCCTTCTCCTTCTCCTTCTCCTTCTCCTTCTCCTTCTCCTTCTCCTTCTCCTTCTCCTTCTCCTCCTTCTCTCCCCACCCAGGGCTGCTGCTGTCTTTTATATGGTACATTACGTGTGACATGTTCACAGTTTTTCCCAATGCCTATTACCTATATTAAATGGGGATTTTCTATCTTTTATATGTACATTACGTGTTACATGGTTACAGTTTTCCCCAATGCCTATTACCTATATTAAATGGTGATTTTCTATCTTTTATATGTACATTACGTGTTACATGTTTACAGTTTTTCCCAATGCCTATTACCTATATTAAATGGTGATTTTCTATCTTTTATATGGTACATTACGTGTTACATGGTTACAGTTTTCCCCAATGCCTATTACCTATATTAAATGGTGATTTTCTACTCTAAACCAATCTGTGAGTGCCAACATCACCAGGAACATGGAGGCAAGGAAGAAGAAGGAGGAAGAAGAGGATCAGCCCACTTTCCTCCATCTTAGAACTTCAGACCCCCATGTACAAAGTAAAAACCCTCCTGTACAGGTGCTAAACCCCACCTGTACAATACTAAAAAAATTTCCCCTCTGTTTTGTAACTACTTTTACTATCCTATCTAACATTTTGTGACTGCTTGTTCCACCTCCAAAGTTGGTAACTCATTCCATGGCTCAAACTCAAAATCACAGCTGTTTCCAGCTGTGCCAGGGTCTCAAATGCTCCTGACCAAGGCCTGGAACCTCCAAAAATGTCTGAGAGACACTTTGAGTTCCAACACAGAGATTCCAGCAAAATGCAAGGAAATGTTTATTTTGCTGCTGCTTCCTCTCTCCTTTTCCTGCTTTGTCTTGCCCACAAAGCCTTGGCAGCCACAGCTCAGGGTTTGCTTTCTTTTCTGCCGGGGCAGGCAGGGGAAAAAAGCAGGAATCACAGACAGCACCAGCTTCCCTGGGCTGTTCCCTGGCTGAAATCCAGGGAATAAGCAGGGCTGCCATCCAAGAGCAGCTGTCAGGCTCGGGAAAAAGCCTGGCTGATGAAGGATTTTTGGGTGATCGCCTCAGGCCCGAGCTGCTGGTTGTTTTTGTAGCACAGGAGCAGAGCTGGGCAGGCAAAAAACGCGCCCAGGTGTGGCTGGGGCTGGGCTGGGCACGGGTGGGGTCACACCTGGAGGACCGTGCCCAGCCCTGGACCCCGTTTGGGGGCTGGGAAGGGACTGGAGAGTCCTGAGGGAGATGGGAAAGGGTTGGGAGAGTCCCGAGGAACTGGGAAAGTGTTTGGAGAATTCTGAGGGAGCTGGAAAAGGGTTTGGAAAATCCTGAGGGAGCTGGGAAAGGGTTTGGAGAGTCCTGAGGAGATGGGAAGGGTTTGGAGAGTCCTGAGGGAGCTGGGAAGGGTTTGGAGAATTCTGAGGACTTGGGAAAATTGAGAATCCTGAGGGAGATGGGAAAAGGACTGGAGAGTCCTGAGGGAGCTGGGAAAATGTTTGGAGAATCCTGAGGGAGCTGGGGAAGCATCTGGAGAATTCTGAGGGAGATGGGAAAGGACTGGGAGAATCCTGAGGAACTGGGAAAATGTTTGGATAATCTTGAGGGAGATGGGAAAGGGTTGGGGGAGTCCTGAGGGAGCTGGGGAGAGTTTGGAGAGTCCTGAGGGAGCTGGGGAGGGTTTGGAGAGTTCAGAAGGAGCTGGGAAGTGTTTGGAGAGTCCTGATGGAGCTGGGAAGGGTTTGGAGAATCCTGAGGGAGCTGGGAAGGGTTTGGAGAGTCCTGAGGGAGCTGGGAAGGGATTTGAGGGTCCTGAGGGAGCTGGGAAGGGTTTGGAGAGTCCTGAGGGAGCTGGGAAGGGAATGGAGAGTCCTGAGGGAGCTGAGGGGGCTCAGCCTGGAGCAAAGGAGGCTCAGGGGGAATTTCTGGCTCTGCACAACTCCTGACAGGAGGGGACAGCCGGGGGGATTTGGGATCTCATCCCAGGGAACAGGGACAGGAGGAGAGGGAACGGCCTCAGGCTGTGCTGGGGAGGCTCGGGAATGGGAATCAGCAGGAATTCCCTCATGGAAAGGCTGGTACCATTGGAAGTGCCCTGCAAGGTGGAGCCCATCCCCGGCGCTGCCCGGACGTGGCGGGGATGCGACGGAACCACAACATTCCCGAGGGGAAAACCTCACAGCCAGCCCCTTTAATTTCAATAAAAGCGTAATAAAATGTCAATAAAACGAATGTTTTGCAGAGCTGGACGAGGCCTCCCCGGAGAAGACGCCCGAGGACGCGGGGCAGTACCAGCGCTGAGCGGGCGCAGCTCCGTGCCAGCGATAATCCGAATAATCCCAATAATCCGAATAATCCGAATAATCCGAATGAACCCCCCGCCAGCCCCGCAGGTCATGACCGAATCACGGCGGGCGGGCAGAGGCAGGACCCAGGAAATGGAGCCCCAAATGCCCGGCGGAGCACGGGGGTTGTGCCCAAAGTCCTGCGAGTGCCAGCCTGGTCCTGGCACTAAGAGCGGGGATGCTGGCACGGCAGTTCCTCCTGAAAATGAACTTTTCCTCTCCTGAAAATAAAATTTTTTTTCTCCTGGAAATGAAACTTTTTTTTCTCCTGCAAATGAACTTTTTTTCTCCTGAAAATATATTATTTTTTTCTCCTGAAAATAAACTTTTTTTCTCCTGCAAATGGAACTTTTTTTCCTCCTGAAAATGAAATTTTTCCTCAAAAAAATGGAACTTTTTCCTCCAAAAAATGGAACTTTTTTTCCTCCCGCAAATGGAACTTTTTTCCTCCTGCAAATGGAACTTTTTTCCTCCTGCAAATGGAATTTTTTTCCTCCAAAAAATGGAAGTTTTTTTTCTCCTGAAAATGAACTTTTTTTCCTCTCACAAACTGAACTTTTTTCCTCCTGAAACTGAACTTTTTTCTCCTGAAGATGAAACTTTTTTTTCTCCTGAAAATGAACTTTTTTCCTCCAAAAAATAGAACTTTTTTCCTCCAAAAATGGAAGGTTTTTTTCTCCTAAAAATGAACTTTTTTCCTCCTGCAAATGAACATTTTTCTCCTAAAAATGAACTTTTTTCCTCCTGCAAATGAACATTTTTCTCCTGCAAATGGAACTTTTTTCCTCCTGCAAACTGGACTTTTTTCCTCCTACAAATGAACTTTTTTCCTCCTGAAAATGGAACTCTTTTCCTCCTGCAAATAAAACCTTTTTTCTCCTGCAAATGGAACTTTTTTCCTCCAGCAAATGAAGATTTTCCTCCTTCAAATGGAACTTTTTTTCCCCTGCAAATGGGACATTTTTCCTCCTGAAAATGGAATTTTTTTCCTCCTGAAAATGGAATTTTTTTCCTCCAAAAAATGGAACTTTTTTTCCTCCAAAAAATGGAACTTTTTTCCTCCTGAAAAGTGCAAATGAAACCTTTTTTCTCCTGCAAATGGAACTTTTTTCCTCCTGCAAACTGAACTTTTTTCCTCCTGAAAATGAAACTTTTTTCCTCTTGAAAATGGAACTTTTTTCCCTCCAAAAAATGGAACTTTTTTCTCCTGAAAATGAACTTTTTTCCTTCTGCAAATGAACTTTTTTCTACGTGCTCAGGACAGAGGGCGGGAAGCAAAAGCTGCTCTCTGCTCCTCATCCAAGACTGAATGTCCCCGGCTCGGTCACTTTTTATTTCTGGCCTGTGGCACACAGGAACCCCCCGGAATTTGCAGCACAATCCTGGTTTTAATTTATTTTTGTGATTAATTCTGTGCCACCTCCCGGCAGCAGGGCCTCACTTTGCACACTTAATAATTCCTGTCCATCCCACACTAACCAGTGTCTTACTCAGCATGCTCAGGCCTCTTCAATGATTTTAAGTAATTATTTGCTTTTTTAATTTTTTTTTCATCTTTTCTGGCAGGGGGGAGGGTTTATCTTTGTTTTTTTTTTTTAAGTCAAGAATGAGCTCTGCTGGTTCATTTTGCTTTAAGTCACTCCTCGAGCTGCTCCAGCTGCAGTGTCTTATTTTAATGTTGGTTTTATTTCCAACTTCCAAGCCAAGCTCCAAGAAATAAGGGATTTTTTGATTTTTTAAATTTGTTTTGGTTTAGGTTTTTTTGGGAGCCAGGCTCCAGCTGCTTCACCTGTGCAATCTCCTCATCCAGGTGCCTTGTGTAAGGTACTCCCACAGCCCACGCATGGCCTGTCCCAGCCACCAGGAAAGGACTGGAATTTTTGGGGAATGCCAAGCTCCTCCTGCCAGGAGTGGCTGTGGATGCAACTCCTTGCTTCAACTGCTGTACGTGATGTACATATGTACGTGTGTATATAGAGCAGTGTTTAATTAAAGGTGATTGATTGCTAATTGCTGGCTGACGGCACTCATTCCGACACCTCCAGTTCCCAGGCTTTAAATTCATCAAAGGAAAATTAACAGGGTTTTTTTGGTTTTTTTTAATTAATCTGTTTTTGGCATTTGAAGAGTTGTGGAACGGTTTGAGTTGGGAGAGACCTTAAATCCCACAAAGCCTGAAAGGGATCTCTGCCAGGGCTGGAATCAAATCCCAGGATCTGCTCTGGGGCTGGAATGAAATCCCAGGATCTGCTCTGGGGTTGGGATCAAATCCCAGGATCTGCTCTGGGACTGGAATGAAATCCCAGGATCTGCTCTGGGGTTGGGATCAAATCCCAGGATCTGCTCTGGGGTTGGGATCAAATCCTGGGATCTGCTCTGGGGTTGGAATCAAATCCCGGGATCTGCTCTGGGGCTGGAATCTGCCAGGTTGGAATCAAATCCCAGGATCTGCTCTGGGGTTGGGATCAAATCCCAGGATCTGCTCTGGGGCTGGAATCTGCCAGGGTTGGAATTAAATCCCAGAATCTGCTCTGGGGTTGGGATCAAATCCCGGGATCTGCTCTGGGGTTGGGATCAAATCCCGGGATCTGCTCTGGGGTTGGGATCTCTTCCAGGGCTGGAATCAAATCCCAGGATCTGCTCTGGGGCTGGAATCTCTGCCAGGGTTGGAATCAAATCCCAGGATCTGCTCTGGGATTGGGATCAAATCCCAGAATCTGTTCTGGGGTTGGGATCTCTGCCAGAGTTGGAATGAAATCCCAGGATCTGCTCTGGGGTTGGAATCTCTGGCTGGAATGAAATCCCAGAAGGGTTTGGGATGGCAGGATCTTAAAACCCTCCTCACTCCATGTCCCACTGTCCCAGGTCCTCCAGCCTGGCCTTGGACACTTGCAGGGATGGGACAGCCAGGGATTCTCCGGGAAATTTCCATTTTTCCAAGCAGCAGCTCTTCCCTGCCAGCCAATATCCCCCAAAATTCCCGTGGCACAGAGCCTGGAGCTGCTGAATTGCCATTTTCCTCCCTCGAGGCGAGTTGGGATCGTGTTGAGCTCATCCCTGGATTCAGGGACACCCTCCAACCCACAGCTGGAATTCCTTCTGGGATCCTCCATGGAAATCAAACCTAATCCCAGGCCAGGCTGGAGCACCTGGCACGGGGTGTCCCTGCCCATGGGACGAGGAGGGTTTGAAGCTGCTGCCACCCCAAACCCTTGGGAGATTTCATTCCAGCCCATTTAAATCCCTCCAGCCCCATCCAGGCTGGAATTCTTCCCCAGCTCCACAGGATGCCGGTGTTCCTCTCCTGGACCTGCCCAGAAGAATAAAACACCCCCCAGACAGCAAAATCCCATTTACAGCAAAATCAACCCTCGGCCTGTCCTCCCCTGAGCCCCTCCCAGCACCAAAATTTGGGAAGGAATCGCCCCAGTTTGGGCTTTGGAATCATCTCTCATTCCGGCCTGGCGGATTTGGTAGAAACAAAACCCAGCTCAATCTCTCCTCAATAAAATCCACCATCACATTTACTTGGTTTGGTAATTCCAATCTGCATTTTGGCTACTTAGAGGGAATAAAAATCCCATTTTAAGGAGGTTTTCACCAGAACAGCACCTGATTTAGCTAAACACTTTAAAATACAATTTACCTCGATGTCTGATGAGCTCCCTGCTTATCACATCCCCTGCAGCTGTGACTATTTTCTCTACTGAAAGTTAAAAAAAAACAGTCAAAAGAGCAGAAACTTTGTTAAAAATATTTATTTAAAAAAATACAATTGTTTTGCATGTCTGGTTGCACATAACTATTAACATATGATTGACTTGAATAATTTGCTACAATGCTTTTTTGAAAGCCAGCTTGCATTATACAAAGCAAAATCCCTCTGTCAGTTCTTACATAAAATAGTTTTCTTTAACTATTCCCACCCCATTTAAAAAAAAAAATTGCAATACATAGATTTTTTTTTATTTTTATTTTGTCGTAATTTTTTTTTTTTTTTTTTTTTGCACAAAAATCGAAGCAATAGAAAAAAGTCACCTGATTTCTCAGGAAAGACCTTCATGATGTTTGAATAACAATTCCCAAAGAGTCACTTTGAAGTGTCAGGACAGTGCAAAGGAAATTTTGCATCTTTTTTGCCTCCTGTTTCTATTCAAACCTGAAATGTGCTCCAGCAACTCCATCCCTGCCCTAATCCAGTCGCTCGTACTTTGAATTTTCAGGATGGTTTACACGCTGAAGGTCTTCCTAAATGTTATCTCAGAAGGTTAAATAAAAGCAAAATTTAGTAACACTGAACAATTACTGAAAACTTTGGCTATTCATGTACTTGCATTACATACCAGCATTTTTTTTTTTGTTTTGTTTTTTTTTTTTTTAAACACAATGGCATTAAGATACTCTAATAAGGTATTTAAAAATAAAAAAAAGTTAGACTGAGAAGCAATTCTGTCCCAGGCAGGGTCACCTAGCTGGAAACGAGGGGTGATTCTTACACTTGTCCAGAAAAGTCTCCAGTGTAGGAAGTTCCAGACACTCACTACAACGTCATTTTGCCTCTTGAATTTGTACTTTATATATATATATTTATATATATATATATATATCTATTTATAGAAGAAAAAAAAAATGTAACTTTGTTCTGGAAAGAGCCACTGGAAATGTTCCCCCTTCTGCTCTTTTCAGGGGATTTTGCTTCTTGAATTTGTATTATATATATATATATATTTATATATATATATATTTATAGAGAAAAGAAAATGCAACTTTGTTATGGAAAGAACCACTGGAATTTTTCCCCGTTCTGCTCTTTTTAGGGCATTTTGCCTCTTGAATTTCTACTTTATATATATATATATATATATATATATATATATATATATATATATATTTATAGAGGAAAAAAAATGCAACTGTGTTCTGGAAAGAGCCACTGGAAATGTTCCCCCTTCTGCTCTTTTCAGGGGATTTTGCTTCTTGAATTTGTATTTTATATATATATATATATATATTTATAGAGAAAAGAAAAATGCCATTTTGTTCTGGAAAGAGCCACTGGAAATTTTCCCCTTTTGCTCCTTTTGGGGGATTTTTCCCCCCTGATTGTTCTGAAAAATCTCAGCCAGGTCAAACTGGGAAAGGTAAAAATTCCAGCCCGGAGTTCCAGAGCTCGGGATCTGCTCCCAGCTCCCAAAAACCTGCCAAGAACCCAGCTCAGCCCAAAAATTCCAGCGGGGATCCCACCCCAAAATCCCCCTCCCAACCCAGATGTGCACTCCAGGAACAGCGCACAGCTGGATGGGGGTGCTGGAGTGGCTAAAAAAATGGATTTAAATCCATTTAAACCCATTTAAACCCTTTCAAGACACAAAAAAACCCTGCCCAGCCCAGGGAAGCTGCTGGATCTGTGCTGATTCCCAGGATTCCTGGGAATTCTGACTCCCAAAATTCCTGCTGGAGAAGGATTCACCCCCAGATGAATTCCAGCTGCCCTGATCTCACACAGGGCTGCTGGTTTTTCCCTGGAATATTTTAGTTTTTTTACTTTTTGATGATGAATTCCAGCTGCCCTGATCTCCTTTAGGGGACACGACCGCTGCGTTTCCCGAGAATTTTTCCCTTTTTTTTTTTGTTTTTTTTTTTCCCCTTTTTCCCCCACAATTTTATAATTCCAAATCAACTTCTCAGCTCTAAAAACAGAGGGGAAGAAGCATTAAATGTGCTACTGTACCCATCACAAAGCACTGTGACGTACATAAGGCCATCTGGTAACACTGCAACAGGCTACAAAACAGGTTGGAAAAGGGAATTTTAGGAATTTTTCCAAAGGATTTGTAGAATTTTTCAAAGTTACGAAGAATAAATCTCAACCCTGCTCACGGAGAATGAAAACGTTTCAAAAGTATATTTTATACATAGGAAAAAAATACTGTAAAACTGAACAACAGCACAACAAGAAGAGAAAATTAAAAAGTCGACACGATTTTAGGTTCAAAGCTTGGAGGGGGTTAGGACATGCTAGGGGAAAATAAAAATTTAAAAAACTCCAAAAATAAAAAAGCCCAAAACACATCCCAAGGAGCTGAGGGCAAAGGCAGGGGTTGGAATTTTGGAGCCCAGCACACTCCAGGAACCACGCACAGCGCTCCAAAAAAACACAGAAAAATCACCCCAAAACCACAGAAAAATCACCCCAAAGGAAAGGAAAATAAAAAAAAAATCAAAATAAACAACAACAGCTTCCAGTTATTGGTACAGCACTGCTGGAATGGGCTCCCCTCACATCCCTGATTTCCAAAGGGTCATTTCCTCTGCTTTGAGATGAAAACCTCCTGCAGCACAACCTCAGCACAGAAATCTCGGAAATCCAGCCCAAAAGTTTGCTCCACGCACACAAAACTACTCAAAAACCACATTTAAGACACTTATTTTCTTATTTTTTTTTGTTTTCAGATGTGGCAAGCAACAACGTCAAAAAATAAACCTTTGGCAACTCACAAGCGCACGCTGGGGCAGGATGGGTTTGAGTGCTAAAAAAGGGGGAAAAAACCCAAAAAACCCCCAAAAAACCTCCCAAGGGAGTGCAAAATGTTTGAAAGTGGCGACTGCAGAGTGCAGAATCTGCTCCGAGGGACGACGGGGATATTTATATGGATTTTTGGGAACACATCCTGCCAGGCGTGAGCCACGTGTGCTTCAGGCAGAATTAAACACTGAGGAATCTAAAAAAATAAAAAAAATTACAATTTTTCAGCTCTGAGCATGGAAGAGCTCCACAAGCAAAATCTGCTTGCTTTGGAAGGTGGAAACAATTTTTTTTTTTTTTTTGCCAGTTTTAGGGTGGTTTTGTTCCAAAATAATTTATAGGAAGCAGACATTTTGCTGTTCCAACAGGGAAAATTTGGAATATCCAGAGGATAAACAACCTGTGGTCAAAAACAACCTGCAGGGAACACAATTCTGCTGATTCCTGCTGGTTCCTGGCACAAAGGCAGGGATAAAATCCCTCAGTTTGGGATTTAGTGACACCAAAAAACCCCAAATTTCACTTTTCTGCCCCAAAGCTCTACAGGGAATCCTGACAGAAAAGGGCAGCAGTGCCCTGGTGGCTAAAATCAGGCTCGGGAGGAAGATTTGGTGCCATTCCCGAGGATTTCTCCCCTCCCTTGCTCCCAGGGGAATTTTGTGCCCCAAAAATGCCTCAGGAATGAGCAGGACAAGACTGGCACACAGCTGGATGGGATGGGGGTGCTGGAGTGGCTAAAAAATTGATTTAAATTGATTTAATTCCCTCCAAAACACCAAAAAAACCAGCCCAGGGAAGTTGGAGCCGCTGCCAAAATCCCCTTCCCAAACCAGATATGCACTCCAGGAGTGAACAGGACAGCACACAGCTGGAGTGGCTAAAATTGGATTTAAAATTATTTAAATCCCTCCAAGACACCAAAAAACCCTGCCCAGCCCAGGGAATCTGCTGGATCTGTGCCAATTCCCAGGATTCCTGGGAATTCTGACTCCCAAAATTCCTGCTGGGAGGATGAATTCCAGATGAATTCCAGCTGTCCTGATCTCCTGTTTCCCTAGAATTTTCTCCCTTTTTTGGTTGGTTTTTTTTGGGTTTCTTTGTTTTTCCTAGCTTTATTCTTCCAAATCAACTTCTCATCCCTAAACCCAGAGGGGAAGAAGCATTCCCCAAAGGTAAAGGACATAAAACTCTCCCTGCATTTATCCCAAAAATCTCCCTCTGCCAGCTCTGACCCCAGCAGCTCCAGCCTGCCCCACTCCCCACTGCTAATTACTGCTTAATTAACTCCCAACCAACCCCAAACCGCCTCTGTCCAGGCAGCACCAGCCTCATCCAACAGCCTGGAGAGCTCCTGAGTGAATATTCAGGATTTTGGGCTCTCTCAGGGGCTGCCTGCAACACCCACTCTGTGATTTTTAAGACAAAAACCACCCCACCACTTCAGAGGCCAAAAGTTCTTTTTCTTTGGTTTTTTAGTTGTTTTTTTTTTTCCCATTTCTCCTCTTCCGGATCCAGATTCTATCCCTCACAGAGCTGAGGAAGGAAAAAAAAAAACCAAAATAGTCACCCAAAACTCAAAAAGTTGTTAAGTACCTGTGGGTTTTAACAAGGTTCCCTGACCCAGAGCTGAGGTTGATTCCCAGAGCTGACAACACCTTGGTGCAACACTGAGGTGGAAACAAAAAATGGGAGAGGTGAAACTGCAGAGCACATCGAAAACTGCCAGAAAACAGGAGAAAAAAAACAACAAAAAAAAGGGGAATAAATGATAAATGATAAATGAATCAAGCCACAAGAGAGGGGCAGAGCTGCAGGTCGGGAGCTCAGCTGGAGGAAAAGCTCCAGAGGGGAGCAGGGCCCTTCATCCCCATCCCAGCTGGAATTCCCAGGGAATCCCACAGGGATGCAGCTCCCAGGGAATCCCACAGGGATGCAGCTCCCAGGGAATCCCACAGGGATTCAGCTCCCAGGGAATCCCACAGGGATGCAGCTCCCAGGGAATCCCACAGGGATGCAGCTCCCAGGGAATCCCACAGGGATGCAGCTCCCAGGGAATCCCACAGGGATGCAGCTCCCAGGGAATTCCACAGGGATGCAGCTCCCCGGGCTGGGGGAGGCTGGGGAAGGGAGATCTGCACCTCAGCAGCTTCGCTGGCCTCAGAATGAACATTTAAAACCCAAAAGATTCCATTCTGGAATATTTTGGAACAGCTGAGGTTTGAAAACGTGTCAGAGGGGGAAAGGATCCCAGGCAAAGCCTTTCTGTTCTCCATCATCCCAAAGATCCCACGGCTCCTCAAGCTTTGGGATGCTGCAGGTGAAAAGAAGGAATTGTCCAACTCCAGGAATTTTATCCCTTCCTGATCTGCAAACCAGAGCTCGAATGTGCCAAAACCTGCACAGGAACTGCAACAAAGCTCTAAACCTAAAATTGCTGCTAAAAAAACCCAAAATTCCTCCATCCCCCTCTTTTTACCCGGATCACCTTCCCAGGGAAGACAGAAAATCAAGGATTTCATAACCATGGGCCATTTTCCTCCTGCCAGGAGCCCTGAAAATCCAGGATGCCAAACAGCAGCAGCAGCTCCACATGGAAAAAAAACCCCAAAAAACCCCAAGGGATTCCCAGAAGCAGGACACAAATTCAGCTTCCACGCCCTTAAATCCTACCAGAAGTTTGAATTTTAGGGATTTATTCCCATCTCCAGAAGCTGGGAAGGATGCTGGGTTCTTGTCTGTCTTCCACCGAACTCTTTTTGTTCTACCAAAATGCTTTTCCTTCCAAAAGCTTTGACCTTCCACACAACCCAAACCAGCCAGGAACCAACTGATGCAAAAATTACCAAAAATTCCACAAAACCAAAGCTACTCCAGCAACAGGAACCTAAGAAAAAAAAAAAGCTTCTGTAATGCTGCATTATTAAAATTTTTTTTTTTAATCACCACGGTACAGAACTAAAACAGAATCTACTCTAACCCCACCTGCCCTAAGTTAAATTAAAAACAAGGAGCTGCACAAAAAGTGCTCCTGAAGTGACCTAAAGAACCAGCAGCTGACAGGGAGGCTCTGTCAGGAATGTGAGCCAGGAAAAGCTGGCAGCTCCCTGGCAGGCAGCACATGCACAATGAAATATTCCCTTTATTTCCTGAAATCATTTTCAGTGACCTGAAAATCGCAGTGGAGAAAAGGCAGCAAAAGCTGCTCCTCTCTCCCACCTCCTCTCCCTTTTCCATCAGCTTTCCCTCCTGAGCTTCTCATTCTGATTTTTTTTTTTTTTTTTTGGTTTTTTTTCCTGCCCGCTGGGTTTTTTTACCTGGTGGAAACTTTCCCATCCAGGGAATTCAATTATCTCATTCCACAAAAACTCAGCATTCCCACAGGAAAACCTGGATTCTCTGTGGCACAGCAATTTTGGGAAGCTTCTTGGAGAGGAGCAGGAGCCCACAAATAATATATTTTTTTTTTTGGGGGGCTTGACCCTCTGCCCAAAGCCATAAAAGCTCACAAAGAATTAAGTGCACAAATTTTTCAACAGCTGAACTTGGCTTTTCTCCACAGGGGAACAAGGGGGAAAGGGAAGCAATTAAATTGCAAGTTTTTTAGTGCTCATCATTCATGAATTTTCAATTCGAATCCCAGCCTGCAAATGTCAAAAGTCCACGTATTTGGTAGGCAAAAAATTGGCCAACCTGAACCAACCAAAGTGCTGCTATTTATACATAGCTCCAGAAAATTTCCCAGAGCAGGCTCCAAAAAAAGCAAAATTCCAGATGCCTGCTCTTCATGATCACCTGCAGCTTCGCTTCTGCATGTCAAAAATAAAAATTAAATTAAAACAAAAGGTCAATATTGCACATTTGAAGAGCTGCTGGCGCAGGAATTTCCTCCTGCATCTGCTGATGTCTAAATGTGAAGCGTTTTTTGCCTCTGACAGGAGCCAACAGGAAGACAGGTCACTCCACGAGCTCACTCCCTGCTTCTCCACCTGAAAAAGGAATATTTTTTTTTCTCCCACTTTTTTCCCCTGGGCAGGTGAACAATGCCCAAAAAAAAGCGACTCTGTTCCACCCACCTGTCCCAGGTGTCACGTCAGGAACACACAAAAGTGGTTTGTTTTTTTTTTTTCCGTATCTCAATGGCAGGATATAGAAAGGGAACATCACTGCAGGAAAAGAAAAGTCCTGGGTGTTTCTTGTGGCTTTCAAGGGAATTCCAAAGCCTGGAAAAGTGGCAGAAGGAAAAAAAAAAAAAAAGAAGAAAAAAAACCTCTGGAAAAGTTTGAGTTCACCACTTATCCGTGGAATAGGTGCAGTATTTACAGCAAACACTGTCAGCTCCTCGTGCTGGAGAGGGGAAAATCTTCCTCTGCTCATGGCAGCTCGCAGGATGCTGAAGGAAAGAGATGTCTCCATCTGTTTTTTCTGGGAATATTTTATGGGGAAGATCCTCAATTCACACCCAGAAGTTGCTGCCTGACATGGGATGCCCCAAATTGGAAGGACACAGACCCAGAGCCCAACACTTCAGGACTGAGGGGCTGAGAGAGGAGCAGCTCTCGTTTTTTCCACCCCTCACTTTTCTTACAAGGCCACCTGAGGTGTAAAAATCCACCTACACAAATTCCACCTCACCTCCAACAATGGCTCCGGAGAACAATCCTGCATTTTTAATCCAGGACACCAAGGAGGTGAAAGCAGATTTACCCCGTGGAACCCCTCAGCCTGCTTTGGGGTCAGTGCTCCCTCCAAAAAAAAACCAAATAAATCGACAGCCCCGCTGCAAAACCTGGGGTAAAAGACAGCAAAAGAGGAGCTTTTCCACGTGGGGAAAAGCAGGAAGCTTCCCCAAAATTGTGGAGAAAAGAGAAGCAACACTAAATGCTGGCATGTTGCTGTTCTCACTCACCCTGCTGGGCCCTGGAATTGCAGGTCAGGCAGCAACCTCCCCTAAAAACCCAAGGAAAATCCCCCCAAAAAACAGGGAAAACCCCCTGAAAACCCAAGGAAAAGCCTCCAAAAGTGCAGGGAAAATCCTGCTGCCATCCTGCTGATCCAGCAGGGAGCTCCCAGGCTCTGGCACAAGAAATGTTTGGACTCCAGCATTCGAACTGTGTGAGAAGTGAGAGGAGCTGATCCCAGCTGTCCATGGGAAGGGAAGGAGGGCAGGGAAGCATCCAAAATCCAGCCCCACCTCTTTTCCCAGGGGCTCCACAGAATTGTCCTGCACATAAACTTGGAATAAATTCCTTGAAAAAAAAAAAAAAAAAAAGAAAATTCCTTGCAAAGAAAAAAGAAAAAAAAAGGAGAAGGGCAGCAGAAAAGCCCCGGCTGCTTTTGTTGCTGCACAAGTCCCGGTGCCCCCGGGGGCAGAGCTGACAGCACACACCCCAAAATCCATTCCCAAACTTTTCCTGGAATGCCAGCTTCCATCAGGATCCAGGCTGCTCCTTGCTGAGCACAGGAAGCAGAAGAACGGAGGGTTTTGTTTGTTTTTTTTTTCCAAGAGTCACAGAGAAAAGCCTCCTCTGGTGCTGTTTGCTGCAGACTCAGTTGCTCCAACACCACCCAAAATTCCTTTTGGACAGGTGGGAAAAACCTTCCAAACCAAGGAGGAGGAGAAGAGACTGGAGCTGCAGCTCCTATTAAGGCGTTTGCATATACATTCCCAGCCTGGGTTCTTCCAAAAAAAAGGGGGAATTTTTGCAAAAAAAAAAAAAGGGTTTTTGTGGGATTTTTTGGTTTTTTTTTTTTTTTTTGATGCGGGAATGGCAACAACTGTGGAGAATCTCTGTGGAATTACAAACTGCTCGCTTTAAAAACAAAAAAGGTGTGGTTGAAGGGAAGCGTCCCACGGTGTCCTTTTGCAGGAATTCCATGAATTCCATGTGCTATGTCTTCTGGAGATCCGGGGAAAAGGGGCCGGGGGTGGAGGGTCCGTCCAGTCCCGACAGCGTAAATGGGCCGTGACTGTTCAGCACTGATGGGAACTGAGAGATAAAACAAGAATCGTCACAAAATCACTTTAAATTCACGCTGCTCCAGGATCTGGGCACAAAAAACAGCAAAAAAACCCCCAAATGCAACAACAAAATAAAGAAAATCCACCCCAGAGTGCAAGGATGCTCTTGGTTCTCACTTTTATTTTTTAATGCAAAAAAACATATCAATTCATGCTCCTCCAGTATCTGTGCATAAAAAAGGGGAAAAATACCCCAAATGCAACAATAAAATAAAGAAAAACCACCCGAGAGTGCAAGGATGCTCTTGGCTTCTCATTTTTATTTTTTAATGCCAAGCTGTGGCACAAATAAACATTTAAACTCACTGCTCCTCCAGTATCTGTGCTCAAAAAACCCCAAATGCAACAACAAAATAAAGAAAATCCACCCCAGAGTGCAAGGATGCTCTTGGCTTCTCACTTTTAATTTCTTTTTTAATGCCAAAACCCATTTCAATTCATTCTCCTCCAGTATCTCTGCATAAAAAAGGGAAAAAATACCCCAAATGCAACAATAAAATAAAGAAAAACCACCCGAGTGCAAGGATGCTCTTGGTTCTCACTTTTAATTTATTTTTTAATGCCAAAAAACATTTCAATTCATGCTCCTCCAGTATCTGTGCATAAAAAAGGGGGAAAAAACCACAAATGCAACAACAAAATAAAGAAAAATCATCCCAGAATTCAAGGATGCTTTTGGCTTCTCACTTTTAATTTATTTTTTAATGCCAAGTGGTGCCACAAAAAAAAAAAAAAATTTCAATTCACGCTGCTCCAGTATCTCTGCATAAAAAAAGGGTAAAAAAATAACCCAAATGCAACAACAAAACAAAGAAAAATTATTCCAGAGTTCAAGGATGCTCTTGGCTTTTCACTTTTATTTTTTAATGCCAAAAAACATTTCAATTCATGCTCCTCCAGTATCTGTGCACAAAAAAAAGGAAAAAAACCCACAAATGCAAAAACAAAATAACGAAAAATCATCCCAGAGTTCAACGATCCTCTTGGCTTCTCACTTTTAATTTATTTTTAATGCCAAAAAAACTATCAATTCACGCTGCTCCAGTATCTGTGCACAAAAAAAGGGAAAAAATACCCCAAATGCAACAACAAAATAAAGAAAAATCAGCCCAGCGTTCAAATGGCCTCTCACTTTTAATTTATTTTTTAATGCCAAGCGGTGCCACAGTGACCCCTGAGCTGAGCACTGCCCCATATCCTCGTTAAAACGTGATTTTAATCTGGGTTGTGAGGGAAAAAAAGGGTTTTAATTGCCCCTCAGTTAATGAAATATCCCCGTTTATTCCCCATCTCGTGGCACAGATGAGGAACTTCCTCCATCTCCATGGAAATGGCAGAGCCCAGCCCAGAAAATTTCATTAAATTCTTCCGTCTCAATGGGATGAAATGAAAATTTAATTGAATTGGGTTCAATTCTACCCTTTGCCTCAGCAAATTCAGGCAGCAAATGTGGTAATTCCAATGGCACAGTGGAAGTGTGAGGGAAAAACATGAGAATTCCAATTAAAGGAGGGTTTTTTTCCTAAATATTGTGGATTTTTTTCCTATATAGTAAAAAATCCTGGCCTTGGACACTTCCAGGGATCCAGGAGCAGCCACAGCTTCTCTGCCAGCTCCTCACCAGCCTCACAGGCAGGAATTTTATGGATTTCTTCCATAAAAATCATCAAAAACGTCATCACAGAGATCAAACACACACTCTTTCTCCTCATTAGCTGTGAGATTAATTCGTATTTTTCATCAGGAATGATTGGAACAAACAATGGGAAAATTTGAAAATTGAGGAAAATCCCAACAAAAAAAAAAAAAAGTTACGGGGAGAAGTTTTTACAGGAAGAACAGACCTAAAATATAGAAATAATCTCTGTCTAAAGCAGCCTGTGCTGCTGTAAATCTCAACCAACATTTATGTGAAAAATTCAGATTTTATGATTGGCTTTTCGCAAATGTTACAATGAATATTATGTGTGTAATGTTAGAAAGTGATGCTGTATTAATTCTCTTAAGTAGTGTGATAAATGTAGTTTTAGGTTACAACATAATATTAAAATAGAAACTCTGTGGTATAGAATTTGAGATAATCAGGATAATCGAGAAAGAGATGTCAGCAAAAGGGGCCCATAAAAAGTTACAGCCTAATTATCATAAAAAACATTCTTCCATCTTTTTGAAACCACCAGGATTAAGGAGAAATTGATAAAAACCAGAAAAATTCTTAATTTGCAGGGAAATTATGAATAATATATGAGATATATGAATATGCAAGAGGTATTGCTTTTAAGGTTGTTCCTTTTTTCACAAGGGATGATTTTTGTGACTTGGTGTCCGAGAGCATCCAAACATCCGTAATTCTTTGCTTTTTATCATCTTGTAATTGTCCTAACTCTAAACTTTATTACTCTAATTCCATTATTATTAAACTTTTAAAATTATTGTTAAATTTTAAAAACCAAGCGACTGGCGTTTTCCCACGATTTACAATACCCTGAAATAAAACCGGGTTAAAAAAAAAAATAAATAAATAAATAAAATTAACGCCCGCAAAGGGGGTGGGAACCGACAGCTCCTGTTTTATTTTGGCTGCAAATTTTGGGAATAAGGGGAAGGGGCTGGGAATTCCTGGAAAAACTGACCTGGAAGAGGGTGTTAGCACCTTGCAGGCGGGCAGGGCTGAGCGGGGCCACGGGGCTCAGCGTGCTCCAGAAGTGGATGCTGGAGAGCAGCGGGCTGGGGGTCAGCAGGATGGGAGTCTGGAAAGGCAGGAAAACACCTGTCAGCGCCTTTTCCACGGAATTCCAGCCTTTTCCGTGGAATTCCAGCTTTTTCCATGGAATTCCAGCCTTCCTCGTGGAATTCCAGTAGGAAAATTCCAGCCTTTCCCCTGGGATCCCAGCCCTTCCCCTGTAAATCCAGCCTCTCCTGTGGAATTCCAGCCTCTCCTGTGGAATTCCAGCCTTTCCTGTGGAATTCCAGCCCTTCCCATGGAAATCGAGCTTTTCCCACAGCAATTCTGCTTTTCCCACAGAAATCCAGCCTTTCCCCTGGGATCCCAGCCCTCCCCCTGGAAATCCAGCCTCTCCTGTGGAATTCCAGCCTTTCCTGTGGAATTCCAGCCCTTCCCAGGGAATTCCAGCCTTTTCCAGGGAATTCCAGTCTTCCTTGTAGAATTCCAGTAGGAAAATTCCAGCCTTTCCCCTGGGATCCCAGCCCTCCCCCTGGAAATCCAGCCTTTCCTGTGGAATTCCAGCCTTTCCCCACAGCATTCCAGCCATTCCCAGGGAAATCCAGCCTTTTCTGTGGAATTCCAGCCTTTTCCGTGGAATTCCAGTAGGAAAATTCCAGCCCTTCCCCTGGAATCCCAACCCTTCCCATGTAAATCCAGCCTTTCCCGTGGAATCCCAACCCTTCCCATGGAATTCGAGCCTTTCCCACAGAATTTCAGCCTTTTCCATGGAATTCCAGCCCTTCCCACGGAATTCCAGCCTTTCCCACAGAAATCCAGCCTTCCTCGTGGAATTCCAGCCTTTCTTGTGGAATTCCAGCCTTCCTCACAGGATCCCAGCAGGAAAATTTCAGCCTTTCCTGTGGAATCCCTGCCCTTCCCATGGAAATCTAGCCTTTCCTGTGGAATCCCAGCCTTTCCAATGGAAATCCAGCCCTTCCCCACAGAATTCAAGCTTTTCCCATGGAATTCCAGCCTTTCCCCACAGAATTCCAGCCTTTCCCATGGAATTCCAGCCACAACACCCCTCAGCTGCCAGGAACTCCCATTCCTTCCTCCCTGCCAGCCCCATCCAGCTCTCCCTCCGTCCTCTGCCCGAGCAATCCAACCCTTTTTTCCCCAAAAATCCTGCAGGAAGCCACAGCAGAGCAGCTCCTCCTCCACTCCAGCCCTCGGGAAAAGTGGGATTCTGGATTTAAAAAGGAAAATAAAAACCCAACAGGAGCTTCTGGTGCCACTGACAATGCCAGCAACAACAAAAGGAATTTCCATCCAGCTCCTGGATATTCCAGGCTCACCAGCCAAGCACTTCCCGGGGTGCCAAAAGAACAACTCCACTTGGATTTTGGTTTTTTTTTTCCCTTTTCCCCTGTCTTCAGCCATTCCAGTTTTCAACCAGCAGCTCCCCCGTGGTCTCATTCTAATTCCAATTTATTGCAGGGCAGAGATTGCAGAGATACAGAATGATTTAACAGCCCTGCTGGATCCACTTCTCTTCCAAGTTTTCCATGAGACATGAAAGCTTTCCTTTCCCACACAAAGATAACAACCAAATTAAGCAGCTGCTCTTATTGCTGCTCGCTCACAAGACTCTGGCTTTTACTAAATGTTACTAAATGAGTAAAAACAAGCTCAGCAGACACCTCTGTGGGGCTGCTTTTGAAGGACTTCCAGGCCCAGCTGAAGGATTTTGGGGCAGGGTTTAGGAATAATCAAGGATTTTCAGGCCCAGCTGAAGGATTTTGGCGCAGGGTTTAGGAATAATCAAGGATTTTCAGGCCCAGCTGAAGGATTTTGGGGCAGGGTTTAGGAATAATGAAGGACTTCCAGGCCCAGCTGAAGGATTTTGGGGCAGGGTTCAGGAATAATTCAGTATCCTCCTGGCAAGGTTTACAAAATCCTGCTGGAGCTGGTTTGGGTTTTGCCTCCACATGCCAGCTCTGTGTGCGTGCCCAGCACCTGGGCACACTTCGGGGTGAGTTAACACCAAACTTGTGTTTGATTAAAAACAAACAAACAAAAAAAACCAACCAGGGAGTGACATCCTGAGTTTCAAACCTCCGCATACAATGAACTATTCATTTTCCACTTGCTGTTTTTTGAGCATAACATCATCGCTATTGTTAGTTAAAAACAAAAATAAAAGAAACCAGGAAGGGAATGGAGGGAATTGAAGAGAATGGAGGGAATTGAAGGGAATTTGGTCACCTGAGAGAAAAGTGCTGGAGTAAGAGAAGCAGTTGGGAGGGAAGGGCTGAGGATGCCCAGGGGACTCGGATCGCTGCCCGTGATGACCAGAGTGGGAGCCAGCTCAAGCCCTTTGGGTTTTTTCGACCTGGAGAGATGATTGGCAAATTCCTTCTCCAGCCCAGCTGAATCCTGCTGCTCTTTGGGCTCTGGGGACTGGTGCTGGAGGCTCTGAGCCTGCTCCAGCTGCTGGGAAGCCACAGATTCGATGTCCGTGTCAATGTCCAGGTCGGGGTTGGAGCTGAGGGGCGGCGAGGGGGGCGTGGAGGGCACCTGGAGGCCAGGAGACACCGAGGCCATGGGCGGCGGGGTCGGGGCGAAGCCGGCGCTCAGGTTGGGCAAAGGGGCTGGAGGAGCTTCGGGCACGCTGAGCTTGGGCAGGACGAGCGTCTCCAGGCTCTGCAGAGTCTCCTCGGAGCCCAGGGGAAGCGAGGAGGACGCGGCCGGGGCGGCAGAAGCCGTGGGGGTGACAGGCACCGCCGAGGTGGTGGAGACCAGCGGGGCGGAGGGAGGCTTTTTGGAGGGCACGGTGACAAATTTGATGACAGAGGGAGTGGGGTCCTGAGGTTTCTTCTCCGCCAGCTTCTCGGCCGGGTTCTCGATCTTGATGGACCTGAAGAGCTTCACGCTGGAGGAGTTGAGGGAGTTGAGGGTGAAGGAGGAGTAGAGGCCTGAGTGGATGTAGTCGTTGCGGCTGGAGGATTTAGCACAGGACTGGGATTTCTCCTTCCCACAGTTTTCCACGTCCTTGGGGGTGCTGGTCACCTCCCCAAAGCCGGGCATTTCGGGGTCCCCCTCGATCCGGCCCACCACCAGTGGATCCATGTTCAGGATCTCCGGGTACGACACGAATTTGTACACGAACTTCTTCCCGTTCACCTTCTTAATGATATTCTGAGGGGAAGAAGACAAAGTATATTTAGACCTTTCTTCAGATTAATTTTCTTCCTACAAACACTGCCTAAAATAGGCAGAGGAATTAAAGTCTGTAATCTTTCAGCCAAAAAAAAAAAAAAAAAAAAAAAAAAAAAAAAAAAAAAAAAGAATGTTTCTTCTTTTTCTTCTTTTCCTGTTTTAAAAACACCCTGAGTGTTCCAGTTCTGCTCCCGGAGCTGGCAGACAAACACTCCAACAGGTGAGCTTAACCTGACATGAAACATACTAAAAACAGCCTAGAAACTGCTAAGAAATCCTGTTTAACATCACAAAATGCCCATTAGCCCCATCAGCTGGGTACACTACTGGTAATTTAACAGAAGAACTTGCTAAAGGGTTTCTCCAGGACTGCAGAAGTGAGAGCTTGCACTTCAAATCAAACCACTATTCTTAATAAGATGATAATAAAGGAAAATAAGCAGCTGAACTCGTCAGCAGAATGCAGGCTAATCAGTTATTTCAATACCACAGAACTGCATCTGTCAAACTTGTTTTGCTCCTCAGCGAAATGCCACACACACTTTGGACTTGGAATTATCCTTATTTATCACTCCCTGATTGCTGCTGAGATCTCTCAGTACCGAGGCAGATTTGTGGCACCCAGTAAGGAACAGCAGCACCCTCCCACCTGCTCCAGGCTGAGGCTCCTCAGAAACTGGGAGTTATTTTTATCTGCTCCACTCACACACCAGCAGTCGTGGGATAAAGGGAAAACAAAGGTGAGACTCCAAGATGTTGGATAAACAAAAGCTTCTTACTCTGCTGGGCTGAAAACAGTGGTCAAACTGAAGGTGACATTCTGAACACACAGCGAAAATCAAAAATATTTAGGGCTGAAAAATGCTTCTTTTGGAAGAAATAAATGTAAAGAGAAAGCTGCGG
Organism: Lonchura striata; assembly: GCF_050655825.1. Taxonomy (NCBI): domain Eukaryota; kingdom Metazoa; phylum Chordata; class Aves; order Passeriformes; family Estrildidae; genus Lonchura; species Lonchura striata. The sequence continues at coordinate 4,599,912 of NC_140728.1, read as the reverse complement.
AAAGATCTGAAAGTAGGGAAATACTCACGCGCTCCATCATCATCCTTGGATTTTAACCAACCATCAACCTGTATTTTAACCCTTGCAAGGGTGTGTATTTTTGGAAGGGCAATGAAGATCCAAAGACAAATTTATATTACCAAAGACACCAAGCCAACACTTTTCGCACCAAGCCACCAGAACCTCCCGAAACAACCAGCGAGGAGGAAACAGCGGAAGGATAAAAATTTCAAAAAAACAACCCAACACCTTTAAACAAAGCAGCCCAACTTCCTTCAGCCTGGCACAGAGGCACAGCAGTGCCACCCCTCCCTGGGAGGAGGAGGAAACAGAACTCCTCAGCTGGGAGGGAGGAGGATTGGAGCAGAATTCCCAGCCTACCTTCACGTAGTAGTAGCGCAACGCCCGGCTGAGTTTATCATAGTTCATGCTGGGCTTGTTCTTGCGGATCCCCCAGAGCCTGGCCACCTCCTCTGCCTGCAGCAGCTTGAATTCCCCGTCGTTGGAGGTCCAGCAGATGATGTTCTTGTTCTGGGGCTCTTGGAGCAGCTGGAGGAGGAACTGCCACAGGGTGATGGCACTGTCCATAGCAGAGAGCTGCAATTCAGAAAGGCAGGTTAAGCCCGGAGCATTTCCCTACAAAGAGTTGGGGGGGGGGGGGATGGAGCAAGGATTGTTATTTCCAAAGCCAGCAAGAGTAAAAAAAATTATTAGTCACCAGTCGTGAAAGATGTTCCCTGCAGAACTGAGGGGCTGAGTGCCAACTCTGGCGTCTCCTCCCACATGTCAGTACTTTTCACATGGGTTATATTTAGCCTCATTTAACTAAATCAGGTCACTTTGGGTAAGTTGCAGTGAGTCACTAGCCCCAAAAAAAAAAAAAAAGTTTCCAAGTTGTTCCATGTTCACCCACTCTGGCTTGTGCTGCTTTGTGAGAGAGCTCAGGTACACCCAGGTAGGGATCCAACCACCCCCTCACCTCCTCCTTCCCTGCCCCTGCCTCGGAGGGAACACAGCTCAGCAGGAACTGCAAAGCTCCGGGAAGATGCCAGAGCCAAAACAACTCCATTTCCCTTCAGTTTTCATTCCAGCCTCTCAATCACCCCAATCTCCCTTCAAATCTTTCTTTTCCAGGTATCACCCCTGTTTTTTTTTAATGAGAGTAAATACAAAACTAAATTAAAACTATTCCAAACGCTGCCTTTGCTTGGCTCTCCACTCCTGCCATGTTTACCCACATCAGTGATTTAGGCCAGGACTTTCTAGGACTGATATTTGCTCCAAAGTTGTTGATGCATAAATTCATCAAGGACAGACCAGGCAGATAACATTTCACCTCAACCATTTCTGCCTACACCAAAGAGTATTTCCACAAATATTTTTAACAGAGTACTCATCATTATGGATTAGATACAGTGTGAATTTAACCAGGCAAAATATTAATTCAGCACCTCTATAGATTCTCTTAGTCCAGAACTAATTAATTAACACAGCTTAAACTTCTTCCTGCAAAATAAAACCAGAAGAAAAAATGCTCTGGGGTACTGAATAACACTGGATATACACAACTGTGGGAATCCAGGGCTTCCCTCTGGCTGCCCTGGGACCCTGGCAGGGGTCAGGAACCCCCTGGACAGAGCCCCCAGAGACACTGGCTGTGATCTCTGCCCATGGAAAAGAGTTTTCAATCTTACAGGATCAATTACCAGCTCTGAGCGTTTGATATAAGGAATAATTAAGTGTGGCACGGGTGCAAAAGTGAAATTTTAGGATTCTAGATGAGGGGTCCAAAGGGGACAAGCTGGAGGAAATTGGGTGTGCCTTGTCCTTTTTCTCCTCCTTCATGCCCTCCATGTCTCACTGTGGTGTTGGCATTTTTCTGTTGGTTCAGGATGGGGACACACTGCCCAACGTAGGTGACAGATATTGGCACGTTCTTGTAAATCCAGCCCAGGGAGTTTCTGGTATTTAATGTTTGTCACATCCCACTGAGGGCAGAGCCCCACACGCTGCCCTGCAGGACAGAGCTGGGCAGGGCAGCAGAACATGTGAGAGATCAACAGAATAAACAACCTGGAAACCAGCACAGACCAATTATGGCTTCTGCTTTGGCAGGGGGCTGACAGACAGAGACTTTTACAATCTCAGAATCATCAATACCTCAGATTCTGACACATAACCAGATACTTTTCCCCCTAAGTAAAAGGTCCAGGGGTTCCACCTGGGTGAGTTTGATACTCAAACACTAATCCCAAGCTCCAAAGCAAAGGCCAGCCTGGGGAGCAGGAGGAAGCTGCTGCTGGTTGATGTGCTGTGTACATGGGGATCCAGCTCGCCCTGCCAGCTCATCTGTGCTCCCAAAGCCTTTTATTCCAATCTCATTATGCCCAGCACTTAGCCAGCCCTATATAAGGAAGGGAACGGTGTCCAGGGGAGAGGCTGAGCACTCAGGGAGCCCTGGGACAGGATTAGAGCTGACAGTTCACACAGGGCTTTTGGGGGAAAAAACGAGGTGCCCCGAGGCATGGCACCTTTTTGGGCATCTCAGCCCTGCTGCAGAATCCCTGCCTCATGGCACACGGGCTGATGTGACATTGATCCACGCAGGTAAATTGCTGCAATTAGGTGGAACAATCTCAAAGTGAAGGACACCCACACCCCCACTCGTTAGGCTGGCCCGAGGTGCTTTCCCTGTTAATTACTGCACACGTACAACTCCCTGCTTGCCCAAATTAATTGCTCGGCACTCGAAGAAACTGGAGGCTGTGCTTCCAGACTCTTCCCACACTGCTGTGTGCTGTGCCAGCTGCTCCATACAGGTTTTAGGGACCAGGCAAACCCCTAAAAAACCTTCCAGGACCGGCTGCTGTTGCCATTTGCCCCCAGCACCCCAGCCTGGGGACGCCGTGCCTCGTTCGGCACAGGGATGATGCAGCCACGCGTGGTGGCGTGGAGAGCACGAGGACTTGGTTCTGCCACCCAGCAGAGCTGTCAGGAGCCCTGAGACGTGCTCCTGAGAGAGCAGGCAAACGAAGCTGAGTGATTATTCCCACGCTGCGTTCATCCCCAGCGCTCTGGGAGCACTGCACCAAACTGATGCAACGTGGAAATCAGATTAGCAACAGGATTTCACAGTGGCTAAAGCTTTTTTTTTCTTTTTTTTTTTTTTCTCCCCCACCCCTCCTGCTAAAAATCCACGCGGCTTTCATTCCAGAATTGAACTGGAGTTATTTAATGAGGCTGCTTCCTTTGAGGAAGTTCCACCTTGCTGTTAATTCCAAGCTGACCCAAGCCAAGCGTCCCTGCCCAAGTCACAGCTGGTCTGGAATCCAGCTGGAGATGCACGGAGCAGCACGAAGTTCTGTGAAACAGCACACAAAGAGTGGCCAAAATGATGGAAAATACTAGATATTAAAAAACAAACAGGAAAAAAAAAACCAAAAAAACCAAAAAAACAAAGCCACCTTTCCCAGAGATGAGCTAAGTCGTTCTGAGGAGCTCTTAACAAAAGTTAAAGAGTTCACGCTGCTCAAATGCTGCATTTTCCAGCTGGAAGGATCCTCAGGCAGGATCAGAGTTACAGACTGTACTGGAGTGCAATTTTGCTCAAGTTCCTCCTGATGTTTCTGGCATTTGCAGCTTCAGGCGTGTCACGATTCTGTCCGTCACTCCGAGGACACATGGCACATCCCCAGCTTGGAAAAGTCTTGTCTAAGAAACATGGAAAGGGTGGAGAGGCCTCACTGATTCCCTGGCTGTCACTGAACAGGAGCAGAGAGCCTTCTGGAATTGTTCACGGGTGGGTTTTACTGCATAAAACAGAACGAATGTTCCTCTTTCTTAAATATTCACTGCAGTCTTCTGCAGGGAATGGTGGAGATCCCGCACTGGAACCTCATGGAAACTTCAAAGAAATGGGGAATGTGGATTTTCTGGAGGTTCTATCCAACGGGAAGGCCAGAAAACAACCCTGGGCAAAGCAATGGGGTCACAGGTGGATTTTGCCCCTTCACAGTCCAGGAGAGAGTGTTAGCTGGGAAAGTCCAATGTGTATCAAGAGACAATGCTGTGTCTCATTTAACTTTAGTACCAAAGCAGAAAAAATCCATAAAAATCCTGAAAACAAATCCTTGCTTTCCCAGGAAAAAAAAAAAGCAGAATATAAAAAAATCTATCACATAAGATGTAAAATTAAAACCAGCACAGGTAAGCTGAGCACCACCAGATGTGGGGAAAAGTTTTTTTCCTTCTCCAGCACCCAGGGCAGGAAACAGCTGCTGCCTTTCCTCAGCCTTTCCCTTGGCACCAACAGGGAGGAAAAGTGGCTCAAGACCCCCCCTGCCCCACATGCCTGAGGGTGAAATGTTCTCTGAGTTTGCAAACAGCATTTCACCTTTTAAAATTTCAACCAAAAGCCCCACTCTCCTCCTCTCACAGCTCTCCAGCAGCACAAAAACCATCCTAAACCCAACAGCTTTTCCTCCAGGATGAGCACACCAATAATTACTGCAAAATATCCCTGGGTGAATGTGGGAATGCAGGGCTTCCCTCTGGCTGCCCTGGGACCCTGGCAGGGGTCAGGAACCCCCTGGACAGAGCCCCCAGAGACACTGGCTGTGATCTCTGCCCATGGAAAAGAGTTTTCAATCTCATAGGATCAATTACCAGCTCTGAGGGTTTGATATAAGGAATAATTAAGTGTGGCACGGGTGCAAAAGTGAAATTTTAGGATTCTAGATGAGGGGTCCAAAGGGGACAAGATGGAGGAAATTGGGTGTGCCTTGTCCTTTTTCTCCTTCTTCATGCCCTCCATGTCTCACTGTGGTGTTGGCATTTTTCTGTTAGTTTAACTTAAGGACACACTGTTCAATGTAGATAATAGATATTGGCACATTATTGTAAATAACAGCACATGTATTTTCTGGTATTTAATGTTTGTAACATCCCACTGAGGGCAGAGCCCCACACGCTGCCCTGCAGGACAGAGCTGGGCAGGGCAGCAGAACATGTGAGAGATCAACAGAATAAACAACCTGGAAACCAGCACAGACCAATTCTGGCTTCTGCTTTGGCAGGGGGGCTGACAGACAGAGACTTTTACAATCTCAGAATCATCAACACCTCAGATTCCGACAGGTGAAGGTTCTGCTCCCTCCCAAGAGCCCGTGGAGAAAGGAAAACCAAACAGGGAATGAACCTGAGAGCCTTTCCCTTCCTGCACCATGTGAGCAGGAGGAAAAAATAGTTGCTAGAGGCAGAGGGCAGCTCTGCTTTGTAATGAGGCAGCTAAAATAGAGCACTATTATTGTCTTGAGATCTTCCCCTGACGCCTACGGGTGACCCTGGGAGTTCAGCAGGAGCTGCCAGGCTTTGGCACAGAGCTCCCAAAAAACCCGAGCCTCTCCTCTGCTGGGCCTGTGCATGGGTTTATCCAGAAAAGCCAGGATTTGGGATTTGCCTCTTGTCCTCTGTGGGGTGACAGGGCCTGGAGGCTCAGCTTGTCCTGGGTATGGGAGGGCTCAATCACAGAGTTTAGGAAAAATCCAAATATTCACTCTCTGTGCTCCCTCTGCACGCCCTGGGAAGGGAGTTAAGGCAGGATTAGGGGGGGTTTAGGCCTGTCCTAACCCCCTCCTTCGAGGTCTTCTGGCAGATTTCCTGTGCTTTGACTCGACACCAAATAATCCCCAATAATCTTTCACCTCCATTTGCTGCAGCAGCATCTGCAGCCTGATGACTTCTGCAGATGGGCTGAATAAAAAAATAAAAAAATATATAAATAAATAAAAAGCCTCGTCAGGCCCCCAGACAGGAAAGAAAGGCCCGGAGGAAAGGAAGGATGTCCCAGGCACACGGCAAAACCATCCCCAGCAGGGCTGAGCTGTCCCCAGTGTCACACCCAGGGGACAGCCCCAAAAAAGGCCCCAAAAATGCAGGGAGACACAGGGACAGCTCCTGGGCCCAAAATAAAAATGGGAATAAAGGCAGCAACAGGTCTGGGGATGCTCACGGTGCAGGTGAGGAAATCAAGGCTTCAATTCCAGAGAAATCCACCTGGAAATTCCAGGAAAATCCAGAAAAATGCAAGAAAATCCAAGAAAATGCAAGAGAATCCAGGAGATTTCAGGAAAATCCAGAAAAATCCAGGGGAAAAAAAATCCAGGAAAATCCAGGAAAAAAAATACTAGAAAATCCAGGAAATTCCAGAGAAAAATCCAAGGGAGGAAAAAAAAAAAACCTAGAAAATCCAGGAAATTCCAGGAAAATCCAAAGGAAAAAAAAAACCAAAAACCTAGAAAATCCAGGAAATTCCAGGAAAATCCAGGAAATTCCAGAAAAATCCATGAAAACCCATGAAATTCTAGGAGAATCCAGGAGAGCAGAGCTTGCTGTGATTGCAGCACACTCCCCAAAGCCATTCCCAGGGGTTTCCAGCACTTTGGGTGCTCGAGCAGGAGGAATTCTGCAGCCAATAATTCCTGCTCTGTTGTGCAACATCGCTCTGGACACAAGGCCTTGGTGGAAAACAAACAGATTTGGGTGAAGGAGAATTTTGGAGGTCTCAGGCCCAAGGCCACAGTGAAAACCTCAAAACCTAAGGGGGGTTTTCCCCCCTTTCTTTGTTCAATTAAATAAATGAATAAATGGCGTTTATGGTAATGACACGGTTGATGAAGTGTCCAATTAAAGTGGATATCAAAATAAAACCAGTTTTTTCATTCCTAATAAAATTTTCCTAAAAGCTTTTCCAGCTCCTGGGGCTGTGACTCACCTGAATCGGTGCTTTTAGGATTTTATCAATTTGAATTAACTTTAGAAAGAGCCTACTGTGAAAAAAAAAAAAAAAAAAAAAAAATTCACAAACCTACTGTCCAAAACTCCACACCCTGACGTGGTGGAAGCACAGCAGGGATTTGAGTCCTTTTCCAGAGCACACTCAGGTGAAATGCCAGGTAAAAACCTCTTAAAATGTATACAATAAAGCAATTAAACAAGGCATTCAAACTAGAGATGCAGAATTCTACACTCCCTCAAAAAAATCCCAACTCCTGGCAGCTTTCCAAGTAGTAATCCAATCAAACCGTCTCTAATAAATACCAAAAAAAAAAAAAAAAAAAAAAAAAGGAAAAATAAGGAAAAAGCACCCCAAACTCCAAGAAATTCTTGTTTTCCCCTTGCCTCTGGCATTCCCTGCACCGTTGTTCCCAATCCAGGCAGGAAAATCAGATTATTGTGAAGGAGAAGCCGTGGTTATCAAGGCAGGAAGTTCCTTGGAAGGAAATGCTGGAGGATGTCCTCATGATAAGAGCTGCTCCAGAGTTTTCATTGCCTAATCCCACTCCAAGCCTCTTTTTTTTTTTTCTTTTTTCTAAGCTCAAAACAAATGTTGCAATAAATTTTGCCTCCCTGGCTCAAAAATTGAGCCCCTTGAGACAAAATTAAGGTGTTTTATCAAATATTTGGGGAGTTAGGAAACAACTGTTTCAGCTTCTAAGTCCCGAGAAAGAAATATTTCATTTTCTTTTTATTTTCCAGTTTTTCCACAGTGTTTTCTGGCCTTCTCTGCTTTTCTGAATTAGCCAAGACCAGGAACAAACCATGAAGGACAACAATGACATCAGGATTTCCATGGGACTCAGGGCTGCAGGCTCAGGTTGGCAGCAGATGAGCCCAGCAGCTTTCTGGGGATATTTTAATATTTTAATCCTGACACAAAGGGGCCCCCTTTTGTTATCAAATACGGTTTTGACGACCACACCTGACTTTTAATGTTCAACCTGAGGGAAAACAGGGGGAAAAAGGGGATTTTAGAGCCCTCTCTGTGTAATTCCTGCAGCTGCTACAACCCCTCTGCTCCTCCATCCCTGCCTGACATCCCACCCCTGATTATGGACAGACCTCATTTCCATGATTTTCCATTATTCCTTTCCTAAATCTCTTTTTTTTTGTTGTTGTTTAGGATATGAGAGGGAAAGGTTTAAGACACACAGAGGGGATGGGAAACTTCAAAAGCAAAACTCCTTTGATGGGTTTGTGACCCTGCTGGGATTGTTCCATAAAAACTCTGATTTCCTGGAAGCTCCTAAGGAGATTACACTCACTTCCTCCTCATCTGGGCCGAGTGTTTACCAACAGCAGATTAAATTGGCTTGCACATGCACAATCCCTCTGCTGGAAGGAAAATCAGCCCCAATTCAGAGCAGAAAATAACCCCTTCTCCCATTAAAAAAATCCCAGGTTAAAATTCCTTCTGGATGGTGAAAAGGAAATCAGATTTCAGCTGGAAAAGCTCCCCTGGAACAATGTTTATGGTACACTCAGCCCCGTTGCCATGGTGATGGAACAACTCTTCCCTGCAAACAGGCCCAGAGACCCTAAAAATAAACAGCCCGGGCGAAATCCCCGTGTCAGGCAGAGGGATGGGCCAGGTGAGAAATCCCAAAAACAGCCAGAGCCTCCAAAGCAAACCCCTGCCTCGCTCAGGAGCTGCTCCTCCAAAAAAAAAAAATCCAGCCAAAACATGAATTCAGCACTTAAAAATCAAACCCAGCTCTGGATGGTGCCCAGCCCTGCTGGGGATTTTTGGGGATGGAGAGGAAGGGAGGGTGCTGGAGGTGGAATACAGGTATGGGATGTGTGCACCAGAGAGCAGCAACTAAAAAGCAGGATTTGCAGGATTTGCATACTTTCTCCTCTGCCTCCCCTATTGATGTGGGCAGGAATCCACCCAGTTCAGACAGGGGAGTGCAGGAGGATGAAAAAAAATAAATAATAGTGGTGAAGAATTAAAAGAAAAAAAAAAACAACCAACAAAAACCCAGCAGCCATCGGATCCAAGCAGCCCTTGGAGCCAAATAACCAAACCCTGGATCCAAACAACAGCTGCAAAGCCCTGCACCCAAAAATCTCCTGCACCCAAAGATTCTCTGCATCCCACCCAGGAAGCCCTGCACCCAAACAGGCAATTTCTGCACCCAAAAATTTCCTGGTCTCACCAAGCGACACCTGGACCCAAACAAACTCCAGGATTCCACTGAGCAATCCCTGGATTTGAACAGCTCCTAGACCCAAACAAGCAATTCCTGCACCCAAAAAAGGTCCTGCATCCCACCACCCACCCGCTGGATCCCAAAATCTCCAGGATCTCAACCTCCCACTCCCAATAAACCCTGGACCCAAAAAACCAGTTCCTGGACCCAAAAATATCCAGGATCCCACCAAGCAACGTCTGTATCCCAAAACCTCCAGTATCCCAACATCTGACTCCAAACATAACCTGGATCCTAAAAACCAGTTCCTCAACCCAAAAACCTCCAGCATCCCAACGTCTGACTCCAAACATCCCCTTGACCCAAAAAAAACAGCTCTTGGACCCAAAAATCTCCAGGATCCCACCAAGCAACCTCTGAATCCCAAAACCTCAGGATCCAAACATCTGACTCCAAACATCCCCTCGACCCTAAAAACCAATTCCTGGAGCCAAAAATCCTCCAGGATCCCACCAAGCAACGTCTGGGTTCCAAAACCTCCAGAATCCCAACATCTGGCTCCAAACATAAACCTGGACCCTAAAAAACAGTTCCTGGACCCCAAAAACCTCCAGGATCCCACCAATCAACCTCTGGATCCCAAATCTCAACATCTGACAACAACCCCTGGACCCAAAACCTCAGGATCCAAACATCTGACTCCAAACAACCCCTGGATCCTAAAAAACACCTCCTGGACCCAAAAACCTGCAGCATCCCACCAAGCAACGCCTGGATCCCAAAACCTCCAGGATCCCACCACCCAACCTCTGGATCCCAAAACCTCCGGGATCCAAACATCTGACTACAAACATCCCCGGGACCCAAAAAACCAATTCCTGGACCCAAAACCTCCAGAATCACAACCTCCGACTCCAAACATCCCCTGGACCCAAAAAAAACCAATTCCTGGACCCAAAACCTCCAGAATCACAACCTCCGACTCCAAACATCCCCTGGACCCAAAAAAACCCAATTCCTGGACCCAAAACCTCCAGAATCACAACCTCCAACTCCAAACATCCCCTGGACCCCAAAAAAACCAATTCCTGGACCCAAAACCTCCAGAATCACAACCTCCAACTCCAAACATCCCCTGGACCCCAAAAAAAACCAATTCCTGGACCCAAAACCTCCAGAATCACAACCTCCGACTCCAAACATCCCCTGGACCCAAAAAAAACCAATTCCTGGACCCAAAACCTCCAGAATCACAACCTCCGACTCCAGACATCCCCTGGACCCAAAACCACAATTCCTGGACCCCAAACCCCCCCAGGATCCCGCCAAGCACCCCAGGACAGAGCCAAGCCCCCCAAGCCCGGACCCAAACCGCAGCCCCGGGGCGGCGCGGGGGGCACCGCCCGGCGCTCCCCCCCCGTCCCGCCGCCCCCGCTCACCGAGGAGGAGCCCCGCCGGTGCCCGGGAGCGGTCGGTGCCGGTGCCGGTGCTGCCCCCGCCGTGCCTCATGCCCGGCCCGGCCGCCGGGGCCGCATCCCGGGCGGGCAGCGCGGCGCGGCCGCTTCCACACGGCCGGGGGCGCGCGCGGGACCCTCCGCGGCCGCCGTAGCGCCGCTTCCGCCCACGGGCCCGCGGCGCTCGCGGGGGGCGGCCAATCGGAGCGCGGCACCGCGAGGGCGCGGGCCAATGGGAGGGCGCGCTGCGGGTGAGGGGCGGGGCTGGGGGCGGGGCCTGGGGCGCGGGCGGGACGCGCGGTCCCGATGCCCGGCCCGGGCCATGTGCGCGGGCCCGGCCCGAACGGACCCGGACCGGCCTCGAATGGACCCGAACCGGCACCCAATAGAGCCATACAGCCCCGAACCGGCCCCGAACCGGCACCAAATAGACCCATACAGCCTCGAACCAGCCTCGAATGGACCCGAACCGGCCTCGAATGGACCCGAACCGGCACCCAATAGAGCCATACAGCCTCGAACCGGCCCCGAACCGGCACCAAATAGACCCATACAGCCTCGAACCAGCCTCGAATGGACCCGAACCGGCCTCGAATGGACCCGAACCGGCACCCAATAGAGCCATACAGCCTCGAACCGGCCCGAACGGACCCGGACCGGCCCCGAATGGACCGGACCGGCACCCAATAGAACCATACAGCCCCGAACCGGCCCCGAACCGGCACCAAATAGACCCATACAGCCTCGAACCGGCCCGAACGGACCCGGACCGGCCTCGAATGGACCCGAACCGGCACCCAATAGAGCCATACAGCCTCGAACCGGCCCCGAACCGGCACCAAATAGACCCATACAGCCTCGAACCAGCCTCGAATGGACCCGAACCGGCCTCGAATGGACCCGAACCGGCACCCAATAGAGCCATACAGCCTCGAACCGGCCCCGAACCGGCACCAAATAGACCCATACAGCCTCGAACCGGCCCGAACGGACCCGAACCGGCACCCAATAGAGCCATACAGCCTCGAACCGGCCTCGAATGGACCCGAACCGGCACAGAACCGGCCCTGAATGGTCCAGAATGGCCCCGAACCGGCACCGAACCGGCCTCAGACTGCCCAGAACCGACACTGAACGGGCCCAAACTGCCCCGAATGGTCCCGAACCGACCCCAAATAGCCCTGTACGGTCTCAAACTGGCCCTGAATGGCCCCAAACTGCCCCAAACCAGCCCCGAATGGCCCCGAACGACCGTGAACGGCCCTGAACGGGCCCAAACCAACAAATGTTGGCTATTCCCAGATGTTGCATATTCCCAGATGTTGCATATTCCCAGATGTTGGCCATTCCCAATATTGTCCATTCTGTGTTGGCCATTCCCAGATGTTGGCCGTTCCCAGATGTTGGGCATTCCCACGTTGGCCATTCCCAGATGTTGTCTGTTCCCAGATGTTGACCATTCCCAGATGTTGGCCATTCCCACGTTGTCCATTCCATGTTGGCTGTTCCGGATGCTCCTGTGGCTCGCTGGTGGCCAGGGCAGCGCTGCCCTTGCCCTGCCAGGCTGAGGTGCAGCCGGAGGGACACCTCAGGTTTTGGATTTTCCATTTCTCACATTCCATTCTACCTTAGTGTGCAGTTCTGAGATTCGTATTATGGGATGGTGAGCCCTGTGCACAGAGCAGGGAGACAAAACCATTCCTGCTCCAGCTGGGACCAAGGACAATGATCCAAACCTCAGGCCCTCTCTGTGATCCAAACTTCAACTTATCCAAACTTCAGGTTCTCTGTGATCCAAATCCCAAGTGATCCAAACCTCAGGCCCTCTCTATGATCCAAACTTCAAGATATCCAAATCTCAGGCCCAAGAGCACAAACACCGTGGGCTAGAGAGAGAAAAACAAGGATGGGACTGGAGGGGCTAAAACTGGAATTGGACAATGAACTCCAAGGTGCAAATGAAGCAGAACTGATCCCAGTGACAGACCCTGTGACCTGCTGTGCATTTTGTGACCATTTTGGGTTGTGCTGCCCAAGGTGGATCCACTGAGGCCTCTTAATAAATCCCTGCTTTACTCTTTAGCTCTGTCCAGTCTCTGCTCCAGCTCAGCCTTCCCAAGGCTCCAGCTCCTTTCAGCTGCTCCTGCACTGCCCTGGAATGGTTTGGGGTCCCTAAAGACCCCCCCAGTGCCACCCCAGCTGTGGGAACACAGAGCTTCCCCCTGGCTGCCCTGGGACCCTGGAGGGGTCAGGAATCCCCTGGACAGAGCCCCCAGAGACACTGGCTGTGATCTCTGCCCATGGAAAAGAGTTTTCAATCTCACAGGATCAATTACCAGCTCTGAGGGTTTGATATGAGTAGTAATTAAGTGTGGCACGGGTGCAAAAGTAAAATTTTAGGATTCTAGATGAGGGTCCAAAGGGGACAAGATGGAGGAAATTGGGTGTGCCTTGTCCTTTTTCTCCTCCTTCATGCCCTCCATGTCTCACTGTGGTGTTGGCATTTTTCTGTTGGTTCAGGCTGGGGACACACTGTCCAACGTAGGTGACAGATATTGGCACGTTCTTGTAAATGCAGCCCAGGGAGTTTCTGGTATTTAATGTTTGTCACATCCCACTGAGGGCAGAGCCCCACACGCTGCCCTGCAGGACAGAGCTGGGCAGGGCAGCAGAACATGTGAGAGATCAACAGAATAAACAACCTGGAAACCAGCACAGACCAATTATGGCTTCTGCTTTGGCAGCGGGGCTGACAGACAGAGACTTTTACAATCTCAGAATCATCAACACCTCAGATTCTGACACCCAACCATGGGCAGGACCTTCCACCACCCCAGGCTGCTTTGGGAATTCCATCCCAAAATCCCGTCCATCCCAGTCAGAAAAGCCATTCCCCGTGTCCTGGCACTCCAGGCCCTGGTCCAAAGCTCTTCTCCAACTCTCCTGGATGACAATTTTCTGTACAAAAAGAAAAGCAGGAGGGAGAGAAAAAGAGGGAAAGCCAAAAGTTTGGGGTTTGAGGAAGGACAGGGGTTTCCCCCAGAGCACATTGTCACAGGGAGAGAGGAAGTTTTCAGCCAGGCTGACCATTAGTTATTCATTTACAGAAGCTCATTTTCTTTTAAAACGCAGCAGAGTTGAGAGGGTTCTTTCCCAGCTCCATTAAAAAAAACAAACAAACAAACAAAAAAAACCCAAAAAACCAAACCCCCAAAAATACAAAAAAAACCCCAAAACAAAAAAAGTCATTTACAGAAGTTCATTTATAGAGCCTCATTTTGTTTTAAATTGCAGCAGATTTAAGAGAGTTCTTTGTGTTTCATTAAAAAAAAAAAAAACCAACAAAACCCCAAAAAACCCAAAAATAAACAACCAAAAAACCCAAAAAAAAATTCCAAAAACCAACCAAAAACAAACAAAAAAATTCATTTACAGAAGTTCATTTACAGTTCATTTACAGAGCCTCATTTTCTTTCAAAATCCATCAGGTAAGGGAGTTTTTTGTGTTTTTCCCTGCTCCACTTTAAAAAAAAAAAAAACAACAAAAAAAACCCCACCAAACCAACAAAAAAAAACCCCAAAAAACACAAAACAATATGGAATAAAACACCAAAACTGAAAGGGATCAGGTAGGGAGGAGAATGAAAGGACGAAAAGAAACAAAAAGTCCTCCAGAATCCGTTTCCTCAGCTTTCAAAAGAATGCAATCCCTCTGAAGTGAAAGCCTGGACGTTTCCCTTTTCCTTTTTGCTCACGGAAGCATCGGGCAGTGTTTCCATTTATCAGAGCTGCTTTTCCCAGGGGATTGGAACATCTGGAGCTCTGGGGGCCCCTCGTCCCCCCCAGCTGCCCCGACCCCCCAGGTTTGCGCCTCTTTTCTGCCTCCCTGAGCTCCTTTTCCCCACCAAACCCCAGAACAAAAAGGGAAATCGAGCAAAAACCCTCCCAGGCTCTTCCTGTCGAGTCACAGGTGGGAGCTTTGCCAGCATCTCCAGCCCAGCTCAATCCCAATTTTTATTATTTTTTTTTTTATTGGGACAGCTCCAGCACCTGGCTGTGCACATCTGGCTCCCAAATCCAGCTGGTTCCTCCAGTGGGGATGGAAAAATCTCCTTTGGGAGTGCAAAGGGCAGAGCTCCACCACTCCCCATCCTCCCCTGCCTTTGCCTCCACTCCCCACCAGCAAAATCCGCCAAAATTTTGGCACTTGGGAAAAATGCAGGAGCTGAACCCCCCCAAAAAAAGCAGCACAGAGAGGGGCAGAACCCAAAAATCAACCCCAAAGCTCCTAAAGCTGCATCACGGGGGTGGCTCCAGTGACAATCAACCTATTTTTATTTTAGGGGGATAAGAAATTTCCTACTTCGTGCAACTCCCATTTTGTTCTGCTCCCACTGCCGGGTGTTTGCAATTCAACGTGGGCTTGTTCCTATCTTAGACAGCATCAGCCCAGGGAAAAAATATAGGACAGACAAAGGGATGGAATAAAAATCAAGCCGAGAACGAGGCAGGGTTTGGGAGGAATAAAGAGGAAAAGAGCTCATGTGCAAAGAGATTTTAGGAAAGCGGCTCCCGTGTAAACAGCTCCCATTTGAAAGGGGAAGAGGCAGCAGAAAAGGGAAAATAAACATGTTTAATTGGGGATTTCTGGTGAATGTTAATCAGGTGGCAGCACTTGGAGAATGGATTTTGCGATTTCCGAGGCAAGGGCGGAATCCTGAGGGGATACAGAGCCCCCAGTTGTAGGAAAACACAGGATAGCCCAGGCAGGGCAGCGCAGAGAATTCCAAAATTTATCCCAACCCTCCCTGCAGGGCTCTGGCTTGGCCATCACGGGGCTGGAGAGGAGGAGTGGGAGCTCAGGGAAAGCCAGGACAGGGAAAGCCAGGACATGGAAAGCCAGGACAGGGAAAGTCAGGAGCTGGGGCTGGCTGCCAGCAGCCAGGTGTGTGCTGAGGGAGGCAGGAACCTCCCCTGGAACGGGAAATGCAACCCCCTCCCTCCTGATTATTGTCATTTTGAAATTAAGGGGTTCTTAGGTAAAGATATGGGAATAGGAATAGCAGTTCTTTACTGGGAAAATTAAAAATATAAGTGCAATAGTACCAAAAAAAAAAAAAAACAAAACAAAAAAAACCAAAAATCAAACCACTGCCAGAGTTGGAACAAAAGGAATAGTAATAACAGTTCTTTATTGGGAAAATTGAAATACAAATTAAATAGTACCAACAAACCCAAAAAAGAAACCACTGCTAGAGTCAGAACAGGGTCAGAACAAAAGATATGGGAATAGGAATAACAGTTCTTTCCTGAGAAAATCAAAATACAAATGCAATAGTACCAAAAAACCATTGCCAGAATCAGTCAAACCCAAAAACCAAACCACTGCCAGAGTCAGAACAGAGTCAGGACAAAAGGAATGGGAATAACAGTTCTTTATTGGGAAAATTAAAAATACAAATGCAATAGTACAAACAAACCCCTGCCAGAGTGAGAGCAGCCCTGTCCCCTGTGGGTCAGGGAGTGGCTCAGCCCCATCCCAGGGGGGCTCAGCCTCCTGCAGTGCCAGCTGTGCTTCTGCTGGAGCAGGATCCTGCACAAGGGGGGAGTTTTCCTTGGAGCTCCAGGGCTGGGGGAGATGGGCCTGGGCTCCCCTGGGAATGCAGGGGGAAGGAAGCTGCTCCTCTGGGAATGCAGGGGGAAGGAAGCTGCTCCTCTGGGAATGCAGGGGGAAGGAAGCTGCTCCTCTGGGAATGCAGGGGGAAGAAAGCTGCTCCTCTGGGAATGCAGGGGGCAAAGGCTGTTCTGGTATCCCAACATCCCAGATTGTATCCAAGTAGGAATTCTTGGCTCCTCCCCTGGGCAGAGCATCTCCCCATGGATGATGGAATTTTCTCAGCTATGCAGGGACACTCACTGGCCATAAACAGGAGATGGTTAATAATTAATGGCTCATTAACAGAAGATAATTAATAATTAATGATGAATCTCATGAAAGAAGAGGTCTCCCGGAGGGGGGATTGGGTGTGGCAGAGATAAAGAGAACTGCCCAATGAGCAGAGAGCTGCCCCAGCTCTGAAACTCCAGCAGAAACTCCTCCAGGAACTGCATTTCCCCCCAATACAAATGAAACCTGGAAGGGAGAATCATTAATAAAAATCCAGTTCTGACTTTATTAGGGGGAAAAAAAAAATATTTAAAAATGTAAAAAGCAGAAAGAACCCCCTAACGCTGTGATCCATCTTAGGGCTGTATTCCCAAAGGAGTTGGAAGCAGGGTTGGCAGTGGCCCTTGGCTCATCCTGCAGGATGAGCAGCCAGCACGAGCTCCATGTGGGCAGCCCGGGGATGTCACTGCTGTCACTCGTGCTGCCGGGGAGGGAAGGAGGCAGGGTGGGCTCTGCTGCTCCTGCTTTCCGCACAGCCCCAGCTGCAAATTTAGCAACAGCGCCTGAGCTCCTCTTTGTGCTCTCCCACGTCCTGCCCTGCTCCAGCTCCGGCTGCCTGCGTGGAGCTCTTCAAAAGCTCTGCTTAGCAACCTGGCAGCCCTGGGTGCAGCCTCTGCTGCCATCCCAACTCCTGCCATTCCCCTCCTGCCATCCCAACTCCTGCCATCCCAACTCCTGCCATCCCAACTCCTGCCATTCCCTTCCTGCTATCCCATCCCTGCCATCCCCTCCTGCCATCCCAACTCCTGCCATTCCCTTCCTGGCATTCTTCTCCTGCCATTCTCCTCCTGCCATCCCAACTCCTGCCATCCCATCCCTGCCATCCCCTTCTGCCATCCCAACTCCTGCCATTCCCTTCCTGCTATCCCATCCCTGCCATCCCCTCCTGCCATCCCAACTCCTGCCATTCCCTTCCTGGCATTCTTCTCCTGCCATTCTCCTCCTGCCATCCCAACTCCTGCCATCCCATCCCTGCCATCCCCTTCTGCCATCCCAACTCCTGCCATTCCCTTCCTGCTATCCCATCCCTGCCATCCCCTTCCTGCCATCCCAACTTCTGCCATCCCATCCCTGCCATCCCCTTCCTGCCATTCCCTTCCTGCCATCCCATCCCTGCCATCCCCTCCTGCCATCCCAACTCCTGCCATTCCCTTCCTGGCATTCTTCTCCTGCCATTCTCCTCCTGCCATCCCAACTCCTGCCATCCCATCCCTGCCATCCCCTTCCTGCCATCCCAACTCCTGCCATCCCACTCCTGCCGTTTCCTTCTTGCCATTCCCACTTCTTCCCATTCCCACTCCCACTTCTTCCATCCCTACTTCTTCCCATTCCCCTCCTGGTGTTCCCGGTTCTCCCATTCCCACTCCTGCCATCCCATTCCCTCTCCTCCTATTCCCACTCTTTCCCATTCCCCTCCTGCCATTCCCGGTCCTGCCATTCCCACTCTTCCCATTCCTAGTCACGCCATTCCATTCCCACTCCTCCCATTCCACTCCTGCCATTCCCTTCCCACTCTTTCCCATTCCATCCCCCTCCTGCCATTCCCCTCCTCCCGCAGGGAATCCGTGGCCAGCACAGGGCCCTGCTCCCTTCCAGCCCCCCTCAACGGCCAGGAGATGCCCTGTGACACCCGTGTCCTTCTCTGGTGACACCCGTGTCCCCTCCCCGGTGACACCCCTGTCCTCTCCCAGCAGCAGGAGCAGCCCCATCCCCGCCGCTGCCGCTGCTCCTGGCTCCCAGTGGGAATATTTCCCTGGAGCAGCATCCTCAGTGGAGCAAAGGAGAGGCAATTGCCTGTTGGAATCTGAGATATTGATGATATTGATTGTAAAAGTCTCTGTCTGTCAGCCCCGCTGCCAAAGCAGAAGCCAGAATTGGTCTGTGCTGGTTTCCAGGTTGTTTATTCTGTTGATCTCTCACATGTTCTGCTGCCCTGCCCAGCTCTGTCCTGCAGGGCAGCGTGTGGGGCTCTGCCCTCAGTGGGATGTGACAAACATTAAATACCAGAAAATACGTGTGCTGTCCCAACCTCTCCAACCTCTTCTGCCCAAACCTCTCCAACCTCTGAGGTCCAAACCATCCAACCTCTGCTGCGCAAACCTCTCCAACCTCTGAGGTCCAAACTTCTCCAGCCTCTGAGGTCCAAACCTGTCCAACTTCTGAGATCCCAACCTGTCCTACCTCTGCTGCCCAAACCTCTCCAACCTCCGAGGTTCCAACCTCCCCGACACGTTCTGGGCACGACTCAGCTCCCATCTCTCAGCAGCTCAAGGGCAGCACGTGGGGCTGAGCCCTGCCAGGGCATCAGGGCACCAGCGGGAGGGCACGAGCACAGCCCGACTGGGAGCCTGCGGGCACAGAAAGCCAACCTGGGACGGGCTGGCACGAAAAGCCAGCCTGAGACGGGCTGGCACGAAAAGCCAGCCCTGGACAGGCTGGCACAGCCATGTGGGAAGGGCGCCCGGCCCTGCTGCAGCTCCTGACGTTGCTCTGTGTTTGCACAAGCACCTCCTTCCCTCCCAGGTGTTTGCAGAAGCTCGAGGAGTTGGCACCACAGCCCGGAGCTGGACTTTCATTAACCAGAGGGCAAACAGGAGGAGGGCATCAGCAGCCTGGGAGCTGCTCGGCTGCCCTGGCAGGAGCTGCCAGCTCCTCCAGGCTCCTCACACCTCCGTGTGTCTCCTTGGAAATGTCCTTCTGCGGTGGGAAGGGCTTTGCTGGTGCTGCTTGCTGTTCTCCTGGTGGCCTTGAGGCTCCACAAAATCCATCTCTCGTCCCTCTCGCCTTGTCAAGCGCCCAGAGGACACCACGGTGTCCAGGGCCAGCCAGGTGGGAAACCACCAGCACAAAAAAAAAAATACAACAAAAGCAGATTTAGGGACAAAACAACCACACTGAAAGTGTCAATGTCCGCTTCAGCTGCTGCACAGCACCGACCCCCATCCACCCCATTCCATCACGGACGGAGGGACAGCACACAGGGAACGGCTCCCACTGCCAGAGAGAAGGGATAAATGGGATTTTGGAAAGGATTCCTGGCTGCGGGGGCATGAGGGGCTGGGATGGAGAATCTGTGGCTGCCCCTGGATCTCTGAAGTGTCCACAGAGCACCCTGGGATGGTGGGAGGTGTCCCTGCCCATGGGATGAGCTTGAAGGTCCCTCCCAACCTGAACCATTCTGGGATTCTGGGATTTTCAAACGCCTGATTCCTGTTTTACAGTGCGACCCGACCTTCCTACACACCCCCAAATCCATGCTGCTTTCCATCCCGTGTATTTCAAAGAGCAGGGCCAGCAACAACTTGGGAATATCATCACCCTTGAAAAGAGGGACAGCAAAGTCTGCTGCCTGCCCAGGAGCCATTTCCCCCTCCTCAGCAGCGGTGTCTGCTCCGCTGCCCTGGCTCGGGCTGGGCTGGCAGGGATGAGCAGCCAGAATTAACTCCTGCTCCCCTCTGGAAGCGTCCGTGGGTTGCAGGACTCGCCCTGGTGGATCTTCAGGTGCTTTGCCAAGTGGTCACTGTGGGCAAACTTCTTCTGGCAGGCCGGGCACTGGTAGGGCTTGAGCCCGGAGTGGGAGCGCCTGTGGCGGGAGAGCTCATCCGAGCGGGAGAACCTGCAGGAGGAAGGGCAGAGCTGGACTGGGGGCACAGGGACCCGGCACAGCCTCCAGGGCACCCCAGAGCGGACAGAGGCACCCCCAGCTCCCGAGATCAGCCCTTCGAGGGTTTGGGAACGGGAATTCACCCACCCACTGGGATGCGAGTTTCTTTCCCTCACTCTCAAAGGACGCTGTCCACCTACTTCCTCCGTTTGTTTTCCCTCGCTGGAATCTTCCGGCAGCGCTGATTAAAAATTGGTTTTTTGGGACAAGAGCTCAGGCCGGCAGTCACCAAAGGCCACGGGCCAGGAGGCCGGGTGGGAATGCTTTCCTGGAATTCCACATCCAGCCCTGAGCAGCAGCGGGGAAGGAAGGCTGGCTGTCCCCGGGGTGTTGCAGAATTTCTGAGAGAGGAGGGAGCATGATTTATGTGTGGGGTGAGAATTGAGCTGCCCCTCAGTCTAAGCCCTGATGAGCGGCCTTGGTGGGGCCTCGAGGCCTTTGATGCAGTGAGAATTCAGTTGTGGCGCAAGTAGAAATTACGTTAAGTTAATTACAAAGTAATGAGCTATACGAGCGTAAATTAGAGTAGAGCTGTAGTGTGAAAAGCCTGACCACCTCAAGGCAAAGACAAACAGTGTTGGCTAGCCAATCAGAGTGCCTTTGTAAACTATATAGAAGTCTGTATAAACTGTCATATTATCATTAATAAAGGGGAGAATTTTGCATTAACCATATTGGTTGGATGTGCAGCTGTCCTGCACAGCTCTCCCAGTTTATGAGGTCCCTGGCTTTCCGGGGGCTGTGGATCCTCCCGCAGACCCGGAGCCCCCCAGCCTGGGGACCCCCTCACCTCCAGCCGATGTCGGGCCAGGCACAGCCGTAGGGTTTCTCCCCGGTGTGGCGGCGGAGATGAGCCTTCAGGTGGGAGCTCTTGGAGTAGAACCTCCCGCAGCCCGGGTGGGCGCATCGGTGCGTGCGACGCGGGGATGGGGAGCTGGGCGGGGACATCACTGCAAAAAATCCTTATATCGAAGGATGTACCCCACACCGAAGTTGTCCCCACCTCAAACTTGTGCTGCCCTGATAGACCCAAGGCAGCCCTACAAACTGACATCAGCAACCTGCACTGCTGAGTTTTCTTTCCCAGGGAAAATGGAAAAAGGATGTGCCCGGGGGCCCCTGGCCCTGGGCAGGGACCTCACTGCAAAAAATCCTTATATCGAAGGATGGACCCCACACCGAAGTTGTCCCCACCTCAAATTTGTGCTGCCCTGATACACCCAAGGGAGCCCTAAAAACTGACATCAGGAACCTGGACTGCTGAGTTTTCTTTCCCAGGGAAAATGGAAAAAGGATGTGCCCGGGGGCCCCTGGCCCTAAATGCAGAAAATCCTTATATCGAAGGATGCACCCCACACCGAAGTTGTCCCCACCTCAAACTTGTGCTGCCCTGATAGACCCAAGGGAGCCCTACAAACTGACATCAGGAACCTGGACTGCTGAGTTTTCTTTCCCAGGGAAAATGACCAAAGGATGTGCCCAGGGGGCCCTGGCCCGGGGCAGGGCCCTGACTGCAAAGAATCGTTATATCGAAGGATGGACCCCACACCGAAGTTGTCCCCACCTCAAACTTGTGCTGCCCTGATAGACCCAAGGGAGCCCTACAAACTGACATCAGGAACCTGGACTGCTGAGTTTTCTTTCCCAGGGAAAATGGAAAAAGGATGTGCCTGGGGGGCCCTGGTCGTGGCCAGGGACCTCACTGCAAAAAATCCTTATATCGAAGGATGTACCCCACACCGAAGTAGTCCCCACCTCAAAGTTGTGCTGCCCTGATAGACCCAAGGGAGCCCTACAAACTGATAACAGGAACCTGGACTGCTGAGTTTTCTTTCCCAGGGAAAATGGCCAAAGGATGTGCCCAGGGGGCCCTGGCCCTGGGCAGGGCCCTGACTGCAAAGAATCCTTATATCGAAGGATGGAGCCCACACCGAAGTTGTCCCCACCTCAAACTTGTGCTGTCCTGATAGACCCAAGGGAGCCCTACAAACTGACATCAGGAACCTGGACTGCTGAGTTTTCTTTCCCAGGGAAAATGGAAAAAGGATGTGCCTGGGGGGCCCTGGTCCTGGCCAGGGACCTCACTGCAAAAAATCCTTATATCGAAGGATGTACCCCACACCGAAGTTGTCCCAACCTCAAACTTGTGCTGCCCTGATAGACCCAAGGGAGCCCTACAAACTGACATCAGGAACCTGGACTGCTGAGTTTTCTTTCCCAGGGAAAATGGAAAAAGGATGTGCCCGCGGGCCCCTGGTCCTCACTGCAAAGAATCCTTATATCGAAGGATGGACCCCACACCGAAGTTGTCCCCACCTCAAACTTGTGCTGTCCTGATAGACCCAAGGGAGCCCTACAAACTGACATCAGCAACCTGGACTGCTGAGTTTTCTTTCCCAGGGAAAATGGAAAAAGGATGTGCCCGGGGGTCCCTGGCCCTGGGCCCCTGGCCCTGACTGCAAAGAATCGTTATATCGAAGGATGGAGCCCACACCGAAGTTGTCCCCACCTCAAACTTGTGCTGCCCTGATAGACCCAAGGGAGCCCTACAAACTGACATCAGGAACCTGGACTGCTGAGTTTTCTTTCCCAGGGAAAATGGCCAAAGGATGTGCCCAGGGGCCCCTGGCCCTGGGCAGGGAACCTCACTGCAAAAAATCCTTATATCGAAGGACGGAGCCCACACCGAAGTTGTCCCCACCTCAAACTTGTGCTGCCCTGATAGACCCAAGGGAGCCCTACAAACTGACATCAGGAACCTGGACTGCTGAGTTTTCTTTCCCAGGGAAAATGGCCAAAGGTTGTGCCCGGGGGCCCCTGGCCCTGACTGCAAAAAATCCTTATATCGAAGGATGCACCCCACACCGAAGTTGTCCCCACCTCAAACTTGTGCTGCCCTGATAGACCCAAGGCAGCCCTACAAACTGACATCAGGAACCTGGACTGCTGAGTTTTCTTTCCCAGGGAAAATGGAAAAAGGATGTGCCCGGGGGTTCCTGGCCCTGGGCCCCTGGTCCTGACTGCAAAGAATCCTTATATCGAAGGATGGAGCCCACACCGAAGTTGTCCCCACCTCAAACTTGTGCTGCCCTGATAGACCCAAGGCAGCCCTACAAACTGACATCAGGAACCTGGACTGCTGAGTTTTCTTTCCCAGGGAAAATGGAAAAAGGATGTGCCTGGAGGGCCCTGGTCCTGGCCAGGGACCACACTGCAAAAAATCCTTATCTCAAAGGATGTACCCCACACCAAAGTTGTCCCCACCTCAAACTTGTGCTGCCCTGATAGACCCAAGGCAGCCCTACAAACTGACATCAGGAACCTGGACTGCTGAGTTTTCTTTCCCAGGGAAAATGGAAAAAGGATGTGCCCAGGGGCCCCTGCTCCTGGGCAGGGACCTCACTGCAAAGAATCGTTATATCGAAGGATGGAGCCCACACCGAAGTTGTCCCCACCTCAAACTTGTGCTGCTCTGATAGACCCAAGGGAGCCCTACAAACTGACATCAGGAACCTGGACTGCTGAGTTTTCTTTCCCAGGGAAAATGGAAAAAGGATGTGCCTGGGGGGCCCTGGTCCTGGCCAGGGACCTCACTGCAAAAAATCCTTATATCAAAGGATGTACCCCACACCGAAGTTGTCCCCACCTCAAATTGTGGTGCCCTGATAGACCCAAGGCAGCCCTACAAACTGACATCAGGAACCTGGACTGCTGAGTTTTCTTTCCCAGGGAAAATGGAAAAAGGATGTGCTGAGGGGCCCCTGGCCCTGGGCAGGGGACCTCACTGCAAAAAATCCTTATATCGAAGGATGGAGCCCACACCGAAGTTGTCCCCACCTCAAACTTGTGCTGCCCTGATAGACCCAAGGGAGCCCTACAAACTGACATCAGGAACCTGGACTGCTGAGTTTCCTTTCCCAGGGATAATGGAAAAAGGATGTGCCCAGGGGCCCCTGGCCCTGACTGCAAAGAATCCTTATATCGAAGGATGGACCCCACACCGAAGTTGTCCCCATCTCAAACTTGTGCTGCCCTGATACACCCAAGGGAGCCCTACAAACTGACATCAGGAACCTGGACTGCTGAGTTTTCTTTCCCAGGGAAAATGGAAAAAGGCTGTGCCCAGGGGCCCCTGGCCCTGACTGCAAAGAATCCTTATATCGAAGGATGCACCCCACACCGAAGTTGTCCCCACCTCAAACTTGTGTTGCCCTGATATACCCAAGGGAGCCCTACAAACTGACATCAGGAACCTGGACTACTGAGTTTTCTTTCCCAGGGAAAATGGCCAAGGGTTGTGCCCTGGGGCCCCTGGCCCTGACTGCAAAAAATCCTCATATCGAAGGATGGACCCCACACCGAAGTTGTCCCCACCTCAAACTTGTGCTGCCCTGATAGACCCAAGGCAGCCCTACAAACTGACATCAGGAACCTGGACTGCTGAGTTTTCTTTCCCAGGGAAAATGGAAAAAGGATGTGCTGAGGGGCCCCTGGCCCTGGGCAGGGGACCTCACTGCAAAAAATCCTTATATCGAAGGATGGACCCCACACCGAAGTTGTCCCCACCTCAAACTTGTGCTGCTCTGATAGACCCAAGGGAGCCCTACAAACTGACATCAGGAACCTGGACTGCTGAGTTTTCTTTCCCAGGGGAAATGGAAAAAGGATGTGCCCAGTGGCCCCTGGCCCTGACTGCAAAAAATCTTTATATCGAAGGATGGAGCCCACACCGAAGTTGTCCCAACCTCAAACTTGTGCTGCCCTGATAGACCCAAGGCAGCCCTACAAACTGACATCAGGAACCTGGACTGCTGAGTTTTCTTTCCCAGGGAAAATGGAAAAAGGATGTGCTGAGGGGCCCCTGGCCCTGGGCAGGGGACCTCACTGCAAAAAATCCTTATATCGAAGGATGGACCCCACACCGAAGTTGTCCCCACCTCAAACTTGTGCTGCTCTGATAGACCCAAGGGAGCCCTACAAACTGACATCAGGAACCTGGACTGCTGAGTTTTCTTTCCCAGGGAAAATGGAAAAAGGCTGTGCCGGGGGCCCCTGGCCCGGACTGCAAAAAATCCTTATATCGAAGGATGGACCCCACACCGAAGTTGTCCCCACCTCAAACTTGTGCTGCCCTGATAGACCCAAGGGAGCCCTACAAACTGACATCAGGAACCTGGACTGCTGAGTTTTCTTTCCCAGGGAAAATGGCCAAAGGATGTGCCCGGGGGCCCCTGGCCCTGACTGCAAAAAATCCTTATATCGAAGGATGCACCCCACACCGAAGTTGTCCCCACCTCAAACTTGTGCTGCCCTGATAGACCCAAGAGAGCCCTACAAACTGACATCAGGAACCTGGACTGCTGAGTTTTCTTTCCCAGGGAAAATGGAAAAAGGATGTGCTGAGGGGCTCCTGGCCCTGGGCAGGGGACCTCACTGCAAAAAATCCTTATATCGAAGGATGGACCCCACACCGAAGTTGTCCCCACCTCAAACTTGTGCTGCTCTGATAGACCCAAGGGAGCCCTACAAACTGACATCAGGAACCTGGACTGCTGAGTTTTCTTTCCCAGGGAAAATGGCTAAAGGTTGTGCCCAGGGGCCCCTGGCCCTGACTGCAAAAAATCTTTATATCGAAGGATGGAGCCCACACCAAAGTTGTCCCAACCTCAAACTTGTGCTGCCCTGATAGACCCAAGGGAGCCCTACAAACTGACATCAGGAACCTGGACTGCTGAGTTTTCTTTCCAAGGGAAAATGGCCAAAGGATGTGCCCGTGGGCCCCTGGTCCTCACTGCAAAGAATCCTTATATCGAAGGATGGAGCCCACACCGAAGTTGTCCCCACCTCAAACTTGTGCTGCCCTGATAGACCCAAGGGAGCCCTACAAACTGACATCAGGAACCTGGACTGCTGAGTTTTCTTTCCCAGGGAAAATGGAAAAAGGATGTGCCTGGGGGGCCCTGGTCCTGGCCAGGGACCTCACTGCAAAGAATCCTTATATCAAAGGATGTACCCCACACCGAAGTTTTCCCCACCTCAAATTTGTGCCGCCCTGATAGACCCAAGGGAGCCCTACAAACTGACATCAGGAACCTGGACTGCTGAGTTTTCTTTCCCAGGGAAAATGGCCAAAGGATGTGCCCGGGGGCCCCTGGCCCTGACTGCAAAAAATCCTTATATCGAAGGATGGAGCCCACACCGAAGTTGTCCCCACCTCAAACTTGTGCTGCCCTGATAGACCCAAGGGAGCCCTACAAACTGACATCAGGAACCTGGACTGCTGAGTTTTCTTTCCCAGGGAAAATGGAAAAAGGATGTGCCCAGGGGCCCCTGGCCCTGACTGCAAAAAATCTTTATATCGAAGGATGGAGCCCACACCGAAGTTGTCCCAACCTCAAACTTGTGCTGCCCTGATATACCCAAGGGAGCCCTACAAACTGACATCAGGAACCTGGACTGCTGAGTTTTCTTTCCAAGGGAAAATGGCCAAAGGATGTGCCCGTGGGCCCCTGGTCCTCACTGCAAAGAATCCTTATATCGAAGGATGGACCCCACACCGAAGTTGTCCCCACCTCAAACTTGTGCTGCCCTGATAGACCCAAGGGAGCCCTACAAACTGACATCAGGAACCTGGACTGCTGAGTTTTCTTTCCCAGGGAAAATGGAAAAAGGCTGTGCCGGGGGCCCCTGGCCCGGACTGCAAAAAATCCTTATATCGAAGGATGGACCCCACACCGAAGTTGTCCCCACCTCAAACTTCTGCTGCCCTGATAGACCCAAGGGAGCCCTACAAACTGACATCAGGAACCTGGACTGCTGAGTTTTCTTTCCCAGGGAAAATGGCCAAAGGATGTGCCCGGGGGCCCCTGGCCCTGACTGCAAAAAATCCTTATATCGAAGGATGGACCCCACACCGAAGTTGTCCCCACCTCAAACTTGTGCTGCCCTGATAGACCCAAGAGAGCCCTACAAACTGACATCAGGAACCTGGACTGCTGAGTTTTCTTTCCCAGGGAAAATGGAAAAAGGATGTGCTGAGGGGCCCTGGTCCTGGCCAGGGACCTCACTGCAAAAAATCCTTATATCGAAGGATGGACCCCACACCGAAGTTTTCCCCACCTCAAATTTGTGCCGCCCTGATAGACCCAAGGGAGCCCTACAAACTGACATCAGGAACCTGGACTGCTGAGTTTTCTTTCCCAGGGAAAATGGCCAAAGGATGTGCCCGGGGGCCCCTGGCCCTGACTGCAAAAAATCCTTATATCGAAGGATGCACCCCACACCGAAGTTGTCCCCACCTCAAACTTGTGCTGCCCTGATAGACCCAAGGGAGCCCTACAAACTGACATCAGGAACCTGGACTGCTGAGTTTTCTTTCCCAGGGAAAATGGAAAAAGGATGTGCCTGGGGGGCCCTGGTCCTGGCCAGGGACCTCACTGCAAAAAATCCTTATATCAAAGGATGTACCCCACACCGAAGTTGTCCCCACCTCAAATTTTGGTGCCCTGATAGACCCAAGGCAGCCCTACAAACTGACATCAGGAACCTGGACTGCTGAGTTTTCTTTCCCAGGGAAAATGGAAAAAGGATGTGCTGAGGGGCCCCTGGCCCTGGGCAGGGGAACTCACTGCAAAAAATCCTTATATCGAAGGATGGACCCCACACCGAAGTTGTCCCCACCTCAAACTTGTGCTGCCCTGATAGACCCAAGGGAGCCCTACAAACTGACATCAGGAACCTGGACTGCTGAGTTTTCTTTCGAAGGGAAAATGGCCAAAGGATGTGCCCGTGGGCCCCTGGTCCTCACTGCAAAGAATCCTTATATCGAAGGATGTACCCCACACCGAAGTTGTCCCCACCTCAAACTTGTGCTGCCCTGATAGACCCAAGGGAGCCCTACAAACTGACATCAGGAACCTGGACTGCTGAGTTTTCTTTCCCAGGGAAAATGGAAAAAGGATGTGCCCAGGGGCCCATGGCCCTGACTGCAAAGAATCCTTATATCGAAGGATGGACCCCACACCGAAGTTGTCCCCATCTCAAACTTGTGCTGCCCTGATAGACCCAAGGGAGCCCTACAAACTGACATCAGGAACCTGGACTGCTGAGTTTTCTTTCCCAGGGAAAATGGAAAAAGGATGTGCCCAGGGGCCCCTGGCCCTGACTGCAAAAAATCTTTATATCGAAGGATGGAGCCCACACCGAAGTTGTCCCAACCTCAAACTTGTGCTGCCCTGATATACCCAAGGGAGCCCTACAAACTGACATCAGGAACCTGGACTGCTGAGTTTTCTTTCCCAGGGAAAATGGAAAAAGGCTGTGCCCGGGGGCCCCTGGCCCGCGCTGCAAAAAATCCTTATATCGAAGGATGGACCCCACACCGAAGTTTTCCCCACCTCAAATTTGTGCTGCCCTGATACACCCAAGGGAGCCCTACAAACTGACATCAGGAACCTGGACTGCTGAGTTTTCTTTCCCAGGGAAAATGGAAAAAGGATGTGCCCAGGGGCCCCTGCTCCTGGGCAGGGACCTCACTGCAAAGAATCATTATATCGAAGGATGGAGCCCACACCGAAGTTGTCCCCACCTCAAACTTGTGCTGCCCTGATAGACCCAAGGGAGCCCTACAAACTCACATCAGGAACCTGGACTGCTGAGTTTTCTTTCCCAGGGAAAATGGAAAAAGGATGTGCCCCGGGGCCCCTGACCCTGACTGCAAAGAATCATTATATCGAAGGATGGAGCCCACACCGAAGTTGTCCCCACCTCAAACTTGTGCTGCTCTGATAGACCCAAGGGAGCCCTACAAACTGACATCAGGAACCTGGACTGCTGAGTTTTCTTTCCCAGGGAAATGGAAAAAGGATGTGCTGAGGGGCCCCTGGCCCTGGGCAGGGGACCTCACTGCAAAAAATCCTTATATCGAAGGATGGACCCCACACCGAAGTTGTCCCCACCTCAAACTTGTGCTGCTCTGATAGACCCAAGGGAGCCCTACAAACTGACATCAGGAACCTGGACTGCTGAGTTTTCTTTCCCAGGGAAAATGGAAAAAGGCTGTGCCGGGGGCCCCTGGCCCGGACTGCAAAAAATCCTTATATCGAAGGATGGACCCCACACCGAAGTTGTCCCCACCTCAAACTTCTGCTGCCCTGATAGACCCAAGGGAGCCCTACAAACTGACATCAGGAACCTGGACTGCTGAGTTTTCTTTCCCAGGGAAAATGGCTAAAGGTTGTGCCCAGGGGCCCCAGGCCCTGACTGCAAAAAATCTTTATATCGAAGGATGGAGCCCACACCGAAGTTGTCCCAACCTCAAACTTGTGCTGCCCTGATATACCCAAGGGAGCCCTACAAACTGACATCAGGAACCTGGACTGCTGAGTTTTCTTTCCAAGGGAAAATGGCCAAAGGATGTGCCCGTGGGCCCCTGGTCCTCACTGCAAAGAATCCTTATATCGAAGGATGGACCCCACACCGAAGTTGTCCCCACCTCAAACTTGTGCTGCCCTGATAGACCCAAGGGAGCCCTACAAACTGACATCAGGAACCTGGACTGCTGAGTTTTCTTTCCCAGGGAAAATGGAAAAAGGCTGTGCCGGGGGCCCCTGGCCCAGACTGCAAAAAATCCTTATATCGAAGGCTGGAGCCCACACCGAAGTTGTCCCCACCTCAAACTTCTGCTGCCCTGATAGACCCAAGGGAGCCCTACAAACTGACATCAGGAACCTGGACTGCTGAGTTTTCTTTCCCAGGGGAAATGGCTAAAGGTTGTACCCGGGAGCCCCTGGCCCTGACTGCAAAGAATCCTTATATCGAAGGATGGAGCCCACACCGAAGTTGTCCCCACCTCAAACTTGTGCTGCCCTGATAAACCCAAGGGAGCCCTACAAACTGACATCAGGAACCTGGACTGCTGAGTTTTCTTTCCCAGGGAAAATGGAAAAAGGATGTGCCCGGGGGCCCCTGGCCCTGACTGCAAAGAATCCTTATATCGAAGGATGGACCCCACACCAAAGTTGTCCCCACCTCAAACTTGTGCTGCCCTGATAAACCCAAGGGAGCCCTACAAACTGACATCAGGAACCTGGACTGCTGAGTTTTCTTTCCCAGGGAAAATGGCCAAAGGATGTGCCCAGGGGCCCCTGGCTCTGGGCTGGAGCCTCACTGCAGAAATTCCTTATATCGAAGGATGTACCCCACACCAAAGTTGTCCCCACCTCAAACTTGTGCTGCCCTGATAGACCCAAGGGAGCCCTACAAACTGACATCAGGAACCTGGACTGCTGAGTTTTCTTTCCCAGGGAAAATGGAAAAAGGATGTGCCCAGGGGCCCATGGCCCAGGGCTAGGGCCACAGTTCAAAAAATCCTTATATCGAAGGATGGACCCCACACCGAAGTTGTCCCCACCTCAAACTTGTGCTGCCCTGATAGACCCAAGGCAGCCCTACAAGCTGACGTCAGGAACCTGGAATGCTGAGTTTTCTTTCCCAGGGAAAATGGAAAAAGGATGTGCCTGGGGGGCCCTGGTCCTGGCCAGGGACCTCACTGCAAAAAATCCTTATATCAAAGGATGTACCCCACACCAAAGTTGTCCCCACCTCAAACTTGTGCTGCCCTGATAGACCCAAGGCAGCCCTACAAACTGACATCAGGAACCTGGACTGCTGAGTTTTCTTTCCCAGGGCAAATGGAAAAAGGATGTGCTGAGGGGCCCCTGGCCCTGGGCAGGGGACCTCACTGCAAAAAATCCTTATATCGAAGGATGGACCCCACACCGAAGTTGTCCCCACCTCAAACTTGTGCTGCTCTGATAGACCCAAGGGAGCCCTACAAACTGACATCAGGAACCAGGACTGCTGAGTTTTCTTTCCCAGGGAAAATGGAAAAAGGATGTGCCCAGGGGCCCCTGGCCCTGACTGCAAAAAATCTTTATATCGAAGGATGGACCCCACACCGAAGTTGTCCCCACCTCAAACTTGTGCTGCCCTGATATACCCAAGGGAGCCCTACAAACTGACATCAGGAACCTGGACTGCTGAGTTTTCTTTCCCAGGGGAAATGGCTAAAGGTTGTACCCGGGAGCCCCTGGCCCTGACTGCAAAGAATCCTTATATCGAAGGATGGAGCCCACACCGAAGTTGTCCCCACCTCAAACTTGTGCTGCCCTGATAGACCCAAGGGAGCCCTACAAACTGACATCAGGAACCTGGACTGCTGAGTTTTCTTTCCCAGGGAAAATGGCCAAAGGATGTGCCCGGGGGCCCCTGGCCCTGACTGCAAAAAATCCTTATATCGAAGGATGCACCCCACACCGAAGTTGTCCCCACCTCAAACTTGTGCTGCCCTGATAGACCCAAGAGAGCCCTACAAACTGACATCAGGAACCTGGACTGCTGAGTTTTCTTTCCCAGGGAAAATGGAAAAAGGATGTGCTGAGGGGCCCCTGGCCCTGGGCAGGGGACCTCACTGCAAAAAATCCTTATATCGAAGGATGGACCCCACACCGAAGTTGTCCCCACCTCAAACTTGTGCTGCTCTGATAGACCCAAGGGAGCCTTACAAACTGACATCAGGAACCTGGACTGCTGAGTTTTCTTTCCCAGGGAAAATGGAAAAAGGATGTGCCCAGGGGCCCCTGGCCCTGACTGCAAAAAATCTTTATATCGAAGGATGGACCCCACACCGAAGTTGTCCCCACCTCAAACTTCTGCTGCCCTGATAGACCCAAGGGAGCCCTACAAACTGACATCAGGAACCTGGACTGCTGAGTTTTCTTTCCCAGGGGAAATGGCTAAAGGTTGTACCCGGGAGCCCCTGGCCCTGACTGCAAAGAATCCTTATATCGAAGGATGGAGCCCACACCGAAGTTGTCCCCACCTCAAACTTGTGCTGCCCTGATATACCCAAGGGAGCCCTACAAACTGACATCAGGAACCTGGACTGCTGAGTTTTCTTTCCCAGGGAAAATGGAAAAAGGATGTGCCTGGGGGGCCCTGGTCCTGGCCAGGGACCTCACTGCAAAGAATCCTTATATCAAAGGATGTACCCCACACCAAAGTTGTCCCCACCTCAAACTTGTGCTGCCCTGATAGACCCAAGGGAGCCCTACAAACTGACATCAGGAACCTGGACTGCTGAGTTTTCTTTCCCAGGGAAAATGGCCAAAGGATGTGCCCGGGGGCCCCTGGCCCTGACTGCAAAAAATCCTTATATCGAAGGATGGACCCCACACCGAAGTTGTCCCCACCTCAAACTTGTGCTGCCCTGATAGACCCAAGAGAGCCCTACAAACTGACATCAGGAACCTGGACTGCTGAGTTTTCTTTCCCAGGGAAAATGGAAAAAGGATGTGCTGAGGGGCCCTGGTCCTGGCCAGGGACCTCACTGCAAAAAATCCTTATATCGAAGGATGGACCCCACACCGAAATTTTCCCCACCTCAAATTTGTGCCGCCCTGATAGACCCAAGGGAGCCCTACAAACTGACATCAGGAACCTGGACTGCTGAGTTTTCTTTCCCAGGGAAAATGGAAAAAGGATGTGCCCAGGGGCCCCTGGCCCTGACTGCAAAAAATCTTTATATCGAAGGATGGAGCCCACACCGAAGTTGTCCCAACCTCAAACTTGTGCTGCCCTGATATACCCAAGGGAGCCCTACAAACTGACATCAGGAACCTGGACTGCTGAGTTTTCTTTCCCAGGGAAAATGGAAAAAGGATGTGCCCAGGGGCCCCTGCTCCTGGGCAGGGACCTCACTGCAAAGAATCGTTATATCGAAGGATGGAGCCCACACCGAAGTTGTCCCCACCTCAAACTTGTGCTGCCTTCATACACCCAAGGGAGCCCTACAAACTGACATCAGGAACCTGGACTGCTGAGTTTTCTTTCCCAGGGAAAATGGAAAAAGGATGTGCCCGGGGGCCCCTGACCCTGACTGCAAAGAATCATTATATCGAAGGATGGAGCCCACACCGAAGTTGTCCCCACCTCAAACTTGTGCTGCCCTGATAGACCCAAGGGAGCCCTACAAACTGACATCAGGAACCTGGACTGCTGAGTTTTCTTTCCCAGGGAAAATGGAAAAAGTATGTGCCCAGGGGCCCTGGTCCTGGCCAGGGACCTCACTGCAAAAAATCCTTATATCAAAGGATGTACCCCACACCAAAGTTGTCCCCACCTCAAACTTGTGCTGCCCTGATAGACCCAAGGGAGCCCTACAAACTGACATCAGGAACCTGGACTGCTGAGTTTTCTTTCCCAGGGCAAATGGCTAAAGGTTGTGCCCGGGGGCCCCTAGCCCTGACTTCAAAGAATCATTATATCGAAGGATGGAGCCCACACCGAAGTTGTCCCCACCTCAAACTTGTGCTGCCCTGATAGACCCAAGGGAGCCCTACAAACTGACATCAGGAACCTGGACTGCTGAGTTTTCTTTCCCAGGGAAAATGGAAAAAGGATGTGCCCAGGGGCCCCTGGCCCTGACTGCAAAGAATCCTTATATCGAAGGATGGAGCCCACACCGAAGTTGTCCCCACCTCAAATTTGTGCTGCCCTGATACACCCAAGGGAGCCCTACAAACTGACATCAGGAACCTGGACTGCTGAGTTTTCTTTCCCAGGGAAAATGGAAAAAGGATGTGCCCAGGGGCCCCTGCTCCTGGGCAGGGACCTCACTGCAAAGAATCCTTATATCAAAGGATGGAGCCCACACCGAAGTTGTCCCCACCTCAAACTTGTGCTGCCCTGATAGACCCAAGGCAGCCCTAGAAACTGACATCCGGAACCTGGACTGCTGAGTTTTCTTTCCCAGGGAAAATGGAAAAAGGATGTGCCTGGGGGGCCCTGGTCCTGGCCAGGGACCTCACTGCAAAAAATCCTTATATCGAAGGATGTACCCCGCACCGAAGTTGTCCCCACCTCAAACTTGTGCTGCCCTGATAGACCCAAGGGAGCCCTACAAACTGACATCAGGAACCTGGACTGCTGAGTTTTCTTTCCCAGGGAAAATGGAAAAAGGATGTGCCGAGGGGCCCCTGGCCCTGGGCAGGGGACCTCACTGCAAAAAATCCTTATATCGAAGGATGGAGCCCACACCGAAGTTGTCCCCACCTCAAACTTGTGCTGCCCTGAGAGACCCAAGGGAGCCCTACAAACTGACATCAGGAACCTGGACTGCTGAGTTTTCTTTCCCAGGGAAAATGGCCAAAGGATGTGCCCAGGGGCCCCTGGCCCTGACTGCAAAAAATCCTTATATCGAAGGATGCACCCCACACCGAAGTTGTCCCCACCTCAAACTTGTGCTGCCCTGATAGACCCAAGGGAGCCCTACAAACTGACATCAGGAACCTGGACTGCTGAGTTTTCTTTCCCAGGGAAAATGGCCAAAGGATGTGCCCGGGGGCCCCTGGCCCTGACTGCAAAAAATCCTTATATCGAAGGATGGACCCCACACCGAAGTTGTCCCCACCTCAAACTTGTGCTGCCCTGATAGACCCAAGAGAGCCCTACAAACTGACATCAGGAACCTGGACTGCTGAGTTTTCTTTCCCAGGGAAAATGGAAAAAGGATGTGCCCGGGGGTCCCTGACCCTGGGCCCCTGGCCCTGACTGTAAAGAATTGTTATATCGAAGGATGGAGCCCACACCGAAGTTGTCCCCACCTCAAACTTGTGCTGCCCTGAGAGACCCAAGGGAGCCCTACAAACTGACATCAGGAACCTGGACTGCTGAGTTTTCTTTCCCAGGGAAAATGGAAAAAGGCTGTGCCCAGGGGCCCCTGGCCCTGACTGCAAAGAATCCTTATATCGAAGGATGGAGCCCACACCGAAGTTGTCCCCACCTCAAACTTCTGCTGCCCTGATAGACCCAAGAGAGCCCTACAAACTGACATCAGGAACCTGGACTGCTGAGTTTTCTTTCCCAGGGAAAATGGAAAAAGGATGTGCTGAGGGGCCCTGGTCCTGGCCAGGGACCTCACTGCAAAAAATCCTTATATCGAAGGATGGACCCCACACCGAAATTTTCCCCACCTCAAATTTGTGCCGCCCTGATAGACCCAAGGGAGCCCTACAAACTGACATCAGGAACCTGGACTGCTGAGTTTTCTTTCCCAGGGAAAATGGAAAAAGGATGTGCCCAGGGGCCCCTGGCCCTGACTGCAAAAAATCTTTATATCGAAGGATGGAGCCCACACCGAAGTTGTCCCAACCTCAAACTTGTGCTGCCCTGATATACCCAAGGGAGCCCTACAAACTGACATCAGGAACCTGGACTGCTGAGTTTTCTTTCCCAGGGAAAATGGAAAAAGGATGTGCCCAGGGGCCCCTGCTCCTGGGCAGGGACCTCACTGCAAAGAATCGTTATATCGAAGGATGGAGCCCACACCGAAGTTGTCCCCACCTCAAACTTGTGCTGCCTTCATACACCCAAGGGAGCCCTACAAACTGACATCAGGAACCTGGACTGCTGAGTTTTCTTTCCCAGGGAAAATGGAAAAAGGATGTGCCCGGGGGCCCCTGACCCTGACTGCAAAGAATCATTATATCGAAGGATGGAGCCCACACCGAAGTTGTCCCCACCTCAAACTTGTGCTGCCCTGATAGACCCAAGGGAGCCCTACAAACTGACATCAGGAACCTGGACTGCTGAGTTTTCTTTCCCAGGGAAAATGGAAAAAGTATGTGCCCAGGGGCCCTGGTCCTGGCCAGGGACCTCACTGCAAAAAATCCTTATATCAAAGGATGTACCCCACACCAAAGTTGTCCCCACCTCAAACTTGTGCTGCCCTGATAGACCCAAGGGAGCCCTACAAACTGACATCAGGAACCTGGACTGCTGAGTTTTCTTTCCCAGGGCAAATGGCTAAAGGTTGTGCCCGGGGGCCCCTGGCCCTGACTGCAAAAAATCCTTATATCGAAGGATGGACCCCACACCGAAGTTGTCCCCACCTCAAACTTGTGCTGCCCTGATAGACCCAAGGCAGCCCTAGAAACTGACATCAGGAACCTGGACTGCTGAGTTTTCTTTCCCAGGGAAAATGGAAAAAGGATGTGCCCAGGGGCCCCTGCTCCTGGGCAGGGA
Organism: Lonchura striata; assembly: GCF_050655825.1. Classification (NCBI taxonomy): domain Eukaryota; kingdom Metazoa; phylum Chordata; class Aves; order Passeriformes; family Estrildidae; genus Lonchura; species Lonchura striata. The sequence goes on along the minus strand of NC_140728.1, from coordinate 4,563,774 downwards.
CCTCACTGCAAAGAATCCTTATATCAAAGGATGGAGCCCACACCGAAGTTGTCCCCACCTCAAACTTGTGCTGCCCTGATAGACCCAAGGCAGCCCTAGAAACTGACATCCGGAACCTGGACTGCTGAGTTTTCTTTCCCAGGGAAAATGGAAAAAGGATGTGCCTGGGGGGCCCTGGTCCTGGCCAGGGACCTCACTGCAAAAAATCCTTATATCGAAGGATGTACCCCGCACCGAAGTTGTCCCCACCTCAAACTTGTGCTGCCCTGATAGACCCAAGGGAGCCCTACAAACTGACATCAGGAACCTGGACTGCTGAGTTTTCTTTCCCAGGGAAAATGGAAAAAGGATGTGCCGAGGGGCCCCTGGCCCTGGGCAGGGGACCTCACTGCAAAAAATCCTTATATCGAAGGATGGAGCCCACACCGAAGTTGTCCCCACCTCAAACTTGTGCTGCCCTGAGAGACCCAAGGGAGCCCTACAAACTGACATCAGGAACCTGGACTGCTGAGTTTTCTTTCCCAGGGAAAATGGCCAAAGGATGTGCCCAGGGGCCCCTGGCCCTGACTGCAAAAAATCCTTATATCGAAGGATGCACCCCACACCGAAGTTGTCCCCACCTCAAACTTGTGCTGCCCTGATAGACCCAAGGGAGCCCTACAAACTGACATCAGGAACCTGGACTGCTGAGTTTTCTTTCCCAGGGAAAATGGCCAAAGGATGTGCCCGGGGGCCCCTGGCCCTGACTGCAAAAAATCCTTATATCGAAGGATGGACCCCACACCGAAGTTGTCCCCACCTCAAACTTGTGCTGCCCTGATAGACCCAAGAGAGCCCTACAAACTGACATCAGGAACCTGGACTGCTGAGTTTTCTTTCCCAGGGAAAATGGAAAAAGGATGTGCCCGGGGGTCCCTGACCCTGGGCCCCTGGCCCTGACTGTAAAGAATTGTTATATCGAAGGATGGAGCCCACACCGAAGTTGTCCCCACCTCAAACTTGTGCTGCCCTGAGAGACCCAAGGGAGCCCTACAAACTGACATCAGGAACCTGGACTGCTGAGTTTTCTTTCCCAGGGAAAATGGAAAAAGGCTGTGCCCAGGGGCCCCTGGCCCTGACTGCAAAGAATCCTTATATCGAAGGATGGAGCCCACACCGAAGTTGTCCCCACCTCAAACTTCTGCTGCCCTGATAGACCCAAGGGAGCCCTACAAATTGACATCAGGAACCTGGACTGCTGAGTTTTCTTTCCCAGGGGAAATGGCTAAAGGTTGTGCCCGGGGGCCCCTGGCCCTGACTGCAAAGAATCCTTATATCGAAGGATGCACCCCACACCGAAGTTGTCCCCACCTCAAACTTGTGCTGCCCTGAGAGACCCAAGGGAGCCCTACAAACTGACATCAGGAACCTGGACTGATGAGTTTTCTTTCCCAGGGAAAATGGCCAAGGGTTGTGCCCGGGGGCCCCTGGCCCTGACTGCAAAGAATCCATATATCGAAGGATGGACCCCACACCGAAGTTGTCCCCACCTCAAACTTGTGCTGCTCTGATAGACCCAAGGGAGCCCTACAAACTGACATCAGGAACCTGGACTGCTGAGTTTTCTTTCCCAGGGAAAATGGAAAAAGGATGTGCCCAGGGGCCCCTGCTCCTGGGCAGGGACCTCACTGCAAAGAATCGTTATATCGAAGGATGGAGCCCACACCGAAGTTGTCCCCACCTCAAACTTGTGCTGCTCTGATAGACCCAAGGCAGCCCTACAAACTGACATCAGGAACCTGGACTGCTGAGTTTTCTTTCCCAGGGAAAATGGAAAAAGGATGTGCCCAGGGGCCCCTGGCCCTGACTGCAAAAAATCTTTATATCGAAGGATGGAGCCCACACCGAAGTTGTCCCAACCTCAAACTTGTGCTGCCCTGATATACCCAAGGGAGCCCTACAAACTGACATCAGGAACCTGGACTGCTGAGTTTTCTTTCCAAGGGAAAATGGCCAAAGGATGTGCCCGTGGGCCCCTGGTCCTCACTGCAAAGAATCCTTATATCGAAGGATGTACCCCACACCGAAGTTGTCCCCACCTCAAACTTGTGCTGCCCTGATAGACCCAAGGGAGCCCTACAAAATGACATCAGGAACCTGGACTGCTGAGTTTTCTTTCCCAGGGAAAATGGCCAAAGGATGTGCCCGGGGGCCCCTGGCCCTGGGCAGGGACCTCACTGCAAAGAATCGTTATATCGAAGGATGGAGCCCACACCGAAGTTGTCCCCACCTCAAACTTGTGCTGCCCTCATACACCCAAGGGAGCCCTACAAACTGACATCAGGAACCTGGACTGCTGAGTTTTCTTTCCCAGGGAAAATGGAAAAAGGCTGTGCCCGGGGGACCCTGGCCCTCACTGCAAAAAATCTTTATATCGAAGGATGGAGCCCACACCGAAGTTGTCCCCACCTCAAACTTCTGCTGCCCTGATAGACCCAAGGGAGCCCTACAAACTGACATCAGGAACCTGGACTGCTGAGTTTTCTTTCCCAGGGAAAATGGCTAAAGGTTGTGCCCGGGGGCCCCTAGCCCTGACTTCAAAGAATCATTATATCGAAGGATGGAGCCCACACCGAAGTTGTCCCCACCTCAAACTTGTGCTGCCCTGAGAGACCCAAGGGAGCCCTACAAACTGACATCAGGAACCTGGACTGCTGAGTTTTCTTTCCCAGGGAAAATGGAAAAAGGCTGTGCCCAGGGGCCCCTGGCCCTGACTGCAAAGAATCCTTATATCGAAGGATGGAGCCCACACCGAAGTTGTCCCCACCTCAAACTTGTGCTGCCCTGATAGACCCAAGGGAGCCCTACAAACTGACATCAGGAACCTGGACTGCTGAGTTTTCTTTCCCAGGGAAAATGGAAAAAGGATGTGCCCAGGGGCCCCTGGCCCTGACTGCAAAGAATCCTTATATCGAAGGATGGAGCCCACACCGAAGTTGTCCCCACCTCAAATTTGTGCTGCCCTGATACACCCAAGGGAGCCCTACAAACTGACATCAGGAACCTGGACTGCTGAGTTTTCTTTCCCAGGGAAAATGGCCAAAGGATGTGCCCGGGGGCCCCTGGCCCTGACTGCAAAAAATCCTTATATCGAAGGATGGACCCCACACCGAAGTTGTCCCCACCTCAAACTTGTGCTGCCCTGATAGACCCAAGGCAGCCCTAGAAACTGACATCAGGAACCTGGACTGCTGAGTTTTCTTTCCCAGGGAAAATGGAAAAAGGATGTGCCCAGGGGCCCCTGCTCCTGGGCAGGGACCTCACTGCAAAGAATCCTTATATCGAAGGATGGAGCCCACACCGAAGTTGTCCCCACCTCAAACTTGTGCTGCCCTGATAGACCCAAGGCAGCCCTAGAAACTGACATCCGGAACCTGGACTGCTGAGTTTTCTTTCCCAGGGAAAATGGAAAAAGGATGTGCCTGGGGGGCCCTGGTCCTGGCCAGGGACCTCACTGCAAAAAATCCTTATATCGAAGGATGTACCCCGCACCGAAGTTGTCCCCACCTCAAACTTGTGCTGCCCTGATAGACCCAAGGGAGCCCTACAAACTGACATCAGGAACCTGGACTGCTGAGTTTTCTTTCCCAGGGAAAATGGAAAAAGGATGTGCCGAGGGGCCCCTGGCCCTGGGCAGGGGACCTCACTGCAAAAAATCCTTATATCGAAGGATGGAGCCCACACCGAAGTTGTCCCCACCTCAAACTTGTGCTGCCCTGAGAGACCCAAGGGAGCCCTACAAACTGACATCAGGAACCTGGACTGCTGAGTTTTCTTTCCCAGGGAAAATGGCCAAAGGATGTGCCCAGGGGCCCCTGGCCCTGACTGCAAAAAATCCTTATATCGAAGGATGCACCCCACACCGAAGTTGTCCCCACCTCAAACTTGTGCTGCCCTGATAGACCCAAGGGAGCCCTACAAACTGACATCAGGAACCTGGACTGCTGAGTTTTCTTTCCCAGGGAAAATGGAAAACGGATGTGCCTGGGGGCCCCTGGCCCAGACTGCAAAGAATCCTTATATTGAAGGATGGACCCCACACCGAAGTTGTCCCCACCTCAAACTTGTGCTGCCCTGATAGACCCAAGGGAGCCCTACAAACTGACATCAGGAACCTGGACTGCTGAGTTTTCTTTCCCAGGGAAAATGGCCAAAGGATGTGCCCGGGGGCCCCTGGCCCTGACTGCAAAAAATCCTTATATCGAAGGATGGACCCCACACCGAAGTTGTCCCCACCTCAAACTTGTGCTGCCCTGATAGACCCAAGAGAGCCCTACAAACTGACATCAGGAACCTGGACTGCTGAGTTTTCTTTCCCAGGGAAAATGGAAAAAGGATGTGCCCGGGGGTCCCTGACCCTGGGCCCCTGGCCCTGACTGTAAAGAATTGTTATATCGAAGGATGGAGCCCACACCGAAGTTGTCCCCACCTCAAACTTGTGCTGCCCTGAGAGACCCAAGGGAGCCCTACAAACTGACATCAGGAACCTGGACTGCTGAGTTTTCTTTCCCAGGGAAAATGGAAAAAGGCTGTGCCCAGGGGCCCCTGGCCCTGACTGCAAAGAATCCTTATATCGAAGGATGGAGCCCACACCGAAGTTGTCCCCACCTCAAACTTCTGCTGCCCTGATAGACCCAAGGGAGCCCTACAAATTGACATCAGGAACCTGGACTGCTGAGTTTTCTTTCCCAGGGGAAATGGCTAAAGGTTGTGCCCGGGGGCCCCTGGCCCTGACTGCAAAGAATCCTTATATCGAAGGATGCACCCCACACCGAAGTTGTCCCCACCTCAAACTTGTGCTGCCCTGAGAGACCCAAGGGAGCCCTACAAACTGACATCAGGAACCTGGACTGATGAGTTTTCTTTCCCAGGGAAAATGGCCAAGGGTTGTGCCCGGGGGCCCCTGGCCCTGACTGCAAAGAATCCTTATATCGAAGGATGGAGCCCACACCGAAGTTGTCCCCACCTCAAACTTGTGCTGCCCTCATACACCCAAGGGAGCCCTACAAACTGACATCAGGAACCTGGACTGCTGAGTTTTCTTTCCCAGGGAAAATGGAAAAAGGATGTGCCCAGGGGCCCCTGGCCCTGGGCAGGGGACCTCACTGCAAAAAATCCTTATATCGAAGGATGGAGCCCACACCGAAGTTGTCCCCACCTCAAACTTCTGCTGCCCTGATAGACCCAAGGGAGCCCTACAAACTGACATCAGGAACCTGGACTGCTGAGTTTTCTTTCCCAGGGAAAATGGAAAAAGGATGTGCCCGGGGGCCCCTGGCCCTGACTGCCAAAAATCCTTATATCGAAGGATGCACCCCACACCGAAGTTGTCCCCACCTCAAACTTGTGCTGCCCTGATAGACCCAAGGGAGCCCTACAAACTGACATCAGGAACCTGGACTGCTGAGTTTTCTTTCCCAGGGAAAATGGAAAAAGGATGTGCCTGGGGGGCCCTGGTCCTGGCCAGGGACCTCACTGCAAAAAATCCTTATATCAAAGGATGTACCCCACACCGAAGTTGTCCCCACCTCAAACTTGTGGTGCCCTGATAGACCCAAGGCAGCCCTACAAACTGACATCAGGAACCTGGACTGCTGAGTTTTCTTTCCCAGGGAAAATGGAAAAAGGATGTGCTGAGGGGCCCCTGGCCCTGGGCAGGGGACCTCACTGCAAAAAATCCTTATATCGAAGGATGGACCCCACACCGAAGTTGTCCCCACCTCAAACTTGTGCTGCCCTGATAGACCCAAGGGAGCCCTACAAACTGACATCAGGAACCTGGACTGCTGAGTTTTCTTTCCCAGGGAAAATGGAAAAAGGATGTGCCCAGGGGCCCCTGCTCCTGGGCAGGGACCTCACTGCAAAGAATCGTTATATCGAAGGATGGAGCCCACACCGAAGTTGTCCCCACCTCAAACTTGTGCTGCCCTGATATACCCAAGAGAGCCCTACAAACTGACATCAGGAACCTGGACTGCTGAGTTTTCTTTCGAAGGGAAAATGGCCAAAGGATGTGCCCGTGCGCCCCTGGTCCTCACTGCAAAGAATCCTTATATCGAAGGATGTACCCCACACTGAAGTTGTCCCCACCTCAAACTTGTGCTGCCCTGATAGACCCAAGGCAGCCCTAGAAACTGACATCAGGAACCTGGACTGCTGAGTTTTCTTTCCCAGGGAAAATGGCCAAAGGATGTGCCCGGGGGCCCCTGGCCCTGACTGCAAAAAATCCTTATATCGAAGGATGGACCCCACACCGAAGTTGTCCCCACCTCAAACTTGTGGTGCCCTGATAGACCCAAGGGAGCCCTACAAACTGACATCAGGAACCTGGACTGCTGAGTTTTCTTTCCCAGGGAAAATGGAAAAAGGATGTGCCGAGGGGCCCCTGGCCCTGGGCAGGGGACCTCACTGCAAAAAATCCTTATATCGAAGGATGGAGCCCACACCGAAGTTGTCCCCACCTCAAACTTGTGCTGCCCTGATAGACCCAAGGGAGCCCTACAAACTGACATCAGGAACCTGGACTGCTGAGTTTTCTTTCCCAGGGAAAATGGAAAAAGGATGTGCCCGGGGGCCCCTGACCCTGACTGCAAAAAATCCTTATATCGAAGGATGGACCCCACACCGAAGTTGTCCCCACCTCAAACTTGTGCTGCCCTGATACACCCAAGGGAGCCCTACAAACTGACATCAGGAACCTGGACTGCTGAGTTTTCTTTCCCAGGGAAAATGGCCAAAGGATGTGCCCGGGGGCCCCTGGCCCTGGGCAGGGACCTCACTGCAAAGAATCGTTATATCGAAGGATGGAGCCCACACCGAAGTTGTCCCCACCTCAAACTTGTGCTGCCCTCATACACCCAAGGGAGCCCTACAAACTGACATCAGGAACCTGGACTGCTTAGTTTTCTTTCCCAGGGAAAATGGAAAAAGGCTCTGCCCGGGGGCCCCTGGCCCTGACTGCAAAAAATCCTTATATCGAAGGATGGACCCCACACCGAAGTTGTCCCCACCTCAAACTTGTGCTGCCCTGAGAGACCCAAGGGAGCCCTACAAACTGACATCAGGAACCTGGACTGCTGAGTTTTCTTTCCCAGGGAAAATGGAAAAAGGCTGTGCCCAGGGGCCCCTGGCCCTGACTGCAAAGAATCCTTATATCGAAGGATGGAGCCCACACCGAAGTTGTCCCCACCTCAAACTTCTGCTGCCCTGATAGACCCAAGGGAGCCCTACAAATTGACATCAGGAACCTGGACTGCTGAGTTTTCTTTCCCAGGGGAAATGGCTAAAGGTTGTGCCCGGGGGCCCCTGGCCCTGACTGCAAAGAATCCTTATATCGAAGGATGCACCCCACACCGAAGTTGTCCCCACCTCAAACTTGTGCTGCCCTGAGAGACCCAAGGGAGCCCTACAAACTGACATCAGGAACCTGGACTGATGAGTTTTCTTTCCCAGGGAAAATGGCCAAGGGTTGTGCCCGGGGGCCCCTGGCCCTGACTGCAAAGAATCCTTATATCGAAGGATGGACCCCACACCGAAGTTGTCCCCACCTCAAACTTGTGCTGCTCTGATAGACCCAAGGGAGCCCTACAAACTGACATCAGGAACCTGGACTGCTGAGTTTTCTTTCCCAGGGAAAATGGAAAAAGGATGTGCCCAGGGGCCCCTGCTCCTGGGCAGGGACCTCACTGCAAAGAATCGTTATATCGAAGGATGGAGCCCACACCGAAGTTGTCCCCACCTCAAACTTGTGCTGCTCTGATAGACCCAAGGCAGCCCTACAAACTGACATCAGGAACCTGGACTGCTGAGTTTTCTTTCCCAGGGAAAATGGAAAAAGGATGTGCCCAGGGGCCCCTGGCCCTGACTGCAAAAAATCTTTATATCGAAGGATGGAGCCCACACCGAAGTTGTCCCAACCTCAAACTTGTGCTGCCCTGATATACCCAAGGGAGCCCTACAAACTGACATCAGGAACCTGGACTGCTGAGTTTTCTTTCCAAGGGAAAATGGCCAAAGGATGTGCCCGTGGGCCCCTGGTCCTCACTGCAAAGAATCCTTATATCGAAGGATGTACCCCACACCGAAGTTGTCCCCACCTCAAACTTGTGCTGCCCTGATAGACCCAAGGGAGCCCTACAAAATGACATCAGGAACCTGGACTGCTGAGTTTTCTTTCCCAGGGAAAATGGCCAAAGGATGTGCCCGGGGGCCCCTGGCCCTGGGCAGGGACCTCACTGCAAAGAATCGTTATATCGAAGGATGGAGCCCACACCGAAGTTGTCCCCACCTCAAACTTGTGCTGCCCTCATACACCCAAGGGAGCCCTACAAACTGACATCAGGAACCTGGACTGCTGAGTTTTCTTTCCCAGGGAAAATGGAAAAAGGATGTGCCCAGGGGCCCCTGGCCCTGGGCAGGGGACCTCACTGCAAAAAATCCTTATATCGAAGGATGGAGCCCACACCGAAGTTGTCCCCACCTCAAACTTCTGCTGCCCTGATAGACCCAAGGGAGCCCTACAAACTGACATCAGGAACCTGGACTGCTGAGTTTTCTTTCCCAGGGAAAATGGAAAAAGGATGTGCCCGGGGGCCCCTGGCCCTGACTGCCAAAAATCCTTATATCGAAGGATGCACCCCACACCGAAGTTGTCCCCACCTCAAACTTGTGCTGCCCTGATAGACCCAAGGGAGCCCTACAAACTGACATCAGGAACCTGGACTGCTGAGTTTTCTTTCCCAGGGAAAATGGAAAAAGGATGTGCCTGGGGGGCCCTGGTCCTGGCCAGGGACCTCACTGCAAAAAATCCTTATATCAAAGGATGTACCCCACACCGAAGTTGTCCCCACCTCAAACTTGTGGTGCCCTGACAGACCCAAGGCAGCCCTACAAACTGACATCAGGAACCTGGACTGCTGAGTTTTCTTTCCCAGGGAAAATGGAAAAAGGATGTGCTGAGGGGCCCCTGGCCCTGGGCAGGGGACCTCACTGCAAAAAATCCTTATATCGAAGGATGGACCCCACACCGAAGTTGTCCCCACCTCAAACTTGTGCTGCCCTGATAGACCCAAGGGAGCCCTACAAACTGACATCAGGAACCTGGACTGCTGAGTTTTCTTTCCCAGGGAAAATGGAAAAAGGATGTGCCCAGGGGCCCCTGCTCCTGGGCAGGGACCTCACTGCAAAGAATCGTTATATCGAAGGATGGAGCCCACACCGAAGTTGTCCCCACCTCAAACTTGTGCTGCCCTGATATACCCAAGAGAGCCCTACAAACTGACATCAGGAACCTGGACTGCTGAGTTTTCTTTCCCAGGGAAAATGGCCAAAGGATGTGCCCGGGGGCCCCTGGCCCTGACTGCAAAAAATCCTTATATCGAAGGATGGACCCCACACCGAAGTTGTCCCCACCTCAAACTTGTGGTGCCCTGATAGACCCAAGGCAGCCCTACAAACTGACATCAGGAACCTGGACTGCTGAGTTTTCTTTCCCAGGGAAAATGGAAAAAGGATGTGCCGAGGGGCCCCTGGCCCTGGGCAGGGGACCTCACTGCAAAAAATCCTTATATCGAAGGATGGAGCCCACACCGAAGTTGTCCCCACCTCAAACTTGTGCTGCCCTGATAGACCCAAGGGAGCCCTACAAACTGACATCAGGAACCTGGACTGCTGAGTTTTCTTTCCCAGGGAAAATGGAAAAAGGATGTGCCCGGGGGCCCCTGACCCTGACTGCAAAAAATCCTTATATCGAAGGATGGACCCCACACCGAAGTTGTCCCCACCTCAAACTTGTGCTGCCCTGATACACCCAAGGGAGCCCTACAAAATGACATCAGGAACCTGGACTGCTGAGTTTTCTTTCCCAGGGAAAATGGCCAAAGGATGTGCCCGGGGGCCCCTGGCCCTGGGCAGGGACCTCACTGCAAAGAATCGTTATATCGAAGGATGGAGCCCACACCGAAGTTGTCCCCACCTCAAACTTGTGCTGCCCTCATACACCCAAGGGAGCCCTACAAACTGACATCAGGAACCTGGACTGCTTAGTTTTCTTTCCCAGGGAAAATGGAAAAAGGCTCTGCCCGGGGGCCCCTGGCCCTGACTGCAAAAAATCCTTATATCGAAGGATGGACCCCACACCGAAGTTGTCCCCACCTCAAACTTGTGCTGCCCTGATAGACCCAAGGGAGCCCTACAAACTGACATCAGGAACCTGGACTGCTGAGTTTTCTTTCCCAGGGAAAATGGAAAAAGGATGTGCCCGGGGGCCCCTGGCCCTGACTGCAAAAAATCCTTATATCGAAGGATGGAGCCCACACCGAAGTTGTCCCCACCTCAAACTTCTGCTGCCCTGATAGACCCAAGGGAGCCCTACAAACTGACATCAGGAACCTGGACTGCTGAGTTTTCTTTCCCAGGGGAAATGGAAAAAGGTTGTGCCCGGGGGCCCCTGGCCCTGACTGCAAAGAATCCTTATATCGAAGAATGGACCCCACACCGAAGTTGTCCCCACCTCAAACTTGTGCTGCCCTGATAGACCCAAGGGAGCCCTACAAACTGACATCAGGAACCTGGACTGCTGAGTTTTCTTTCGAAGGGAAAATGGCCAAAGGATGTGCCCAGGGGCCCCTGACCCTGACTGCAAAGAATCTTTATATCGAAGGATGGAGCCCACACCGAAGTTGTCCCCACCTCAAACTTCTGCTGCCCTGATAGACCCAAGGGAGCCCTACAAACTGACATCAGGAACCTGGACTGCTGAGTTTTCTTTCCCAGGGCAAATGGCTAAAGGTTGTGCCCGGGGGCCCCTGGCCCTGACTTCAAAGAATCCTTATATCGAAGGATGGAGCCCACACCGAAATTGTCCCCACCTCAAACTTGTGCTGCCCTGATAGACCCAAGGGAGCCCTACAAACTGACATCAGGAACCTGGACTGCTGAGTTTTCTTTCCCAGGGAAAATGGAAAAAGGATGTGCCCGGGGGTCCCTGGCCCTGGGCTCCTGGTCCTGACTTCAAAGAATCCTTATATCGAAGGATGGAGCCCACACCAAAGTTGTCCCCACCTCAAACTTGAGCTGCCCTCATACACCCAAGGGAGCCCTACAAACTGACATCAGGAACCTGGACTGCTGAGTTTTCTTTCCCAGGGAAAATGGCCAAAGCATGTGCCCGGGGGCCCCTGGCCCCGGGCAGGGACCTCACTGCAAAGAATCGTTATATCGAAGGATGGAGCCCACACCGAAGTTGTCCCCACCTCAAACTTGTGCTGCCCTCATACACCCAAGGGAGCCCTACAAACTGACATCAGGAACCTGGACTGCTGAGTTTTCTTTCCCAGGGAAAATGGAAAAAGGATGTGCCCGGGGGCCCCTGACCCTGACTGCAAAGAATCATTATATCGAAGGATGTACCCCACACCGAAGTTGTCCCCACCTCAAACTTGTGCTGCCCTGATATACCCAAGGGAGCCCTACAAACTGACATCAGGAACCTGGACTGCTGAGTTTTCTTTCCCAGGGAAAATGGCCAAAGGATGTGCCCAGGGGCCCCTGGCCCTGACTGCAAAATATCCTTATATCGAAGGATGGACCCCACACCGAAGTTGTCCTCACCTCAAACTTGTGCTGCCCTGATAGACCCAAGGGAGCCCTACAAACTGACATCAGGAACCTGGACTGCTGAGTTTTCTTTCCCAGGGAAAATGGAAAAAGGATGTGCCTGGGGGGCCCTGGTCCTGGCCAGGGACCTCACTGCAAAAGATCCTTATATCAAAGGATGTACCCCACACCGAAGTTGTCCCCACCTCAAACTTGTGGTGCCCTGATAGACCCAAGGCAGCCCTACAAACTGACATCAGGAACCTGGACTGCTGAGTTTTCTTTCCCAGGGAAAATGGAAAAAGGATGTGCTGAGGGGCCCCTGGCCCTGGGCAGGGGACCTCACTGCAAAAAATCCTTATATCGAAGGATGGACCCCACACCGAAGTTGTCCCCACCTCAAACTTGTGCTGCCCTGATAGACCCAAGGGAGCCCTACTAACTGACATCAGGAACCTGGACTGCTGAGTTTTCTTTCCCAGGGAAAATGGAAAAAGGATGTGCCCAGGGGCCCCTGCTCCTGGGCAGGGACCTCACTGCAAAGAATCGTTATATCGAAGGAAGGAGCCCACACCGAAGTTGTCCCAACCTCAAACTTGTGCTGCCCTGATATACCCAAGAGAGCCCTACAAACTGACATCAGGAACCTGGACTGCTGAGTTTTCTTTGGAAGGGAAAATGGCCAAAGGATGTGCCCGTGGGCCCCTGGTCCTCACTGCAAAGAATCCTTATATCAAAGGATGTACCCCACACCGAAGTTGTCCCCACCTCAAACTTGTGCTGCCCTGATAGACCCAAGGGAGCCCTACAAACTGACATCAGGAACCTGGACTGCTGAGTTTTCTTTCCCAGGGAAAATGGCCAAAGGATGTGCCCGGGGGCCCCTGGCCCTGACTGCAAAAAATCCTTATATCGAAGGATGGACCCCACACCGAAGTTGTCCCCACCTCAAACTTGTGGTGCCCTGATAGACCCAAGGCAGCCCTACAAACTGACATCAGGAACCTGGACTGCTGAGTTTTCTTTCCCAGGGAAAATGGAAAAAGGATGTGCCGAGGGGCCCCTGGCCCTGGGCAGGGGACCTCACTGCAAAAAATCCTTATATCGAAGGATGGAGCCCACACCGAAGTTGTCCCCACCTCAAACTTGTGCTGCCCTGATAGACCCAAGGGAGCCCTACAAACTGACATCAGGAACCTGGACTGCTGAGTTTTCTTTCCCAGGGAAAATGGAAAAAGGCTGTGCCCGGGGGCCCCTGGCCCTCACTGCAAAAAATCTTTATATCGAAGGATGGACCCCACACCGAAGTTGTCCCCACCTCAAACTTGTGCTGCCCTGATAGACCCAAGGGAGCCCTACAAACTGACATCAGGAACCTGGACTGCTGAGTTTTCTTTCCCAGGGAAAATGGAAAAAGGATGTGACTGGGTGGCCCTGGTCCTGGCCAGGGACCTCACTGCAAAAAATCCTTATATCAAAGGATGTACCCCACACCGAAGTCGTCCCCACCTCAAACTTGTGCTGCCCTGATAGACCCAAGGGAGCCCTACAAACTGACATCAGGAACCTGGACTGCTGAGTTTTCTTTCCCAGGGAAAATGGAAAAAGGATGTGCCCGGGGGTCCCTGGCCCTGGGCCCCTGGTCCTGACTGCAAAGAATCCTTATATCGAAGGATGGAGCCCACACCAAAGTTGTCCCCACCTCAAACTTGTGCTGCCCTCATACACCCAAGGGAGCCCTACAAACTGACATCAGGAACCTGGACTGCTGAGTTTTCTTTCCCAGGGAAAATGACCAAAGGATGTGCCCAGGGGGCCCTGGCCCTGGGCAGGGCCCTGACTGCAAAGAATCCTTATATCGAAGGATGGACCCCACACCGAAGTTGTCCCCACCTCAAACTTGTGCTGTCCTGATAGACCCAAGGGAGCCCTAAAAACTGACATCAGGAACCTGGACTGCTGAGTTTTCTTTCCCAGGGAAAATGGCCAAATAATGTGCCCAGGGGCCCCTGGCCCTGGGCAGGACCCTGACTGCAAATAATCCTTATATCGAAGGATGGAGCGAACACCGAAGTTGTCCCCACCTCAAACTTGTGCTGCCCTGATAGAGCGAAGGGAGCCCTACAAACTGACATCAGGAACCTGGACTGCTGAGTTTTCTTTCCCAGGGAAAATGGAAAAAGGATGTGCCCGGGGGCCCCTGACCCTGACTGCAAAGAATCCTTATATCGAAGGATGGACCCCACACCGAAGTTGTCCCCACCTCAAACTTGTGCTGCCCTGATAGACCCAAGGGAGCCCTACAAACTGACATCAGGAACCTGGACTGCTGAGTTTTCTTTCCCAGGGAAAATGGCCAAAGGATGTGCCCGGGGGCCCCTGGCCCTGTGCAGGGACCTCACTGCAAAGAATCGTTATATCGAAGGATGGAGCCCACACCGAAGTTGTCCCCACCTCAAACTTGTGCTGCCCTCATACACCCAAGGGAGCCCTACAAACTGACATCAGGAACCTGGACTGCTGAGTTTTCTTTCCCAGGGAAAATGGAAAAAGGATGTGCCCGGGGGCCCCTGGCCCTGACTGCAAAGAATCATTATATCGAAGGATGTACCCCACACCGAAGTTGTCCCCACCTCAAACTTGTGCTGCCCTGATAGACCCAAGGGAGCCCTACAAACTGACATCAGGAACCTGGACTGCTGAGTTTTCTTTCCCAGGGAAAATGGCCAAAGGATGTGCCCGGGGGCCCCTGGCCCTGGGCAGGGGACCTCACTGCAAAAAATCCTTATATCGAAGGATGGACCCCACACCGAAGTTGTCCCCACCTCAAACTTGTGCTGCCCTGATAGACCCAAGGGAGCCCTACAAACTGACATCAGGAACCTGGACTGCTGAGTTTTCTTTCCCAGGGAAAATGGAAAAAGGCTGTGCCCGGGGGCCCCTGGCCCTGACTGCAAAAAATCCTTATATCGAAGGATGGACCCCACACCGAAGTTGTCCCCATCTCAAACTTGTGCTGCCCTGATACACCCAAGGCAGCCCTACAAACTGACATCAGGAACCTGGACTGCTGAGTTTTCTTTCCCAGGGAAAATGGAAAAAGGATGTGCCCAGGGGCCTCTGGCCCTGGGCAGGGGACCTCACTGCAAAAAATCCTTATATCGAAGGATGGAGCCCACACCGAAGTTGTCCCCACCTCAAACTTGTGCTGCCCTGATACACCCAAGGGAGCCCTACAAACTGACATCAGGAACCTGGACTGCTGAGTTTTCTTTCCCAGGGAAAATGGAAAAAGGCTGTGCCCGGGGGCCCCTGGCCCTGACTGCAAAAAATCCTTATATCGAAGGATGGAGCCCACACCGAAGTTGTCCCCACCTCAAACTTGTGCTGCCCTGATACACCCAAGGGAGCCCTACAAACTGACATCAGGAACCTGGACTGCTGAGTTTTCTTTCCCAGGGGAAATGGAAAAAGGTTGTGCCCGGGGGCCCCTGGCCCTAACTGCAAAGAATCCTTATATCGAAGAATGGACCCCACACCGAAGTTGTCCCCACCTCAAACTTGTGCTGCCCTGATAGACCCAAGGCAGCCCTACAAACTGACATCAGGAACCTGGACTGCTGAGTTTTCTTTCCCAGGGAAAATGGAAAAAGGATGTGCCTGGGGGGCCCTGGTCCTGGCCAGGGACCTCACTGCAAAAAATCCTTATATCAAAGGATGTACCCCACACCGAAGTTGTCCCCACATTAAACTTGTGCTGCCCTGATAGACCCAAGGGAGCCCTACAAACTGACATCAGGAACCTGGACTGCTGAGTTTTCTTTCCCAGGGAAAATGGAAAAAGGCTGTGCCCAGGGGCCCCTGGCCCTGACTGCAAAGAATCCTTATATCGAAGGATGCACCCCACACCGAAGTTTTCCCCACCTCAAATTTGTGCTGCCCTGATAGACCCAAGGGAGCCCTACAAACTGACATCAGGAACCTGGACTGCTGAGTTTTCTTTCCCAGGGAAAATGGAAAAAGGATGTGCCCAGGGGCCCCTGGCCCTGACTGCAAAGAATCCTTATATCGAAGGATGGAGCCCACACCGAAGTTGTCCCCACCTCAAACTTGTGCTGCCCTGATAGACCCAAGGGAGCCCTACAAACTGACATCAGGAACCTGGACTGCTGAGTTTTCTTTCCCAGGGAAAATGGAAAAAGGATGTGCCCGGGGGTCCCTAGCCCTGGGCCCCTGGCCCTGACTGCAAAATATCCTTATATCGAAGGATGGAGCCCACACCGAAGTTGTCCCCACCTCAAACTTGTGCTGCCCTGATAGACCCAAAGGAGCCCTACAAACTGACATCAGGAACCTGGACTGCTGAGTTTTCTTTCCCAGGGAAAATGGAAAAAGGCTGTGCCCGGGGGCCCCTGGCCCTGACTGCAAAAAATCCTTATATCGAAGGATGTACCCCACACCGAAGTTGTCCCCACCTCAAACTTGTGCTGCCCTGATAGACCCAAGGGAGCCCTACAAACTGACATCAGGAACCTGGACTGCTGAGTTTTCTTTCCCAGGGAAAATGGCCAAAGGATGTGCCCGGGGGCCCCTGGCCCTGACTGCAAAAAATCCTTATATCGAAGGATGGACCCCACACCGAAGTTTTCCCCACCTCAAACTTGTGCTGCCCTGATAGACCCAAGGGAGCCCTACAAACTGACATCAGGAACCTGGACTGCTGAGTTTTCTTTCCCAGGGAAAATGGCCAAAGGGTGTGCCCAGGGGCCCCTGGCCCTGACTGCAAAAAATCCTTATATCGAAGGATGCACCCCACACCGAAGTTGTCCCCACCTCAAACTTGTGCTGCCCTGATAGACCCAAGGGAGCCCTACAAACTGACATCAGGAACCTGGACTGCTGAGTTTTCTTTCCCAGGGAAAATGGAAAAAGGATGTGCCTGGGGGCCCCTGGCCCTGACTGCAAAGGATCCTTATATCGAAGGATGGACCCCACACCGAAGTTGTCCCCACCTCAAACTTGTGCTGCCCTGATAGACCCAAGGGAGCCCTACAAACTGACATCAGGAACCTGGACTGCTGAGTTTTCTTTCCCAGGGAAAATGGCCAAAGGATGTGCCCGGGGGCCCCTGGCCCTGGGCAGGGGACCTCACTGCAAAAAATCCTTATATCGAAGGATGGACCCCACACCGAAGTTGTCCCCACCTCAAACTTGTGCTGCCCTGATAGACCCAAGGGAGCCCTACAAACTGACATCAGGAACCTGGACTGCTGAGTTTTCTTTCCCAGGGAAAATGGAAAAAGGCTGTGCCCGGGGGCCCCTGGCCCTGACTGCAAAAAATCCTTATATCGAAGGATGGACCCCACACCGAAGTTGTCCCCATCTCAAACTTGTGCTGCCCTGATACACCCAAGGCAGCCCTACAAACTGACATCAGGAACCTGGACTGCTGAGTTTTCTTTCCCAGGGAAAATGGAAAAAGGATGTGCCCAGGGGCCTCTGGCCCTGGGCAGGGGACCTCACTGCAAAAAATCCTTATATCGAAGGATGGAGCCCACACCGAAGTTGTCCCCACCTCAAACTTGTGCTGCCCTGATACACCCAAGGGAGCCCTACAAACTGACATCAGGAACCTGGACTGCTGAGTTTTCTTTCCCAGGGAAAATGGAAAAAGGATGTGCCCAGGGGCCCCTGGCCCTGACTGCAAAAAATCCTTATATCGAAGGATGGAGCCCACACCGAAGTTGTCCCCACCTCAAACTTGTGCTGCCCTGAGAGACCCAAGGGAGCCCTACAAACTGACATCAGGAACCTGGACTGCTGAGTTTTCTTTCCCAGGGGAAATGGAAAAAGGTTGTGCCCGGGGGCCCCTGGCCCTAACTGCAAAGAATCCTTATATCGAAGAATGGACCCCACACCGAAGTTGTCCCCACCTCAAACTTGTGCTGCCCTGATAGACCCAAGGCAGCCCTACAAACTGACATCAGGAACCTGGACTGCTGAGTTTTCTTTCCCAGGGAAAATGGAAAAAGGATGTGCCTGGGGGGCCCTGGTCCTGGCCAGGGACCTCACTGCAAAAAATCCTTATATCAAAGGATGTACCCCACACCGAAGTTGTCCCCACCTCAAACTTGTGCTGCCCTGATAGACCCAAGGGAGCCCTACAAACTGACATCAGGAACCTGGACTGCTGAGTTTTCTTTCCCAGGGAAAATGGAAAAAGGATGTGCCCAGGGGCCTCTGGCCCTGGGCAGGGGACCTCACTGCAAAAAATCCTTATATCGAAGGATGGAGCCCACACCGAAGTTGTCCCCACCTCAAACTTGTGCTGCCCTGATACACCCAAGGCAGCCCTACAAACTGACATCAGGAACCTGGACTGCTGAGTTTTCTTTCCCAGGGAAAATGGAAAAAGGATGTGCCCAGGGGCCCCTGG
Organism: Lonchura striata; assembly: GCF_050655825.1. Taxonomy (NCBI): domain Eukaryota; kingdom Metazoa; phylum Chordata; class Aves; order Passeriformes; family Estrildidae; genus Lonchura; species Lonchura striata. The sequence continues at coordinate 4,545,704 of NC_140728.1, read as the reverse complement.
CCCTGACTGCAAAAAATCCTTATATCGAAGGATGGAGCCCACACCGAAGTTGTCCCCACCTCAAACTTGTGCTGCCCTGAGAGACCCAAGGGAGCCCTACAAACTGACATCAGGAACCTGGACTGCTGAGTTTTCTTTCCCAGGGGAAATGGAAAAAGGTTGTGCCCGGGGGCCCCTGGCCCTAACTGCAAAGAATCCTTATATCGAAGAATGGACCCCACACCGAAGTTGTCCCCACCTCAAACTTGTGCTGCCCTGATAGACCCAAGGCAGCCCTACAAACTGACATCAGGAACCTGGACTGCTGAGTTTTCTTTCCCAGGGAAAATGGAAAAAGGATGTGCCTGGGGGGCCCTGGTCCTGGCCAGGGACCTCACTGCAAAAAATCCTTATATCAAAGGATGTACCCCACACCGAAGTTGTCCCCACCTCAAACTTGTGCTGCCCTGATAGACCCAAGGGAGCCCTACAAACTGACATCAGGAACCTGGACTGCTGAGTTTTCTTTCCCAGGGAAAATGGAAAAAGGCTGTGCCCAGGGGCCCCTGGCCCTGAATGCAAAGAATCCTTATATCGAAGGATGCACCCCACACCGAAGTTTTCCCCACCTCAAATTTGTGCTGCCCTGATAGACCCAAGGGAGCCCTACAAACTGACATCAGGAACCTGGACTGCTGAGTTTTCTTGCCCAGGGAAAATGGAAAAAGGATGTGCCCAGGGGCCCCTGGCCCTGACTGCAAAGAATCCTTATATCGAAGGATGGAGCCCACACCGAAGTTGTCCCCACCTCAAACTTGTGCTGCCCTGATAGACCCAAGGGAGCCCTACAAACTGACATCAGGAACCTGGACTGCTGAGTTTTCTTTCCCAGGGAAAATGGAAAAAGGATGTGCCCGGGGGTCCCTGGCCCTGGGCCCCTGGCCCTGACTGCAAAATATCCTTATATCGAAGGATGGAGCCCACACCGAAGTTGTCCCCACCTCAAACTTGTGCTGCCCTGATAGACCCAAGGGAGCCCTACAAACTGACATCAGGAACCTGGACTGCTGAGTTTTCTTTCCCAGGGAAAATGGAAAAAGGCTGTGCCCGGGGGCCCCTGGCCCTGACTGCAAAAAATCCTTATATCGAAGGATGGAGCCCACACCGAAGTTGTCCCCACCTCAAACTTGTGCTGCCCTGATAGACCCAAGGGAGCCCTACAAACTGACATCAGGAACCTGGACTGCTGAGTTTTCTTTCCCAGGGAAAATGGCCAAAGGATGTGCCCGGGGGCCCCTGGCCCTGACTGCAAAAAATCCTTATATCGAAGGATGGACCCCACACCGAAGTTTTCCCCACCTCAAACTTGTGCTGCCCTGATAGACCCAAGGGAGCCCTACAAACTGACATCAGGAACCTGGACTGCTGAGTTTTCTTTCCCAGGGAAAATGGCCAAAGGGTGTGCCCAGGGGCCCCTGGCCCTGACTGCAAAAAATCCTTATATCGAAGGATGCACCCCACACCGAAGTTGTCCCCACCTCAAACTTGTGCTGCCCTGATAGACCCAAGGGAGCCCTACAAACTGACATCAGGAACCTGGACTGCTGAGTTTTCTTTCCCAGGGAAAATGGAAAAAGGATGTGCCTGGGGGCCCCTGGCCCTGACTGCAAAGGATCCTTATATCGAAGGATGGACCCCACACCGAAGTTGTCCCCACCTCAAACTTGTGCTGCCCTGATAGACCCAAGGGAGCCCTACAAACTGACATCAGGAACCTGGACTGCTGAGTTTTCTTTCCCAGGGAAAATGGAAAAAGGATGTGCCCAGGGGCCCCTGCTCCTGGGCAGGGACCTCACTGCAAAGAATCGTTATATCGAAGGATGGAGCCCACACTGAAGCTGTCCCCACCTCAAACTTGTGCTGCCCTGATAGACCCAAGGGAGCCCTACAAACTGACATCAGGAACCTGGACTGCTGAGTTTTCTTTCCCAGGGAAAATGGAAAAAGGATGTGCCCGGGGGTCCCTGGCCCTGGGCCCCTGGTCCTGACTGCAAAGAATCCTTATATCGAAGGATGCACCCCACACCGAAGTTGTCCCCACCTCAAACTTGTGCTGCCCTGAGAGACCCAAGGGAGCCCTACAAACTGACATCAGGAACCTGGACTGCTGAGTTTTCTTTCCCAGGGAAATGGCCAAGGGTTGTGCCCGGGGGCCCCTGGCCCTGACTGCAAAAAATCCTTATATCGAAGGATGCACCCCACACCGAAGTTGTCCCCACCTCAAACTTGTGCTGCCCTGATACACCCAAGGCAGCCCTACAAACTGACATCAGGAACCTGGACTGCTGAGTTTTCTTTCCCAGGGAAAATGGAAAAAGGATGTGCCTGGGGGCCCCTGGCCCTGACTGCAAAGAATCCTTATATCGAAGGATGGACCCCACACCGAAGTTGTCCCCACCTCAAACTTGTGCTGCCCTGATAGACCCAAGGGAGCCCTACAAACTGACATCAGGAACCTGGACTGCTGAGTTTTCTTTCCCAGGGAAAATGGAAAAAGGATGTGCCCGGGGGTCCCTGACCCTGGGCCCCTGGCCCTGACTGTAAAGAATTGTTATATCGAAGGATGGAGCCCACACCGAAGTTGTCCCCACCTCAAACTTGTGCTGCCCTGATAGACCCAAGGGAGCCCTACAAACTGACATCAGGAACCTGGACTGCTGAGTTTTCTTTCCCAGGGAAAATGGAAAAAGGATGTGCCCAGGGGCCCCTGCTCCTGGGCAGGGACCTCACTGCAAAGAATCGTTATATCGAAGGATGGAGCCCACACCGAAGTTGTCCCCACCTCAAACTTGTGCTGCTCTGATAGACCCAAGGGAGCCCTACAAACTGACATCAGGAACCTGGACTGCTGAGTTTTCTTTCCCAGGGAAAATGGAAAAAGGATGTGCCCAGGGGCCCCTGGCCCTGACTGCAAAAAATCTTTATATCGAAGGATGGAGCCCACACCGAAGTTGTCCCAACCTCAAACTTGTGCTGCCCTGATATACCCAAGAGAGCCCTACAAACTGACATCAGGAACCTGGACTGCTGAGTTTTCTTTCCAAGGGAAAATGGCCAAAGGATGTGCCCGTGGGCCCCTGGTCCTCACTGCAAAGAATCCTTATATCGAAGGATGTACCCCACACCGAAGTTGTCCCCACCTTAAACTTGTGCTGCCCTGATAGACCCAAGGGAGCCCTTCAAACTGAAATCAGGAACCTGGACTGCTGAGTTTTCTTTCCCAGGGAAAATGGAAAAAGGATGTGCCCAGGGGCCCCTGGCCCTGACTGCAAAGAATCCTTATATCGAAGGATGCACCCCACACCGAAGTTTTCCCCACCTCAAACTTGTGCTGCCCTGATAGACCCAAGGCAGCCCTACAAACTGACATCAGGAACCTGGACTGCTGAGTTTTCTTTCCCAGGGAAAATGGAAAAAGGATGTGCCGAGGGGCCCCTCGCCCTGGGCAGGGGACCTCAATGAAAAAAATCCTTATATCGAAGGATGGAGCCCACACCGAAGTTGTCCCCACCTCAAACTTGTGCTGCCCTGATAGACCCAAGGGAGCCCTACAAACTGACATCAGGAACCTGGACTGCTGAGTTTTCTTTCCCAGGGAAAATGACCAAAGGATGTGCCCAGGGGGCCCTGGCCGTGGGCAGGGCCCTGACTGCAAAGAATCCTTATATCGAAGGATGGACCCCACACCGAAGTTGTCCCCACCTCAAAATTGTGCTGTCCTGATAGACCCAAGGGAGCCCTACAAACTGACATCAGGAACCTGGACTGCTGAGTTTTCTTTCCCAGGGAAAATGGAAAAAGGATGTGCCCGGGGGTCCCTGGCCCTGGGCCCCTGGCCCTGACTGCAAAGAATCCTTATATCGAAGGATGGAGCCCACACCGAAGTTGTCCCCACCTCAAACTTGTGCTGCCCTGATAGACCCAAGGGAGCCCTACAAACTGACATCAGGAACCTGGACTGCTGAGTTTTCTTTCCCAGGGAAAATGGCCAAATAATGTGCCCAGGGGCCCCTGGACTTGGGCAGGACCCTGACTGCAAATAATCCTTATATCGAAGGATGGAGCCCACACCGAAGTTGTCCCCACCTCAAACTTGTGCTGCCCTGATAGAGCGAAGGAAGCCCTACAAACTGACATCAGGAACCTGGACTGCTGAGTTTTCTTTCCCAGGGAAAATGGAAAAAGGCTGTGCCCGGGGGCCCCTGGCCCTGACTGCAAAAAATCCTTATATCGAAGGATGGAGCCCACACCGAAGTTGTCCCCACCTCAAACTTGTGCTGCCCTGATAGACCCAAGGGAGCCCTACAAACTGACATCAGGAACCTGGACTGCTGAGTTTTCTTTCCCAGGGAAAATGGAAAAAGGATATGCCCGGGGGTCCCTGACCCTGGGCCCCTGGCCCTGACTGTAAAGAATTGTTATATCGAAGGATGGAGCCCACACCGAAGTTGTCCCCACCTCAAACTTGTGCTGCTCTGATAGACCCAAGGGAGCCCTACAAACTGACATCAGGAACCTGGACTGCTGAGTTTTCTTTCCCAGGGAAAATGGAAAAAGGATGTGCCCAGGGGCCCCTGGCCCTGGGCAGGGGACCTCACTGCAAAAAATCCTTATATCGAAGGATGGAGCCCACACCGAAGTTGTCCCCACCTCAAATTTTTGCTGCCCTGATACACCCAAGGGAGCCCTACAAACTGACATCAGGAACCTGGACTGCTGAGTTTTCTTTCCCAGGGAAAATGGAAAAAGGATGTGCCCGGGGGTCCCTGGCCCTGGGCCCCTGGCCCTGACTGCAAAGAATCCTTATATCGAAGGATGCACCCCACACCGAAGTTGTCCCCACCTCAAACTTGTGCTGCCCTGAGAGACCCAAGGGAGCCCTACAAACTGACATCAGGAACCTGGACTGCTGAGTTTTCTTTCCCAGGGAAAATGGCCAAATAATGTGCCCAGGGGCCCCTGGCCCTGGGCAGGACCCTGACTGCAAATAATCCTTATATCGAAGGATGGAGCCCACACCGAAGTTGTCCCCACCTCAAACTTGTGCTGCCCTGATAGACCCAAGGGAGCCCTACAAACTGACATCAGGAACCTGGACTGCTGAGTTTTCTTTCCCAGGGAAAATGGAAAAAGGCTGTGCCCGGGGGCCCCTGGCCCTGACTGCAAAAAATCCTTATATCGAAGGATGGAGCCCACACCGAAGTTGTCCCCACCTCAAACTTGTGCTGCCCTGATAGACCCAAGGGAGCCCTACAAACTGACATCAGGAACCTGGACTGCTGAGTTTTCTTTCCCAGGGAAAATGGAAAAAGGATGTGCCTGGGGGCCCCTGGCCCTGACTGCAAAGAATCCTTATATCGAAGGATGGACCCCACACCGAAGTTGTCCCCACCTCAAACTTGTGCTGCCCTGATAGACCCAAGGGAGCCCTACAAACTGACATCAGGAACCTGGACTGCTGAGTTTTCTTTCCCAGGGAAAATGGAAAAAGGATGTGCCCGGGGGTCCCTGACCCTGGGCCCCTGGCCCTGACTGTAAAGAATTGTTATATCGAAGGATGGAGCCCACACCGAAGTTGTCCCCACCTCAAACTTGTGCTGCTCTGATAGACCCAAGGGAGCCCTACAAACTGACATCAGGAACCTGGACTGCTGAGTTTTCTTTCCCAGGGAAAATGGAAAAAGGATGTGCCGAGGGGCCCCTGCTCCTGGGCAGGGACCTCACTGCAAAGAATCTTTATATCGAAGGATGGAGCCCACACCGAAGTTGTCCCAACCTCAAACTTGTGCTGCCCTGATATACCCAAGGGAGCCCTACAAACTGACATCAGGAACCTGGACTGCTGAGTTTTCTTTCCCAGGGAAAATGGAAAAAGGCTGTGCCCGGGGGCCCCTGGCCCTGACTGCAAAAAATCCTTATATCGAAGGATGTACCCCACACCGAAGATGTCCCCACCTCAAACTTGTGCTGCCCTGATAGACCCAAGGGAGCCCTACAAACTGACATCAGGAACCTGGACTGCTGAGTTTTCTTTCCCAGGGAAAATGGCCAAAGGATGTGCCCGGGGGCCCCAGGCCCTGACTGCAAAAAATCCTTATATCGAAGGATGCACCCCACACCGAAGTTGTCCCCACCTCAAACTTGTGCTGCCCTGATAGACCCAAGGGAGCCCTACAAACTGACATCAGGAACCTGGACTGCTGAGTTTTCTTTCCCAGGGAAAATGACCAAAGGATGTGCCCAGGGGGCCCTGGCCCTGACTGCAAAAAATCTTTATATCGAAGGATGGAGCCCACACCGAAGTTGTCCCCACCTCAAATTTGTGCTGCCCTGATACACCCAAGGGAGCCCTACAAACTGACATCAGGAACCTGGACTGCTGAGTTTTCTTTCCCAGGGAAAATGGAAAAAGGATGTGCCCAGGGGCCCCTTCTCCTGGGCAGGAGACCTCACTGCACAAAATCCTTATATCGAAGGATGGACCCCACACCGAAGTTGTCCCCACCTCAAACTTGTGCTGCCCTGATAGACCCAAGGCAGCCCTACAAACTGACATCAGGAACCTGGACTGCTGAGTTTTCTTTCCCAGGGAAAATGGCCCAAGGATATGCACGGGGGCCCCTGGCCCTGACTGCAAAAAATCCTTATATCGAAGGATGGACCCCACACCGAAGTTGTCCCCACCTCAAACTTGTGCTGCCCTGATAGACCCAAGGCAGCCCTACAAACTGACATCAGGAACCTGGACTGCTGAGTTTTCTTTCACAGGGAAAATGGAAAAAGGATGTGCCGAGGGGCCCCTCGCCCTGGGCAGGGGACCTCACTGAAAAAAATCCTTATATCGAAGGATGGAGCCCACACCGAAGTTGTCCCCACCTCAAACTTGTGCTGCCCTGATAGACCCAAGGGAGCCCTACAAACTGACATCAGGAACCTGGACTGCTGAGTTTTCTTTCCCAGGGAAAATGGAAAAAGGATGTGCCCAGGGGCCCCTGCTCCTGGGCAGGGACCTCACTGCAAAGAATCGTTATATCGAAGGATGGAGCCCACACCGAAGTTGTCCCCACCTCAAACTTGTGCTGCCCTGATAGACCCAAGGCAGCCCTACAAACTGACATCAGGAACCTGGACTGCTGAGTTTTCTTTCCCAGGGAAAATGGAAAAAGGATGTGCCCAGGGGCCCCTGGCCCTGACTGCAAAAAATCTTTATATCGAAGGATGGAGCCCACACCGAAGTTGTCCCAACCTCAAACTTGTGCTGCCCTGATATACCCAAGGGAGCCCTACAAACTGACATCAGGAACCTGGACTGCTGAGTTTTCTTTCCCAGGGAAAATGGAAAAAGGCTGTGCCCGGGGGCCCCTGGCCCTGACTGCAAAAAATCCTTATATCGAAGGATGGAGCCCACACCGAAGTTGTCCCCACCTCAAACTTGTGCTGCCCTGATAGACCCAAGGGAGCCCTACAAACTGACATCAGGAACCTGGACTGCTGAGTTTTCTTTCCCAGGGAAAATGGAAAAAGGATATGCCCGGGGGTCCCTGACCCTGGGCCCCTGGCCCTGACTGTAAAGAATTGTTATATCGAAGGATGGAGCCCACACCGAAGTTGTCCCCACCTCAAACTTGTGCTGCTCTGATAGACCCAAGGGAGCCCTACAAACTGACATCAGGAACCTGGACTGCTGAGTTTTCTTTCCCAGGGAAAATGGAAAAAGGATGTGCCCAGGGGCCCCTGGCCCTGGGCAGGGGACCTCACTGCAAAAAATCCTTATATCGAAGGATGGAGCCCACACCGAAGTTGTCCCCACCTCAAATTTTTGCTGCCCTGATACACCCAAGGGAGCCCTACAAACTGACATCAGGAACCTGGACTGCTGAGTTTTCTTTCCCAGGGAAAATGGAAAAAGGATGTGCCCGGGGGTCCCTGGCCCTGGGCCCCTGGCCCTGACTGCAAAGAATCCTTATATCGAAGGATGCACCCCACACCGAAGTTGTCCCCACCTCAAACTTGTGCTGCCCTGAGAGACCCAAGGGAGCCCTACAAACTGACATCAGGAACCTGGACTGCTGAGTTTTCTTTCCCAGGGAAAATGGCCAAATAATGTGCCCAGGGGCCCCTGGCCCTGGGCAGGACCCTGACTGCAAATAATCCTTATATCGAAGGATGGAGCCCACACCGAAGTTGTCCCCACCTCAAACTTGTGCTGCCCTGATAGACCCAAGGGAGCCCTACAAACTGACATCAGGAACCTGGACTGCTGAGTTTTCTTTCCCAGGGAAAATGGAAAAAGGCTGTGCCCGGGGGCCCCTGGCCCTGACTGCAAAAAATCCTTATATCGAAGGATGGAGCCCACACCGAAGTTGTCCCCACCTCAAACTTGTGCTGCCCTGATAGACCCAAGGGAGCCCTACAAACTGACATCAGGAACCTGGACTGCTGAGTTTTCTTTCCCAGGGAAAATGGAAAAAGGATGTGCCTGGGGGCCCCTGGCCCTGACTGCAAAGAATCCTTATATCGAAGGATGGACCCCACACCGAAGTTGTCCCCACCTCAAACTTGTGCTGCCCTGATAGACCCAAGGGAGCCCTACAAACTGACATCAGGAACCTGGACTGCTGAGTTTTCTTTCCCAGGGAAAATGGAAAAAGGATGTGCCCGGGGGTCCCTGACCCTGGGCCCCTGGCCCTGACTGTAAAGAATTGTTATATCGAAGGATGGAGCCCACACCGAAGTTGTCCCCACCTCAAACTTGTGCTGCTCTGATAGACCCAAGGGAGCCCTACAAACTGACATCAGGAACCTGGACTGCTGAGTTTTCTTTCCCAGGGAAAATGGAAAAAGGATGTGCCGAGGGGCCCCTGCTCCTGGGCAGGGACCTCACTGCAAAGAATCTTTATATCGAAGGATGGAGCCCACACCGAAGTTGTCCCAACCTCAAACTTGTGCTGCCCTGATATACCCAAGGGAGCCCTACAAACTGACATCAGGAACCTGGACTGCTGAGTTTTCTTTCCCAGGGAAAATGGAAAAAGGCTGTGCCCGGGGGCCCCTGGCCCTGACTGCAAAAAATCCTTATATCGAAGGATGTACCCCACACCGAAGATGTCCCCACCTCAAACTTGTGCTGCCCTGATAGACCCAAGGGAGCCCTACAAACTGACATCAGGAACCTGGACTGCTGAGTTTTCTTTCCCAGGGAAAATGGCCAAAGGATGTGCCCGGGGGCCCCAGGCCCTGACTGCAAAAAATCCTTATATCGAAGGATGCACCCCACACCGAAGTTGTCCCCACCTCAAACTTGTGCTGCCCTGATAGACCCAAGGGAGCCCTACAAACTGACATCAGGAACCTGGACTGCTGAGTTTTCTTTCCCAGGGAAAATGACCAAAGGATGTGCCCAGGGGGCCCTGGCCCTGACTGCAAAAAATCTTTATATCGAAGGATGGAGCCCACACCGAAGTTGTCCCCACCTCAAATTTGTGCTGCCCTGATACACCCAAGGGAGCCCTACAAACTGACATCAGGAACCTGGACTGCTGAGTTTTCTTTCCCAGGGAAAATGGAAAAAGGATGTGCCCAGGGGCCCCTTCTCCTGGGCAGGAGACCTCACTGCACAAAATCCTTATATCGAAGGATGGACCCCACACCGAAGTTGTCCCCACCTCAAACTTGTGCTGCCCTGATAGACCCAAGGCAGCCCTACAAACTGACATCAGGAACCTGGACTGCTGAGTTTTCTTTCCCAGGGAAAATGGCCCAAGGATATGCACGGGGGCCCCTGGCCCTGACTGCAAAAAATCCTTATATCGAAGGATGGACCCCACACCGAAGTTGTCCCCACCTCAAACTTGTGCTGCCCTGATAGACCCAAGGCAGCCCTACAAACTGACATCAGGAACCTGGACTGCTGAGTTTTCTTTCACAGGGAAAATGGAAAAAGGATGTGCCGAGGGGCCCCTCGCCCTGGGCAGGGGACCTCACTGAAAAAAATCCTTATATCGAAGGATGGAGCCCACACCGAAGTTGTCCCCACCTCAAACTTGTGCTGCCCTGATAGACCCAAGGGAGCCCTACAAACTGACATCAGGAACCTGGACTGCTGAGTTTTCTTTCCCAGGGAAAATGGAAAAAGGATGTGCCCAGGGGCCCCTGCTCCTGGGCAGGGACCTCACTGCAAAGAATCGTTATATCGAAGGATGGAGCCCACACCGAAGTTGTCCCCACCTCAAACTTGTGCTGCCCTGATAGACCCAAGGCAGCCCTACAAACTGACATCAGGAACCTGGACTGCTGAGTTTTCTTTCCCAGGGAAAATGGAAAAAGGATGTGCCCAGGGGCCCCTGGCCCTGACTGCAAAAAATCTTTATATCGAAGGATGGAGCCCACACCGAAGTTGTCCCAACCTCAAACTTGTGCTGCCCTGATATACCCAAGGGAGCCCTACAAACTGACATCAGGAACCTGGACTGCTGAGTTTTCTTTCCCAGGTAAAATGGAAAAAGGATGTGCCCGGGGGCCCCTGACCCTGACTGCAAAGAATCATTATATCGAAGGATGGAGCCCACACCGAAGTTGTCCCCACCTCAAACTTGTGCTGCCCTGATAGACCCAAGGGAGCCCTACAAACTGACATCAGGAACCTGGACTGCTGAGTTTTCTTTCCCAGGGAAAATGGAAAAAGGCTGTGCCCGGGGGCCCCTGGCCCTGATTGCAAAAAATCCTTATATCGAAGGATGGACCCCACACCGAAGTTGTCCCCACCTCAAACTTGTGCTGCCCTGATAGACCCAAGGGAGCCCTACAAACTGACATCAGGAACCTGGACTGCTGAGTTTTCTTTCCCAGGGAAAATGGAAAAAGGATGTGCCCAGGGGCCCCTGGCCCTGACTGCAAAAAATCTTTATATCGAAGGATGGAGCCCACACCGAAGTTGTCCCCACCTCAAATTTGTGCTGCCCTGATACACCCAAGGGAGCCCTACAAACTGACATCAGGAACCTGGACTGCTGAGTTTTCTTTCCCAGGGAAAATGGAAAAAGGATGTGCCCAGGGGCCCCTGCTCCTGGGCAGGAGACCTCACTGCAAAAAATCCTTATATCGAAGGATGGACCCCACACCGAAGTTGTCCCCACCTCAAACTTGTGCTGCCCTGATAGACCCAAGGCAGCCCTACAAACTGACATCAGGAACCTGGACTGCTGAGTTTTCTTTCCCAGGGAAAATGGCCCAAGGATATGCACGGGGGCCCCTGGCCCTGACTGCAAAAAATCCTTATATCGAAGGATGGACCCCACACCGAAGTTGTCCCCACCTCAAACTTGTGCTGCCCTGATAGACCCAAGGCAGCCCTACAAACTGACATCAGGAACCTGGACTGCTGAGTTTTCTTTCACAGGGAAAATGGAAAAAGGATGTGCCGAGGGGCCCCTGGCCCTGGGCAGGGGACCTCACTGCAAAAAATCCTTATATCGAAGGATGGAGCCCACACCGAAGTTGTCCCCACCTCAAACTTGTGCTGCCCTGATAGACCCAAGGGAGCCCTACAAACTGACATCAGGAACCTGGACTGCTGAGTTTTCTTTCCCAGGGAAAATGGAAAAAGGATGTGCCCGGGGGCCCCTGACCCTGACTGCAAAGAATCATTATATCGAAGGATGGAGCCCACACCGAAGTTGTCCCCACCTCAAACTTGTGCTGCCCTGATACACCCAAGGGAGACCTACAAACTGACATCAGGAACCTGGACTGCTGAGTTTTCTTTCCCAGGGAAAATGGAAAAAGGATGTGCCCAGGGGCCCCTGGCCCTGACTGCAAAGAATCCTTATATCGAAGGATGCACCCCACACCGAAGTTTTCCCCACCTCAAATTTGTGCTGCCCTGATAGACCCAAGGCAGCCCTACAAACTGACATCAGGAACCTGGACTGCTGAGTTTTCTTTCCCAGGGAAAATGGAAAAAGGATGTGCCCAGGGGCCCCTGCTCCTGGGCAGGGACCTCACTGCAAAAAATATTTATATCGAAGGATGGAGCCCACACCGAAGTTGTCCCCACCTCAAACTTGTGCTGCCCTGATAGACCCAAGGGAGCCCTACAAACTGACATCAGGAACCTGGACTGCTGAGTTTTCTTTCCCAGGGAAAATGACCAAAGGATGTGCCCAGGGGGCCCTGGCCCTGGGCAGGGCCCTGACTGCAAAGAATCCTTATATCGAAGGATGGAGCCCACACCGAAGTTGTCCCCACCTCAAACTTGTGCTGCCCTGAGAGACCCAAGGGAGCCCTACAAACTGACATCAGGAACCTGGACTGCTGAGTTTTCTTTCCCAGGGAAAATGGCCAAATAATGTGCCCAGGGGCCCCTGGCCCTGGGCAGGACCCTGACTGCAAATAATCCTTATATCGAAGGATGGAGCCCACACCGAAGTTGTCCCCACCTCAAACTTGTGCTGCCCTGATAGACCCAAGGGAGCCCTACAAACTGACATCAGGAACCTGGACTGCTGAGTTTTCTTTCCCAGGGAAAATGGAAAAAGGCTGTGCCCGGGGGCCCCTGGCCCTGACTGCAAAAAATCCTTATATCGAAGGATGGAGCCCACACCGAAGTTGTCCCCACCTCAAACTTGTGCTGCCCTGATAGACCCAAGGGAGCCCTACAAACTGACATCAGGAACCTGGACTGCTGAGTTTTCTTTCCCAGGGAAAATGGCCAAAGTATGTGCCCGGGGGCATCAGGCCCTGACTGCAAAAAATCCTTATATCGAAGGATGCACCCCACACCGAAGTTGTCCCCACCTCAAACTTGTGCTGCCCTGATAGACCCAAGGGAGCCCTACAAACTGACATCAGGAACCTGGACTGCTGTGTTTTCTTTCCCAGGGAAAATTGAAAAAGGATTTTCCCAGGGGCCCCTGGCCCTGGGCTGGGCCCTCACTGCAAAAAATCCTTATATCGAAGGATGGACCCCACACTGAAGTTTTCCCCACCTCAAACTTGTGCTGCCCTGATAGACCCAAGGGAGCCCTACAAACTGACATCAGGAACCTGGACTGCTGAGTTTTTTTTCCCAGGGAAAATGGCCAAAGGATGTGCCCAGGGGCCCCTGGCCCTGACTGCAAAAAATCCTTATATCGAAGGATGCACCCCACACCGAAGTTGTCCCCACCTCAAACTTGTGCTGCCCTGATAAACCCAAGGGAGCCCTACAAACTGACATCAGGAACCTGGACTGCTGAGTTTTCTTTCCCAGGGAAAATGGAAAAAGGATGTGCCTGGGGGCCCCTGGCCCTGACTGCAAAGAATCCTTATATCGAAGGATGGACCCCACACCGAAGTTGTCCCCACCTCAAACTTGTGCTGCCCTGATAGACCCAAGGGAGCCCTACAAACTGACATCAGGAACCTGGACTGCTGAGTTTTCTTTCCCAGGGAAAATGGAAAAAGGATGTGCCCGGGGGTCCCTGACCCTGGGCCCCTGGCCCTGACTGTAAAGAATTGTTATATCGAAGGATGGAGCCCACACCGAAGTTGTCCCCACCTCAAACTTGTGCTGCTCTGATAGACCCAAGGGAGCCCTACAAACTGACATCAGGAACCTGGACTGCTGAGTTTTCTTTCCCAGGGAAAATGGAAAAAGGATGTGCCCAGGGGCCCCTGCTCCTGGGCAGGGACCTCACTGCAAAGAATCGTTATATCGAAGGATGGAGCCCACACCGAAGTTGTCCCCACCTCAAACTTGTGCTGCCCTGATAGACCCAAGGCAGCCCTACAAACTGACATCAGGAACCTGGACTGCTGAGTTTTCTTTCCCAGGGAAAATGGAAAAAGGATGTGCCCAGGGGCCCCTGGCCCTGACTGCAAAAAATCTTTATATCGAAGAATGGAGCCCACACCGAAGTTGTCCCAACCTCAAACTTGTGCTGCCCTGATATACCCAAGGGAGCCCTACAAACTGACATCAGGAACCTGGACTGCTGAGTTTTCTTTCCCAGGTAAAATGGAAAAAGGATGTGCCCGGGGGCCCCTGACCCTGACTGCAAAGAATCATTATATCGAAGGATGGAGCCCACACCGAAGTTGTCCCCACCTCAAACTTGTGCTGCCCTGATAGACCCAAGGGAGCCCTACAAACTGACATCAGGAACCTGGACTGCTGAGTTTTCTTTCCCAGGGAAAATGGAAAAAGGCTGTGCCCGGGGGCCCCTGGCCCTGACTGCAAAAAATCCTTATATCGAAGGATGGAGCCCACACCGAAGTTGTCCCCACCTCAAACTTGTGCTGCCCTCATACACCCAAGGGAGCCCTACAAACTGACATCAGGAACCTGGACTGCTGAGTTTTCTTTCCCAGGGAAAATGGAAAAAGGATGTGCCCAGGGGCCCCTGGCCCTGACTGCAAAAAATCTTTATATCGAAGGATGGAGCCCACACCGAAGTTGTCCCAACCTCAAACTTGTGCTGCCCTGATATACCCAAGAGAGCCCTACAAACTGACATCAGGAACCTGGACTGCTGAGTTTTCTTTCCAAGGGAAAATGGCCAAAGGATGCGCCCGTGGGCCCCTGGTCCTCACTGCATAGAATCCTTATATCGAAGGATGTACCCCACACCGAAGTTGTCCCCACCTCAAACTTGTGCTGCCCTGATAGACCCAAGGCAGCCCTACAAACTGACATCAGGAACCTGGACTGCTGAGTTTTCTTTCCCAGGGAAAATGGCCCAAGGATATGCACGGGGGCCCCTGGCCCTGACTGCAAAAAATCCTTATATCGAAGGATGGACCCCACACCGAAGTTGTCCCCACCTCAAACTTGTGCTGCCCTGATAGACCCAAGGGAGCCCTACAAACTGACATCAGGAACCTGGACTGCTGAGTTTTCTTTCCCAGGGAAAATGGAAAAAGGATGTGCCCGGAGGCCCCTGACCCTGACTGCAAAGAATCATTATATCGAAGGATGGAGCCCACACCGAACTTGTCCCCACCTCAAACTTGTGCTGCCCTGATACACCCAAGGGAGACCTACAAACTGACATCAGGAACCTGGACTGCTGAGTTTTCTTTCCCAGGGGAAATGGCTAAAGGTTGTGCCCGGGGGCCCCTGGCCCTGACTTCAAAGAATCCTTATATCGAAGGATGGAGCCCACACCGAAGTTGTCCCCACCTCAAACTTGTGCTGCCCTGATAGACCCAAGGGAGCCCTACAAACTGACATCAGGAACCTGGACTGCTGAGTTTTCTTTCCCAGGGAAAATGGAAAAAGGATGTGCCTGGGTGGCCCTGGTCCTGGCCAGGGACCTCACTGCAATAAATCCTTATATCAAAGGATGTACCCCACACCGAAGTTGTCCCCACCTCAAACTTGTGCTGCCCTGATAGACCCAAGGGAGCCCTACAAACTGACATCAGGAACCTGGACTGCTGAGTTTTCTTTCCCAGGGAAAATGGAAAAAGGATGTGCCCAGGGGCCCCTGGCCCTGACTGCAAAGAATCCTTATATCGAAGGATGCACCCCACACCGAAGTTTTCCCCACCTCAAATTTGTGCTGCCCTGATAGACCCAAGGCAGCCCTACAAACTGACATCAGGAACCTGGACTGCTGAGTTTTCTTTCCCAGGGAAAATGGAAAAAGGATGTGCCGAGGGGCCCCTGGCCCTGGGCAGGGGACCTCAATGAAAAAAATCCTTATATCGAAGGATGCAGCCCACACCGAAGTTGTCCCCACCTCAAACTTGTGCTGCCCTGATAGACCCAAGGGAGCCCTACAAACTGACATCAGGAACCTGGACTGCTGAGTTTTCTTTCCCAGGGAAAATGGAAAAAGGATGTCCCGAGGGGCCCCTGGCCCTGGGCAGGGGACCTCACTGCAAAAAATCCTTATATCGAAGGATGGAGCCCACACCGAAGTTGTCCCCACCTCAAACTTGTGCTGCCCTGATACACCCAAGGGAGCCCTACAAACTGACATCAGGAACCTGGACTGCTGAGTTTTCTTTCCCAGGGAAAATGGAAAAAGGATGTGCCCAGGGGCCCCTGCTCCTGGGCAGGGACCTCACTGCAAAGAATCGTTATATCGAAGGATGGAGCCCACACCGAAGTTGTCCCCACCTCAAACTTGTGCTGCCCTGATAGACCCAAGGGAGCCCTACAAACTGACATCAGGAACCTGGACTGCTGAGTTTTCTTTCCCAGGGAAAATGGAAAAAGGATGTGCCCAGGGGCCCCTGCTCCTGGGCAGGGACCTCACTGCAAAGAATCGTTATATCGAAGGATGGAGCCCACACCGAAGTTGTCCCCACCTCGAACTTGTGCTGCCCTGATAGACCCAAGGGAGCCCTACAAACTGACATCAGGAACCTGGACTGCTGAGTTTTCTTTCCCAGGGAAAATGGAAAAAGGATGAGCCTGGGGGGCCCTGGTCCTGGCCAGGGACCTCACTGCAAAAAATCCTTATATCAAAGGATGTACCCCACACCGAAGTTGTCCCTACCTCAAACTTGTGGTGCCCTGATAGACCCAAGGGAGCCCTACAAACTGACATCAGGAACCTGGACTGCTGAGTTTTCTTTCCCAGGGAAAATGGAAAAAGGATGTGCTGAGGGGCCCCTGGCCCTGGGCAGGGGACCTCACTGCAAAAAATCCTTATATCGAAGGATGGACCCCACACCGAAGTTGTCCCCACCTCAAACTTGTGCTGCCCTGATAGACCCAAGGGAGCCCTACAAACTGACATCAGGAACCTGGACTGCTGAGTTTTCTTTCCCAGGGAAAATGGCCAAATAATGTGCCCGGGGGCCCCTGGCCCTGACTGCAAAGAATCCTTATATCGAAGGATGCACCCCACACCGAAGTTGTCCCCACCTCAAACTTGTGCTGCCCTGATAGACCCAAGGGAGCCCTACAAACTGACATCAGGAACCTGGACTGCTGAGTTTTCTTTCCCAGGGAAAATGGAAAAAGGATGTGCCCAGGGGCCCCTGCTCCTGGGCAGGGACCTCACTGCAAAGAATCGTTATATCGAAGGATGGAGCCCACACCGAAGTTGTCCCCACCTCAAACTTGTGCTGCTCTGATAGACCCAAGGGAGCCCTACAAACTGACATCAGGAACCTGGACTGCTGAGTTTTCTTTCCCAGGGAAAATGGAAAAAGGATGTGCCCAGGGGCCCCTGGCCCTGACTGCAAAAAATCTTTATATCGAAGGATGGAGCCCACACCGAAGTTGTCCCAACCTCAAACTTGTGCTGCCCTGATATACCCAAGGGAGCCCTACAAACTGACATCAGTAACCTGGACTGCTGAGTTTTCTTTCCCAGGTAAAATGGAAAAAGGATGTGCCCGCTGCCCCCTGACCCTGACTGCAAAGAATCATTATATCGAAGGATGGAGCCCACACCGAAGTTGTCCACACCTCAAACTTGTGCTGCCCTGATAGACCCAAGGGAGCCCTACAAACTGACATCAGGAACCTGGACTGCTGAGTTTTCTTTCCCAGGGAAAATGGAAAAAGGCTGTGCCCGGGGGCCCCTGGCCCTGACTGCAAAAAATCCTTATATCGAAGGATGGAGCCCACACCGAAGTTGTCCCCACCTCAAACTTGTGCTGCCCTGATAGACCCAAGGGAGCCCTACAAACTGACATCAGGAACCTGGACTGCTGAGTTTTCTTTCCCAGGGAAAATGGCCAAAGGATGTGCCCGAGGGCCCCTGGCCCTGACTGCAAAAAATCCTTATATCGAAGGATGCACCCCACACCGAAGTTGTCCCCACCTCAGACTTGTGCTTGCCTGATAGAGCGAAGGGAGCCCTACAAACTGACATCAGGAACCTGGACTGCTGAGTTTTCTTTCCCAGGGAAAATGGAAAAAGGATGAGCCTGGGGGGCCCTGGTCCTGGCCAGGGACCTCACTGCAAAAAATCCTTATATCAAAGGATGTACCCCACACCGAAGTTGTCCCTACCTCAAACTTGTGCTGCCCTGATAGACCCAAGGGAGCCCTACAAACTGACATCAGGAACCTGGACTGCTGAGTTTTCTTTCCCAGGGAAAATGGAAAAAGGATGTGCTGAGGGGCCCCTGGCCCTGGGCAGGGGACCTCACTGCAAAAAATCCTTATATCGAAGGATGGACCCCACACCGAAGTTGTCCCCACCTCAAACTTGTGGTGCCCTGATATACCCAAGAGAGCCCTACAAACTGACATCAGGAACCTGGACTGCTGAGTTTTCTTTCCAAGGGAAAATGGCCAAAGGATGTGCCCGTGGGCCCCTGGTCCTCACTGCAAAGAATCCTTATATCGAAGGATGTACCCCACACCGAAGTTGTCCCCACCTCAAACTTGTGCTGCCCTGATAGAGCGAAGGAAGCCCTACAAACTGACATCAGGAACCTGGACTGCTGAGTTTTCTTTCCCAGGGAAAATGGAAAAAGGCTGTGCCCGGGGGCCCCTGGCCCTGACTGCAAAAAATCCTTATATCGAAGGATGGAGCCCACACCGAAGTTGTCCCCACCTCAAACTTGTGCTGCCCTGATAGACCCAAGGGAGCCCTACAAACTGACATCAGGAACCTGGACTGCTGAGTTTTCTTTCCCAGGGAAAATGGCCAAAGGATGTGCCCGGGGGCCCCTGGCCCTGACTGCAAAAAATCCTTATATCGAAGGATGCACCCCACACCGAAGTTGTCCCCACCTCAAACTTGTGCTGCCCTGATAGACCCAAGGGAGCCCTACAAACTGACATCAGGAACCTGGACTGCTGAGTTTTCTTTCCCAGGGAAAATGGAAAAAGGATGTGCCCAGGGGCCCCTGCTCCTGGGCAGGGACCTCACTGCAAAGAATCGTTATATCGAAGGATGGAGCCCACACCGAAGTTGTCCCAACCTCAAACTTGTGCTGCTCTGATAGACCCAAGGGAGCCCTACAAACTGACATCAGGAACCTGGACTGCTGAGTTTTCTTTCCCAGGGAAAATGGAAAAAGGATGTGCCCAGGGGCCCCTGCTCCTGGGCAGGGACCTCACTGCAAAGAATCGTTATATCGAAGGATGGAGCCCACACCGAAGTTGTCCCCACCTCGAACTTGTGCTGCCCTGATAGACCCAAGGGAGCCCTACAAACTGACATCAGGAACCTGGACTGCTGAGTTTTCTTTCCCAGGGAAAATGGAAAAAGGATGTGCCCAGGGGCCCCTGGCCCTGACTGCAAAAAATCTTTATATCGAAGGATGGAGCCCACACCGAAGTTGTCCCAACCTCAAACTTGTGCTGCCCTGATATACCCAAGGGAGCCCTACAAACTGACATCAGTAACCTGGACTGCTGAGTTTTCTTTCCCAGGTAAAATGGAAAAAGGATGTGCCCGCTGCCCCCTGACCCTGACTGCAAAGAATCATTATATCGAAGGATGGAGCCCACACCGAAGTTGTCCCCACCTCAAACTTGTGCTGCCCTGATAGACCCAAGGGAGCCCTACAAACTGACATCAGGAACCTGGACTGCTGAGTTTTCTTTCCCAGGGAAAATGGAAAAAGGATGTGCCGAGGGGCCCCTGGCCCTGGGCAGGGGACCTCACTGCAAAAAATCCTTATATCGAAGGATGGAGCCCACACCGAAGTTGTCCACACCTCAAACTTGTGCTGCCCTGATAGACCCAAGGGAGCCCTACAAACTGACATCAGGAACCTGGACTGCTGAGTTTTCTTTCCCAGGGAAAATGGAAAAAGGCTGTGCCCGGGGGCCCCTGGCCCTGACTGCAAAAAATCCTTATATCGAAGGATGGAGCCCACACCGAAGTTGTGCCCACCTCAAACTTGTGCTGCCCTGATAGACCCAAGGGAGCCCTACAAACTGACATCAGGAACCTGGACTGCTGAGTTTTCTTTCCCAGGGAAAATGGCCAAAGGATGTGCCCGAGGGCCCCTGGCCCTGACTGCAAAAAATCCTTATATCGAAGGATGCACCCCACACCGAAGTTGTCCCCACCTCAGACTTGTGCTTGCCTGATAGAGCGAAGGGAGCCCTACAAACTGACATCAGGAACCTGGACTGCTGAGTTTTCTTTCCCAGGGAAAATGGAAAAAGGATGAGCCTGGGGGGCCCTGGTCCTGGCCAGGGACCTCACTGCAAAAAATCCTTATATCAAAGGATGTACCCCACACCGAAGTTGTCCCTACCTCAAACTTGTGGTGCCCTGATAGACCCAAGGGAGCCCTACAAACTGACATCAGGAACCTGGACTGCTGAGTTTTCTTTCCCAGGGAAAATGGAAAAAGGATGTGCTGAGGGGCCCCTGGCCCTGGGCAGGGGACCTCACTGCAAAAAATCCTTATATCGAAGGATGGACCCCACACCGAAGTTGTCCCCACCTCAAACTTGTGGTGCCCTGATATACCCAAGAGAGCCCTACAAACTGACATCAGGAACCTGGACTGCTGAGTTTTCTTTCCAAGGGAAAATGGCCAAAGGATGTGCCCGTGGGCCCCTGGTCCTCACTGCAAAGAATCCTTATATCGAAGGATGTACCCCACACCGAAGTTGTCCCCACCTTAAACTTGTGCTGCCCTGATAGACCCAAGGGAGCCCTACAAACTGACATCAGGAACCTGGACTGCTGAGTTTTCTTTCCCAGGGAAAATGGAAAAAGCATGTGCCCAGGGGCCCCTGGCCCTGACTGCAAAGAATCCTTATATCGAAGGATGCACCCCACACCGAAGTTTTCCCCACCTCAAATTTGTGCTGCCCTGATACACCCAAGGGAGCCCTACAAACTGACATCAGGAACCTGGACTGCTGAGTTTTCTTTCCCAGGGAAAATGGAAAAAGGATGTGCCCAGGGGCCCCTGCTCCTGGGCAGGGGACCTCACTGCAAAGAATCCTTATATCGAAGGATGGACCCCACACCGAAGTTGTCCCCACCTCAAAATTGTGCTGTCCTGATAGACCCAAGGGAGCCCTACAAACTGACATCAGGAACCTGGACTGCTGAGTTTTCTTTCCCAGGGAAAATGGAAAAAGGATGTGCCCGGGGGTCCCTGGCCCTGGGCCCCTGGCCCTGACTGCAAAGAATCCTTATATCGAAGGATGGAGCCCACACCGAAGTTGTCCCCACCTCAAACTTGTGCTGCCCTGAGAGACCCAAGGGAGCCCTACAAACTGACATCAGGAACCTGGACTGCTGAGTTTTCTTTCCCAGGGCAAATGGCCAAATAATGTGCCCAGGGGCCCCTGGCCTTGGGCAGGACCCTGACTGCAAATAATCCTTATATCGAAGGATGGAGCCCACACCGAAGTTGTCCCCACCTCAAACTTGTGCTGCCCTGATAGAGCGAAGGAAGCCCTACAAACTGACATCAGGAACCTGGACTGCTGAGTTTTCTTTCCCAGGGAAAATGGAAAAAGGCTGTGCCCGGGGGCCCCTGGCCCTGACTGCAAAAAATCCTTATATCGAAGGATGGAGCCCACACCGAAGTTGTCCCCACCTCAAACTTGTGCTGCCCTGATAGACCCAAGGGAGCCCTACAAACTGACATCAGGAACCTGGACTGCTGAGTTTTCTTTCCCAGGGAAAATGGCCAAAGGATGTGCCCGGGGGCCCCAGGCCCTGACTGCAAAAAATCCTTATATCGAAGGATGCACCCCACACCGAAGTTGTCCCCACCTCAAACTTGTGCTGCCCTGATAGACCCAAGGGAGCCCTACAAACTGACATCAGGAACCTGGACTGCTGTGTTTTCTTTCCCAGGGAAAATTGAAAAAGGATTTTCCCAGGGGCCCCTGGCCCTGGGCTGGGCCCTCACTGCAAAAAATCCTTATATCGAAGGATGGACCCCACACTGAAGTTTTCCCCACCTCAAACTTGTGCTGCCCTGATAGACCCAAGGGAGCCCTACAAACTGACATCAGGAACCTGGACTGCTGAGTTTTCTTTCCCAGGGAAAATGGCCAAAGGATGTGCCCAGGGGCCCCTGGCCCTGACTGCAAAAAATCCTTATATCGAAGGATGCACCCCACACCGAAGTTGTCCCCACCTCAAACTTGTGCTGCCCTGATAAACCCAAGGGAGCCCTACAAACTGACATCAGGAACCTGGACTGCTGAGTTTTCTTTCCCAGGGAAAATGGAAAAAGGATGTGCCTGGGGGCCCCTGGCCCTGACTGCAAAGAATCCTTATATCGAAGGATGGACCCCACACCGAAGTTGTCCCCACCTCAAACTTGTGCTGCCCTGATAGACCCAAGGGAGCCCTACAAACTGACATCAGGAACCTGGACTGCTGAGTTTTCTTTCCCAGGGAAAATGGAAAAAGGATGTGCCCAGGGGCCCCTGCTCCTGGGCAGGGGACCTCACTGCAAAAAATCCTTATATCGAAGGATGGACCCCACACCGAAGTTGTCCCCACCTCAAACTTGTGCTGCCCTGATAGACCCAAGGGAGCCCTACAAACTGACATCAGGAACCTGGACTGCTGAGTTTTCTTTCCCAGGGAAAATGGCCAAAGGATATGCCCGGGGGCCCCTGGCCCTGACTGCAAAAAATCCTTATATCGAAGGATGGACCCCACACCGAAGTTGTCCCCACCTCAAACTTGTGCTGCCCTGATAGACCCAAGGCAGCCCTACAAACTGACATCAGGAACCTGGACTGCTGAGTTTTCTTTCCCAGGGAAAATGGAAAAAGGATGTGCCGAGGGGCCCCTGGCCCTGGGCAGGGGACCTCACAGAAAAAAATCCTTATATCGAAGGATGGAGCCCACACCGAAGTTGTCCCCACCTCAAACTTGTGCTGCCCTGATAGACCCAAGGGAGCCCTACAAACTGACATCAGGAACCTGGACTGCTGAGTTTTCTTTCCCAGGGAAAATGACCAAAGGATGTGCCCAGGGGGCCCTGGCCCTGGGCAGGGCCCTGACTGCAAAGAATCCTTATATCGAAGGATGGACCCCACACCGAAGTTGTCCCCACCTCAAAATTGTGCTGTCCTGATAGACCCAAGGGAGCCCTACAAACTGACATCAGGAACCTGGACTGCTGAGTTTTCTTTCCCAGGGAAAATTGAAAAAGGATTTTCCCAGGGGCCCCTGGCCCTGGGCTGGGCCCTCACTGCAAAAAATCCTTATATCGAAGGATGGACCCCACACTGAAGTTTTCCCCACCTCAAACTTGTGCTGCCCTGATAGACCCAAGGGAGCCCTACAAACTGACATCAGGAACCTGGACTGCTGAGTTTTCTTTCCCAGGGAAAATGGCCAAAGGAGGTGCCCAGGGGCCCCTGGCCCTGACTGCAAAAAATCCTTATATCGAAGGATGCACCCCACACCGAAGTTGTCCCCACCTCAAACTTGTGCTGCCCTGATAAACCCAAGGGAGCCCTACAAACTGACATCAGGAACCTGGACTGCTGAGTTTTCTTTCCCAGGGAAAATGGAAAAAGGATGTGCCTGGGGGCCCCTGGCCCTGACTGCAAAGAATCCTTATATCGAAGGATGGACCCCACACCGAAGTTGTCCCCACCTCAAACTTGTGCTGCCCTGATAGACCCAAGGGAGCCCTACAAACTGACATCAGGAACCTGGACTGCTGAGTTTTCTTTCCCAGGGAAAATGGAAAAAGGATGAGCCTGGGGGGCCCTGGTCCTGGCCAGGGACCTCACTGCAAAAAATCCTTATATCGAAGGATGGACCCCACACCGAAGTTGTCCCCACCTCAAACTTGTGCTGCCCTGATAGACCCAAGGGAGCCCTACAAACTGACATCAGGAACCTGGACTGCTGAGTTTTCTTTCCCAGGGAAAATGGAAAAAGGATGTGCCCAGGGGCCCCTGCTCCTGGGCAGGGACCTCACTGCAAAGAATCGTTATATCGAAGGATGGAGCCCACACCGAAGTTGTCCCCACCTCAAACTTGTGCTGCTCTGATAGACCCAAGGGAGCCCTACAAACTGACATCAGGAACCTGGACTGCTGAGTTTTCTTTCCCAGGGAAAATGGAAAAAGGATGTGCCCAGGGGCCCCTGGCCCTGACTGCAAAAAATCTTTATATCGAAGGATGGAGCCCACACCGAAGTTGTCCCAACCTCAAACTTGTGCTGCCCTGATATACCCAAGGGAGCCCTACAAACTGACATCAGTAACCTGGACTGCTGAGTTTTCTTTCCCAGGTAAAATGGAAAAAGGATGTGCCCGCTGCCCCCTGACCCTGACTGCAAAGAATCATTATATCGAAGGATGGAGCCCACACCGAAGTTGTCCCAACCTCAAACTTGTGCTGCCCTGATAGACCCAAGGGAGCCCTACAAACTGACATCAGGAACCTGGACTGCTGAGTTTTCTTTCCCAGGGAAAATGGAAAAAGGATGTGCCGAGGGGCCCCTGGCCCTGGGCAGGGGACCTCACTGCAAAAAATCCTTATATCGAAGGATGGAGCCCACACCGAAGTTGTCCACACCTCAAACTTGTGCTGCCCTGATAGACCCAAGGGAGCCCTACAAACTGACATCAGGAACCTGGACTGCTGAGTTTTCTTTCCCAGGGAAAATGGAAAAAGGCTGTGCCCGGGGGCCCCTGGCCCTGACTGCAAAAAATCCTTATATCGAAGGATGGAGCCCACACCGAAGTTGTCCCCACCTCAAACTTGTGCTGCCCTGATAGACCCAAGGGAGCCCTACAAACTGACATCAGGAACCTGGACTGCTGAGTTTTCTTTCCCAGGGAAAATGGCCAAAGGATGTGCCCGAGGGCCCCTGGCCCTGACTGCAAAAAATCCTTATATCGAAGGATGCACCCCACACCGAAGTTGTCCCCACCTCAGACTTGTGCTTGCCTGATAGAGCGAAGGGAGCCCTACAAACTGACATCAGGAACCTGGACTGCTGAGTTTTCTTTCCCAGGGAAAATGGAAAAAGGCTGTGCCCGGGGGCCCCAGGCCCTGACTGCAAAAAATCCTTATATCGAAGGATGCACCCCACACCGAAGTTGTCCCCACCTCAAACTTGTGCTGCCCTGATAGACCCAAGGGAGCCCTACAAACTGACATCAGGAACCTGGACTGCTGTGTTTTCTTTCCCAGGGAAAATTGAAAAAGGATTTTCCCAGGGGCCCCTGGCCCTGGGCTGGGCCCTCACTGCAAAAAATCCTTATATCGAAGGATGGACCCCACACTGAAGTTTTCCCCACCTCAAACTTGTGCTGCCCTGATAGACCCAAGGGAGCCCTACAAACTGACATCAGGAACCTGGACTGCTGAGTTTTCTTTCCCAGGGAAAATGGCCAAAGGATGTGCCCAGGGGCCCCTGGCCCTGACTGCAAAAAATCCTTATATCGAAGGATGCACCCCACACCGAAGTTGTCCCCACCTCAAACTTGTGCTGCCCTGATAAACCCAAGGGAGCCCTACAAACTGACATCAGGAACCTGGACTGCTGAGTTTTCTTTCCCAGGGAAAATGGAAAAAGGATGTGCCCGGGGGTCCCTGGCCCTGACTGCAAAGAATCCTTATATCGAAGGATGGACCCCACACCGAAGTTGTCCCCACCTCAAACTTGTGCTGCCCTGATAGACCCAAGGCAGCCCTACAAACTGACATCAGGAACCTGGACTGCTGAGTTTTCTTTCCCAGGGAAAATGGAAAAAGGATGTGCCGAGGGGCCCCTGGCCCAGGGCAGGGGACCTCACAGAAAAAAATCCTTATATCGAAGGATGGAGCCCACACCGAAGTTGTCCCCACCTCAAACTTGTGCTGCCCTGATAGACCCAAGGGAGCCCTACAAACTGACATCAGGAACCTGGACTGCTGAGTTTTCTTTCCCAGGGAAAATGACCAAAGGATGTGCCCAGGGGGCCCTGGCCCTGGGCAGGGCCCTGACTGCAAAGAATCCTTATATCGAAGGATGGACCCCACACCGAAGTTGTCCCCACCTCAAAATTGTGCTGTCCTGATAGACCCAAGGGAGCCCTACAAACTGACATCAGGAACCTGGACTGCTGAGTTTTCTTTCCCAGGGAAAATGGAAAAAGGATGTGCCCGGGGGTCCCTGGCCCTGGGCCCCTGGCCCTGACTGCAAAGAATCCTTATATCGAAGGATGGAGCCCACACCGAAGTTGTCCCCACCTCAAACTTGTGCTGCCCTGAGAGACCCAAGGGAGCCCTACAAACTGACATCAGGAACCTGGACTGCTGAGTTTTCTTTCCCAGGGAAAATGGAAAAAGGATGTGCCCAGGGGCCCCTGGCCCAGGGCAGGGGACCTCACAGAAAAAAATCCTTATATCGAAGGATGGAGCCCACACCGAAGTTGTCCCCACCTCAAACTTGTGCTGCCCTGATAGACCCAAGGGAGCCCTACAAACTGACATCAGGAACCTGGACTGCTGAGTTTTCTTTCCCAGGGAAAATGACCAAAGGATGTGCCCAGGGGGCCCTGGCCCTGGGCAGGGCCCTGACTGCAAAGAATCCTTATATCGAAGGATGGACCCCACACCGAAGTTGTCCCCACCTCAAAATTGTGCTGTCCTGATAGACCCAAGGGAGCCCTACAAACTGACATCAGGAACCTGGACTGCTGAGTTTTCTTTCCCAGGGAAAATGGAAAAAGGATGTGCCCGGGGGTCCCTGGCCCTGGGCCCCTGGCCCTGACTGCAAAGAATCCTTATATCGAAGGATGGAGCCCACACCGAAGTTGTCCCCACCTCAAACTTGTGCTGCCCTGAGAGACCCAAGGGAGCCCTACAAACTGACATCAGGAACCTGGACTGCTGAGTTTTCTTTCCCAGGGAAAATGGCCAAAAAATGTGCCCAGGGGCCCCTGGCCCTGGGCAGGACCCTGACTGCAAATAATCATTATATCGAAGGATGGAGCCCACACCGAAGTTGTCCCCACCTCAAACTTGTGCTGCCCTGATAGACCCAAGGGAGCCCTACAAACTGACATCAGGAACCTGGACTGCTGAGTTTTCTTTCCCAGGGAAAATGGCCAAAGGATGTGCCCGGGGGCCCCAGGCCCTGACTGCAAAAAATCCTTATATCGAAGGATGCACCCCACACCGAAGTTGTCCCCACCTCAAACTTGTGCTGCCCTGATAGACCCAAGGGAGCCCTACAAACTGACATCAGGAACCTGGACTGCTGTGTTTTCTTTCCCAGGGAAAATTGAAAAAGGATTTTCCCAGGGGCCCCTGGCCCTGGGCTGGGCCCTCACTGCAAAAAATCCTTATATCGAAGGATGGACCCCACACTGAAGTTTTCCCCACCTCAAACTTGTGCTGCCCTGATAGACCCAAGGGAGCCATACAAACTAACATCAGGAACCTGGACTGCTGAGTTTTCTTTCCCAGGGAAAATGGCCAAAGGAGGTGCCCAGGGGCCCCAGGCCCTGACTGCAAAAAATCCTTATATCGAAGGATGGAGCCCACACCGAAGTTGTCCCCACCTCAAACTTGTGCTGCCCTGATAGACCCAAGGGAGCCCTACAAACTGACATCAGGAACCTGGACTGCTGAGTTTTCTTTCCCAGGGAAAATGGAAAAAGGATGTGCCTGGGGGCCCCTGGCCCTGACTGCAAAGAATCCTTATATCGAAGGATGGACCCCACAACGAAGTTGTCCCCACCTCAAACTTGTGCTGCCCTGATAGACCCAAGGGAGCCCTACAAACTGACATCAGGAACCTGGACTGCTGAGTTTTCTTTCCCAGGGAAAATGGAAAAAGGATGAGCCTGGGGGGCCCTGGTCCTGGCCAGGAACCTCACTGCAAAAAATCCTTATATCGAAGGATGGACCCCACACCGAAGTTGTCCCCACCTCAAACTTGTGCTGCCCTGATAGACCCAAGGGAGCCCTACAAACTGACATCAGGAACCTGGACTGCTGAGTTTTCTTTCCCAGGGAAAATGGAAAAAGGCTCTGCCCGGGGGCCCCTGGCCCTGACTGCAAAAAATCCTTATATCGAAGGATGGACCCCACACCGAAGTTGTCCCCACCTCAAACTTGTGCTGCCCTGATAGACCCAAGGGAGCCCTACAAACTGACATCAGGAACCTGGACTGCTGAGTTTTCTTTCCCAGGGAAAATGGCCAAAGGATGTGCCCGGGGGCCCCTGGCCCTGACTGCAAAAAATCCTTATATCGAAGGATGCACCCCACACCGAAGTTGTCCCCACCTCAAACTTGTGCTGCCCTGATAGACCCAAGGGAGCCCTACAAACTGACATCAGGAACCTGGACTGCTGAGTTTTCTTTCCCAGGGAAAATGGAAAAAGGATGAGCCTGGGGGGCCCTGGTCCTGGCCAGGGACCTCACTGCAAAAAATCCTTATATCAAAGGATGTACCCCACACCGAAGTTGTCCCCACCTCAAACTTGTGGTGCCCTGATAGACCCAAGGCAGCCCTACAAACTGACATCAGGAACCTGGACTGCTGAGTTTTCTTTCCCAGGGAAAATGGAAAAAGGATGTGCTGAGGGGCCCCTGGCCCTGGGCAGGGGACCTCGCTGCAAAAAATCCTTATATCGAAGGATGGAGCCCACACCGAAGTTGTCCCCACCTCAAACTTGTGCTGCCCTGATAGACCCAAGGCAGCCCTACAAACTGACATCAGGAACCTGGACTGCTGAGTTTTCTTTCCCAGGGAAAATGGAAAAAGGATGTGCCCAGGGGCCCCTGGCCCTGACTGCAAAAAATTCTTATATCGAAGGATGGAGCCCACACCGAAGTTGTCCCAACCTCAAACTTGTGCTGCCCTGATATACCCAAGAGAGCCCTACAAACTGACATCAGGAACCTGGACTGCTGAGTTTTCTTTCCAAGGGAAAATGGCCAAACGATGTGCCCGTGGGCCCCTGGTCCTCACTGCAAAGAATCCTTATATCGAAGGATGTACCCCACACCGAAGTTGTCCCCACCTCAAACTTGTGCTGCCCTGATAGACCCAAGGGAGCCCTACAAACTGACATCAGGAACCTGGACTGCTGAGTTTTCTTTCCCAGGGAAAATGGAAAAAGGATGTGCCCAGGGGCCCCAGCTCCTGGGCAGGGGACCTCACTGCAAAAAATCCTTATTTCGAAGGATGGACCCCACACCGAAGTTGTCCCCACCTCAAACTTGTGCTGCCCTGATAGACCCAAGGGAGCCCTACAAACTGACATCAGGAACCTGGACTGCTGAGTTTTCTTTCCCAGGGAAAATGGAAAAAGGATGTGCCCAGGGGCCCCTGGCCCTGACTGCAAAGAATCCTTATATCGAAGGATGGAGCCCACACCGAAGTTGTCCCCACCTCAAACTTGTGCTGCCCTGATATACCCAAGGGAGCCCTACAAACTGACATCAGGAACCTGGACTGCTGAGTTTTCTTTCCCAGGGAAAATGGCCAAAGGATGTGCCCGGGGGCCCCTGGCCCTGACTGCAAAAAATCCTTATATCGAAGGATGGACCCCACACCGAAGTTGTCCCCACCTCAAACTTGTGCTGCCCTGATAGACCCAAGGCAGCCCTACAAACTGACATCAGGAACCTGGACTGCTGAGTTTTCTTTCCCAGGGATAATGGAAAAAGGATGTGCCGAGGGGCCCCTGCTCCTGGGCAGGGGACCTCACTGAAAAAAATCCTTATATCGAAGGATGGAGCCCACACCGAAGTTGTCCCCACCTCAAACTTGTGCTGCCCTGATAGACCCAAGGGAGCCCTACAAACTGACATCAGGAACCTGGACTGCTGAGTTTTCTTTCCCAGGGAAAATGGCAAAAGGATGTGCCCGGGGGCCCCTGACCCTGACTGCAAAGAATCATTATATAGAAGGATGGAGCCCACACCGAACTTGTCCCCACCTCAAACTTGTGCTGCCCTGATACACCCAAGGGAGCCCTACAAACTGACATAAGGAACCTGGACTGCTGAGTTTTCTTTCCCAGGGAAAATGGAAAAAGGATGTGCCGAGGGGCCCCTGGCCCTGGGCAGGGGACCTCACTGCAAAAAATCCTTATATCAAAGGATGTACCCCACACCGAAGTTGTCCCCACCTCAAACTTGTGCTGCCCTGATAGACCCAAGGCAGCCCTACAAACTGACATCAGGAACCTGGACTGCTGAGTTTTCTTTCCCAGGGAAAATGGAAAAAGGATGTGCCCAGGGGCCCCTGCTCCTGGGCAGGGACTTCACTGCAAAGAATCGTTATATCGAAGGATGGAGCCCACACCGAAGTTGTCCCCACCTCAAACTTGTGCTGCCCTGATACACCCAAGGGAGCCCTACAAACTGACATCAGGAACCTGGACTGCTGAGTTTTCTTTCCCAGGGAAAATGGAAAAAGGATGTGCCCAGGGGCCCCTGGCCCTGACTGCAAAATATCCTTATATCGAAGGATGGAGCCCACACCGAAGTTGTCCCCACCTCAAACTTGTGCTGCCCTGATAGACCCAAGGGAGCCCTACAAACTGACATCAGGAACCTGGACTGCTGAGTTTTCTTTCCCAGGGGAAATGGAAAAAGGATGTGCCCGGGGGCCCCTGGCCCTGACTGCAAAAAATCCTTATATCGAAGGATGGACCCCACACCGAAGTTGTCCCCACCTCAAACTTTTGCTGCCCTGATAGACCGAAGGGAGCCCTACAAACTGACATCAGGAACCTGGACTGCTGAGTTTTCTTTCCCAGGGAAAATGGCCAAAGGATGTGCCCGGGGGCCCCTGGCCCTGACTGCAAAAAATCCTTATATCGAAGGATGCACCCCAGACCGAAGTTGTCCCCACCTCAAACTTGTGCTGCCCTGATAGACCCAAGGGAGCCCTACAAACTGCCATCAGGAACCTGGACTGCTGAGTTTTCTTTCCCAGGGAAAATGGAAAAAGGATGTGCCCAGGGGCCCCAGCTCCTGGGCAGGGGACCTCACTGCAAAAAATCCTTATATCGAAGGATGGACCCCACACCGAAGTTGTCCCCACCTCAAACTTGTGCTGCCCTGATAGACCCAAGGGAGCCCTACAAACTGACATCAGGAACCTGGACTGCTGAGTTTTCTTTCCCAGGGAAAATGGAAAAAGGCTCTGCCCAGGGGCCCCTGGCCCTGACTGCAAAAAATCCTTATATCGAAGGATGGACCCCACACCGAAGTTGTCCCCACCTCAAACTTGTGCTGCCCTGATAGACCCAAGGGAGCCCTACAAACTGACATCAGGAACCTGGACTGCTGAGTTTTCTTTCCCAGGGAAAATGGCCAAAGGATGTGCCCGGGGGCCCCTGGCCCTGACTGCAAAAAATCCTTATATCGAAGGATGGACCCCACACCGAAGTTGTCCCCACCTCAAACTTGTGCTGCCCTGATAGACCCAAGGGAGCCCTACAAACTGACATCAGGAACCTGGACTGCTGAGTTTTCTTTCCCAGGGAAAATGGAAAAAGGATGAGCCTGGGGGGCCCTGGTCCTGGCCAGGGACCTCACTGCAAAAAATCCTTATATCAAAGGATGTACCCCACACCGAAGTTGTCCCCACCTCAAACTTGTGGTGCCCTGATAGACCCAAGGCAGCCCTACAAACTGACATCAGGAACCTGGACTGCTGAGTTTTCTTTCCCAGGGAAAATGGAAAAAGGATGTGCCTGGGTGGCCCTGGTCATGGCCAGGGACCTCACTGCAATAAATCCTTATATCAAAGGATGTACCCCACACCGAAGTTGTCCCCACCTCAAACTTGTGCTGCCCTGATAGACCCAAGGGAGCCCTACAAACTGACATCAGGAACCTGGACTGCTGAGTTTTCTTTCCCAGGGAAAATGGAAAAAGGATGTGCCCAGGGGCCCCTGCTCCTGGGCAGGGACTTCACTGCAAAGAATCGTTATATCGAAGGATGGAGCCCACACCGAAGTTGTCCCCACCTCAAACTTGTGCTGCCCTGATACACCCAAGGGAGCCCTACAAACTGACATCAGGAACCTGGACTGCTGAGTTTTCTTTCCCAGGGAAAATGGAAAAAGGATGTGCCC
This sequence comes from Lonchura striata, assembly GCF_050655825.1. Lineage (NCBI taxonomy): Eukaryota > Metazoa > Chordata > Aves > Passeriformes > Estrildidae > Lonchura > Lonchura striata. The sequence continues at coordinate 4,513,712 of NC_140728.1, read as the reverse complement.
AGGGGCCCCTGGCCCTGACTGCAAAATATCCTTATATCGAAGGATGGAGCCCACACCGAAGTTGTCCCCACCTCAAACTTGTGCTGCCCTGATAGACCCAAGGGAGCCCTACAAACTGACATCAGGAACCTGGACTGCTGAGTTTTCTTTCCCAGGGGAAATGGAAAAAGGCTGTGCCCGGGGGCCCCTGGCCCTGACTGCAAAAAATCCTTATATCGAAGGATGGACCCCACACCGAAGTTGTCCCCACCTCAAACTTGTGCTGCCCTGATAGACCGAAGGGAGCCCTACAAACTGACATCAGGAACCTGGACTGCTGAGTTTTCTTTCCCAGGGAAAATGGCCAAAGGATGTGCCCGGGGGCCCCTGGCCCTGACTGCAAAAAATCCTTATATCGAAGGATGGACCCCACACCGAAGTTGTCCCCACCTCAAACTTGTGCTGCCCTGATAGACCCAAGGGAGCCCTACAAACTGACATCAGGAACCTGGACTGCTGAGTTTTCTTTCCCTGGGAAAATGGCCAAAGGATGTGCCCGGGGGCCCCTGGCCCTGACTGCAAAAAATCCTTATATCGAAGGATGTACCCCACACCGAAGTTGTCCCCACCTCAAACTTGTGCTGCCCTGATAGACCCAAGGGAGCCCTACAAACTGACATCAGGAACCTGGACTGCTGAGTTTTCTTTCCCAGGGAAAATGGAAAAAGAATGTGCCCGGGGGTCCCTGGCCCTGGGCCCCTGGTCCTGACTGCAAAGAATCCTTATATCGAAGGATGGAGCCCACACCAAAGTTGTCCCCACCTCAAACTTGTGCTGCCCTGATAGACCCAAGGGAGCCCTACAAACTGACATCAGGAACCTGGACTGCTGAGTTTTCTTTCCCAGGGAAAATGGAAAAAGGGTGTGCCCGGGGGCCCCTGACCCTGACTGCAAAGAATCCTTATATCGAAGGATGGAGCCCACACCGAAGTTGTCCCCACCTCAAACTTGTGCTGCCCTGATAGACCCAAGGGAGCCCTACAAACTGACATCAGGAACCTGGACTGCTGAGTTTTCTTTCCCAGGGGAAATGGAAAAAGGCTGTGCCCGGGGGCCCCTGGCCCTGACTGCAAAAAATCCTTATATCGAAGGATGGAGCCCACACCGAAGTTGTCCCCACCTCAAACTTGTGCTGCCCTGATAGACCCAAGGGAGCCCTACAAACTGACATCAGGAACCTGGACTGCTGAGTTTTCTTTCCCAGGGAAAATGGCCAAAGGATGTGCCCGGGGGCCCCTGGCCCTGACTGCAAAAAATCCTTATATCGAAGGATGCACCCCACACCGAAGTTGTCCCCACCTCAAACTTGTGCTGCCCTGATAGACCCAAGGGAGCCCTACAAACTGACATCAGGAACCTGGACTGCTGAGTTTTCTTTCCCAGGGAAAATGGCCAAAGGATGTGCCCGGGGGCCCCTGGCCCTGACTGCAAAGAATCCTTATATCGAAGGATGGACCCCACACCGAAGTTGTCCCCACCTCAAACTTCTGCTGCCCTGATAGACCCAAGGGAGCACTACAAACTGACATCAGGAACCTGGACTGCTGTGTTTTTTTCCCAGGGAAAATTGAAAAAGGATTTTCCCAGGGGCCCCTGGCCCTGGGCTGGGCCCTCACTGCAAAAAATCCTTATATCGAAGGATGGACCCCACACTGAAGTTTTCCCCACCTCAAACTTGTGCTGCCCTGATAGACCCAAGGGAGCCCTACAAACTGACATCAGGAACCTGGACTGCTGAGTTTTCTTTCCCAGGGATAATGGAAAAAGGATGTGCCCAGGGGCCCCTCCCCTGGGCAGGGACCTCACAGCAAAAAATCCTTATATCGAAGGATGGACCCCACACCGAAGTTGTCCCCACCTCAAACTTGTGCTGCCCTGATAGACCCAAGGGAGCCCTACAAACTGACATCAGGAACCTGGACTGCTGAGTTTTTTTTCCCAGGGGAAATGGCTAAAGATTCTGCCCGGGGGCCCCTGGCGCTGACTGCAAAGAATCCTTATATCGAAGGATGGAGCCCACACCGAAGTTGTCCCCACCTCAAACTTGTGCTGCCCTGATAGACCCAAGGGAGCCCTACAAACTGACATCAGGAACCTGGACTGCTGAGTTTTCTTTCCCAGGGAAAATGGCCAAAGGATGTGCCTGGGGGCCCCTGGCCCTGACTGCAAAAAATCCTTATATCGAAGGATGGAGCCCACACCGAAGTTGTCCCCACCTCAAACTTGTGCTGCCCTGATACACCCAAGGGAGCCCTACAAACTGACATCAGGAACCTGGACTGCTGAGTTTTCTTTCCCAGGGAAAATGGAAAAAGGATGTGCCCGGGGGTCCCTGGCCCTGGGCCCCTGGCCCTGACTTCAAAAAATCCTTATATCGAAGGATGGAGCCCACACCGAAGTTGTCCCCACCTCAAACTTGTGCTGCCCTGATAGACCCAAGGGAGCCCTACAAACTGACATCAGGAACCTGGACTGCTGAGTTTTCTTTCCCAGGGAAAATGGAAAAAGGTTGTGCCCAGGGGCCCCTGGCCCTATGCAGGGACCTCACTGCAAAACATATTTATATCGAAGGATGGAGCCCACACCGAAGTTGTCCCCACCTCAAACTTGTGCTGCCCTGATAGACCCAAGGGAGCCCTATAAACTGACATCAGGAACCTGGACTGCTGAGTTTTCTTTCCCAGGGATAATGGAAAAAGGATGTGCCCTGGTGCCCCTCCCCTGGGCAGGGACCTCACAGCAAAAAATCCTTATATCGAAGGATGGAGCCCACACCGAAGTTGTCCCCACCTCAAACTTGTGCTGCCCTGATAGACCCAAGGGAGCCCTACAAACTGACATCAGGAACCTGGACTGCTGAGTTTTTTTTCCCAGGGAAAATGGCCAAACTATGTGCCCGGGGGCCCCTGGCCCTGACTGCAAAGAATCCTTATATCGAAGGATGGAGCCCACACCGAAGTTGTCCCCACCTCAAACTTGTGCTGACCTGATAGACCCAAGGGAGACCTACAAACTGACATCAGGAACCTGGACTGCTGAGTTTTCTTTCCCAGGGAAAATGGAAAAAGGATGTGCCCAGGGGCCCCTAGCCCTCGGCAGGGACCTCACTGCAAAGAATCCTTATATCGAAGGATGGACCCCACACCGAAGTTGTCCCCACCTCAAACTTGTGCTGCCCTGATAGACCCAAGGGAGCCCTACAAACTGACATCAGGAACCTGGACTGCTGAGTTTTCTTTCCCAGGGAAAATGGAAAAAGGTTGTGCCCGGAGGCCCCTGACCCTGACTGCAAAAAATCCTTATATCGAAGGATGGAGCCCACACCGAAGTTGTCCCCACCTCAAACTTGTGCTGACCTGATAGACCCAAGGGAGACCTACAAACTGACATCAGGAACCTGGACTGCTGAGTTTTCTTTCCCAGGGAAAATGGAAAAAGGATGTGCCCAGGGGCCCCTGGCCCTGACTGCAAAAAATCCTTATATCGAAGGATGGACCCCACACCGAAGTTGTCCCCACCTCAAACTTGTGCTGCCCTGATAGACCCAAGGGAGCCCTACAAACTGACATCAGGAACCTGGACTGCTGAGTTTTTTTTCCCAGGGGAAATGGCTAAAGGTTGTGCCCGGGGGCCCCTGGCCCTGACTGCAAAGAATCCTTATATCGAAGGATGGACCCCACACCGAAGTTGTCCCCACCTCAAACTTGTGCTGCCCTGATAGACCCAAGGGAGCCCTACAAACTGACATCAGGAACCTGGACTGCTGAGTTTTCTTGCCCAGGGAAAATGGAAAAAGGGTGTGCCCAGGGGCCCCTGGCCCTAGGCAGGGACCTCACTGCAAAGAATCCTTATATCGAAGGATGGACCCCACACCGAAGTTGTCCCCACCTCAAACTTGTGCTGCCCTGATAGACCCAAGGGAGCCCTACAAACTGACATCAGGAACCTGGACTGCTGAGTTTTCTTTCCCAGGGAAAATGGAAAAAGGTTGTGCCCGGGGGCCCCTGACCCTGACTGCAAAAAATCCTTATATCGAAGGATGGAGCCCACACCGAAGTTGTCCCCACCTCAAACTTGTGCTGCCCTGATAGACCCAAGGCAGCCCTACAAACTGACATCAGGAACCTGGACTGCTGAGTTTTCTTTCCCAGGGAAAATGGAAAAAGGATGTGCCCAGGGGCCCCTGCTCCTGGGCCCCTGGCCCTGACTTCAAAAAATCCTTATACCGAAGGATGGAGCCCACACCGAAGTTGTCCCCACCTCAAACTTGTGCTGCCCTGATAGACCCAAGGGAGCCCTACAAACTGACATCAGGAACCTGGACTGCTGAGTTTTTTTTCCCAGGGAAAATGGCCAAAGGATGTGCCCGGGGGCCCCTGGCCCTGACTGCAAAGAATCCTTATATCGAAGGATGGAGCCCACACCGAAGTTGTCCCCACCTCAAACTTGTGCTGACCTGATAGACCCAAGGGAGCCCTACAAACTGACATCAGGAACCTGGACTGCTGAGTTTTCTTTCCCAGGGAAAATGGAAAAAGGAATGTGCCCAGGGGCCCCTGGCCCTGACTGCAAAAAATCCTTATATCGAAGGATGGAGCCCACACCGAAGTTGTCCCCACCTCAAACTTGTGCTGCCCTGATAGACCCAAGGGAGCCCTACAAACTGACATCAGGAACCTGGACTGCTGAGTTTTCTTTCCCAGGGAAAATGGAAAAAGGATGTGCCCAGGGGCCCCTGGCCCTAGGCAGAGACCTCACTGCAAAGAATCCTTATATCGAAGGATGGAGCCCACACCGAAGTTGTCCCCACCTCAAACTTGTGCTGCCCTGATAGACCCAAGGGAGCCCTACAAACTGACATCAGGAACCTGGACTGCTGAGTTTTCTTTCCCAGGGAAAATGGAAAAAGGATGTGCCCGGGGGTCCCTGGCCCTGGGCCCCTGGCCCTGACTTCAAAAAATCCTTATATAGAAGGATGGAGCCCACACCGAAGTTGTCCCCACCTCAAACTTGTGCTGCCCTGATAGACCCAAGGGAGCCCTACAAACTGACATCAGGAACCTGGACTGCTGAGTTTTCTTTCCCAGGGAAAATGGAAAAAGGATGTGCCCAGGGGCCCCTGGCCCTAGGCAGGGACCTCACTGCAAAAAATATTTATATCGAAGGATGGAGCCCACACCGAAGTTGTCCCCACCTCAAACTTGTGCTGCCCTGATAGACCCAAGGGAGCCCTACAAACTGACATCAGGAACCTGGACTGCTGAGTTTTCTTTCCCAGGGAAAATGGAAAAAGGATGTTCCCAGGGGCCCCTGGCCCTGGGCAGAGACCTCACTGTAAAAAATCCTGATATCGAAGGCTGGAGCCCTCACCGAAGTTGTCCCCACCTCAAACTTGTGCTGCCCTGATAGACCCAAGGGAGCCCTACAAACTGACATCAGGAACCTGGACTGCTGAGTTTTCTTTCCCAGGGGAAATGGAAAAGGATGTGCCCAGGGGCCTCTGGCCCTGACTGCAAAAAATCCTCATATCGAAGGATGGACCCCACACTGAAATTGTCCCCACCTCAAACTTGTGCTGCCCTGATAGAACCAAGGGAGCCCTACAAACTGACATCAGGAACCTGGACTGCTGAGTTTTCTTGCCCAGGGAAAATGGAAAAAGGATGTGCCCAGGGGCCCCTGGCCCTAGGCAGGGACCTCACTGCAAAGAATCCTTATATCGAAGGATGGAGCCCACACCGAAGTTGTCCCCACCTCAAACTTGTGCTGCCCTGATAGACCCAAGGGAGCCCTACAAACTGACATCAGGAACCTGGACTGCTGAGTTTTCTTTCCCAGGGAAAATGGAAAAAGGGTGTGCCCGGGGGCCCCTGGCCATGACTGCAAAAAATCCTTATATCGAAGGATGGAGCCCACACCGAAGTTGTCCCCACCTCAAATTGTGCTGACCTGATAGACCCAAGGGAGCCCTACAAACTGACATCAGGAACCTGGACTGCTGAGTTTTCTTTCCCAGGGAAAATGGAAAAAGGATGTGCCCAGGGGCCCCTGGCCCTGACTGCAAAAAATCCTTATATCGAAGGATGGAGCCCACACCGAAGTTGTCCCCACCTCAAACTTGTGCTGCCCTGATAGACCCAAGGGAGCCCTACAAACTGACATCAGGAACCTGGACTGCTGAGTTTTTTTTTTCCCAGGGGAAATGGCCAAAGGTTGTGACCGGGGGCCCCTGGCCCGGACTGCAAAGAATCCTTATATCGAAGGATGGAGCCCACACCGAAGTTGTCCCCACCTCAAACTTGTGCTGCCCTGATAGACCCAAGGGAGCCCTACAAACTGACATCAGGAACCTGGACTGCTGAGTTTTCTTTCCCAGGGAAAATGGAAAAAGTATGTGCCCAGGGGCCCCTCCCCTGGGCAGGGACCTCACAGCAAAGAATCCTTATATCGAAGGATGGAGCCCACACCGAAGTTGTCCCCACCTCAAACTTGTGCTGCCCTGATAGACCCAAGGGAGCCCTACAAACTGACATCAGGAACCTGGACTGCTGAGTTTTCTTTCCCAGGGGAAATGGCTAAAGGTTGTGCCCGGGGGCACCTGGCCCTGACTGCAAAGAATCCTTATATCGAAGGATGGAGCCCACACCGAAGTTTTCCCCACCTCAAACTTGTGCTGCCCTGATAGACCCAAGGGAGCCCTACAAACTGACATCAGGAACCTGGACTGCTGAGTTTTCTTTCCCAGAGAAAATGGAAAAAGGATGTGCCCAGGGGCCCGTGGCCCTAGGCAGGGACCTCACTGCAAAGAATCCTTATATCGAAGGATGGAGCCCACACCGAAGTTGTCCCCAACTCAAACTTGTGCTGCCCCGATACACCCAAGGGAGCCCTACAAACTGACATCAGGAACCTGGACTGCTGAGTTTTCTTTCCCAGGGAAAATGGAAAAAGGATGTGCCCGGGGGTCCCTGGCCCTGGGCCCCTGGCCCTGACTTCAAAAAATCCTTATATCGAAGGATGGAGCCCACACCGAAGTTGTCCCCACCTCAAACTTGTGCTGCCCTGATAGACCCAAGGGAGCCCTACAAACTGACATCAGGAACCTGGACTGCTGAGTTTTCTTTCCCAGGGAAAATGGAAAAAGGATGTGCCCAGGGGCCCCTGGCCCTAGGCAGGGACCTCACTGCAAAGAATCCTTATATCGAAGGATGGAGCCCACACCGAAGTTGTCCCCACCTCAAACTTGTGCTGTCCTGATAGACCCAAGGGAGCCCTACAAACTGACATCAGGAACCTGGACTGCTGAGTTTTCTTTCCCAGGGATAATGGAAAAAGGATGTGCCCGGGGGCCCCTGGCCCTCGGCAGAGACCTCACTGCAAAGAATCCTTATATCGAAGGATGGAGCCCACACCGAAGTTGTCCCCACCTCAAACTTGTGCTGCCCTGATAGACCCAAGGGAGCCCTACAAACTGACATCAGGAACCTGGACTGCTGAGTTTTCTTTCCCAGGGAAAATGGAAAAAGGATGTGCCCGGGGGTCCCTGGCCCTGGGCCCCTGGCCCTGACTTCAAAAAATCCTTATATCGAAGGATGGAGCCCACACCGAAGTTGTCCCCACCTCAAACTTGTGCTGCCCTGATAGACCCAAGGGAGCCCTACAAACTGACATCAGGAACCTGGACTGCTGAGTTTTCTTTCCCAGGGAAAATGGAAAAAGGATGTTCCCAGGGGCACCTGGCCCTATGCAGGGACCTAACTGCAAAAAATATTTATATCGAAGGATGGAGCCCACACCGAAGTTGTCCCCACCTCAAACTTGTGCTGCCCTGATAGACCCAAGGGAGTTCTACAAACTGACATCAGGAACCTGGACTGCTGAGTTTTCTTCCCAGGGATAATGGAAAAAGGATGTGCCCAGGGGCCCCTGACCCTGACTGCAAAAAATCCTTATATCGAAGGATGGACCCCACACTGAAGTTGTCCCCACCTCAAACTAGTGCTGCCCTGATAGACCCAAGGGAGCCCTACAAACTGACATCAGGAACCTGGACTGCTGAGTTTTCTTTCCCAGGGAAAATGGAAAAAGGATGTTCCCAGGGGCCCCTGGCCCTGGGCAGAGACCTCACTGTAAAAAATCCTTATATCGAAGGCTGGAGCCCACACCGAAGTTGTCCCCACCTCAAACTTGTGCTGCCCTGATAGACCCAAGGGAGCCCTACAAACTGACATCAGGACCCTGGACTGCTGAGTTTTCTTTCCCAGGGATAATGGAAAAAGGATGTGCCCAGGGGCCCCTCCCCTGGGCAGGGACCTCACAGCAAAAAATCCTTATATCGAAGGATGGACCCCACACCGAAGTTGTCCCCACCTCAAACTTGTGCTGCCCTGATAGACCCAAGGGAGCCCTACAAACTGACATCAGGAACCTGGACTGCTGAGTTTTTTTTCCCAGGGGAAATGGCTAAAGGTTCTGACCGGGGGCCCCTGGCCCTGACTGCAAAGAATCCTTATATCGAAGGATGGAGCCCACACCGAAGTTTTCCCCACCTCAAACTTGTGCTGCCCTGATAGACCCAAGGGAGCCCTACAAACTGACATCAGGAACCTGGACTGCTGAGTTTTCTTTCCCAGGGATAATGGAAAAAGGATGTGCCCAGGGGCCCCTGGCCCTAGGCAGGGACCTCACTGCAAAGAATCCATATATCGAAGGATGGAGCCCACACCGAAGTTGTCCCCACCTCAAACTTGTGCTGCCCTGATAGACCCAAGGGAGCCCTACAAACTGACATCAGGAACCTGGACTGCTGAGTTTTCTTTCCCAGGGAAAATGGAAAAAGGATGTTCCCAGGGGCCCCTGGCCCTGGGCAGAGACCTCACTGTAAAAAATCCTTATATCGAAGGATGGACCCCACACCGAAGTTGTCCCCACCTCAAACTTGTGCTGCCCTGATAGACCCAAGGGAGCCCTACAAACTGACATCAGGAACCTGGACTGCTGAGTTTTCTTTCCCAGGGAAAATGGAAAAAGGCTGTGCCCGGGGACCCCTGGCCCTGACTGCAAAGAATCCTTATATCGAAGGATGGAGCCCACACCGAAGTTGTCCCCACCTCAAACTTGTGCTGCCCTGATAGACCCAAGGGAGCCCTACAAACTGACATCAGGAACCTGGACTGCTGAGTTTTCTTACCCAGGGATAATGGAAAAAGGATGTGCCCAGGGGCCCCTCCCCTGGGCAGGGACCTCACAGCAAAAAATCCTTATATCGAAGGATGGACCCCACACCGAAGTTGTCCCCACCTCAAACTTGTGCTGCCCTGATAGACCCAAGGGAGCCCTACAAACTGACATCAGGAACCTGGACTGCTGAGTTTTCTTTCCCAGGGAAAATGGAAAAAGGATGTGCCCAGGGGCCCGTGGCCCTAGGCAGGGACCTCACTGCAAAGAATCCTTATATCGAAGGATGGAGCCCACACCGAAGTTGTCCCCACCTCAAACTTGTGCTGCCCTGATAGACCCAAGGGAGCCCTACAAACTGACATCAGGAACCTGGACTGCTGAGTTTTCTTTCCCAGGGAAAATGGAAAAAGGATGTGCCCGGGGGTCCCTGGCCCTGGGCCCCTGGCCCTGACTTGAAAAAATCCTTATATCGAAGGATGGAGCCCACACCGAAGTTGTCCCCACCTCAAACTTGTGCTGCCCTGATAGACCCAAGGGAGCCCTACAAACTGACATCAGGAACCTGGACTGCTGAGTTTTCTTTCCCAGGGAAAATGGAAAAAGGATGTGCCCAGGGGCCCCTGGCCCTAGGCAGGGACCTCACTGCAAAGAATCCTTATATCGAAGGATGGAGCCCACACCGAAGTTGTCCCCACCTCAAACTTGTGCTGTCCTGATAGACCCAAGGGAGCCCTACAAACTGACATCAGGAACCTGGACTGCTGAGTTTTCTTTCCCAGGGATAATGGAAAAAGGATGTGCCCGGGGGTCCCTGGCCCTGGGCCCCTGGCCCTGACTTCAAAAAATCCTTATATCGAAGGATGGAGCCCACACCGAAGTTGTCCCCACCTCAAACTTGTGCTGCCCTGATAGACCCAAGGGAGCCCTACAAACTGACATCAGGAACCTGGACTGCTGAGTTTTCTTTCCCAGGGAAAATGGAAAAAGGCTGTGCCCGGGGGCCCCTGTCCCTGACTGCAAAGAATCCTTATATCGAAGGATGGAGCCCACACCGAAGTTGTCCCCACCTCAAACTTGTGCTGCCCTTATAGACCCAAGGGAGCCCTACAAACTGACATCAGGACCCTGGACTGCTGAGTTTTCTTTCCCAGGGATAATGGAAAAAGGATGTGCCCAGGGGCCCCTCCCCTGGGCAGGGACCTCACAGCAAAAAATCCTTATATCGAAGGATGGACCCCACACCGAAGTTGTCCCCACCTCAAACTTGTGCTGCCCTGATAGACCCAAGGGAGCCCTACAAACTGACATCAGGAACCTGGACTGCTGAGTTTTTTTTCCCAGGGGAAATGGCTAAAGGTTCTGCCCGGGGGCCCCTCTCCCTGACTGCAAAGAATCCTTATATCGAAGGATGGAGCCCACACCGAAGTTTTCCCCACCTCAAACTTGTGCTGCCCTGATAGACCCAAGGGAGCCCTACAAACTGACATCAGGAACCTGGACTGCTGAGTTTTCTTTCCCAGGGAAAATGGAAAAAGGATGTGCCCAGGGGCCCCTGGCCCTGGGCAGAGACCTCACTGTAAAAAATCCTGATATCGAAGGCTGGAGCCCACACCGAAGTTGTCCCCACCTCAAACTTGTGCTGCCCTGATAGACCCAAGGGAGCCCTACAAACTGACATCAGGAACCTGGACTGCTGAGTTTTCTTTCCCAGGGAAAATGGAAAAAGGCTGTGCCCGGGGGCCCCTGTCCCTGACTGCAAAGAATCCTTATATCGAAGGATGGAGCCCACACCGAAGTTGTCCCCACCTCAAACTTGTGCTGCCCTGATAGACCCAAGGGAGCCCTACAAACTGACATCAGGACCCTGGACTGCTGAGTTTTCTTTCCCAGGGATAATGGAAAAAGGATGTGCCCAGGGGCCCCTCCCCTGGGCAGGGACCTCACAGCAAAAAATCCTTTTATCGAAGGATGGACCCCACACCGAAGTTGTCCCCACCTCAAACTTGTGCTGCCCTGATAGACCCAAGGGAGCCCTACAAACTGACATCAGGAACCTGGACTGCTGAGTTTTTTTTCCCAGGGGAAATGGCTAAAGGTTCTGCCCGGGGGCCCCTGGCCCTGACTGCAAAGAATCCTTATATCGAAGGATGGAGCCCACACCGAAGTTTTCCCCACCTCAAACTTGTGCTGCCCTGATAGACCCAAGGGAGCCCTACAAACTGACATCAGGAACCTGGACTGCTGAGTTTTCTTTCCCAGGGAAAATGGAAAAAGGATGTGCCCAGGGGCCCCTCCCCTGGGCAGGGACCTCACAGCAAAAAATCCTTATATCGAAGGATGGACCCCACACCGAAGTTGTCCCCACCTCAAACTTGTGCTGCCCTGATAGACCCAAGGGAGCCCTACAAACTGACATCAGGAACCTGGACTGCTGAGTTTTCTTTCCCAGGGAAAATGGAAAAAGGATGTGCCCAGGGGCCCGTGGCCCTAGGCAGGGACCTCACTGCAAAGAATCCTTATATCGAAGGATGGAGCCCACACCGAAGTTGTCCCCACCTCAAACTTGTGCTGCCCTGATAGACCCAAGGGAGCCCTACAAACTGACATCAGGAACCTGGACTGCTGAGTTTTCTTTCCCAGGGAAAATGGAAAAAGGATGTGCCCGGGGGTCCCTGGCCCTGGGCCCCTGGCCCTGACTTGAAAAAATCCTTATATCGAAGGATGGAGCCCACACCGAAGTTGTCCCCACCTCAAACTTGTGCTGCCCTGATAGACCCAAGGGAGCCCTACAAACTGACATCAGGAACCTGGACTGCTGAGTTTTCTTTCCCAGGGAAAATGGAAAAAGGATGTGCCCAGGGGCCCCTGGCCATAGGCAGGGACCTCACTGCAAAGAATCCTTATATCGAAGGATGGAGCCCACACCGAAGTTGTCCCCACCTCAAACTTGTGCTGTCCTGATAGACCCAAGGGAGCCCTACAAACTGACATCAGGAACCTGGACTGCTGAGTTTTCTTTCCCAGGGATAATGGAAAAAGGATGTGCCCGGGGGCCCCTGGCCCTAGGCAGAGACCTCACTGCAAAGAATCCTTATATCGAAGGATGGAGCCCACACCGAAGTTGTCCCCACCTCAAACTTGTGCTGCCCTGATACACCCAAGGGAGCCCTACAAACTGACATCAGGAACCTGGACTGCTGAGTTTTCTTTCCCAGGGAAAATGGAAAAAGGATGTGCCCGGGGGTCCCTGGCCCTGGGCCCCTGGCCCTGACTTCAAAAAATCCTTATATCGAAGGATGGAGCCCACACCGAAGTTGTCCCCACCTCAAACTTGTGCTGCCCTGATAGACCCAAGGGAGCCCTACAAACTGACATCAGGAACCTGGACTGCTGAGTTTTCTTTCCCAGGGAAAATGGAAAAAGGATGTTCCCAGGGGCCCCTGGCCCTGGGCAGAGACCTCACTGTAAAAAATCCTGATATCGAAGGCTGGAGCCCACACCGAAGTTGTCCCCACCTCAAACTTGTGCTGCCCTGATAGACCCAAGGGAGCCCTACAAACTGACATCAGGAACCTGGACTGCTGAGTTTTCTTTCCCAGGGAAAATGGAAAAAGGCTGTGCCCGGGGGCCCCTGTCCCTGACTGCAAAGAATCCTTATATCGAAGGATGGAGCCCACACCGAAGTTGTCCCCACCTCAAACTTGTGCTGCCCTGATAGACCCAAGGGAGCCCTACAAACTGACATCAGGACCCTGGACTGCTGAGTTTTCTTTCCCAGGGATAATGGAAAAAGGATGTGCCCAGGGGCCCCTCCCCTGGGCAGGGACCTCACAGCAAAAAATCCTTATATCGAAGGATGGAGCCCACACCGAAGTTGTCCCCACCTCAAACTTGTGCTGCCCTGATAGACCCAAGGGAGCCCTACAAACTGACATCAGGAACCTGGACTGCTGAGTTTTTTTTCCCAGGGGAAATGGCTAAAGGTTCTGCCCGGGGGCCCCTGGCCCTGACTGCAAAGAATCCTTATATCGAAGGATGGAGCCCACACCGAAGTTTTCCCCACCTCAAACTTGTGCTGCCCTGATAGACCCAAGGGAGCCCTACAAACTGACATCAGGAACCTGGACTGCTGAGTTTTCTTTCCCAGGGAAAATGGAAAAAGGATGTGCCCAGGGGCCCCTGGCCCTAGGCAGGGACCTCACTGCAAAGAATCCATATATCGAAGGATGGAGCCCACACCGAAGTTGTCCCCACCTCAAACTTGTGCTGCCCTGATAGACCCAAGGGAGCCCTACAAACTGACATCAGGAACCTGGACTGCTGAGTTTTCTTTCCCAGGGAAAATGGAAAAAGGATGTTCCCAGGGGCCCCTGGCCCTGGGCAGAGACCTCACTGTAAAAAATCCTTATATCGAAGGATGGACCCCACACCGAAGTTGTCCCCACCTCAAACTTGTGCTGCCCTGATAGACCCAAGGGAGCCCTACAAACTGACATCAGGAACCTGGACTGCTGAGTTTTCTTTCCCAGGGAAAATGGAAAAAGGCTGTGCCCGGGGGCCCCTGGCCCTGACTGCAAAGAATCCTTATATCGAAGGATGGAGCCCACACCGAAGTTGTCCCCACCTCAAACTTGTGCTGCCCTGATAGACCCAAGGGAGCCCTACAAACTGACATCAGGAACCTGGACTGCTGAGTTTTCTTTCCCAGGGAAAATGGAAAAAGGATGTGCCCAGGGGCCCCTGGCCCTAGGCAGGGGACCTCACTGCAAAAAATCCTTATATCGAAGGATGGAGCCCACACCGAAGTTGTCCCCACCTCAAACTTGTGCTGCCCTGATAGACCCAAGGGAGCCCTACAAACTGACGTCAGGAACCTGGACTGCTGAGTTTTCTTTCCCAGGGAAAATGGAAAAAGGATGTGCCCGGGGGTCCCTGGCCCTGGGCCCCTGGCCCTGACTGCAAAAAATCCTTATATCGAAGGATGGAGCCCACACCGAAGTTGTCCCCACCTCAAACTTGTGCTGCCCTGATAGACCCAAGGGAGCCCTACAAACTGACATCAGGAACCTGGACTGCTGAGTTTTCTTTCCCAGGGAAAATGGCCAAAGGATGTGCCCAGGGGCCTCTGGCCCTGACTGCAAAAAATCCTCATATCGAAGGATGGACCCCACACTGAAGTTGTCCCCACCTCAAACTTGTGCTGCCCTGATAGACCCAAGGGAGCCCTACAAACTGACATCAGGAACCTGGACTGCTGAGTTTTCTTTCCCAGGGAAAATGGAAAAAGGATGTGCCCAGGGGCCCCTTGCCCTGACTGCAAAGAATCCTTATATCGAAGGATGGAGCCCACACCGAAGTTGTCCCCACCTCAAACTTGTGCTGACCTGATAGACCCAAGGGAGCCCTACAAACTGACATCAGGAACCTGGACTGCTGAGTTTGCTTTCCCAGGGATAATGGAAAAAGGATGTGCCCGTGGGTCCCTGGGCTGGGCCCCTGGCCCTGACTGCAAAAAATGCTTATATCAAAGGATGGACCCCACACCGAAGTTGTCCCCATCTCAAACTTGTGCTGCCCCGATACACCCAAGGGAGCCCTACAAAGTGACATCAGGAACCTGGACTGCTGAGTTTTCTTTCCCAGGGAAAATGGAAAATGGATGTTCCCAGGGGCCCCTGGCCCTGGGCAGAGACCTCACTGTAAAAAATCCTTATATCGAAGGATGGACCCCACACCGAAGTTGTCCCCATCTCAAACTTGTGCTGCCCCGATACACCCAAGGGAGCCCTACAAACTGACAGCAGGAACCTGGACTGCTGAGTTTTCTTTCCCAGGGAAAATGGAAAAAGGATGTGCCCAGGGGCCCCTGGCCCTGACTGCAAAAAATCCTTATATCGAAGGATGGAGCCCACACCGAAGTTGTCCCCACCTCAAACTTGTGCTGACCTGATAGACCCAAGGGAGCCCTACAAACTGACATCAGGAACCTGGACTGCTGAGTTTTTTTTTTCCCAGGGGAAATGGCCAAAGTTTGTGACCGGGGGCCCCTGGCCCGGACTGCAAAGAATCCTTATATCGAAGGATGGAGCCCACACCGAAGTTGTCCCCACCTCAAACTTGTGCTGCCCTGATAGACCCAAGGGAGCCCTACAAACTGACATCAGGAACCTGGACTGCTGAGTTTTCTTTCCCAGGGAAAAGGGAACAAGGATGTTCTCAGGGGCCCCTGGCCCTGGGCAGAGACCTCACTGCAAAGAATCCTTATATCGAAGGATGGAGCCCACACCGAAGTTGTCCCCACCTCAAACTTGTGCTGCCCTGATAGACCCAAGGGAGCCCTACAAACTGACATCAGGAACCTGGACTGCTGAGTTTTCTTTCCCAGGGGAAATGGCTAAAGGTTGTGCCCGGGGGCACCTGGCCCTGACTGCAAAGAATCCTTATATCGAAGGATGGAGCCCACACCGAAGTTTTCCCCACCTCAAACTTGTGCTGCCCTGATAGACCCAAGGGAGCCCTACAAACTGACATCAGGAACCTGGACTGCTGAGTTTTCTTTCCCAGAGAAAATGGAAAAAGGATGTGCCCAGGGGCCCGTGGCCCTAGGCAGGGACCTCACTGCAAAGAATCCTTATATCGAAGGATGGAGCCCACACCGAAGTTGTCCCCACCTCAAACTTGTGCTGCCCCGATACACCCAAGGGAGCCCTACAAACTGACATCAGGAACCTGGACTGCTGAGTTTTCTTTCCCAGGGAAAATGGAAAAAGGATGTGCCCGGGGGTCCCTGGCCCTGGGCCCCTGGCCCTGACTGCAAAAAATCCTTATATCGAAGGATGGAGCCCACACCGAAGTTGTCCCCACCTCAAACTTGTGCTGCCCTGATAGACCCAAGGGAGCCCTACAAACTGACATCAGGAACCTGGACTGCTGAGTTTTCTTTCCCAGGGAAAATGGCCAAAGGATGTGCCCAGGGGCCTCTGGCCCTGACTGCAAAAAATCCTCATATCGAAGGATGGACCCCACACTGAAGTTGTCCCCACCTCAAACTTGTGCTGCCCTGATAGACCCAAGGGAGCCCTACAAACTGACATCAGGAACCTGGACTGCTGAGTTTTCTTTCCCAGGGAAAATGGAAAAAGGATGTGCCCAGGGGCCCCTTGCCCTGACTGCAAAGAATCCTTATATCGAAGGATGGAGCCCACACCGAAGTTGTCCCCACCTCAAACTTGTGCTGACCTGATAGACCCAAGGGAGCCCTACAAACTGACATCAGGAACCTGGACTGCTGAGTTTGCTTTCCCAGGGATAATGGAAAAAGGATGTGCCCGTGGGTCCCTGGGCTGGGCCCCTGGCCCTGACTGCAAAAAATGCTTATATCAAAGGATGGACCCCACACCGAAGTTGTCCCCATCTCAAACTTGTGCTGCCCCGATACACCCAAGGGAGCCCTACAAAGTGACATCAGGAACCTGGACTGCTGAGTTTTCTTTCCCAGGGAAAATGGAAAATGGATGTTCCCAGGGGCCCCTGGCCCTGGGCAGAGACCTCACTGTAAAAAATCCTTATATCGAAGGATGGACCCCACACCGAAGTTGTCCCCATCTCAAACTTGTGCTGCCCCGATACACCCAAGGGAGCCCTACAAACTGACAGCAGGAACCTGGACTGCTGAGTTTTCTTTCCCAGGGAAAATGGAAAAAGGATGTGCCCAGGGGCCCCTGGCCCTGACTGCAAAAAATCCTTATATCGAAGGATGGAGCCCACACCGAAGTTGTCCCCACCTCAAACTTGTGCTGACCTGATAGACCCAAGGGAGCCCTACAAACTGACATCAGGAACCTGGACTGCTGAGTTTTCTTTCCCAGGGAAAAGGGAACAAGGATGTTCTCAGGGGCCCCTGGCCCTGGGCAGAGACCTCACTGCAAAGAATCCTTATATCGAAGGATGGAGCCCACACCGAAGTTGTCCCCACCTCAAACTTGTGCTGCCCTGATAGACCCAAGGGAGCCCTACAAACTGACATCAGGAACCTGGACTGCTGAGTTTTCTTTCCCAGGGGAAATGGCTAAAGGTTGTGCCCGGGGGCACCTGGCCCTGACTGCAAAGAATCCTTATATCGAAGGATGGAGCCCACACCGAAGTTTTCCCCACCTCAAACTTGTGCTGCCCTGATAGACCCAAGGGAGCCCTACAAACTGACATCAGGAACCTGGACTGCTGAGTTTTCTTTCCCAGAGAAAATGGAAAAAGGATGTGCCCAGGGGCCCGTGGCCCTAGGCAGGGACCTCACTGCAAAGAATCCTTATATCGAAGGATGGAGCCCACACCGAAGTTGTCCCCACCTCAAACTTGTGCTGCCCCGATACACCCAAGGGAGCCCTACAAACTGACATCAGGAACCTGGACTGCTGAGTTTTCTTTCCCAGGGAAAATGGAAAAAGGATGTGCCCGGGGGTCACTGGCCCTGGACCCCTGGCCCTGACTTCAAAAAATCCTTATATCGAAGGATGGAGCCCACACCGAAGTTGTCCCCACCTCAAACTTGTGCTGCCCTGATAGACCCAAGGGAGCACTACAAACTGACATCAGGAACCTGGACTGCTGAGTTTTCTTTCCCAGGAAAAATGGAAAAAGGATGTGCCCAGGGGCCCCTGGCCCTAGGCAGGGACCTCACTGCAAAGAATCCTTTTATCGAAGGATGGAGCCCACACCGAAGTTGTCCCCACCTCAAACTTGTGCTGCCCCGATACACCCAAGGGAGCCCTACAAACTGACATCAGGAACCTGGACTGCTGAGTTTTCTTTCCCAGGGAAAATGGAAAAAGGCTGTGCCCGGGGGCCCCTGGCCCTGACTGCAAAGAATCCTCATATCGAAGGATGGAGCCCACACCGAAGTTGTCCCCACCTCAAACTTGTGCTGCCCTGATAGACCCAAGGGAGCCCTACAAACTGACATCAGGAACCTGGACTGCTGAGTTTTCTTACCCAGGGATAATGGAAAAAGGATGTGCCCAGGGGCCCCTCCCCTGGGCAGGGACCTCACAGCAAAAAATCCTTATATCGAAGGATGGACCCCACACCGAAGTTGTCCCCACCTCAAACTTGTGCTGCCCTGATAGACCCAAGGGAGCCCTACAAACTGACATCAGGAACCTGGACTGCTGAGTTTTTTTTCCCAGGGGAAATGGCTAAAGGTTCTGCCCGGGGGCCCCTGGCCCTGACTGCAAAGAATCCTTATATCGAAGGATGGAGCCCACACCGAAGTTTTCCCCACCTCAAACTTGTGCTGCCCTGATAGACCCAAGGGAGCCCTACAAACTGACATCAGGAACCTGGACTGCTGAGTTTTCTTACCCAGGGATAATGGAAAAAAGATGTGCCCAGGGGCCCCTCCCCTGGGCAGGGACCTCACAGCAAAAAATCCTTATATCGAAGGATGGACCCCACACCGAAGTTGTCCCCACCTCAAACTTGTGCTGCCCTGATAGACCCAAGGGAGCCCTACAAACTGACATCAGGAACCTGGACTGCTGAGTTTTCTTTCCCAGGGAAAATGGAAAAAGGATGTGCCCAGGGGCCCGTGGCCCTAGGCAGGGACCTCACTGCAAAGAATCCTTATATCGAAGGATGGAGCCCACACCGAAGTTGTCCCCACCTCAAACTTGTGCTGCCCTGATAGACCCAAGGGAGCCCTACAAACTGACATCAGGAACCTGGACTGCTGAGTTTTCTTTCCCAGGGAAAATGGAAAAAGGATGTGCCCGGGGGTCCCTGGCCCTGGGCCCCTGGCCCTGACTTCAAAAAATCCTTATATCGAAGGATGGAGCCCACACCGAAGTTGTCCCCACCTCAAACTTGTGCTGCCCTGATAGACCCAAGGGAGCCCTACAAACTGACATCAGGAACCTGGACTGCTGAGTTTTCTTTCCCAGGGAAAATGGAAAAAGGATGTGCCCGGGGGTCCCTGGCCCTGGGCCCCTGGCCCTGACTTCAAAAAATCCTTATATCGAAGGATGGAGCCCACACCGAAGTTGTCCCCACCTCGAACTTGTGCTGCCCTGATAGACCCAAGGGAGCCCTACAAACTGACATCAGGAACCTGGACTGCTGAGTTTTCTTTCCCAGGGATAATGGAAAAAGGATGTGCCCAGGGGCCCCTCCCCTGGGCAGGGACCTCACAGCAAAAAATCCTTTTATCGAAGGATGGAGCCCACACCGAAGTTGTCCCCACCTCAAACTTGTGCTGCCCTGATAGACCCAAGGGAGCCCTACAAACTGACATCAGGAACCTGGACTGCTGAGTTTTTTTTCCCAGGGGAAATGGCTAAAGGTTCTGCCCGGGGGCCCCTGGCCCTGACTGCAAAGAATCCTTATATCCAATGATGGAGCCCACACCGAAGTTTTCCCCACCTCAAACTTGTGCTGCCCTGATACACCCAAGGGAGCCCTACAAACTGACATCAGGAACCTGGACTGCTGAGTTTTCTTTCCCAGGGAAAATGGAAAAAGGATGTGCCCAGGGGCCCCTCCCCTGGGCAGGGACCTCACAGCAAAAAATCCTTATATCGAAGGATGGACCCCACACCGAAGTTGTCCCCACCTCAAACTTGTGCTGCCCTGATAGACCCAAGGGAGCCCTACAAACTGACATCAGGAACCTGGACTGCTGAGTTTTCTTTCCCAGGGAAAATGGAAAAAGGATGTGCCCAGGGGCCCGTGGCCCTAGGCAGGGACCTCACTGCAAAGAATCCTTATATCGAAGGATGGAGCCCACACCGAAGTTGTCCCCACCTCAAACTTGTGCTGCCCTGATAGACCCAAGGGAGCCCTACAAACTGACATCAGGAACCTGGACTGCTGAGTTTTCTTTCCCAGGGAAAATGGAAAAAGGATGTGCCCGGGGGTCCCTGGCCCTGGGCCCCTGGCCCTGACTTGAAAAAATCCTTATATCGAAGGATGGAGCCCACACCGAAGTTGTCCCCACCTCAAACTTGTGCTGCCCTGATAGACCCAAGGGAGCCCTACAAACTGACATCAGGAACCTGGACTGCTGAGTTTTCTTTCCCAGGGAAAATGGAAAAAGGATGTGCCCAGGGGCCCCTGGCCATAGGCAGGGACCACACTGCAAAGAATCCTTATATCGAAGGATGGAGCCCACACCGAAGTTGTCCCCACCTCAAACTTGTGCTGTCCTGATAGACCCAAGGGAGCCCTACAAACTGACATCAGGAACCTGGACTGCTGAGTTTTCTTTCCCAGGGATAATGGAAAAAGGATGTGCCCGGGGGCCCCTGGCCCTAGGCAGAGACCTCACTGCAAAGAATCCTTATATCGAAGGATGGAGCCCACACCGAAGTTGTCCCCACCTCAAACTTGTGCTGCCCTGATACACCCAAGGGAGCCCTACAAACTGACATCAGGAACCTGGACTGCTGAGTTTTCTTTCCCAGGGAAAATGGAAAAAGGATGTGCCCGGGGGTCCCTGGCCCTGGGCCCCTGGCCCTGACTTCAAAAAATCCTTATATCGAAGGATGGAGCCCACACCGAAGTTGTCCCCACCTCAAACTTGTGCTGCCCTGATAGACCCAAGGGAGCCCTACAAACTGACATCAGGAACCTGGACTGCTGAGTTTTCTTTCCCAGGGAAAATGGAAAAAGGATGTTCCCAGGGGCCCCTGGCCCTGGGCAGAGACCTCACTGTAAAAAATCCTGATATCGAAGGCTGGAGCCCACACCGAAGTTGTCCCCACCTCAAACTTGTGCTGCCCTGATAGACCCAAGGGAGCCCTACAAACTGACATCAGGAACCTGGACTGCTGAGTTTTCTTTCCCAGGGAAAATGGAAAAAGGCTGTGCCCGGGGGCCCCTGTCCCTGACTGCAAAGAATCCTTATATCGAAGGATGGAGCCCACACCGAAGTTGTCCCCACCTCAAACTTGTGCTGCCCTGATAGACCCAAGGGAGCCCTACAAACTGACATCAGGACCCTGGACTGCTGAGTTTTCTTTCCCAGGGATAATGGAAAAAGGATGTGCCCAGGGGCCCCTCCCCTGGGCAGGGACCTCAAAGCAAAAAATCCTTTTATCGAAGGATGGAGCCCACACCGAAGTTGTCCCCACCTCAAACTTGTGCTGCCCTGATAGACCCAAGGGAGCCCTACAAACTGACATCAGGAACCTGGACTGCTGAGTTTTTTTTCCCAGGGGAAATGGCTAAAGGTTCTGCCCGGGGGCCCCTGGCCCTGACTGCAAAGAATCCTTATATCGAAGGATGGAGCCCACACCGAAGTTTTCCCCACCTCAAACTTGTGCTGCCCTGATAGACCCAAGGGAGCCCTACAAACTGACATCAGGAACCTGGACTGCTGAGTTTTCTTTCCCAGGGAAAATGGAAAAAGGATGTGCCCAGGGGCCCCTGGCCCTAGGCAGGGACCTCACTGCAAAGAATCCATATATCGAAGGATGGAGCCCACACCGAAGTTGTCCCCACCTCAAACTTGTGCTGCCCTGATAGACCCAAGGGAGCCCTACAAACTGACATCAGGAACCTGGACTGCTGAGTTTTCTTTCCCAGGGAAAATGGAAAAAGGATGTTCCCAGGGGCCCCTGGCCCTGGGCAGAGACCTCACTGTAAAAAATCCTTATATCGAAGGATGGACCCCACACCGAAGTTGTCCCCACCTCAAACTTGTGCTGCCCTGATAGACCCAAGGGAGCCCTACAAACTGACATCAGGAACCTGGACTGCTGAGTTTTCTTTCCCAGGGAAAATGGAAAAAGGCTGTGCCCGGGGGCCCCTGGCCCTGACTGCAAAGAATCATTATATCGAAGGATGGAGCCCACACCGAAGTTGTCCCCACCTCAAACTTGTGCTGCCCTGATAGACCCAAGGGAGCCCTACAAACTGACATCAGGAACCTGGACTGCTGAGTTTTCTTTCCCAGGGAAAATGGAAAAAGGATGTGCCCAGGGGCCCCTGGCCCTAGGCAGGGACCTCACTGCAAAGAATCCTTATATCGAAGGATGGAGCCCACACCGAAGTTGTCCCCACCTCAAACTTGTGCTGCCCTGATAGACCCAAGGGAGCCCTACAAACTGACATCAGGAACCTGGACTGCTGAGTTTTCTTTCCCAGGGAAAATGGCCAAAGGATGTGCCCAGGGGCCTCTGGCCCTGACTGCAAAAAATCCTCATATCGAAGGATGGACCCCACACTGAAGTTGTCCCCACCTCAAACTTGTGCTGCCCTGATAGACCCAAGGGAGCCCTACAAACTGACATCAGGAACCTGGACTGCTGAGTTTTCTTTCCCAGGGAAAATGGAAAAAGGATGTGCCCAGGGGCCCCTTGCCCTGACTGCAAAGAATCCTTATATCGAAGGATGGAGCCCACACCGAAGTTGTCCCCACCTCAAACTTGTGCTGCCCTGATAGACCCAAGGGAGCCCTACAAACTGACATCAGGAACCTGGACTGCTGAGTTTGCTTTCCCAGGGATAATGGAAAAAGGATGTGCCCGTGGGTCCCTGGGCTGGGCCCCTGGCCCTGACTGCAAAAAATGCTTATATCAAAGGATGGACCCCACACCGAAGTTGTCCCCATCTCAAACTTGTGCTGCCCCGATACACCCAAGGGAGCCCTACAAAGTGACATCAGGAACCTGGACTGCTGAGTTTTCTTTCCCAGGGAAAATGGAAAATGGATGTTCCCAGGGGCCCCTGGCCCTGGGCAGAGACCTCACTGTAAAAAATCCTTATATCGAAGGATGGACCCCACACCGAAGTTGTCCCCATCTCAAACTTGTGCTGCCCCGATACACCCAAGGGAGCCCTACAAACTGACAGCAGGAACCTGGACTGCTGAGTTTTCTTTCCCAGGGAAAATGGAAAAAGGATGTGCCCAGGGGCCCCTGGCCCTGACTGCAAAAAATCCTTATATCGAAGGATGGAGCCCACACCGAAGTTGTCCCCACCTCAAACTTGTGCTGACCTGATAGACCCAAGGGAGCCCTACAAACTGACATCAGGAACCTGGACTGCTGAGTTTTCTTTCCCAGGGAAAATGGAAAAAGGATGTGCCCAGGGGCCCCTGGCCCTGACTGCAAAAAATCCTTATATCGAAGGATGGAGCCCACACCGAAGTTGTCCCCACCTCAAACTTGTGCTGCCCTGATAGACCCAAGGGAGCCCTACAAACTGACATCAGGAACCTGGACTGCTGAGTTTTTTTTTTCCCAGGGGAAATGGCCAAAGTTTGTGACCGGGGGCCCCTGGCCCGGACTGCAAAGAATCCTTATATCGAAGGATGGAGCCCACACCGAAGTTGTCCCCACCTCAAACTTGTGCTGCCCTGATAGACCCAAGGGAGCCCTACAAACTGACATCAGGAACCTGGACTGCTGAGTTTTCTTTCCCAGGGAAAAGGGAACAAGGATGTTCTCAGGGGCCCCTGGCCCTGGGCAGAGACCTCACTGCAAAGAATCCTTATATCGAAGGATGGAGCCCACACCGAAGTTGTCCCCACCTCAAACTTGTGCTGCCCTGATAGACCCAAGGGAGCCCTACAAACTGACATCAGGAACCTGGACTGCTGAGTTTTCTTTCCCAGGGGAAATGGCTAAAGGTTGTGCCCGGGGGCACCTGGCCCTGACTGCAAAGAATCCTTATATCGAAGGATGGAGCCCACACCGAAGTTGTCCCCACCTCAAACTTGTGCTGCCCTGATAGACCCAAGGGAGCCCTACAAACTGACATCAGGAACCTGGACTGCTGAGTTTTCTTTCCCAGAGAAAATGGAAAAAGGATGTGCCCAGGGGCCCGTGGCCCTAGGCAGGGACCTCACTGCAAAGAATCCTTATATCGAAGGATGGAGCCCACACCGAAGTTGTCCCCACCTCAAACTTGTGCTGCCCCGATACACCCAAGGGAGCCCTACAAACTGACATCAGGAACCTGGACTGCTGAGTTTTCTTTCCCAGGGAAAATGGAAAAAGGATGTGCCCGGGGGTCACTGGCCCTGGACCCCTGGCCCTGACTTCAAAAAATCCTTATATCGAAGGATGGAGCCCACACCGAAGTTGTCCCCACCTCAAACTTGTGCTGTCCTGATAGACCCAAGGGAGCCCTACAAACTGACATCAGGAACCTGGACTGCTGAGTTTTCTTTCCCAGGGATAATGGAAAAAGGATGTGCCCGGGGGCCCCTGGCCCTAGGCAGAGACCTCACTGCAAAGAATCCTTATATCGAAGGATGGAGCCTACACCGAAGTTGTCCCCACCTCAAACTTGTGCTGCCCTGATAGACCCAAGGGAGCCCTGCAAACTGACATCAGGAACCTGGACTGCTGAGTTTTTTTTCCCAGGGGTAATGGCCAAAGTTTGTGACGGGGGCCCCTGGCCCTAGGCAGGGACCTCACTGCAAAAAATATTTATATCGAAGGATGGAGCCCACACCGAAGTTGTCCCCACCTCAAACTTGTGCTGCCCTGATAGACCCAAGGGAGCCCTACAAACTGACATCAGGAACCTGGACTGCTGAGTTTTCTTTCCCAGGGAAAATGGAAAAAGGCTGTGCCCGGGGGCCCCTGGCCCTGACTGCAAAGAATCCTCATATCGAAGGATGGAGCCCACACCGAAGTTGTCCCCACCTCAAACTTGTGCTGCCCTGATAGACCCAAGGGAGCCCTACAAACTGACATCAGGAACCTGGACTGCTGAGTTTTCTTACCCAGGGATAATGGAAAAAGGATGTGCCCAGGGGCCCCTCCCCTGGGCAGGGACCTCACAGCAAAAAATCCTTATATCGAAGGATGGAGCCCACACCGAAGTTGTCCCCACCTCAAACTTGTGCTGCCCTGATAGACCCAAGGGAGCCCTACAAACTGACATCAGGAACCTGGACTGCTG
Source organism: Lonchura striata (assembly GCF_050655825.1). Classification (NCBI taxonomy): domain Eukaryota; kingdom Metazoa; phylum Chordata; class Aves; order Passeriformes; family Estrildidae; genus Lonchura; species Lonchura striata. The sequence continues at coordinate 4,488,587 of NC_140728.1, read as the reverse complement.
AGTTTTTTTTCCCAGGGGAAATGGCTAAAGGTTCCGCCCGGGGGCCCCTGGCCCTGACTGCAAAGAATCCTTATATCGAAGGATGGAGCCCACACCGAAGTTTTCCCCACCTCAAACTTGTACTGCCCTGATAGACCCAAGGGAGCCCTACAAACTGACATCAGGAACCTGGACTGCTGAGTTTTCTTACCCAGGGATAATGGAAAAAGGATGTGCCCAGGGGCCCCTCCCCTGGGCAGGGACCTCACAGCAAAAAATCCTTATATCGAAGGATGGACCCCACACCGAAGTTGTCCCCACCTCAAACTTGTGCTGCCCTGATAGACCCAAGGGAGCCCTACAAACTGACATCAGGAACCTGGACTGCTGAGTTTTCTTTCCCAGGGAAAATGGAAAAAGGATGTGCCCAGGGGCCCGTGGCCCTAGGCAGGGACCTCACTGCAAAGAATCCTTATATCGAAGGATGGAGCCCACACCGAAGTTGTCCCCACCTCAAACTTGTGCTGCCCTGATAGACCCAAGGGAGCCCTACAAACTGACATCAGGAACCTGGACTGCTGAGTTTTCTTTCCCAGGGAAAATGGAAAAAGGATGTGCCCGGGGGTCCCTGGCCCTGGGCCCCTGGCCCTGACTTCAAAAAATCCTTATATCGAAGGATGGAGCCCACACCGAAGTTGTCCCCACCTCAAACTTGTGCTGCCCTGATAGACCCAAGGGAGCCCTACAAACTGACATCAGGAACCTGGACTGCTGAGTTTTCTTTCCCAGGGAAAATGGAAAAAGGATGTGCCCAGGGGCACCTGGCCCTATGAAGGGACCTCACTGCAAAAAATATTTATATCGAAGTATGGACCCCACACCGAAGTTGTCCCCACCTCAAACTTGTGCTGCCCTGATAGACCCAAGGGAGCCCTACAAACTGACATCAGGAACCTGGACTGCTGAGTTTTCTTTCCCAGGGAAAATGGAAAAAGGATGTGCCCAGGGGCCCCTGGCCCTGACTGCAAAAAATCCTTATATCGAAGGATGGAGCCCACACCGAAGTTGTCCCCACCTCAAACTTGTGCTGACCTGATAGACCCAAGGGAGCCCTACAAACTGACATCAGGAACCTGGACTGCTGAGTTTTCTTTCCCAGGGAAAATGGAAAAAGGATGTGCCCAGGGGCCCCTGGCCCTGACTGCAAAAAATCCTTATATCGAAGGATGGAGCCCACACCGAAGTTGTCCCCACCTCAAACTTGTGCTGCCCTGATAGACCCAAGGGAGCCCTACAAACTGACATCAGGAACCTGGACTGCTGATTTTTTTTTTTCCCAGGGGAAATGGCCAAAATTTGTGACCGGGGGCCCCTGGCCCGGACTGCAAAGAATCCTTATATCGAAGGATGGAGCCCACACCGAAGTTGTCCCCACCTCAAACTTGTGCTGCCCTGATAGACCCAAGGGAGCCCTACAAACTGACATCAGGAACCTGGACTGCTGAGTTTTCTTTCCCAGGGAAAAGGGAACAAGGATGTTCTCAGGGGCCCCTGGCCCTGGGCAGAGACCTCACTGCAAAGAATCCTTATATCGAAGGATGGAGCCCACACCGAAGTTGTCCCCACCTCAAACTTGTGCTGCCCTGATAGACCCAAGGGAGCCCTACAAACTGACATCAGGAACCTGGACTGCTGAGTTTTCTTTCCCAGAGAAAATGGAAAAAGGATGTGCCCAGGGGCCCGTGGCCCTACGCAGGGACCTCACTGCAAAGAATCCTTATATCGAAGGATGGAGCCCACACCGAAGTTGTCCCCACCTCAAACTTGTGCTGCCCCGATACACCCAAGGGAGCCCTACAAACTGACATCAGGAACCTGGACTGCTGAGTTTTCTTTCCCAGGGAAAATGGAAAAAGGATGTGCCCGGGGGTCACTGGCCCTGGACCCCTGGCCCTGACTTCAAAAAATCCTTATATCGAAGGATGGAGCCCACACCGAAGTTGTCCCCACCTCAAACTTGTGCTGCCCTGATAGACCCAAGGGAGCACTACAAACTGACATCAGGAACCTGGACTGCTGAGTTTTCTTTCCCAGGAAAAATGGAAAAAGGATGTGCCCAGGGGCCCCTGGCCCTAGGCAGGGACCTCACTGCAAAGAATCCTTTTATCGAAGGATGGAGCCCACACCGAAGTTGTCCCCACCTCAAACTTGTGCTGCCCTGATAGACCCAAGGGAGCCCTACAAACTGACATCAGGAACCTGGACTGCTGAGTTTTCTTTCCCAGGGAAAATGGAAAAAGGCTGTGCCCGGGGGCCCCTGGCCCTGACTGCAAAGAATCCTCATATCGAAGGATGGAGCCCACACCGAAGTTGTCCCCACCTCAAACTTGTGCTGCCCTGATAGACCCAAGGGAGCCCTACAAACTGACATCAGGAACCTGGACTGCTGAGTTTTCTTACCCAGGGATAATGGAAAAAGGATGTGCCCAGGGGCCCCTCCCCTGGGCAGGGACCTCACAGCAAAAAATCCTTATATCGAAGGATGGACCCCACACCGAAGTTGTCCCCACCTCAAACTTGTGCTGCCCTGATAGACCCAAGGGAGCCCTACAAACTGACATCAGGAACCTGGACTGCTGAGTTTTTTTTCCCAGGGGAAATGGCTAAAGGTTCTGCCCGGGGGCCCCTGGCCCTGACTGCAAAGAATCCTTATATCGAAGGATGGAGCCCACACCGAAGTTTTCCCCACCTCAAACTTGTGCTGCCCTGATAGACCCAAGGGAGCCCTACAAACTGACATCAGGAACCTGGACTGCTGAGTTTTCTTACCCAGGGATAATGGAAAAAGGATGTGCCCAGGGCCCCCTCCCCTGGGCAGGGACCTCACAGCAAAAAATCCTTATATCGAAGGATGGACCCCACACCGAAGTTGTCCCCACCTCAAACTTGTGCTGCCCTGATAGACCCAAGGGAGCCCTACAAACTGACATCAGGAACCTGGACTGCTGAGTTTTCTTTCCCAGGGAAAATGGAAAAAGGATGTGCCCAGGGGCCCCTGGCCCTAGGCAGGGACCTCACTGCAAAGAATCCTTATATCGAAGGATGGAGCCCACACCGAAGTTGTCCCCACCTCAAACTTGTGCTGTCCTGATAGACCCAAGGGAGCCCTACAAACTGACATCAGGAACCTGGACTGCTGAGTTTTCTTTCCCAGGGATAATGGAAAAAGGATGTGCCCGGGGGCCCCTGGCCCTAGGCAGAGACCTCACTGCAAAGAATCCTTATATCGAAGGATGGAGCCCACACCGAAGTTGTCCCCACCTCAAACTTGTGCTGCCCTGATACACCCAAGGGAGCCCTACAAACTGACATCAGGAACCTGGACTGCTGAGTTTTCTTTCCCAGGGAAAATGGAAAAAGGATGTGCCCGGGGGTCCCTGGCCCTGGGCCCCTGGCCCTGACTTCAAAAAATCCTTATATCGAAGGATGGAGCCCACACCGAAGTTGTCCCCACCTCAAACTTGTGCTGCCCTGATAGACCCAAGGGAGCCCTACAAACTGACATCAGGAACCTGGACTGCTGAGTTTTCTTTCCCAGGGAAAATGGAAAAAGGATGTGCCCAGGGGCACCTGGCCCTATGAAGGGACCTCACTGCAAAAAATATTTATATCGAAGGATGGACCCCACACCGAAGTTGTCCCCACCTCAAACTTGTGCTGCCCTGATAGACCCAAGGGAGTTCTACAAACTGACATCAGGAACCTGGACTGCTGAGTTTTCTTCCCAGGGATAATGGAAAAAGGATGTGCCCAGGGGCCCCTGACCCTGACTGCAAAAAATCCTTATATCGAAGGATGGACCCCACACTGAAGTTGTCCCCACCTCAAACTTGTGCTGCCCTGATAGACCCAAGGGAGCCCTACAAACTGACATCAGGAACCTGGACTGCTGAGTTTTCTTTCCCAGGGAAAATGGAAAAAGGATGTTCCCAGGGGCCCCTGGCCCTGGGCAGAGACCTCACTGTAAAAAATCCTGATATCGAAGGCTGGAGCCCACACCGAAGTTGTCCCCACCTCAAACTTGTGCTGCCCTGATAGACCCAAGGGAGCCCTACAAACTGACATCAGGAACCTGGACTGCTGAGTTTTCTTTCCCAGGGAAAATGGAAAAAGGCTGTGCCCGGGGGCCCCTGTCCCTGACTGCAAAGAATCCTTATATCGAAGGATGGAGCCCACACCGAAGTTGTCCCCACCTCAAACTTGTGCTGCCCTGATAGACCCAAGGGAGCCCTACAAACTGACATCAGGACCCTGGACTGCTGAGTTTTCTTTCCCAGGGATAATGGAAAAAGGATGTGCCGAGGGGCCCCTCCCCTGGGCAGGGACCTCACAGCAAAAAATCCTTATATCGAAGGATGGAGCCCACACCGAAGTTTTCCCCACCTCAAACTTGTGCTGCCCTGATAGACCCAAGGGAGCCCTACAAACTGACATCAGGAACCTGGACTGCTGAGTTTTTTTTCCAAGGGGAAATGGCTAAAGGTTCTGCCCGGGGGCCCCTGGCCCTGACTGCAAAGAATCCTTATATCGAAGGATGGAGCCCACACCGAAGTTTTCCCCACCTCAAACTTGTGCTGCCCTGATAGACCCAAGGGAGCCCTACAAACTGACATCAGGAACCTGGACTGCTGAGTTTTCTTTCCCAGGGAAAATGGAAAAAGGATGTGCCCAGGGGCCCCTGGCCCTAGGCAGGGACCTCACTGCAAAGAATCCATATATCGAAGGATGGAGCCCACACCGAAGTTGTCCCCACCTCAAACTTGTGCTGCCCTGATAGACCCAAGGGAGCCCTACAAACTGACATCAGGAACCTGGACTGCTGAGTTTTCTTTCCCAGGGAAAATGGAAAAAGGATGTTCCCAGGGGCCCCTGGCCCTGGGCAGAGACATCACTGTAAAAAATCCTGATATCGAAGGCTGGAGCCCACACCGAAGTTGTCCCCACCTCAAACTTGTGCTGCCCTGATAGACCCAAGGGAGCCCTACAAACTGACATCAGGAACCTGGACTGCTGAGTTTTCTTTCCCAGGGAAAATGGAAAAAGGCTGTGCCCGGGGGCCCCTGTCCCTGACTGCAAAGAATCCTTATATCGAAGGATGGAGCCCACACCGAAGTTGTCCCCACCTCAAACTTGTGCTGCCCTGATAGACCCAAGGGAGCCCTACAAACTGACATCAGGAACCTGGACTGCTGAGTTTTCTTTCCCAGGGAAAATGGAAAAAGGATGTTCCCAGGGGCCCCTGGCCCTGGGCAGAGACCTCACTGTAAAAAATCCTTATATCGAAGGATGGACCCCACACCGAAGTTGTCCCCACCTCAAACTTGTGCTGCCCTGATAGACCCAAGGGAGCCCTACAAACTGACATCAGGAACCTGGACTGCTGAGTTTTCTTTCCCAGGGAAAATGGAAAAAGGCTGTGCCCGGGGGCCCCTGGCCCTGACTGCAAAGAATCCTTATATCGAAGGATGGAGCCCACACCGAAGTTGTCCCCACCTCAAACTTGTGCTGCCCTGATAGACCCAAGGGAGCCCTACAAACTGACATCAGGAACCTGGACTGCTGAGTTTTCTTAACCAGGGATAATGGAAAAAGGATGTGCCCAGGGGCCCCTCCCCTGGGCAGGGACCTCACAGCAAAAAATCCTTATATCGAAGGATGGACCCCACACCGAAGTTGTCCCCACCTCAAACTTGTGCTGCCCTGATAGACCCAAGGGAGCCCTACAAACTGACATCAGGAACCTGGACTGCTGAGTTTTCTTTCCCAGGGAAAATGGCCAAAGGATGTGCCCAGGGGCCCCTGGCCCTAGGCAGGGACCTCACTGCAAAGAATCCTTATATCGAAGGATGGAGCCCACACCGAAGTTGTCCCCACCTCAAACTTGTGCTGCCCTGATAGACCCAAGGGAGCCCTACAAACTGACGTCAGGAACCTGGACTGCTGAGTTTTCTTTCCCAGGGAAAATGGAAAAAGGATGTGCCCGGGGGTCCCTGGCCCTGGGCCCCTGGCCCTGACTGCAAAAAATCCTTATATCGAAGGATGGAGCCCACACCGAAGTTGTCCCCACCTCAAACTTGTGCTGCCCTGATAGACCCAAGGGAGCCCTACAAACTGACATCAGGAACCTGGACTGCTGAGTTTTCTTTCCCAGGGAAAATGGCCAAAGGATGTGCCCAGGGGCCTCTGGCCCTGACTGCAAAAAATCCTCATATCGAAGGATGGACCCCACACTGAAGTTTTCCCCACCTCAAACTTGTGCTGCCCTGATAGACCCAAGGGAGCCCTACAAACTGACATCAGGAACCTGGACTGCTGAGTTTTCTTTCCCAGGGAAAATGGAAAAAGGATGTGCCCAGGGGCCCCTTGCCCTGACTGCAAAGAATCCTTATATCGAAGGATGGAGCCCACACCGAAGTTGTCCCCACCTCAAACTTGTGCTGCCCTGATAGACCCAAGGGAGCCCTACAAACTGACATCAGGAACCTGGACTGCTGAGTTTGCTTTCCCAGGGATAATGGAAAAAGGATGTGCCCGTGGGTCCCTGGGCTGGGCCCCTGGCCCTGACTGCAAAAAATCCTTATATCGAAGGATGGAGCCCACACCGAAGTTGTCCCCACCTCAAACTTGTGCTGCCCTGATAGACCCAAGGCAGCCCTACAAACTGACATCAGGAACCTGGACTGCTGAGTTTTCTTTCCCAGGGAAAATGGCCAAAGGATGTGCCTGGGGGCCCCATGCCCTGACTGCAAAAAATCCTTATATCGAAGGATGGACCCCACACTGAAGTTGTCCCCACCTCAAACTTGTGCTGCCCTGATAGACCCAAGGGAGCCCTACAAACTGACATCAGCAACCTGGACTGCTGAGTTTTCTTTCCCAGGGAAAATGGAAAAAGGATGTTCCCAGGGGCCCCTGGCCCTGGGCAGAGACCTCACTGTAAAAAATCCTGATATCGAAGGCTGGAGCCCACACCGAAATTGTCCCCACCTCAAACTTGTGCTGCCCTGATAGACCGAAGGGAGCCCTACAAACTGACATCAGGAACCTGGACTGCTGAGTTTTCTTTCCCAGGGAAAATGGAAAAAGGCTGTGCCCGGGGGCCCCTGGCCCTGACTGCAAAGAATCCTTATATTGAAGGATGGAGCCCACACCGAAGTTGTCCCCACCTCAAACTTGTGCTGCCCTGATAGACCCAAGGGAGCCCTACAAACTGACATCAGGAACCTGGACTGCTGAGTTTTCTTTCCCAGGGATAATGGAAAAAGGGTGTGCCCTGGTGCCCCTCCCCTGGGCTGGGACCTCACAGCAAAAAATCCTTATATAGAAGGATGGAGCCCACACCGAAGTTGTCCCCACCTCAAACTTGTGCTGCCCTGATAGACCCAAGGGAGCCCTACAAACTGACATCAGGAACCTGGACTGCTGAGTTTTCTTTCCCAGGGAAAATGGAAAAGGATATGCCCAGGGGCCTCTGACCCTGACTGCAAAAAATCCTTATATCGAAGGATGGACCCCACACCGAAGTTGTCCCCACCTCAAACTTGTGCTGCCCTGATAGACCCAAGGGAGCCCTACAAACTGACATCAGGAACCTGGACTGCTGAGTTTTCTTTCCCAGGGAAAATGGAGAAAGGATGTGCCCAGGGGCCCCTGGCCCTAGGCAGGGACCTCACTGCAAAGAATCCTTATATCGAAGGATGGAGCCTACACCGAAGTTGTCCCCACCTCAAACTTGTGCTGCCCTGATAGACCCAAGGGAGCCCTACAAACTGACATCAGGAACCTGGACTGCTGAGTTTTCTTTCCCAGGGAAAATGGAAAAAGGATGTGCCCGGGGGCCCCTGGCCCTGACTGCAAAAAATGCCCATATCAAAGGATGGACCCCACACCGAAGTTGTCCCCATCTCAAACTTGTGCTGCCCCGATACACCCAAGGGAGCCCTACAAACTGACATCAGGAACCTGGACTGCTGAGTTTTCTTTCCCAGGGAAAATGGAAAAAGGATGTTCCCAGGGGCCCCTGGCCCTGGGCAGAGACCTCACTGTAAAAAATCCTTATATCGAAGGATGGAGCCCACACCGAAGTTGTCCCCACCTCAAACTTGTGCTGCCCTGATAGACCCAAGGGAGCCCTACAAACTGACATCAGGAACCTGGACTGCTGAGTTTTCTTTCCCAGGGAAAATGGCCAAAGGATGTGCCTGGGGGCCCCTGGCCCTGACTGCAAAGAATCCTTATATCGAAGGATGGACCCCACACCGAAGTTGTCCCCACCTCAAACTTGTGCTGCCCTGATAGACCCAAGGGAGCCCTACAAACTGACATCAGGAACCTGGACTGCTGAGTTTTCTTTCCCAGGGAAAATGGAAAAAGGATGTGCCCAGGGGCCCCTGGCCCTAGGCAGGGACCTCACTGCAAAGAATCCTTATATCGAAGGATGGAGCCTACACCGAAGTTGTCCCCACCTCAAACTTGTGCTGCCCTGATAGACCCAAGGGAGCCCTACAAACTGACATCAGGAACCTGGACTGCTGAGTTTTCTTTCCCAGTGAAAAAGGAAAAAGGATGTGCCCGGGGGTCCCTGGGCTAGGCCCCTGGCCCTGAGTGCAAAAAATGCTTATATCAAAGGATGGACCCCACACCGAAGTTGTCCCCATCTCAAACTTGTGCTGCCCCGATACACCCAAGGGAGCCCTACAAACTGACATCAGGAACCTGGACTGCTGAGTTTTCTTTCCCAGGGAAAATGGAAAAAGGATGTTCCCAGGGGCTCCTGGCCCTGGGCAGAGACCTCACTGTAAAAAATCCTTATATCGAAGGATGGAGCCCACACCGAAGTTGTCCCCACCTCAAACTTGTGCTGCCCTGATAGACCCAAGGGAGCCCTACAAACTGACATCAGGAACCTGGACTGCTGAGTTTTCTTTCCCAGGGATAATGGAAAAAGGATGTGCCCAGGGGCCCCTCCCCTGGGCAGGGACCTCACAGCAAAAAATCCTTATATCGAAGGATGGACCCCACACCGAAGTTGTCCCCACCTCAAACTTGTGCTGCCCTGATAGACCCAAGGGAGCCCTACAAACTGACATCAGGAACCTGGACTGCTGAGTTTTCTTTCCCAGGGAAAATGGAAAAGAATGTGCCCAGGGGCCTCTGGCCCTGACTGCAAAAAATCCTTATATCGAAGGATGGACCCCACACCGAAGTTGTCCCCACCTAAAACTTGTGCTGCCCTGATAGACCCAAGGGAGCCCTACAAACTGACATCAGGAACCTGGACTGCTGAGTTTTCTTTCCCAGGGAAAATGGAAAAAGGATGTGCCCAGGGGCCCCTGGCCCTAGGCAGGGACCTCACTGCAAAGAATCCTTATATCGAAGGATGGAGCCTACACCGAAGTTGTCCCCACCTCAAACTTGTGCTGCCCTGATAGACCCAAGGGAGCCCTACAAACTGACATCAGGAACCTGGACTGCTGAGTTTTCTTTCCCAGTGAAAATGGAAAAAGGATGTGCCCGGGGGTCCCTGGGCTAGGCCCCTGGCCCTGACTGCAAAAAATGCTTATATCAAAGGATGGACCCCACACCGAAGTTGTCCCCATCTCAAACTTGTGCTGCCCCGATACACCCAAGGGAGCCCTACAAACTGACATCAGGAACCTGGACTGCTGAGTTTTCTTTCCCAGGGAAAATGGAAAAAGGATGTTCCCAGGGGCCCCTAGCCCTGGGCAGAGACCTCACTGCAAAGAATCCTCATATCGAAGGATGGAGCCCACACCGAAGTTGTCCCCACCTCAAACTTGTGCTGCCCTGATAGACCCAAGGGAGCCCTACAAACTGACATCAGGAACCTGGACTGCTGAGTTTTCTTACCCAGGGATAATGGAAAAAGGATGTGCCCAGGGGCCCCTCCCCTGGGCAGGGACCTCACAGCAAAAAATCCTTATATCGAAGGATGGACCCCACACCGAAGTTGTCCCCACCTCAAACTTGTGCTGCCCTGATAGACCCAAGGGAGCCCTACAAACTGACATCAGGAACCTGGACTGCTGAGTTTTTTTTCCCAGGGGAAATGGCTAAAGGTTCTGCCCGGGGGCCCCTGGCCCTGACTGCAAAGAATCCTTATATCGAAGGATGGAGCCCACACCGAAGTTTTCCCCACCTCAAACTTGTGCTGCCCTGATAGACCCAAGGGAGCCCTACAAACTGACATCAGGAACCTGGACTGCTGAGTTTTCTTACCCAGGGATAATGGAAAAAGGATGTGCGCAGGGGCCCCTCCCCTGGGCAGGGACCTCACAGCAAAAAATCCTTATATCGAAGGATGGACCCCACACCGAAGTTGTCCCCACCTCAAACTTGTGCTGCCCTGATAGACCCAAGGGAGCCCTACAAACTGACATCAGGAACCTGGACTGCTGAGTTTTCTTTCCCAGGGAAAATGGAAAAAGGATGTGCCCAGGGGCCCGTGGCCCTAGGCAGGGACCTCACTGCAAAGAATCCTTATATCGAAGGATGGAGCCCACACCGAAGTTGTCCCCACCTCAAACTTGTGCTGCCCTGATAGACCCAAGGGAGCCCTACAAACTGACATCAGGAACCTGGACTGCTGAGTTTTCTTTCCCAGGGAAAATGGAAAAAGGATGTGCCCGGGGGTCCCTGGCCCTGGGCCCCTGGCCCTGACTTCAAAAAATCCTTATATCGAAGGATGGAGCCCACACCGAAGTTGTCCCCACCTCAAACTTGTGCTGCCCTGATAGACCCAAGGGAGCCCTACAAACTGACATCAGGAACCTGGACTGCTGAGTTTTCTTTCCCAGGGAAAATGGAAAAAGGATGTGCCCGGGGGTCCCTGGCCCTGGGCCCCTGGCCCTGACTTCAAAAAATCCTTATATCGAAGGATGGAGCCCACACCGAAGTTGTCCCCACCTCAAACTTGTGCTGCCCTGATAGACCCAAGGGAGCCCTACAAACTGACATCAGGAACCTGGACTGCTGAGTTTTCTTTCCCAGGGAAAATGGAAAAAGGATGTGCCCAGGGGCACCTGGCCCTATGAAGGGACCTCACTGCAAAAAATATTTATATCGAAGGATGGACCCCACACCGAAGTTGTCCCCACCTCAAACTTGTGCTGCCCTGATAGACCCAAGGGAGCCCTACAAACTGACATCAGGAACCTGGACTGCTGAGTTTTCTTTCCCAGGGAAAATGGAAAAAGGATGTGCCCAGGGGCCCCTGGCCCTGACTGCAAAAAATCCTTATATCGAAGGATGGAGCCCACACCGAAGTTGTCCCCACCTCAAACTTGTGCTGACCTGATAGACCCAAGGGAGCCCTACAAACTGACATCAGGAACCTGGACTGCTGAGTTTTCTTTCCCAGGGAAAATGGAAAAAGGATGTGCCCAGGGGCCCCTGGCCCTGACTGCAAAAAATCCTTATATCGAAGGATGGAGCCCACACCGAAGTTGTCCCCACCTCAAACTTGTGCTGCCCTGATAGACCCAAGGGAGCCCTACAAACTGACATCAGGAACCTGGACTGCTGAGTTTTTTTTTTCCCAGGGGAAATGGCCAAAGTTTGTGACCGGGGGCCCCTGGCCCGGACTGCAAAGAATCCTTATATCGAAGGATGGAGCCCACACCGAAGTTGTCCCCACCTCAAACTTGTGCTGCCCTGATAGACCCAAGGGAGCCCTACAAACTGACATCAGGAACCTGGACTGCTGAGTTTTCTTTCCCAGGGAAAAGGGAACAAGGATGTTCTCAGGGGCCCCTGGCCCTGGGCAGAGACCTCACTGCAAAGAATCCTTATATCGAAGGATGGAGCCCACACCGAAGTTGTCCCCACCTCAAACTTGTGCTGCCCTGATAGACCCAAGGGAGCCCTACAAACTGACATCAGGAACCTGGACTGCTGAGTTTTCTTTCCCAGGGGAAATGGCTAAAGGTTGTGCCCGGGGGCACCTGGCCCTGACTGCAAAGAATCCTTATATCGAAGGATGGAGCCCACACCGAAGTTTTCCCCACCTCAAACTTGTGCTGCCCTGATAGACCCAAGGGAGCCCTACAAACTGACATCAGGAACCTGGACTGCTGAGTTTTCTTTCCCAGGGAAAATGGAAAAAGGATGTGCCCGGGGGTCACTGGCCCTGGACCCCTGGCCCTGACTTCAAAAAATCCTTATATCGAAGGATGGAGCCCACACCGAAGTTGTCCCCACCTCAAACTTGTGCTGCCCTGATAGACCCAAGGGAGCACTACAAACTGACATCAGGAACCTGGACTGCTGAGTTTTCTTTCCCAGGAAAAATGGAAAAAGGATGTGCCCGGGGGCCCCTGGCCCTAGGCAGAGACCTCACTGCAAAGAATCCTTATATCGAAGGATGGAGCCTACACCGAAGTTGTCCCCACCTCAAACTTGTGCTGCCCTGATAGACCCAAGGGAGCCCTGCAAACTGACATCAGGAACCTGGACTGCTGAGTTTTTTTTCCCAGGGGTAATGGCCAAAGTTTGTGACGGGGGCCCCTGGCCCTAGGCAGGGACCTCACTGCAAAAAATATTTATATCGAAGGATGGAGCCCACACCGAAGTTGTCCCCACCTCAAACTTGTGCTGCCCTGATAGACCCAAGGGAGCCCTACAAACTGACATCAGGAACCTGGACTGCTGAGTTTTCTTTCCCAGGGAAAATGGAAAAAGGCTGTGCCCGGGGGCCCCTGGCCCTGACTGCAAAGAATCCTCATATCGAAGGATGGAGCCCACACCGAAGTTGTCCCCACCTCAAACTTGTGCTGCCCTGATAGACCCAAGGGAGCCCTACAAACTGACATCAGGAACCTGGACTGCTGAGTTTTCTTACCCAGGGATAATGGAAAAAGGATGTGCCCAGGGGCCCCTCCCCTGGGCAGGGACCTCACAGCAAAAAATCCTTATATCGAAGGATGGACCCCACACCGAAGTTGTCCCCACCTCAAACTTGTGCTGCCCTGATAGACCCAAGGGAGCCCTACAAACTGACATCAGGAACCTGGACTGCTGAGTTTTTTTTCCCAGGGGAAATGGCTAAAGGTTCTGCCCGGGGGCCCCTGGCCCTGACTGCAAAGAATCCTTATATCGAAGGATGGAGCCCACACCGAAGTTTTCCCCACCTCAAACTTGTGCTGCCCTGATAGACCCAAGGGAGCCCTACAAACTGACATCAGGAACCTGGACTGCTGAGTTTTCTTCCCCAGGGATAATGGAAAAAGGATGTGCCCAGGGGCCCCTGACCCTGACTGCAAAAAATCCTTATATCGAAGGATGGACCCCACACTGAAGTTGTCCCCACCTCAAACTTGTGCTGCCCTGATAGACCCAAGGGAGCCCTACAAACTGACATCAGGAACCTGGACTGCTGAGTTTTCTTTCCCAGGGAAAATGGAAAAAGGATGTTCCCAGGGGCCCCTGGCCCTGGGCAGAGACCTCACTGTAAAAAATCCTGATATCGAAGGCTGGAGCCCACACCGAAGTTGTCCCCACCTCAAACTTGTGCTGCCCTGATAGACCCAAGGGAGCCCTACAAACTGACATCAGGAACCTGGACTGCTGAGTTTTCTTTCCCAGGGAAAATGGAAAAAGGCTGTGCCCGGGGGCCCCTGTCCCTGACTGCAAAGAATCCTTATATCGAAGGATGGAGCCCACACCGAAGTTGTCCCCACCTCAAACTTGTGCTGCCCTGATAGACCCAAGGGAGCCCTACAAACTGACATCAGGACCCTGGACTGCTGAGTTTTCTTTCCCAGGGATAATGGAAAAAGGATGTGCCCAGGGGCCCCTCCCCTGGGCAGGGACCTCACAGCAAAAAATCCTTATATCGAAGGATGGACCCCACACCGAAGTTGTCCCCACCTCAAACTTGTGCTGCCCTGATAGACCCAAGGGAGCCCTACAAACTGACATCAGGAACCTGGACTGCTGAGTTTTTTTTCCCAGGGGAAATGGCTAAAGGTTCTGCCCGGGGGCCCCTGGCCCTGACTGCAAAGAATCCTTATATCGAAGGATGGAGCCCACACCGAAGTTTTCCCCACCTCAAACTTGTGCTGCCCTGATAGACCCAAGGGAGCCCTACAAACTGACATCAGGAACCTGGACTGCTGAGTTTTCTTTCCCAGGGAAAATGGAAAAAGGATGTGCCCAGGGGCCCCTGGCCCTAGGCAGGGACCTCACTGCAAAGAATCCATATATCGAAGGATGGAGCCCACACCGAAGTTGTCCCCACCTCAAACTTGTGCTGCCCTGATAGACCCAAGGGAGCCCTACAAACTGACATCAGGAACCTGGACTGCTGAGTTTTCTTTCCCAGGGAAAATGGAAAAAGGATGTTCCCAGGGGCCCCTGGCCCTGGGCAGAGACCTCACTGTAAAAAATCCTTATATCGAAGGCTGGAGCCCACACCGAAGTTGTCCCCACCTCAAACTTGTGCTGCCCTGATAGACCCAAGGGAGCCCTACAAACTGACATCAGGAACCTGGACTGCTGAGTTTTCTTTCCCAGGGAAAATGGAAAAAGGCTGTGCCCGGGGGCCCCTGTCCCTGACTGCAAAGAATCCTTATATCGAAGGATGGAGCCCACACCGAAGTTGTCCCCACCTCAAACTTGTGCTGCCCTGATAGACCCAAGGGAGCCCTACAAACTGACATCAGGACCCTGGACTGCTGAGTTTTCTTTCCCAGGGAAAATGGAAAAAGGATGTTCCCAGGGGCCCCTGGCCCTGGGCAGAGACCTCACTGTAAAAATCCTTATATCGAAGGATGGACCCCACACCGAAGTTGTCCCCACCTCAAACTTGTGCTGCCCTGATAGACCCAAGGGAGCCCTACAAACTGACATCAGGAACCTGGACTGCTGAGTTTTCTTTCCCAGGGAAAATGGAAAAAGGCTGTGCCCGGGGGCCCCTGGCCCTGACTGCAAAGAATCCTTATATCGAAGGATGGAGCCCACACCGAAGTTGTCCCCACCTCAAACTTGTGCTGCCCTGATAGACCCAAGGGAGCCCTACAAACTGACATCAGGAACCTGGACTGCTGAGTTTTCTTAACCAGGGATAATGGAAAAAGGATGTGCCCAGGGGCCCCTCCCCTGGGCAGGGACCTCACAGCAAAAAATCCTTATATCGAAGGATGGACCCCACACCGAAGTTGTCCCCACCTCAAACTTGTGCTGCCCTGATAGACCCAAGGGAGCCCTACAAACTGACATCAGGAACCTGGACTGCTGAGTTTTCTTTCCCAGGGAAAATGGCCAAAGGATGTGCCCAGGGGCCCCTGGCCCTAGGCAGGGACCTCACTGCAAAGAATCCTTATATCGAAGGATGGAGCCCACACCGAAGTTGTCCCCACCTCAAACTTGTGCTGCCCTGATAGACCCAAGGGAGCCCTACAAACTGACGTCAGGAACCTGGACTGCTGAGTTTTCTTTCCCAGGGAAAATGGAAAAAGGATGTGCCCGGGGGTCCCTGGCCCTGGGCCCCTGGCCCTGACTGCAAAAAATCCTTATATCGAAGGATGGAGCCCACACCGAAGTTGTCCCCACCTCAAACTTGTGCTGCCCTGATAGACCCAAGGGAGCCCTACAAACTGACATCAGGAACCTGGACTGCTGAGTTTTCTTTCCCAGGGAAAATGGAAAAAGGATGTGCCCAGGGGCCCCTTGCCCTGACTGCAAAGAATCCTTATATCGAAGGATGGAGCCCACACCGAAGTTGTCCCCACCTCAAACTTGTGCTGCCCTGATAGACCCAAGGCAGCCCTACAAACTGACATCAGGAACCTGGACTGCTGAGTTTGCTTTCCCAGGGATAATGGAAAAAGGATGTGCCCGTGGGTCCCTGGGCTGGGCCCCTGGCCCTGACTGCAAAAAATCCTTATATCGAAGGATGGAGCCCACACCGAAGTTGTCCCCACCTCAAACTTGTGCTGCCCTGATAGACCCAAGGCAGCCCTACAAACTGACATCAGCAACCTGGACTGCTGAGTTTTCTTTCCCAGGGAAAATGGAAAAAGGATGTTCCCAGGGGCCCCTGGCCCTGGGCAGAGACCTCACTGTAAAAAATCCTGATATCGAAGGCTGGAGCCCACACCGAAATTGTCCCCACCTCAAACTTGTGCTGCCCTGATAGACCCAAGGGAGCCCTACAAACTGACATCAGGAACCTGGACTGCTGAGTTTTCTTTCCCAGGGAAAATGGAAAAAGGCTGTGCCCGGGGGCCCCTGGCCCTGACTGCAAAGAATCCTTATATCGAAGGATGGAGCCCACACCGAAGTTGTCCCCACCTCAAACTTGTGCTGCCCTGATAGACCCAAGGGAGCCCTACAAACTGACATCAGGAACCTGGACTGCTGAGTTTTCTTTCCCAGGGATAATGGAAAAAGGGTGTGCCCTGGTGCCCCTCCCCTGGGCTGGGACCTCACAGCAAAAAATCCTTATATAGAAGGATGGAGCCCACACCGAAGTTGTCCCCACCTCAAACTTGTGCTGCCCTGATAGACCCAAGGGAGCCCTACAAACTGACATCAGGAACCTGGACTGCTGAGTTTTCTTTCCCAGGGAAAATGGAAAAGGATATGCCCAGGGGCCTCTGACCCTGACTGCAAAAAATCCTTATATCGAAGGATGGACCCCACACCGAAGTTGTCCCCACCTCAAACTTGTGCTGCCCTGATAGACCCAAGGGAGCCCTACAAACTGACATCAGGAACCTGGACTGCTGAGTTTTCTTTCCCAGGGAAAATGGAAAAAGGATGTGCCCAGGGGCCCCTGGCCCTAGGCAGGGACCTCACTGCAAAGAATCCTTATATCGAAGGATGGAGCCTACACCGAAGTTGTCCCCACCTCAAACTTGTGCTGCCCTGATAGACCCAAGGGAGCCCTACAAACTGACATCAGGAACCTGGACTGCTGAGTTTTCTTTCCCAGGGAAAATGGAAAAAGGATGTGCCCGGGGGCCCCTGGCCCTGACTGCAAAAAATGCTCATATCAAAGGATGGACCCCACACCGAAGTTGTCCCCATCTCAAACTTGTGCTGCCCCGATACACCCAAGGGAGCCCTACAAACTGACATCAGGAACCTGGACTGCTGAGTTTTCTTTCCCAGGGAAAATGGAAAAAGGATGTTCCCAGGGGCCCCTGGCCCTGGGCAGAGACCTCACTGTAAAAAATCCTTATATCGAAGGATGGAGCCCACACCGAAGTTGTCCCCACCTCAAACTTGTGCTGCCCTGATAGACCCAAGGGAGCCCTACAAACTGACATCAGGAACCTGGACTGCTGAGTTTTCTTTCCCAGGGAAAATGGCCAAAGGATGTGCCTGGGGGCCCCTGGCCCTGACTGCAAAGAATCCTTATATCGAAGGATGGACCCCACACCGAAGTTGTCCCCACCTCAAACTTGTGCTGCCCTGATAGACCCAAGGGAGCCCTACAAACTGACATCAGGAACCTGGACTGCTGAGTTTTCTTTCCCAGGGAAAATGGAAAAGAATGTGCCCAGGGGCCTCTGGCCCTGACTGCAAAAAATCCTTATATCGAAGGATGGAGCCCACACTGAAGTTGTCCCCACCTAAAACTTGTGCTGCCCTGATAGACCCAAGGGAGCCCTACAAACTGACATCAGGAACCTGGACTGCTGAGTTTTCTTTCCCAGGGAAAATGGAAAAAGGATGTGCCCAGGGGCCCCTGGCCCTAGGCAGGGACCTCACTGCAAAGAATCCTTATATCGAAGGATGGAGCCTACACCGAAGTTGTCCCCACCTCAAACTTGTGCTGCCCTGATAGACCCAAGGGAGCCCTACAAACTGACATCAGGAACCTGGACTGCTGAGTTTTCTTTCCCAGTGAAAAAGGAAAAAGGATGTGCCCGGGGGTCCCTGGGCTAGGCCCCTGGCCCTGAGTGCAAAAAATGCTTATATCAAAGGATGGACCCCACACCGAAGTTGTCCCCATCTCAAACTTGTGCTGCCCTGATAGACCCAAGGGAGCCCTACAAACTGACATCAGGAACCTGGACTGCTGAGTTTTCTTTCCCAGGGAAAATGGAAAAAGGATGTTCCCAGGGGCTCCTGGCCCTGGGCAGAGACCTCACTGTAAAAAATCCTTATATCGAAGGATGGAGCCCACACCGAAGTTGTCCCCACCTCAAACTTGTGCTGCCCTGATAGACCCAAGGGAGCCCTACAAACTGACATCAGGAACCTGGACTGCTGAGTTTTCTTTCCCAGGGATAATGGAAAAAGGATGTGCCCAGGGGCCCCTCCCCTGGGCAGGGACCTCACAGCAAAAAATCCTTATATCGAAGGATGGACCCCACACCGAAGTTGTCCCCACCTCAAACTTGTGCTGCCCTGATAGACCCAAGGGAGCCCTACAAACTGACATCAGGAACCTGGACTGCTGAGTTTTTTTTCCCAGGGGAAATGGCTAAAGATTCTGCCCGGGGGCCCTGGCCCTGACTGCAAAGAATCCTTATATCGAAGGATGGAGCCCACACCGAAGTTTTCCCCACCTCAAACTTGTGCTGCCCTGATAGACCCAAGGGAGCCCTACAAACTGACATCAGGAACCTGGACTGCTGAGTTTTCTTTCCCAGGGAAAATGGAAAAAGGATGTGCCCAGGGGCCCCTGGCCCTAGGCAGGGACCTCACTGCAAAGAATCCTTATATCGAAGGATGGAGCCTACACCGAAGTTGTCCCCACCTCAAACTTGTGCTGCCCTGATAGACCCAAGGGAGCCCTACAAACTGACATCAGGAACCTGGACTGCTGAGTTTTCTTTCCCAGTGAAAATGGAAAAAGGATGTGCCCGGGGGTCCCTGGGCTAGGCCCCTGGCCCTGACTGCAAAAGATGCTTATATCAAAGGATGGACCCCACACCGAAGTTGTCCCCATCTCAAACTTGTGCTGCCCCGATACACCCAAGGGAGCCCTACAAACTGACATCAGGAACCTGGACTGCTGAGTTTTCTTTCCCAGGGAAAATGGAAAAAGGATGTTCCCAGGGGCCCCTAGCCCTGGGCAGAGACCTCACTGTAAAAAATCCTTATATCGAAGGATGGAGCCCACACCGAAGTTGTCCCCACCTCAAACTTGTGCTGCCCTGATAGACCCAAGGGAGCCCTACAAACTGACATCAGGAACCTGGACTGCTGAGTTTTCTTTCCCAGGGAAAATGGAAAAAGGATGTGCCCAGGGGCCTCTGGCCCTAGGCAGAGACCTCACTGCAAAGAATCCTTATATCGAAGGATGGAGCCCACACCGAAGTTGTCCCCACCTCAAACTTGTGCTGCCCTGATAGACCCAAGGGAGCCCTACAAACTGACATCAGGAACCTGGACTGCTGAGTTTTCTTTCCCAGGGAAAATGGCCAAAGGATGTGCCTGGGGGCCCCATGCCCTGACTGCAAAAAATCCTTATATCGAAGGATGGAGCCCACACCGAAGTTGTCCCCACCTCAAACTTGTGCTGCCCTGATACACCCAAGGGAGCCCTACAAACTGACATCAGGAACCTGGACTGCTGAGTTTTCTTTCCCAGGGAAAATGGAAAAAGGATGTGCCCGGGGGTCCCTGGCCCTGGGCCCCTGGCCCTGACTTCAAAAAATCCTTATATCGAAGGATGGAGCCCACACCGAAGTTGTCCCCACCTCAAACTTGTGCTGCCCTGATAGACCCAAGGGAGCCCTACAAACTGACATCAGGAACCTGGACTGCTGAGTTTTCTTTCCCAGGGAAAATGGAAAAAGGATGTGCCCAGGGGCCCCTGGCCCTATGCAGGGACCTCACTGCAAAAAATATTTATATCGAAGGATGGAGCCCACACCGAAGTTGTCCCCACCTCAAACTTGTGCTGCCCTGATAGACCCAAGGGAGCCCTATAAACTGACATCAGGAACCTGGACTGCTGAGTTTTCTTTCCCAGGGAAAATGGAAAAAGGATGTTCCCAGGGGCCCCTGGCCCTGGGCAGAAACCTCACTGTAAAAAATCCTGATATCGAAGGCTGGAGCCCACACCGAAATTGTCCCCACCTCAAACTTGTGCTGCCCTGATAGACCGAAGGGAGCCCTACAAACTGACATCAGGAACCTGGACTGCTGAGTTTTCTTTCCCAGGGAAAATGGAAAAAGGCTGTGCCCGGGGGCCCCTGGCCCTGACTGCAAAGAATCCTTATATCGAAGGATGGAGCCCACACCGAAGTTGTCCCCACCTCAAACTTGTGCTGCCCTGATAGACCCAAGGGAGCCCTACAAACTGACATCAGGAACCTGGACTGCTGAGTTTTCTTTCCCAGGGATAATGGAAAAAGGATGTGCCCTGGTGCCCCTCCCCTGGGCTGGGACCTCACAGCAAAAAATCCTTATATAGAAGGATGGAGCCCACACCGAAGTTGTCCCCACCTCAAACTTGTGCTGCCCTGATAGACCCAAGGGAGCCCTACAAACTGACATCAGGAACCTGGACTGCTGAGTTTTCTTTCCCAGGGAAAATGGAAAAAGGATGTGCCCAGGGGCCCCTGGCCCTGGGCAGGGACCTCACTGCAAAGAATCCTTATATCGAAGGATGGAGCCTACACCGAAGTTGTCCCCACCTCAAACTTGTGCTGCCCTGATAGACCCAAGGGAGCCCTACAAACTGACATCAGGAACCTGGACTGCTGAGTTTTCTTTCCCAGGGAAAATGGAAAAAGGATGTGCCCGGGGGCCCCTGGCCCTGACTGCAAAAAATGCTCATATCAAAGGATGGACCCCACACCGAAGTTGTCCCCATCTCAAACTTGTGCTGCCCCGATACACCCAAGGGAGCCCTACAAACTGACATCAGGAACCTGGACTGCTGAGTTTTCTTTCCCAGGGAAAATGGAAAAAGGATGTTCCCAGGGGCCCCTGGCCCTGGGCAGAGACCTCACTGTAAAAAATCCTTATATCGAAGGATGGAGCCCACACCGAAGTTGTCCCCACCTCAAACTTGTGCTGCCCTGATAGACCCAAGGGAGCCCTACAAACTGACATCAGGAACCTGGACTGCTGAGTTTTCTTTCCCAGGGAAAATGGCCAAAGGATGTGCCTGGGGGCCCCTGGCCCTGACTGCAAAGAATCGTTATATCGAAGGATGGAGCCCACACCGAAGTTGTCCCCACCTCAAACTTGTGCTGCCCTGATAGACCCAAGGGAGCCCTACAAACTGACATCAGGAACCTGGACTGCTGAGTTTTCTTTCCCAGGGAAAATGGAAAAGAATGTGCCCAGGGGCCTCTGGCCCTGACTGCAAAAAATCCTTATATCGAAGGATGGAGCCCACACTGAAGTTGTCCCCACCTAAAACTTGTGCTGCCCTGATAGACCCAAGGGAGCCCTACAAACTGACATCAGGAACCTGGACTGCTGAGTTTTCTTTCCCAGTGAAAAAGGAAAAAGGATGTGCCCGGGGGTCCCTGGGCTAGGCCCCTGGCCCTGAGTGCAAAAAATGCTTATATCAAAGGATGGACCCCACACCGAAGTTGTCCCCATCTCAAACTTGTGCTGCCCCGATACACCCAAGGGAGCCCTACAAACTGACATCAGGAACCTGGACTGCTGAGTTTTCTTTCCCAGGGAAAATGGAAAAAGGATGTTCCCAGGGGCTCCTGGCCCTGGGCAGAGACCTCACTGTAAAAAATCCTTATATCGAAGGATGGAGCCCACACCGAAGTTGTCCCCACCTCAAACTTGTGCTGCCCTGATAGACCCAAGGGAGCCCTACAAACTGACATCAGGAACCTGGACTGCTGAGTTTTCTTTCCCAGGGATAATGGAAAAAGGATGTGCCCAGGGGCCCCTCCCCTGGGCAGGGACCTCACAGCAAAAAATCCTTATATCGAAGGATGGACCCCACACCGAAGTTGTCCCCACCTCAAACTTGTGCTGCCCTGATAGACCCAAGGGAGCCCTACAAACTGACATCAGGAACCTGGACTGCTGAGTTTTTTTTCCCAGGGGAAATGGCTAAAGATTCTGCCCGGGGGCCCTGGCCCTGACTGCAAAGAATCCTTATATCGAAGGATGGAGCCCACACCGAAGTTTTCCCCACCTCAAACTTGTGCTGCCCTGATAGACCCAAGGGAGCCCTACAAACTGACATCAGGAACCTGGACTGCTGAGTTTTCTTTCCCAGGGAAAATGGAAAAAGGATGTGCCCAGGGGCCCCTGGCCCTAGGCAGGGACCTCACTGCAAAGAATCCTTATATCGAAGGATGGAGCCTACACCGAAGTTGTCCCCACCTCAAACTTGTGCTGCCCTGATAGACCCAAGGGAGCCCTACAAACTGACATCAGGAACCTGGACTGCTGAGTTTTCTTTCCCAGTGAAAATGGAAAAAGGATGTGCCCGGGGGTCCCTGGGCTAGGCCCCTGGCCCTGACTGCAAAAAATGCTTATATCAAAGGATGGACCCCACACCGAAGTTGTCCCCATCTCAAACTTGTGCTGCCCCGATACACCCAAGGGAGCCCTACAAACTGACATCAGGAACCTGGACTGCTGAGTTTTCTTTCCCAGGGAAAATGGAAAAAGGATGTTCCCAGGGGCCCCTAGCCCTGGGCAGAGACCTCACTGTAAAAAATCCTTATATCGAAGGATGGAGCCCACACCGAAGTTGTCCCCACCTCAAACTTGTGCTGCCCTGATAGACCCAAGGGAGCCCTACAAACTGACATCAGGAACCTGGACTGCTGAGTTTTCTTTCCCAGGGAAAATGGAAAAAGGATGTGCCCAGGGGCCTCTGGCCCTAGGCAGAGACCTCACTGCAAAGAATCCTTATATCGAAGGATGGAGCCCACACCGAAGTTGTCCCCACCTCAAACTTGTGCTGCCCTGATAGACCCAAGGGAGCCCTACAAACTGACATCAGGAACCTGGACTGCTGAGTTTTCTTTCCCAGGGAAAATGGCCAAAGGATGTGCCTGGGGGCCCCATGCCCTGACTGCAAAAAATCCTTATATCGAAGGATGGAGCCCACACCGAAGTTGTCCCCACCTCAAACTTGTGCTGCCCTGATAGACCCAAGGGAGCCCTACAAACTGACATCAGGAACCTGGACTGCTGAGTTTTCTTTCCCAGGGAAAATGGAAAAAGGATGTGCCCGGGGGTCCCTGGCCCTGGGCCCCTGGCCCTGACTTCAAAAAATCCTTATATCGAAGGATGGAGCCCACACCGAAGTTGTCCCCACCTCAAACTTGTGCTGCCCTGATAGACCCAAGGGAGCCCTACAAACTGCCATCAGGAACCTGGACTGCTGAGTTTTCTTTCCCAGGGAAAATGGAAAAAGGATGTGCCCAGGGGCCCCTGGCCCTATGCAGGGACCTCACTGCAAAAAATATTAATATCGAAGAATGGAGCCCACACCGAAGTTGTCCCCACCTCAAACTTGTGCTGCCCTGATAGACCCAAGGGAGCCATATAAACTGACATCAGGAACCTGGACTGCTGAGTTTTCTTTCCCAGGGATAATGGAAAAAGGATGTGCCCTGGTGCCCCTCCCCTGGGCAGGGACCTCACAGCAAAAAATCCTTATATCGAAGGATGGAGCCCACACCGAAGTTGTCCCCACCTCAAACTTGTGCTGCCCTGATAGACCCAAGGGAGCCCTACAAACTGACATCAGCAACCTGGACTGCTGAGTTTTTTTTCCCAGGGAAAATGGCCAAAGGATGTGCCCGGGGGCCCCTGGCCCTGACTGCAAAGAATCCTTATATCGAAGGATGGAGCCCACACCGAAGTTGTCCCCACCTCAAACTTGTGCTGACCTGATAGACCCAAGGGAGCCCTACAAACTGACATCAGGAACCTGGACTGCTGAGTTTTCTTTCCCAGGGAAAATGGAAAAAGGATGTGCCCAGGGGCCCCTGGCCCTATGCAGGGACCTCACTGCAAAAAATATTTATATCGAAGGATGGAGCCCACACCGAAGTTGTCCCCACCTCAAACTTGTGCTGCCCTGATAGACCCAAGGGAGCCCTATAAACTGACATCAGGAACCTGGACTGCTGAGTTTTCTTTCCCAGGGAAAATGGAAAAAGGATGTTCCCAGGGGCCCCTGGCCCTGGGCAGAGACCTCACTGTAAAAAATCCTGATATCGAAGGCTGGAGCCCACATCGAAATTGTCCCCACCTCAAACTTGTGCTGCCCTGATAGACCGAAGGGAGCCCTACAAACTGACATCAGGAACCTGGACTGCTGAGTTTTCTTTCCCAGGGAAAATGGAAAAAGGCTGTGCCCGGGGGCCCCTGGCCCTGACTGCAAAGAATCCTTATATCGAAGGATGGAGCCCACACCGAAGTTGTCCCCACCTCAAACTTGTGCTGCCCTGATAGACCCAAGGGAGCCCTACAAACTGACATCAGGAACCTGGACTGCTGAGTTTTCTTTCCCAGGGATAATGGAAAAAGGATGTGCCCTGGTGCCCCTCCCCTGGGCTGGGACCTCACAGCAAAAAATCCTTATATAGAAGGATGGAGCCCACACCGAAGTTGTCCCCACCTCAAACTTGTGCTGCCCTGATAGACCCAAGGGAGCCCTACAAACTGACATCAGGAACCTGGACTGCTGAGTTTTCTTTCCCAGGGAAAATGGAAAAGGATACGCCCAGGGGCCTCTGACCCTGACTGCAAAAAATCCTTATATCGAAGGATGGACCCCACACCGAAGTTGTCCCCACCTCAAACTTGTGCTGCCCTGATAGACCCAAGGGAGCCCTACAAACTGACATCAGGAACCTGGACTGCTGAGTTTTCTTTCCCAGGGAAAATGGAAAAAGGATGTGCCCGGGGGCCCCTGGCCCTGACTGCAAAAAATGCTCATATCAAAGGATGGACCCCACACCGAAGTTGTCCCCATCTCAAACTTGTGCTGCCCCGATACACCCAAGGGAGCCCTACAAACTGACATCAGGAACCTGGACTGCTGAGTTTTCTTTCCCAGGGAAAATGGAAAAAGGATGTTCCCAGGGGCCCCTGGCCCTGGGCAGAGACCTCACTGTAAAAAATCCTTATATCGAAGGATGGAGCCCACACCGAAGTTGTCCCCACCTCAAACTTGTGCTGCCCTGATAGACCCAAGGGAGCCCTACAAACTGACATCAGGAACCTGGACTGCTGAGTTTTCTTTCCCAGGGAAAATGGCCAAAGGATGTGCCTGGGGGCCCCTGGCCCTGACTGCAAAGAATCCTTATATCGAAGGATGGACCCCACACCGAAGTTGTCCCCACCTCAAACTTGTGCTGCCCTGATAGACCCAAGGGAGCCCTACAAACTGACATCAGGAACCTGGACTGCTGAGTTTTCTTTCCCAGGGAAAATGGAAAAGAATGTGCCCAGGGGCCTCTGGCCCTGACTGCAAAAAATCCTTATATCGAAGGATGGAGCCCACACTGAAGTTGTCCCCACCTAAAACTTGTGCTGCCCTGATAGACCCAAGGGAGCCCTACAAACTGACATCAGGAACCTGGACTGCTGAGTTTTCTTTCCCAGTGAAAAAGGAAAAAGGATGTGCCCGGGGGTCCCTGGGCTAGGCCCCTGGCCCTGAGTGCAAAAAATGCTTATATCAAAGGATGGACCCCACACCGAAGTTGTCCCCATCTCAAACTTGTGCTGCCCCGATACACCCAAGGGAGCCCTACAAACTGACATCAGGAACCTGGACTGCTGAGTTTTCTTTCCCAGGGAAAATGGAAAAAGGATGTGCCCAGGGGCCCCTGGCCCTAGGCAGGGACCTCACTGCAAAGAATCCTTATATCGAAGGATGGAGCCTACACCGAAGTTGTCCCCACCTCAAACTTGTGCTGCCCTGATAGACCCAAGGGAGCCCTACAAACTGACATCAGGAACCTGGACTGCTGAGTTTTCTTTCCCAGTGAAAAAGGAAAAAGGATGTGCCCGGGGGTCCCTGGGCTAGGCCCCTGGCCCTGAGTGCAAAAAATGCTTATATCAAAGGATGGACCCCACACCGAAGTTGTCCCCATCTCAAACTTGTGCTGCCCTGATAGACCCAAGGGAGCCCTACAAACTGACATCAGGAACCTGGACTGCTGAGTTTTCTTTCCCAGGGAAAATGGAAAAAGGATGTTCCCAGGGGCTCCTGGCCCTGGGCAGAGACCTCACTGTAAAAAATCCTTATATCGAAGGATGGAGCCCACACCGAAGTTGTCCCCACCTCAAACTTGTGCTGCCCTGATAGACCCAAGGGAGCCCTACAAACTGACATCAGGAACCTGGACTGCTGAGTTTTCTTTCCCAGGGATAATGGAAAAAGGATGTGCCCAGGGGCCCCTCCCCTGGGCAGGGACCTCACAGCAAAAAATCCTTATATCGAAGGATGGACCCCACACCGAAGTTGTCCCCACCTCAAACTTGTGCTGCCCTGATAGACCCAAGGGAGCCCTACAAACTGACATCAGGAACCTGGACTGCTGAGTTTTTTTTCCCAGGGGAAATGGCTAAAGATTCTGCCCGGGGGCCCTGGCCCTGACTGCAAAGAATCCTTATATCGAAGGATGGAGCCCACACCGAAGTTTTCCCCACCTCAAACTTGTGCTGCCCTGATAGACCCAAGGGAGCCCTACAAACTGACATCAGGAACCTGGACTGCTGAGTTTTCTTTCCCAGGGAAAATGGAAAAAGGATGTGCCCAGGGGCCCCTGGCCCTAGGCAGGGACCTCACTGCAAAGAATCCTTATATCGAAGGATGGAGCCTACACCGAAGTTGTCCCCACCTCAAACTTGTGCTGCCCTGATAGACCCAAGGGAGCCCTACAAACTGACATCAGGAACCTGGACTGCTGAGTTTTCTTTCCCAGTGAAAATGGAAAAAGGATGTGCCCGGGGGTCCCTGGGCTAGGCCCCTGGCCCTGACTGCAAAAGATGCTTATATCAAAGGATGGACCCCACACCGAAGTTGTCCCCATCTCAAACTTGTGCTGCCCCGATACACCCAAGGGAGCCCTACAAACTGACATCAGGAACCTGGACTGCTGAGTTTTCTTTCCCAGGGAAAATGGAAAAAGGATGTTCCCAGGGGCCCCTAGCCCTGGGCAGAGACCTCACTGTAAAAAATCCTTATATCGAAGGATGGAGCCCACACCGAAGTTGTCCCCACCTCAAACTTGTGCTGCCCTGATAGACCCAAGGGAGCCCTACAAACTGACATCAGGAACCTGGACTGCTGAGTTTTCTTTCCCAGGGAAAATGGAAAAAGGATGTGCCCAGGGGCCTCTGGCCCTAGGCAGAGACCTCACTGCAAAGAATCCTTATATCGAAGGATGGAGCCCACACCGAAGTTGTCCCCACCTCAAACTTGTGCTGCCCTGATAGACCCAAGGGAGCCCTACAAACTGACATCAGGAACCTGGACTGCTGAGTTTTCTTTCCCAGGGAAAATGGCCAAAGGATGTGCCTGGGGGCCCCATGCCCTGACTGCAAAAAATCCTTATATCGAAGGATGGAGCCCACACCGAAGTTGTCCCCACCTCAAACTTGTGCTGCCCTGATACACCCAAGGGAGCCCTACAAACTGACATCAGGAACCTGGACTGCTGAGTTTTCTTTCCCAGGGAAAATGGAAAAAGGATGTGCCCGGGGGTCCCTGGCCCTGGGCCCCTGGCCCTGACTTCAAAAAATCCTTATATCGAAGGATGGAGCCCACACCGAAGTTGTCCCCACCTCAAACTTGTGCTGCCCTGATAGACCCAAGGGAGCCCTACAAACTGACATCAGGAACCTGGACTGCTGAGTTTTCTTTCCCAGGGAAAATGGAAAAAGGATGTGCCCAGGGGCCCCTGGCCCTATGCAGGGACCTCACTGCAAAAAATATTTATATCGAAGGATGGAGCCCACACCGAAGTTGTCCCCACCTCAAACTTGTGCTGCCCTGATAGACCCAAGGGAGCCCTATAAACTGACATCAGGAACCTGGACTGCTGAGTTTTCTTTCCCAGGGAAAATGGAAAAAGGATGTTCCCAGGGGCCCCTGGCCCTGGGCAGAAACCTCACTGTAAAAAATCCTGATATCGAAGGCTGGAGCCCACACCGAAATTGTCCCCACCTCAAACTTGTGCTGCCCTGATAGACCGAAGGGAGCCCTACAAACTGACATCAGGAACCTGGACTGCTGAGTTTTCTTTCCCAGGGAAAATGGAAAAAGGCTGTGCCCGGGGGCCCCTGGCCCTGACTGCAAAGAATCCTTATATCGAAGGATGGAGCCCACACCGAAGTTGTCCCCACCTCAAACTTGTGCTGCCCTGATAGACCCAAGGGAGCCCTACAAACTGACATCAGGAACCTGGACTGCTGAGTTTTCTTTCCCAGGGATAATGGAAAAAGGATGTGCCCTGGTGCCCCTCCCCTGGGCTGGGACCTCACAGCAAAAAATCCTTATATAGAAGGATGGAGCCCACACCGAAGTTGTCCCCACCTCAAACTTGTGCTGCCCTGATAGACCCAAGGGAGCCCTACAAACTGACATCAGGAACCTGGACTGCTGAGTTTTCTTTCCCAGGGAAAATGGAAAAAGGATGTGCCCAGGGGCCCCTGGCCCTGGGCAGGGACCTCACTGCAAAGAATCCTTATATCGAAGGATGGAGCCTACACCGAAGTTGTCCCCACCTCAAACTTGTGCTGCCCTGATAGACCCAAGGGAGCCCTACAAACTGACATCAGGAACCTGGACTGCTGAGTTTTCTTTCCCAGGGAAAATGGAAAAAGGATGTGCCCGGGGGCCCCTGGCCCTGACTGCAAAAAATGCTCATATCAAAGGATGGACCCCACACCGAAGTTGTCCCCATCTCAAACTTGTGCTGCCCCGATACACCCAAGGGAGCCCTACAAACTGACATCAGGAACCTGGACTGCTGAGTTTTCTTTCCCAGGGAAAATGGAAAAAGGATGTTCCCAGGGGCCCCTGGCCCTGGGCAGAGACCTCACTGTAAAAAATCCTTATATCGAAGGATGGAGCCCACACCGAAGTTGTCCCCACCTCAAACTTGTGCTGCCCTGATAGACCCAAGGGAGCCCTACAAACTGACATCAGGAACCTGGACTGCTGAGTTTTCTTTCCCAGGGAAAATGGCCAAAGGATGTGCCTGGGGGCCCCTGGCCCTGACTGCAAAGAATCGTTATATCGAAGGATGGAGCCCACACCGAAGTTGTCCCCACCTCAAACTTGTGCTGCCCTGATAGACCCAAGGGAGCCCTACAAACTGACATCAGGAACCTGGACTGCTGAGTTTTCTTTCCCAGGGAAAATGGAAAAGAATGTGCCCAGGGGCCTCTGGCCCTGACTGCAAAAAATCCTTATATCGAAGGATGGAGCCCACACTGAAGTTGTCCCCACCTAAAACTTGTGCTGCCCTGATAGACCCAAGGGAGCCCTACAAACTGACATCAGGAACCTGGACTGCTGAGTTTTCTTTCCCAGTGAAAAAGGAAAAAGGATGTGCCCGGGGGTCCCTGGGCTAGGCCCCTGGCCCTGAGTGCAAAAAATGCTTATATCAAAGGATGGACCCCACACCGAAGTTGTCCCCATCTCAAACTTGTGCTGCCCCGATACACCCAAGGGAGCCCTACAAACTGACATCAGGAACCTGGACTGCTGAGTTTTCTTTCCCAGGGAAAATGGAAAAAGGATGTTCCCAGGGGCTCCTGGCCCTGGGCAGAGACCTCACTGTAAAAAATCCTTATATCGAAGGATGGAGCCCACACCGAAGTTGTCCCCACCTCAAACTTGTGCTGCCCTGATAGACCCAAGGGAGCCCTACAAACTGACATCAGGAACCTGGACTGCTGAGTTTTCTTTCCCAGGGATAATGGAAAAAGGATGTGCCCAGGGGCCCCTCCCCTGGGCAGGGACCTCACAGCAAAAAATCCTTATATCGAAGGATGGACCCCACACCGAAGTTGTCCCCACCTCAAACTTGTGCTGCCCTGATAGACCCAAGGGAGCCCTACAAACTGACATCAGGAACCTGGACTGCTGAGTTTTTTTTCCCAGGGGAAATGGCTAAAGATTCTGCCCGGGGGCCCTGGCCCTGACTGCAAAGAATCCTTATATCGAAGGATGGAGCCCACACCGAAGTTTTCCCCACCTCAAACTTGTGCTGCCCTGATAGACCCAAGGGAGCCCTACAAACTGACATCAGGAACCTGGACTGCTGAGTTTTCTTTCCCAGGGAAAATGGAAAAAGGATGTGCCCAGGGGCCCCTGGCCCTAGGCAGGGACCTCACTGCAAAGAATCCTTATATCGAAGGATGGAGCCTACACCGAAGTTGTCCCCACCTCAAACTTGTGCTGCCCTGATAGACCCAAGGGAGCCCTACAAACTGACATCAGGAACCTGGACTGCTGAGTTTTCTTTCCCAGTGAAAATGGAAAAAGGATGTGCCCGGGGGTCCCTGGGCTAGGCCCCTGGCCCTGACTGCAAAAAATGCTTATATCAAAGGATGGACCCCACACCGAAGTTGTCCCCATCTCAAACTTGTGCTGCCCCGATACACCCAAGGGAGCCCTACAAACTGACATCAGGAACCTGGACTGCTGAGTTTTCTTTCCCAGGGAAAATGGAAAAAGGATGTTCCCAGGGGCCCCTAGCCCTGGGCAGAGACCTCACTGTAAAAAATCCTTATATCGAAGGATGGAGCCCACACCGAAGTTGTCCCCACCTCAAACTTGTGCTGCCCTGATAGACCCAAGGGAGCCCTACAAACTGACATCAGGAACCTGGACTGCTGAGTTTTCTTTCCCAGGGAAAATGGAAAAAGGATGTGCCCAGGGGCCTCTGGCCCTAGGCAGAGACCTCACTGCAAAGAATCCTTATATCGAAGGATGGAGCCCACACCGAAGTTGTCCCCACCTCAAACTTGTGCTGCCCTGATAGACCCAAGGGAGCCCTACAAACTGACATCAGGAACCTGGACTGCTGAGTTTTCTTTCCCAGGGAAAATGGCCAAAGGATGTGCCTGGGGGCCCCATGCCCTGACTGCAAAAAATCCTTATATCGAAGGATGGAGCCCACACCGAAGTTGTCCCCACCTCAAACTTGTGCTGCCCTGATAGACCCAAGGGAGCCCTACAAACTGACATCAGGAACCTGGACTGCTGAGTTTTCTTTCCCAGGGAAAATGGAAAAAGGATGTGCCCGGGGGTCCCTGGCCCTGGGCCCCTGGCCCTGACTTCAAAAAATCCTTATATCGAAGGATGGAGCCCACACCGAAGTTGTCCCCACCTCAAACTTGTGCTGCCCTGATAGACCCAAGGGAGCCCTACAAACTGCCATCAGGAACCTGGACTGCTGAGTTTTCTTTCCCAGGGAAAATGGAAAAAGGATGTGCCCAGGGGCCCCTGGCCCTATGCAGGGACCTCACTGCAAAAAATATTAATATCGAAGAATGGAGCCCACACCGAAGTTGTCCCCACCTCAAACTTGTGCTGCCCTGATAGACCCAAGGGAGCCATATAAACTGACATCAGGAACCTGGACTGCTGAGTTTTCTTTCCCAGGGATAATGGAAAAAGGATGTGCCCTGGTGCCCCTCCCCTGGGCAGGGACCTCACAGCAAAAAATCCTTATATCGAAGGATGGAGCCCACACCGAAGTTGTCCCCACCTCAAACTTGTGCTGCCCTGATAGACCCAAGGGAGCCCTACAAACTGACATCAGCAACCTGGACTGCTGAGTTTTTTTTCCCAGGGAAAATGGCCAAAGGATGTGCCCGGGGGCCCCTGGCCCTGACTGCAAAGAATCCTTATATCGAAGGATGGAGCCCACACCGAAGTTGTCCCCACCTCAAACTTGTGCTGACCTGATAGACCCAAGGGAGCCCTACAAACTGACATCAGGAACCTGGACTGCTGAGTTTTCTTTCCCAGGGAAAATGGAAAAAGGATGTGCCCAGGGGCCCCTGGCCCTATGCAGGGACCTCACTGCAAAAAATATTTATATCGAAGGATGGAGCCCACACCGAAGTTGTCCCCACCTCAAACTTGTGCTGCCCTGATAGACCCAAGGGAGCCCTATAAACTGACATCAGGAACCTGGACTGCTGAGTTTTCTTTCCCAGGGAAAATGGAAAAAGGATGTTCCCAGGGGCCCCTGGCCCTGGGCAGAGACCTCACTGTAAAAAATCCTGATATCGAAGGCTGGAGCCCACATCGAAATTGTCCCCACCTCAAACTTGTGCTGCCCTGATAGACCGAAGGGAGCCCTACAAACTGACATCAGGAACCTGGACTGCTGAGTTTTCTTTCCCAGGGAAAATGGAAAAAGGCTGTGCCCGGGGGCCCCTGGCCCTGACTGCAAAGAATCCTTATATCGAAGGATGGAGCCCACACCGAAGTTGTCCCCACCTCAAACTTGTGCTGCCCTGATAGACCCAAGGGAGCCCTACAAACTGACATCAGGAACCTGGACTGCTGAGTTTTCTTTCCCAGGGATAATGGAAAAAGGATGTGCCCTGGTGCCCCTCCCCTGGGCTGGGACCTCACAGCAAAAAATCCTTATATAGAAGGATGGAGCCCACACCGAAGTTGTCCCCACCTCAAACTTGTGCTGCCCTGATAGACCCAAGGGAGCCCTACAAACTGACATCAGGAACCTGGACTGCTGAGTTTTCTTTCCCAGGGAAAATGGAAAAGGATACGCCCAGGGGCCTCTGACCCTGACTGCAAAAAATCCTTATATCGAAGGATGGACCCCACACCGAAGTTGTCCCCACCTCAAACTTGTGCTGCCCTGATAGACCCAAGGGAGCCCTACAAACTGACATCAGGAACCTGGACTGCTGAGTTTTCTTTCCCAGGGAAAATGGAAAAAGGATGTGCCCGGGGGCCCCTGGCCCTGACTGCAAAAAATGCTCATATCAAAGGATGGACCCCACACCGAAGTTGTCCCCATCTCAAACTTGTGCTGCCCCGATACACCCAAGGGAGCCCTACAAACTGACATCAGGAACCTGGACTGCTGAGTTTTCTTTCCCAGGGAAAATGGAAAAAGGATGTTCCCAGGGGCCCCTGGCCCTGGGCAGAGACCTCACTGTAAAAAATCCTTATATCGAAGGATGGAGCCCACACCGAAGTTGTCCCCACCTCAAACTTGTGCTGCCCTGATAGACCCAAGGGAGCCCTACAAACTGACATCAGGAACCTGGACTGCTGAGTTTTCTTTCCCAGGGAAAATGGCCAAAGGATGTGCCTGGGGGCCCCTGGCCCTGACTGCAAAGAATCCTTATATCGAAGGATGGACCCCACACCGAAGTTGTCCCCACCTCAAACTTGTGCTGCCCTGATAGACCCAAGGGAGCCCTACAAACTGACATCAGGAACCTGGACTGCTGAGTTTTCTTTCCCAGGGAAAATGGAAAAGAATGTGCCCAGGGGCCTCTGGCCCTGACTGCAAAAAATCCTTATATCGAAGGATGGAGCCCACACTGAAGTTGTCCCCACCTAAAACTTGTGCTGCCCTGATAGACCCAAGGGAGCCCTACAAACTGACATCAGGAACCTGGACTGCTGAGTTTTCTTTCCCAGTGAAAAAGGAAAAAGGATGTGCCCGGGGGTCCCTGGGCTAGGCCCCTGGCCCTGAGTGCAAAAAATGCTTATATCAAAGGATGGACCCCACACCGAAGTTGTCCCCATCTCAAACTTGTGCTGCCCCGATACACCCAAGGGAGCCCTACAAACTGACATCAGGAACCTGGACTGCTGAGTTTTCTTTCCCAGGGAAAATGGAAAAAGGATGTTCCCAGGGGCTCCTGGCCCTGGGCAGAGACCTCACTGTAAAAAATCCTTATATCGAAGGATGGAGCCCACACCGAAGTTGTCCCCACCTCAAACTTGTGCTGCCCTGATAGACCCAAGGGAGCCCTACAAACTGACATCAGGAACCTGGACTGCTGAGTTTTCTTTCCCAGGGATAATGGAAAAAGGATGTGCCCAGGGGCCCCTCCCCTGGGCAGGGACCTCACAGCAAAAAATCCTTATATCGAAGGATGGACCCCACACCGAAGTTGTCCCCACCTCAAACTTGTGCTGCCCTGATAGACCCAAGGGAGCCCTACAAACTGACATCAGGAACCTGGACTGCTGAGTTTTTTTTCCCAGGGGAAATGGCTAAAGATTCTGCCCGGGGGCCCTGGCCCTGACTGCAAAGAATCCTTATATCGAAGGATGGAGCCCACACCGAAGTTTTCCCCACCTCAAACTTGTGCTGCCCTGATAGACCCAAGGGAGCCCTACAAACTGACATCAGGAACCTGGACTGCTGAGTTTTCTTTCCCAGGGAAAATGGAAAAAGGATGTGCCCAGGGGCCCCTGGCCCTAGGCAGGGACCTCACTGCAAAGAATCCTTATATCGAAGGATGGAGCCTACACCGAAGTTGTCCCCACCTCAAACTTGTGCTGCCCTGATAGACCCAAGGGAGCCCTACAAACTGACATCAGGAACCTGGACTGCTGAGTTTTCTTTCCCAGTGAAAATGGAAAAAGGATGTGCCCGGGGGTCCCTGGGCTAGGCCCCTGGCCCTGACTGCAAAAAATGCTTATATCAAAGGATGGACCCCACACCGAAGTTGTCCCCATCTCAAACTTGTGCTGCCCCGATACACCCAAGGGAGCCCTACAAACTGACATCAGGAACCTGGACTGCTGAGTTTTCTTTCCCAGGGAAAATGGAAAAAGGATGTTCCCAGGGGCCCCTAGCCCTGGGCAGAGACCTCACTGTAAAAAATCCTTATATCGAAGGATGGAGCCCACACCGAAGTTGTCCCCACCTCAAACTTGTGCTGCCCTGATAGACCCAAGGGAGCCCTACAAACTGACATCAGGAACCTGGACTGCTGAGTTTTCTTTCCCAGGGAAAATGGAAAAAGGATGTGCCCAGGGGCCTCTGGCCCTAGGCAGAGACCTCACTGCAAAGAATCCTTATATCGAAGGATGGAGCCCACACCGAAGTTGTCCCCACCTCAAACTTGTGCTGCCCTGATAGACCCAAGGGAGCCCTACAAACTGACATCAGGAACCTGGACTGCTGAGTTTTCTTTCCCAGGGAAAATGGCCAAAGGATGTGCCTGGGGGCCCCATGCCCTGACTGCAAAAAATCCTTATATCGAAGGATGGAGCCCACACCGAAGTTGTCCCCACCTCAAACTTGTGCTGCCCTGATAGACCCAAGGGAGCCCTACAAACTGACATCAGGAACCTGGACTGCTGAGTTTTCTTTCCCAGGGAAAATGGAAAAAGGATGTGCCCGGGGGTCCCTGGCCCTGGGCCCCTGGCCCTGACTTCAAAAAATCCTTATATCGAAGGATGGAGCCCACACCGAAGTTGTCCCCACCTCAAACTTGTGCTGCCCTGATAGACCCAAGGGAGCCCTACAAACTGCCATCAGGAACCTGGACTGCTGAGTTTTCTTTCCCAGGGAAAATGGAAAAAGGATGTGCCCAGGGGCCCCTGGCCCTATGCAGGGACCTCACTGCAAAAAATATTAATATCGAAGAATGGAGCCCACACCGAAGTTGTCCCCACCTCAAACTTGTGCTGCCCTGATAGACCCAAGGGAGCCCTATAAACTGACATCAGGAACCTGGACTGCTGAGTTTTCTTTCCCAGGGATAATGGAAAAAGGATGTGCCCTGGTGCCCCTCCCCTGGGCAGGGACCTCACAGCAAAAAATCCTTATATCGAAGGATGGAGCCCACACCGAAGTTGTCCCCACCTCAAACTTGTGCTGCCCTGATAGACCCAAGGGAGCCCTACAAACTGACATCAGCAACCTGGACTGCTGAGTTTTTTTTCCCAGGGAAAATGGCCAAAGGATGTGCCCGGGGGCCCCTGGCCCTGACTGCAAAGAATCCTTATATCGAAGGATGGAGCCCACACCGAAGTTGTCCCCACCTCAAACTTGTGCTGACCTGATAGACCCAAGGGAGCCCTACAAACTGACATCAGGAACCTGGACTGCTGAGTTTTCTTTCCCAGGGAAAATGGAAAAAGGATGTGCCCAGGGGCCCCTGGCCCTGACTGCAAAAAATCCTTATATCGAAGGATGGAGCCCACACCGAAGTTGTCCCCACCTCAAACTTGTGCTGCCCTGATAGACCCAAGGGAGCCCTACAAACTGACATCAGGAACCTGGACTGCTGAGTTTTCTTTCCCAGGGAAAAGGGAAAGAGGATGTTCTCAGGGGCCCCTGGCCCTGGGCAGATACCTCACTGTAAAAAATCCTTATATCGAAGGATGGACCCCACACCGAAGTTGTCCCCACCTCAAACTTGTGCTGCCCTGATAGACCCAAGGGAGCCCTACAAACTGACATCAGGAACCTGGACTGCTGAGTTTTTTTTCCCAGGGGAAATGGCTAAAGGTTGTGCCCGGGGGCCCCTGGCCCTGACTGAAAAGAATCCTTATATCGAAGGATGGAGCCCACACCGAAGTTTTCCCCACCTCAAACTTGTGCTGCCCTGATAGACCCAAGGGAGCCCTACAAACTGACATCAGGAACCTGGACTGCTGAGTTTTCTTTCCCAGGGAAAATGGAAAAAGGATGTGCCCAGGGGCCCCTGGCCCTAGGCAGGGACCTCACTGCAAAGAATCCTTATATCGAAGGATGGAGCCCACACCGAAGTTGTCCCCACCTCAAACTTGTGCTGCCCTGATAGACCCAAGGGAGCCCTACAAACTGACATCAGGAACCTGGACTGCTGAGTTTTCTTTCCCAGGGGAAATGGAAAAAGGTTGTGCCCGGGGGCCCCTGACCCTGACTGCAAAAAATCCTTATATCGAAGGATGGAGCCCACACCGAAGTTGTCCCCACCTCAAACTTGTGCTGCCCTGATAGACCCAAGGGAGCCCTACAAACTGACATCAGGAACCTGGACTGCTGAGTTTTCTTTCCCAGGGAAAATGGCCAAAGGATGTGCCTGGGGGCCCCTGGCCCTGACTGCAAAGAATCCTTATATCGAAGGATGGACCCCACAACGAAGTTGTCCCCACCTCAAACTTGTGCTGCCCTGATAGACCCAAGGGAGCCCTACAAACTGACATCAGGAACCTGGACTGCTGAGTTTTATTTCCCAGGGAAATTGGAAAAGAATGTGCCCAGGGGCCTCTGGCCCTGACTGCAAAAAATCCTTATATCGAAGGATGGACCCCACACTGAAGTTGTCCCCACCTCAAACTTGTGCTGCCCTGATAGACCCAAGGGAGCCCTACAAACTGACATCAGGAACCTGGACTGCTGAGTTTTCTTTCCCAGGGAAAATGGAAAAAGGATGTGCCCAGGGGCCCCTGGCCCTAGGCAGGGACCTCACTACAAAGAATCCTTATATCGAAGGATGGAGCCTACACCGAACTTGTCCCCACCTCAAACTTGTGCTGCCCTGATAGACCCAAGGGAGCCCTACAAACTGACATCAGGAACCTGGACTGCTGAGTTTTCTTTCCCAGTGAAAAAGGAAAAAGGATGTGCCCGGGGGTCCCTGGGCTAGGCCCCTGGCCCTGACTGCAAAAAATGCTTATATCAAAGGATGGACCCCACACCGAAGTTGTCCCCATCTCAAACTTGTGCTGCCCCGATACACCCAAGGGAGCCCTACAAACTGACATCAGGAACCTGGATTGCTGAGTTTTCTTTCCCAGGGAAAATGGAAAAAGGATGTTCCCAGGGGCCCCTGGCCCTGGGCAGAGACCTCACTGTAAAAAATCCTTATATCGAAGGATGGAGCCCACACCGAAGTTGTCCCCACCTCAAACTTGTGCTGCCCTTATAGACCCAAGGGAGCCCTACAAACTGACATCAGGAACCTGGACTGCTGAGTTTTCTTTCCCAGGGATAATGGAAAAAGGATGTGCCCAGGGGCCCCTCCCCTGGGCAGGGACCTCACAGCAAAAAATCCTTATATCGAAGGATGGACCCCACACCGAAGTTGTCCCCACCTCAAACTTGTGCTGCCCTGATAGACCCAAGGGAGCCCTACAAACTGACATCAGGAACCTGGACTGCTGAGTTTTCTTTCCCAGGGAAAATGGCCAAAGGATGTGCCTGGGGGCCCCTGGCCCTGACTGCAAAAAATCCTTATATCGAAGGATGGAGCCCACACCGAAGTTGTCCCCACCTCAAACTTGTGCTGCCCTGATACACCCAAGGGAGCCCTACAAACTGACATCAGGAACCTGGACTGCTGAGTTTTCTTTCCCAGGGAAAATCAAAAAGGATGTGCCCGGGGGTCCCTGGCCCTGGGCCCCTGGCCCTGACTTCAAAAAATCCTTATATCGAAGGATGGAGCCCACACCGAAGTTGTCCCCACCTCAAACTTGTGCTGCCCTGATAGACCCAAGGGAGCCCTACAAACTGACATCAGGAACCTGGACTGCTGAGTTTTCTTTCCCAGGGAAAATGGAAAAAGGTTGTGCCCAGGGGCCCCTGGCCCTATGCAGGGACCTCACTGCAAAACATATTTATATCGAAGGATGGAGCCCACACCGAAGTTGTCCCCACCTCAAACTTGTGCTGCCCTGATAGACCCAAGGGAGCCCTATAAACTGACATCAGGAACCTGGACTGCTGAGTTTTCTTTCCCAGGGATAATGGAAAAAGGATGTGCCCTGGTGCCCCTCCCCTGGGCAGGGACCTCACAGCAAAAAATCCTTATATCGAAGGATGGAGCCCACACCGAAGTTGTCCCCACCTCAAACTTGTGCTGCCCTGATAGACCCAAGGGAGCCCTACAAACTGACATCAGGAACCTGGACTGCTGAGTTTTTTTTCCCAGGGAAAATGGCCAAATTATGTGCCCGGGGGCCCCTGGCCCTGACTGCAAAGAATCCTTATATCGAAGGATGGAGCCCACACCGAAGTTGTGCCCACCTCAAACTTGTGCTGACCTGATAGACCCAAGGGAGACCTACAAACTGACATCAGGAACCTGGACTGCTGAGTTTTCTTTCCCAGGGAAAATGGAAAAAGGATGTGCCCAGGGGCCCCTGGCCCTAGGCAGGGACCTCACTGCAAAGAATCCTTATATCGAAGGATGGACCCCACACCGAAGTTGTCCCCACCTCAAACTTGTGCTGCCCTGATAGACCCAAGGGAGCCCTACAAACTGACATCAGGAACCTGGACTGCTGAGTTTTCTTTCCCAGGGAAAATGGAAAAAGGTTGTGCCCGGAGGCCCCTGACCCTGACTGCAAAAAATCCTTATATCGAAGGATGGACCCCACACCGAAGTTGTCCCCACCTCAAACTTGTGCTGCCCTGATAGACCCAAGGGAGCCCTACAAACTGACATCAGGAACCTGGACTGCTGAGTTTTCTTTCCCAGGGATAATGGAAAAAGGATGTGCCCTGGTGCCCCTCCCCTGGGCAGGGACCTCACAGCAAAAAATCCTTATATCGAAGGATGGAGCCCACACCGAAGTTGTCCCCACCTCAAACTTGTGCTGCCCTGATAGACCCAAGGGAGCCCTACAAACTGACATCAGCAACCTGGACTGCTGAGTTTTTTTTCCCAGGGAAAATGGCCAAAGGATGTGCCCGGGGGCCCCTGGCCCTGACTGCAAAGAATCCTTATATCGAAGGATGGAGCCCACACCGAAGTTGTCCCCACCTCAAACTTGTGCTGACCTGATAGACCCAAGGGAGACCTACAAACTGACATCAGGAACCTGGACTGCTGAGTTTTCTTTCCCAGGGAAAATGGAAAAAGGATGTGCCCAGGGGCCCCTGGCCCTGACTGCAAAAAATCCTTATATCGAAGGATGGACCCCACACCGAAGTTGTCCCCACCTCAAACTTGTGCTGCCCTGATAGACCCAAGGGAGCCCTACAAACTGACATCAGGAACCTGGACTGCTGAGTTTTTTTTCCCAGGGGAAATGGCTAAAGGTTGTGCCCGGGGGCCCCTGGCCCTGACTGCAAAGAATCCTTATATCGAAGGATGGAGCCCACACCGAAGTTTTCCCCACCTCAAACTTGTGCTGCCCTGATAGACCCAAGGGAGCCCTACAAACTGACATCAGGAACCTGGACTGCTGAGTTTTCTTGCCCAGGGAAAATGGAAAAAGGATGTGCCCAGGGGCCCCTGGCCCTAGGCAGGGACCTCACTGCAAAGAATCCTTATATCGAAGGATGGAGCCCACACCGAAGTTGTCCCCACCTCAAACTTGTGCTGCCCTGATAGACCCAAGGGAGCCCTACAAACTGACATCAGGAACCTGGACTGCTGAGTTTTCTTTCCCAGGGAAAATGGAAAAAGGTTGTGCACGGGGGCCCCTGACCCTGACTGCAAAAAATCCTTATATCGAAGGATGGAGCCCACACCGAAGTTGTCCCCACCTCAAACTTGTGCTGCCCTGATAGACCCAAGGGAGCCCTACAAACTGACATCAGGAACCTGGACTGCTGAGTTTTCTTTCCCAGGGAAAATGGAAAAAGGATGTGCCCGGGGGTCCCTGGCCCTGGGCCCCTGGCCCTGACTTCAAAAAATCCTTATATCGAAGGATGGAGCCCACACCGAAGTTGTCCCCACCTCAAACTTGTGCTGCCCTGATAGACCCAAGGGAGCCCTACAAACTGACATCAGGAACCTGGACTGCTGAGTTTTCTTTCCCAGGGGTAATGGCCAAAGGTTGTGACGGGGGCCCCTGGCCCGGACTGCAAAGAATCGTTATATCGAAGGATGGAGCCCACACCGAAGTTGTCCCCACCTCAAACTTGTGCTGCCCTGATAGACCCAAGGGAGCCCTACAAACTGACATCAGGAACCTGGACTGCTGAGTTTTCTTTCCCAGGGATAATGGAAAAAGGATGTGCCCAGGGGCCCCTCCCCTGGGCAGGGACCTCACAGCAAAGAATCCTTATATCGAAGGATGGAGCCCACACCGAAGTTGTCCCCACCTCAAACTTGTGCTGCCCTGATAGACCCAAGGGAGCCCTACAAACTGACATCAGGAACCTGGACTGCTGAGTTTTTTTTCCCAGGGAAAATGGCCAAAGGATGTGCCCGGGGGCCCCTGGCCCTGACTGCAAAGAATCCTTATATCGAAGGCTGGAGCCCACACCGAAGTTGTCCCCACCTCAAACTTGTGCTGACCTGATAGACCCAAGGGAGACCTACAAACTGACATCAGGAACCTGGACTGCTGAGTTTTCTTTCCCAGGGAAAATGGAAAAAGGATGTGCCCAGGGGCCCCTGGCCCTGACTGCAAAAAATCCTTATATCGAAGGATGGAGCCCACACCGAAGTTGTCCCCACCTCAAACTTGTGCTGCCCTGATAGACCCAAGGGAGCCCTACAAACTGACATCAGGAACCTGGACTGCTGAGTTTTTTTTCCCAGGGGAAATGGCTAAAGGTTGTGCCCGGGGGCCCCTGGCCCTGACTGCAAAGAATCCTTATATCGAAGGATGGAGCCCACACCGAAGTTTTCCCCACCTCAAACTTGTGCTGCCCTGATAGACCCAAGGGAGCCCTACAAACTGACATCAGGAACCTGGACTGCTGAGTTTTCTTGCCCAGGGAAAATGGAAAAAGGGTGTGCCCAGGGGCCCCTGGCCCTAGGCAGGGACCTCACTGCAAAGAATCCTTATATCGAAGGATGGACCCCACACCGAAGTTGTCCCCACCTCAAACTTGTGCTGCCCTGATAGACCCAAGGGAGCCCTACAAACTGACATCAGGAACCTGGACTGCTGAGTTTTCTTTCCCAGGGAAAATGGAAAAAGGTTGTGCCCGGGGGCCCCTGACCCTGACTGCAAAAAATCCTTATATCGAAGGATGGAGCCCACACCGAAGTTGTCCCCACCTCAAACTTGTGCTGCCCTGATAGACCCAAGGGAGCCCTACAAACTGACATCAGGAACCTGGACTGCTGAGTTTTCTTTCCCAGGGAAAATGGAAAAAGGATGTGCCCGGGGGTCCCTGGCCCTGGGCCCCTGGCCCTGACTTCAAAAAATCCTTATATCGAAGGATGGAGCCCACACCGAAGTTGTCCCCACCTCAAACTTGTGCTGCCCTGATAGACCCAAGGGAGCCCTACAAACTGACATCAGGAACCTGGACTGCTGAGTTTTCTTTCCCAGGGGTAATGGCCAAAGGTTGTGACGGGGGCCCCTGGCCCGGACTGCAAAGAATCGTTATATCGAAGGATGGAGCCCACACCGAAGTTGTCCCCACCTCAAACTTGTGCTGCCCTGATAGACCCAAGGGAGCCCTATAAACTGACATCAGGAACCTGGACTGCTGAGTTTTCTTTCCCAGGGATAATGGAAAAAGGATGTGCCCAGGGGCCCCTCCCCTGGGCAGGGACCTCACAGCAAAGAATCCTTATATCGAAGGATGGAGCCCACACCGAAGTTGTCCCCACCTCAAACTTGTGCTGCCCTGATAGACCCAAGGGAGCCCTACAAACTGACATCAGGAACCTGGACTGCTGAGTTTTTTTTCCCAGGGAAAATGGCCAAAGGATGTGCCCGGGGGCCCCTGGCCCTGACTGCAAAGAATCCTTATATCGAAGGATGGAGCCCACACCGAAGTTGTCCCCACCTCAAACTTGTGCTGACCTGATAGACCCAAGGGAGCCCTACAAACTGACATCAGGAACCTGGACTGCTGAGTTTTCTTTCCCAGGGAAAATGGAAAAAGGAATGTGCCCAGGGGCCCCTGGCCCTGACTGCAAAAAATCCTTATATCGAAGGATGGAGCCCACACCGAAGTTGTCCCCACCTCAAACTTGTGCTGCCCTGATAGACCCAAGGGAGCCCTACAAACTGACATCAGGAACCTGGACTGCTGAGTTTTCTTTCCCAGGGAAAATGGAAAAAGGATGTGCCCAGGGGCCCCTGGCCCTAGGCAGAGACCTCACTGCAAAGAATCCTTATATCGAAGGATGGAGCCCACACCGAAGTTGTCCCCACCTCAAACTTGTGCTGCCCTGATAGACCCAAGGGAGCCCTACAAACTGACATCAGGAACCTGGACTGCTGAGTTTTCTTTCCCAGGGAAAATGGCCAAAGGATGTGCCTGGGGGCCCCATGCCCTGACTGCAAAAAATCCTTATATCGAAGGATGGACCCCACAACGAAGTTGTCCCCACCTCAAACTTGTGCTGCCCTGATACACCCAAGGGAGCCATACAAACTGACATCAGGAACCTGGACTGCTGAGTTTTCTTTCCCAGGGAAAATGGAAAAAGGATGTGCCCGGGGGTCCCTGGCCCTGGGCCCCTGGCCCTGACTTCAAAAAATCCTTATATAGAAGGATGGAGCCCACACCGAAGTTGTCCCCACCTCAAACTTGTGCTGCCCTGATAGACCCAAGGGAGCCCTACAAACTGACATCAGGAACCTGGACTGCTGAGTTTTCTTTCCCAGGGAAAATGGAAAAAGGATGTGCCCAGGGGCCCCTGGCCCTAGGCAGGGACCTCACTGCAAAAAATATTTATATCGAAGGATGGAGCCCACACCGAAGTTGTCCCCACCTCAAACTTGTGCTGCCCTGATAGACCCAAGGGAGCCCTACAAACTGACATCAGGAACCTGGACTGCTGAGTTTTCTTTCCCAGGGAAAATGGAAAAAGGATGTTCCCAGGGGCCCCTGGCCCTGGGCAGAGACCTCACTGTAAAAAATCCTGATATCGAAGGCTGGAGCCCACACCGAAGTTGTCCCCACCTCAAACTTGTGCTGCCCTGATAGACCCAAGGGAGCCCTACAAACTGACATCAGGAACCT
Organism: Lonchura striata; assembly: GCF_050655825.1. Lineage (NCBI taxonomy): Eukaryota > Metazoa > Chordata > Aves > Passeriformes > Estrildidae > Lonchura > Lonchura striata. The sequence goes on along the minus strand of NC_140728.1, from coordinate 4,444,776 downwards.
GGACTGCTGAGTTTTCTTTCCCAGGGAAAATGGAAAAAGGGTGTGCCCGGGGGCCCCTGGCCCTGACTGCAAAAAATCCTTATATCGAAGGATGGAGCCCACACCGAAGTTGTCCCCACCTCAAATTGTGCTGACCTGATAGACCCAAGGGAGCCCTACAAACTGACATCAGGAACCTGGACTGCTGAGTTTTCTTTCCCAGGGAAAATGGAAAAAGGATGTGCCCAGGGGCCCCTGGCCCTGACTGCAAAAAATCCTTATATCGAAGGATGGAGCCCACACCGAAGTTGTCCCCACCTCAAACTTGTGCTGCCCTGATAGACCCAAGGGAGCCCTACAAACTGACATCAGGAACCTGGACTGCTGAGTTTTTTTTTTCCCAGGGGAAATGGCCAAAGGTTGTGACCGGGGGCCCCTGGCCCGGACTGCAAAGAATCCTTATATCGAAGGATGGAGCCCACACCGAAGTTGTCCCCACCTCAAACTTGTGCTGCCCTGATAGACCCAAGGGAGCCCTACAAACTGACATCAGGAACCTGGACTGCTGAGTTTTCTTTCCCAGGGAAAATGGAAAAAGTATGTGCCCAGGGGCCCCTCCCCTGGGCAGGGACCTCACAGCAAAGAATCCTTATATCGAAGGATGGAGCCCACACCGAAGTTGTCCCCACCTCAAACTTGTGCTGCCCTGATAGACCCAAGGGAGCCCTACAAACTGACATCAGGAACCTGGACTGCTGAGTTTTTTTTCCCAGGGGAAATGGCTAAAGGTTGTGCCCGGGGGCCCCTGGCCCTGACTGCAAAGAATCCTTATATCGAAGGATGGACCCCACAACGAAGTTGTCCCCACCTCAAACTTGTGCTGCCCTGATAGACCCAAGGGAGCCCTACAAACTGACATCAGGAACCTGGACTGCTGAGTTTTCTTTCCCAGAGAAAATGGAAAAAGGATGTGCCCAGGGGCCCGTGGCCCTAGGCAGGGACCTCACTGCAAAGAATCCTTATATCGAAGGATGGAGCCCACACCGAAGTTGTCCCCAACTCAAACTTGTGCTGCCCCGATACACCCAAGGGAGCCCTACAAACTGACATCAGGAACCTGGACTGCTGAGTTTTCTTTCCCAGGGAAAATGGAAAAAGGATGTGCCCGGGGGTCCCTGGCCCTGGGCCCCTGGCCCTGACTTCAAAAAATCCTTATATCGAAGGATGGAGCCCACACCGAAGTTGTCCCCACCTCAAACTTGTGCTGCCCTGATAGACCCAAGGGAGCCCTACAAACTGACATCAGGAACCTGGACTGCTGAGTTTTCTTTCCCAGGGAAAATGGAAAAAGGATGTGCCCAGGGGCCCCTGGCCCTAGGCAGGGACCTCACTGCAAAGAATCCTTATATCGAAGGATGGAGCCCACACCGAAGTTGTCCCCACCTCAAACTTGTGCTGTCCTGATAGACCCAAGGGAGCCCTACAAACTGACATCAGGAACCTGGACTGCTGAGTTTTCTTTCCCAGGGATAATGGAAAAAGGATGTGCCCGGGGGCCCCTGGCCCTAGGCAGAGACCTCACTGCAAAGAATCCTTATATCGAAGGATGGAGCCCACACCGAAGTTGTCCCCACCTCAAACTTGTGCTGCCCTGATAGACCCAAGGGAGCCCTACAAACTGACATCAGGAACCTGGACTGCTGAGTTTTCTTTCCCAGGGAAAATGGAAAAAGGATGTGCCCGGGGGTCCCTGGCCCTGGGCCCCTGGCCCTGACTTCAAAAAATCCTTATATCGAAGGATGGAGCCCACACCGAAGTTGTCCCCACCTCAAACTTGTGCTGCCCTGATAGACCCAAGGGAGCCCTACAAACTGACATCAGGAACCTGGACTGCTGAGTTTTCTTTCCCAGGGAAAATGGAAAAAGGATGTGCCCAGGGGCACCTGGCCCTATGCAGGGACCTAACTGCAAATAATCATTATATCGAAGGATGGAGCCCACACCGAAGTTGTCCCCACCTCAAACTTGTGCTGCCCTGATAGACCCAAGGGAGTTCTACAAACTGACATCAGGAACCTGGACTGCTGAGTTTTCTTCCCAGGGATAATGGAAAAAGGATGTGCCCAGGGGCCCCTGACCCTGACTGCAAAAAATCCTTATATCGAAGGATGGACCCCACACTGAAGTTGTCCCCACCTCAAACTAGTGCTGCCCTGATAGACCCAAGGGAGCCCTACAAACTGACATCAGGAACCTGGACTGCTGAGTTTTCTTTCCCAGGGAAAATGGAAAAAGGATGTTCCCAGGGGCCCCTGGCCCTGGGCAGAGACCTCACTGTAAAAAATCCTGATATCGAAGGCTGGAGCCCACACCGAAGTTGTCCCCACCTCAAACTTGTGCTGCCCTGATAGACCCAAGGGAGCCCTACAAACTGACATCAGGAACCTGGACTGCTGAGTTTTCTTTCCCAGGGAAAATGGAAAAAGGCTGTGCCCGGGGGCCCCTGTCCCTGACTGCAAAGAATCCTTATATCGAAGGATGGAGCCCACACCGAAGTTGTCCCCACCTCAAACTTGTGCTGCCCTGATAGACCCAAGGGAGCCCTACAAACTGACATCAGGAACCTGGACTGCTGAGTTTTTTTTCCCAGGGGAAATGGCTAAAGGTTCTGCCCGGGGGCCCCTGGCCCTGACTGCAAAGAATCCTTATATCGAAGGATGGAGCCCACACCGAAGTTTTTCCCACCTCAAACTTGTGCTGCCCTGATAGACCCAAGGGAGCCCTACAAACTGACATCAGGAACCTGGACTGCTGAGTTTTCTTTCCCAGGGATAATGGAAAAAGGATGTGCCCAGGGGCCCCTCCCCTGGGCAGGGACCTCACAGCAAAGAATCCTTATATCGAAGGATGGAGCCCACACCGAAGTTGTCCCCACCTCAAACTTGTGCTGCCCTGATAGACCCAAGGGAGCCCTACAAACTGACATCAGGAACCTGGACTGCTGAGTTTTTTTTCCCAGGGAAAATGGCCAAAGGATGTGCCCGGGGGCCCCTGGCCCTGACTGCAAAGAATCCTTATATCGAAGGCTGGAGCCCACACCGAAGTTGTCCCCACCTCAAACTTGTGCTGACCTGATAGACCCAAGGGAGACCTACAAACTGACATCAGGAACCTGGACTGCTGAGTTTTCTTTCCCAGGGAAAATGGAAAAAGGATGTGCCCAGGGGCCCCTGGCCCTGACTGCAAAAAATCCTTATATCGAAGGATGGAGCCCACACCGAAGTTGTCCCCACCTCAAACTTGTGCTGCCCTGATAGACCCAAGGGAGCCCTACAAACTGACATCAGGAACCTGGACTGCTGAGTTTTTTTTCCCAGGGGAAATGGCTAAAGGTTGTGCCCGGGGGCCCCTGGCCCTGACTGCAAAGAATCCTTATATCGAAGGATGGAGCCCACACCGAAGTTGTCCCCACCTCAAACTTGTGCTGCCCTGATAGACCCAAGGGAGCCCTACAAACTGACATCAGGAACCTGGACTGCTGAGTTTTCTTGCCCAGGGAAAATGGAAAAAGGGTGTGCCCAGGGGCCCCTGGCCCTAGGCAGGGACCTCACTGCAAAGAATCCTTATATCGAAGGATGGACCCCACACCGAAGTTGTCCCCACCTCAAACTTGTGCTGCCCTGATAGACCCAAGGGAGCCCTACAAACTGACATCAGGAACCTGGACTGCTGAGTTTTCTTTCCCAGGGAAAATGGAAAAAGGTTGTGCCCGGGGGCCCCTGACCCTGACTGCAAAAAATCCTTATATCGAAGGATGGAGCCCACACCGAAGTTGTCCCCACCTCAAACTTGTGCTGCCCTGATAGACCCAAGGGAGCCCTACAAACTGACATCAGGAACCTGGACTGCTGAGTTTTCTTTCCCAGGGAAAATGGAAAAAGGATGTGCCCGGGGGTCCCTGGCCCTGGGCCCCTGGCCCTGACTTCAAAAAATCCTTATATCGAAGGATGGAGCCCACACCGAAGTTGTCCCCACCTCAAACTTGTGCTGCCCTGATAGACCCAAGGGAGCCCTACAAACTGACATCAGGAACCTGGACTGCTGAGTTTTCTTTCCCAGGGGTAATGGCCAAAGGTTGTGACGGGGGCCCCTGGCCCGGACTGCAAAGAATCGTTATATCGAAGGATGGAGCCCACACCGAAGTTGTCCCCACCTCAAACTTGTGCTGCCCTGATAGACCCAAGGGAGCCCTATAAACTGACATCAGGAACCTGGACTGCTGAGTTTTCTTTCCCAGGGATAATGGAAAAAGGATGTGCCCAGGGGCCCCTCCCCTGGGCAGGGACCTCACAGCAAAGAATCCTTATATCGAAGGATGGAGCCCACACCGAAGTTGTCCCCACCTCAAACTTGTGCTGCCCTGATAGACCCAAGGGAGCCCTACAAACTGACATCAGGAACCTGGACTGCTGAGTTTTTTTTCCCAGGGAAAATGGCCAAAGGATGTGCCCGGGGGCCCCTGGCCCTGACTGCAAAGAATCCTTATATCGAAGGATGGAGCCCACACCGAAGTTGTCCCCACCTCAAACTTGTGCTGACCTGATAGACCCAAGGGAGCCCTACAAACTGACATCAGGAACCTGGACTGCTGAGTTTTCTTTCCCAGGGAAAATGGAAAAAGGAATGTGCCCAGGGGCCCCTGGCCCTGACTGCAAAAAATCCTTATATCGAAGGATGGAGCCCACACCGAAGTTGTCCCCACCTCAAACTTGTGCTGCCCTGATAGACCCAAGGGAGCCCTACAAACTGACATCAGGAACCTGGACTGCTGAGTTTTCTTTCCCAGGGAAAATGGAAAAAGGATGTGCCCAGGGGCCCCTGGCCCTAGGCAGAGACCTCACTGCAAAGAATCCTTATATCGAAGGATGGAGCCCACACCGAAGTTGTCCCCACCTCAAACTTGTGCTGCCCTGATAGACCCAAGGGAGCCCTACAAACTGACATCAGGAACCTGGACTGCTGAGTTTTCTTTCCCAGGGAAAATGGCCAAAGGATGTGCCTGGGGGCCCCATGCCCTGACTGCAAAAAATCCTTATATCGAAGGATGGACCCCACAACGAAGTTGTCCCCACCTCAAACTTGTGCTGCCCTGATACACCCAAGGGAGCCATACAAACTGACATCAGGAACCTGGACTGCTGAGTTTTCTTTCCCAGGGAAAATGGAAAAAGGATGTGCCCGGGGGTCCCTGGCCCTGGGCCCCTGGCCCTGACTTCAAAAAATCCTTATATAGAAGGATGGAGCCCACACCGAAGTTGTCCCCACCTCAAACTTGTGCTGCCCTGATAGACCCAAGGGAGCCCTACAAACTGACATCAGGAACCTGGACTGCTGAGTTTTCTTTCCCAGGGAAAATGGAAAAAGGATGTGCCCAGGGGCCCCTGGCCCTAGGCAGGGACCTCACTGCAAAAAATATTTATATCGAAGGATGGAGCCCACACCGAAGTTGTCCCCACCTCAAACTTGTGCTGCCCTGATAGACCCAAGGGAGCCCTACAAACTGACATCAGGAACCTGGACTGCTGAGTTTTCTTTCCCAGGGAAAATGGAAAAAGGATGTTCCCAGGGGCCCCTGGCCCTGGGCAGAGACCTCACTGTAAAAAATCCTGATATCGAAGGCTGGAGCCCACACCGAAGTTGTCCCCACCTCAAACTTGTGCTGCCCTGATAGACCCAAGGGAGCCCTACAAACTGACATCAGGAACCTGGACTGCTGAGTTTTCTTTCCCAGGGAAAATGGAAAAAGGGTGTGCCCGGGGGCCCCTGGCCCTGACTGCAAAAAATCCTTATATCGAAGGATGGAGCCCACACCGAAGTTGTCCCCACCTCAAATTGTGCTGACCTGATAGACCCAAGGGAGCCCTACAAACTGACATCAGGAACCTGGACTGCTGAGTTTTCTTTCCCAGGGAAAATGGAAAAAGGATGTGCCCAGGGGCCCCTGGCCCTGACTGCAAAAAATCCTTATATCGAAGGATGGAGCCCACACCGAAGTTGTCCCCACCTCAAACTTGTGCTGCCCTGATAGACCCAAGGGAGCCCTACAAACTGACATCAGGAACCTGGACTGCTGAGTTTTTTTTTTCCCAGGGGAAATGGCCAAAGGTTGTCTCCCCTGGGCAGGGACCTCACAGCAAAGAATCCTTATATCGAAGGATGGAGCCCACACCGAAGTTGTCCCCACCTCAAACTTGTGCTGCCCTGATAGACCCAAGGGAGCCCTACAAACTGACATCAGGAACCTGGACTGCTGAGTTTTTTTTCCCAGGGGAAATGGCTAAAGGTTGTGCCCGGGGGCCCCTGGCCCTGACTGCAAAGAATCCTTATATCGAAGGATGGACCCCACAACGAAGTTGTCCCCACCTCAAACTTGTGCTGCCCTGATAGACCCAAGGGAGCCCTACAAACTGACATCAGGAACCTGGACTGCTGAGTTTTCTTTCCCAGAGAAAATGGAAAAAGGATGTGCCCAGGGGCCCGTGGCCCTAGGCAGGGACCTCACTGCAAAGAATCCTTATATCGAAGGATGGAGCCCACACCGAAGTTGTCCCCAACTCAAACTTGTGCTGCCCCGATACACCCAAGGGAGCCCTACAAACTGACATCAGGAACCTGGACTGCTGAGTTTTCTTTCCCAGGGAAAATGGAAAAAGGATGTGCCCGGGGGTCCCTGGCCCTGGGCCCCTGGCCCTGACTTCAAAAAATCCTTATATCGAAGGATGGAGCCCACACCGAAGTTGTCCCCACCTCAAACTTGTGCTGCCCTGATAGACCCAAGGGAGCCCTACAAACTGACATCAGGAACCTGGACTGCTGAGTTTTCTTTCCCAGGGAAAATGGAAAAAGGATGTGCCCAGGGGCCCCTGGCCCTAGGCAGGGACCTCACTGCAAAGAATCCTTATATCGAAGGATGGAGCCCACACCGAAGTTGTCCCCACCTCAAACTTGTGCTGTCCTGATAGACCCAAGGGAGCCCTACAAACTGACATCAGGAACCTGGACTGCTGAGTTTTCTTTCCCAGGGATAATGGAAAAAGGATGTGCCCGGGGGCCCCTGGCCCTAGGCAGAGACCTCACTGCAAAGAATCCTTATATCGAAGGATGGAGCCCACACCGAAGTTGTCCCCACCTCAAACTTGTGCTGCCCTGATAGACCCAAGGGAGCCCTACAAACTGACATCAGGAACCTGGACTGCTGAGTTTTCTTTCCCAGGGAAAATGGAAAAAGGATGTGCCCGGGGGTCCCTGGCCCTGGGCCCCTGGCCCTGACTTCAAAAAATCCTTATATCGAAGGATGGAGCCCACACCGAAGTTGTCCCCACCTCAAACTTGTGCTGCCCTGATAGACCCAAGGGAGCCCTACAAACTGACATCAGGAACCTGGACTGCTGAGTTTTCTTTCCCAGGGAAAATGGAAAAAGGATGTGCCCAGGGGCACCTGGCCCTATGCAGGGACCTAACTGCAAATAATCATTATATCGAAGGATGGAGCCCACACCGAAGTTGTCCCCACCTCAAACTTGTGCTGCCCTGATAGACCCAAGGGAGTTCTACAAACTGACATCAGGAACCTGGACTGCTGAGTTTTCTTCCCAGGGATAATGGAAAAAGGATGTGCCCAGGGGCCCCTGACCCTGACTGCAAAAAATCCTTATATCGAAGGATGGACCCCACACTGAAGTTGTCCCCACCTCAAACTAGTGCTGCCCTGATAGACCCAAGGGAGCCCTACAAACTGACATCAGGAACCTGGACTGCTGAGTTTTCTTTCCCAGGGAAAATGGAAAAAGGATGTTCCCAGGGGCCCCTGGCCCTGGGCAGAGACCTCACTGTAAAAAATCCTGATATCGAAGGCTGGAGCCCACACCGAAGTTGTCCCCACCTCAAACTTGTGCTGCCCTGATAGACCCAAGGGAGCCCTACAAACTGACATCAGGAACCTGGACTGCTGAGTTTTCTTTCCCAGGGAAAATGGAAAAAGGCTGTGCCCGGGGGCCCCTGTCCCTGACTGCAAAGAATCCTTATATCGAAGGATGGAGCCCACACCGAAGTTGTCCCCACCTCAAACTTGTGCTGCCCTGATAGACCCAAGGGAGCCCTACAAACTGACATCAGGAACCTGGACTGCTGAGTTTTTTTTCCCAGGGGAAATGGCTAAAGGTTCTGCCCGGGGGCCCCTGGCCCTGACTGCAAAGAATCCTTATATCGAAGGATGGAGCCCACACCGAAGTTTTTCCCACCTCAAACTTGTGCTGCCCTGATAGACCCAAGGGAGCCCTACAAACTGACATCAGGAACCTGGACTGCTGAGTTTTCTTTCCCAGGGAAAATGGAAAAAGGATGTGCCCAGGGGCCCCTGGCCCTAGGCAGGGACCTCACTGCAAAGAATCCATATATCGAAGGATGGAGCCCACACCGAAGTTGTCCCCACCTCAAACTTGTGCTGCCCTGATAGACCCAAGGGAGCCCTACAAACTGACATCAGGAACCTGGACTGCTGAGTTTTCTTTCCCAGGGAAAATGGAAAAAGGATGTTCCCAGGGGCCCCTGGCCCTGGGCAGAGACCTCACTGTAAAAAATCCTGATATCGAAGGCTGGAGCCCACACCGAAGTTGTCCCCACCTCAAACTTGTGCTGCCCTGATAGACCCAAGGGAGCCCTACAAACTGACATCAGGAACCTGGACTGCTGAGTTTTCTTTCCCAGGGAAAATGGAAAAAGGCTGTGCCCGGGGGCCCCTGTCCCTGACTGCAAAGAATCCTTATATCGAAGGATGGAGCCCACACCGAAGTTGTCCCCACCTCAAACTTGTGCTGCCCTGATAGACCCAAGGGAGCCCTACAAACTGACATCAGGACCCTGGACTGCTGAGTTTTCTTTCCCAGGGATAATGGAAAAAGGATGTGCCCAGGGGCCCCTCCCCTGGGCAGGGACCTCACAGCAAAAAATCCTTATATCGAAGGATGGACCCCACACCGAAGTTGTCCCCACCTCAAACTTGTGCTGCCCTGATAGACCCAAGGGAGCCCTACAAACTGACATCAGGAACCTGGACTGCTGAGTTTTTTTTCCCAGGGGAAATGGCTAAAGGTTCTGACCGGGGGCCCCTGGCCCTGACTGCAAAGAATCCTTATATCGAAGGATGGAGCCCACACCGAAGTTTTCCCCACCTCAAACTTGTGCTGCCCTGATAGACCCAAGGGAGCCCTACAAACTGACATCAGGAACCTGGACTGCTGAGTTTTCTTTCCCAGGGATAATGGAAAAAGGATGTGCCCAGGGGCCCCTGGCCCTAGGCAGGGACCTCACTGCAAAGAATCCATATATCGAAGGATGGAGCCCACACCGAAGTTGTCCCCACCTCAAACTTGTGCTGCCCTGATAGACCCAAGGGAGCCCTACAAACTGACATCAGGAACCTGGACTGCTGAGTTTTCTTTCCCAGGGAAAATGGAAAAAGGATGTTCCCAGGGGCCCCTGGCCCTGGGCAGAGACCTCACTGTAAAAAATCCTTATATCGAAGGATGGACCGCACACCGAAGTTGTCCCCACCTCAAACTTGTGCTGCCCTGATAGACCCAAGGGAGCCCTACAAACTGACATCAGGAACCTGGACTGCTGAGTTTTCTTTCCCAGGGAAAATGGAAAAAGGCTGTGCCCGGGGACCCCTGGCCCTGACTGCAAAGAATCCTTATATCGAAGGATGGAGCCCACACCGAAGTTGTCCCCACCTCAAACTTGTGCTGCCCTGATAGACCCAAGGGAGCCCTACAAACTGACATCAGGAACCTGGACTGCTGAGTTTTCTTACCCAGGGATAATGGAAAAAGGATGTGCCCAGGGGCCCCTCCCCTGGGCAGGGACCTCACAGCAAAAAATCCTTATATCGAAGGATGGACCCCACACCGAAGTTGTCCCCACCTCAAACTTGTGCTGCCCTGATAGACCCAAGGGAGCCCTACAAACTGACATCAGGAACCTGGACTGCTGAGTTTTCTTTCCCAGGGAAAATGGAAAAAGGATGTGCCCGGGGGTCCCTGGCCCTGGGCCCCTGGCCCTGACTTGAAAAAATCCTTATATCGAAGGATGGAGCCCACACCGAAGTTGTCCCCACCTCAAACTTGTGCTGCCGTGATAGACCCAAGGGAGCCCTACAAACTGACATCAGGAACCTGGACTGCTGAGTTTTCTTTCCCAGGGAAAATGGAAAAAGGATGTGCCCAGGGGCCCCTGGCCCTAGGCAGGGACCTCACTGCAAAGAATCCTTATATCGAAGGATGGAGCCCACACCGAAGTTGTCCCCACCTCAAACTTGTGCTGCCCTGATACACCCAAGGGAGCCCTACAAACTGACATCAGGAACCTGGACTGCTGAGTTTTCTTTCCCAGGGAAAATGGAAAAAGGATGTGCCCGGGGGCCCCTGGCCCTGACTGCAAAGAATCCTTATATCGAAGGATGGAGCCCACACCGAAGTTTTCCCCACCTCAAACTTGTGCTGCCCTGATAGACCCAAGGGAGCCCTACAAACTGACATCAGGAACCTGGACTGCTGAGTTTTCTTTCCCAGGGAAAATGGAAAAAGGATGTGCCCAGGGGCCCCTGGCCCTAGGCAGGGACCTCACTGCAAAGAATCCATATATCGAAGGATGGAGCCCACACCGAAGTTGTCCCCACCTCAAACTTGTGCTGCCCTGATAGACCCAAGGGAGCCCTACAAATTGACATCAGGAACCTGGACTGCTGAGTTTTCTTTCCCAGGGAAAATGGAAAAAGGATGTTCCCAGGGGCCCCTGGCCCTGGGCAGAGACCTCACTGTAAAAAATCCTGATATCGAAGGCTGGAGCCCACACCGAAGTTGTCCCCACCTCAAACTTGTGCTGCCCTGATAGACCCAAGGGAGCCCTACAAACTGACATCAGGAACCTGGACTGCTGAGTTTTCTTTCCCAGGGAAAATGGAAAAAGGCTGTGCCCGGGGGCCCCTGTCCCTGACTGCAAAGAATCCTTATATCGAAGGATGGAGCCCACACCGAAGTTGTCCCCACCTCAAACTTGTGCTGCCCTGATAGACCCAAGGGAGCCCTACAAACTGACATCAGGACCCTGGACTGCTGAGTTTTCTTTCCCAGGGATAATGGAAAAAGGATGTGCCCAGGGGCCCCTCCCCTGGGCAGGGACCTCACAGCAAAAAATCCTTTTATCGAAGGATGGACCCCACACCGAAGTTGTCCCCACCTCAAACTTGTGCTGCCCTGATAGACCCAAGGGAGCCCTACAAACTGACATCAGGAACCTGGACTGCTGAGTTTTTTTTCCCAGGGGAAATGGCTAAAGGTTCTGCCCGGGGGCCCCTGGCCCTGACTGCAAAGAATCCATATATCGAAGGATGGAGCCCACACCGAAGTTGTCCCCACCTCAAACTTGTGCTGCCCTGATAGACCCAAGGGAGCCCTACAAACTGACATCAGGAACCTGGACTGCTGAGTTTTCTTAACCAGGGATAATGGAAAAAGGATGTGCCCAGGGGCCCCTCCCCTGGGCAGGGACCTCACAGCAAAAAATCCTTATATCGAAGGATGGACCCCACACCGAAGTTGTCCCCACCTCAAACTTGTGCTGCCCTGATAGACCCAAGGGAGCCCTACAAACTGACATCAGGAACCTGGACTGCTGAGTTTTCTTTCCCAGGGAAAATGGAAAAAGGATGTGCCCAGGGGCCCCTGGCCCTAGGCAGGGACCTCACTGCAAAGAATCCTTATATCGAAGGATGGAGCCCACACCGAAGTTGTCCCCACCTCAAACTTGTGCTGCCCTGATAGACCCAAGGGAGCCCTACAAACTGACATCAGGAACCTGGACTGCTGAGTTTTTTTTTTCCCAGGGGAAATGGCCAAAGTTTGTGACCGGGGGCCCCTGGCCCGGACTGCAAAGAATCCTTATATCGAAGGATGGAGCCCACACCGAAGTTGTCCCCACCTCAAACTTGTGCTGCCCTGATAGACCCAAGGGAGCCCTACAAACTGACATCAGGAACCTGGACTGCTGAGTTTTCTTTCCCAGGGAAAAGGGAACAAGGATGTTCTCAGGGGCCCCTGGCCCTGGGCAGAGACCTCACTGCAAAGAATCCTTATATCGAAGGATGGAGCCCACACCGAAGTTGTCCCCACCTCAAACTTGTGCTGCCCTGATAGACCCAAGGGAGCCCTACAAACTGACATCAGGAACCTGGACTGCTGAGTTTTCTTTCCCAGGGGAAATGGCTAAAGGTTGTGCCCGGGGGCACCTGGCCCTGACTGCAAAGAATCCTTATATCGAAGGATGGAGCCCACACCGAAGTTTTCCCCACCTCAAACTTGTGCTGCCCTGATAGACCCAAGGGAGCCCTACAAACTGACATCAGGAACCTGGACTGCTGAGTTTTCTTTCCCAGAGAAAATGGAAAAAGGATGTGCCCAGGGGCCCGTGGCCCTAGGCAGGGACCTCACTGCAAAGAATCCTTATATCGAAGGATGGAGCCCACACCGAAGTTGTCCCCACCTCAAACTTGTGCTGCCCCGATACACCCAAGGGAGCCCTACAAACTGACATCAGGAACCTGGACTGCTGAGTTTTCTTTCCCAGGGAAAATGGAAAAAGGATGTGCCCGGGGGTCACTGGCCCTGGACCCCTGGCCCTGACTTCAAAAAATCCTTATATCGAAGGATGGAGCCCACACCGAAGTTGTCCCCACCTCAAACTTGTGCTGCCCTGATAGACCCAAGGGAGCACTACAAACTGACATCAGGAACCTGGACTGCTGAGTTTTCTTTCCCAGGAAAAATGGAAAAAGGATGTGCCCAGGGGCCCCTGGCCCTAGGCAGGGACCTCACTGCAAAGAATCCTTTTATCGAAGGATGGAGCCCACACCGAAGTTGTCCCCACCTCAAACTTGTGCTGTCCTGATAGACCCAAGGGAGCCCTACAAACTGACATCAGGAACCTGGACTGCTGAGTTTTTTTTCCCAGGGGTAATGGCCAAAGTTTGTGACGGGGGCCCCTGGCCCTAGGCAGGGACCTCACTGCAAAAAATATTTATATCGAAGGATGGAGCCCACACCGAAGTTGTCCCCACCTCAAACTTGTGCTGCCCTGATAGACCCAAGGGAGCCCTACAAACTGACATCAGGAACCTGGACTGCTGAGTTTTCTTTCCCAGGGAAAATGGAAAAAGGCTGTGCCCGGGGGCCCCTGTCCCTGACTGCAAAGAATCCTCATATCGAAGGATGGAGCCCACACCGAAGTTGTCCCCACCTCAAACTTGTGCTGCCCTGATAGACCCAAGGGAGCCCTACAAACTGACATCAGGAACCTGGACTGCTGAGTTTTCTTACCCAGGGATAATGGAAAAAGGATGTGCCCAGGGGCCCCTCCCCTGGGCAGGGACCTCACAGCAAAAAATCCTTATATCGAAGGATGGACCCCACACCGAAGTTGTCCCCACCTCAAACTTGTGCTGCCCTGATAGACCCAAGGGAGCCCTACAAACTGACATCAGGAACCTGGACTGCTGAGTTTTCTTTCCCAGGGAAAATGGAAAAAGGATGTGCCCAAGGGCCCGTGGCCCTAGGCAGGGACCTCACTGCAAAGAATCCTTATATCGAAGGATGGAGCCCACACCGAAGTTGTCCCCACCTCAAACTTGTGCTGACCTGATAGACCCAAGGGAGCCCTACAAACTGACATCAGGAACCTGGACTGCTGAGTTTTCTTTCCCAGGGAAAATGGAAAAAGGATGTGCCCGGGGGTCCCTGGCCCTGGGCCCCTGGCCCTGACTTCAAAAAATCCTTATATCGAAGGATGGAGCCCACACCGAAGTTGTCCCCACCTCAAACTTGTGCTGCCCTGATAGACCCAAGGGAGCCCTACAAACTGACATCAGGAACCTGGACTGCTGAGTTTTCTTTCCCAGGGAAAATGGAAAAAGGATGTGCCCAGGGGCCCCTGGCCCTAGGCAGGGACCTCACTGCAAAGAATCCTTATATCGAAGGATGGAGCCCACACCGAAGTTGTCCCCACCTCAAACTTGTGCTGTCCTGATAGACCCAAGGGAGCCCTACAAACTGACATCAGGAACCTGGACTGCTGAGTTTTCTTTCCCAGGGATAATGGAAAAAGGATGTGCCCGGGGGCCCCTGGCCCTAGGCAGAGACCTCACTGCAAAGAATCCTTATATCGAAGGATGGAGCCCACACCGAAGTTGTCCCCACCTCAAACTTGTGCTGCCCTGATACACCCAAGGGAGCCCTACAAACTGACATCAGGAACCTGGACTGCTGAGTTTTCTTTCCCAGGGAAAATGGAAAAAGGATGTGCCCGGGGGTCCCTGGCCCTCGGCCCCTGGCCCTGACTTCAAAAAATCCTTATATCGAAGGATGGAGCCCACACCGAAGTTGTCCCCACCTCAAACTTGTGCTGCCCTGATAGACCCAAGGGAGCCCTACAAACTGACATCAGGAACCTGGACTGCTGAGTTTTCTTTCCCAGGGAAAATGGAAAAAGGATGTGCCCAGGGGCACCTGGCCCTATGAAGGGACCTCACTGCAAAAAATATTTATATCGAAGGATGGACCCCACACCGAAGTTGTCCCCACCTCAAACTTGTGCTGCCCTGATAGACCCAAGGGAGCCCTACAAACTGACATCAGGAACCTGGACTGCTGAGTTTTCTTTCCCAGGGAAAATGGAAAAAGGATGTGCCCAGGGGCCCCTGGCCCTGACTGCAAAAAATCCTTATATCGAAGGATGGAGCCCACACCGAAGTTGTCCCCACCTCAAACTTGTGCTGACCTGATAGACCCAAGGGAGCCCTACAAACTGACATCAGGAACCTGGACTGCTGAGTTTTCTTTCCCAGGGAAAATGGAAAAAGGATGTGCCCAGGGGCCCCTGGCCCTGACTGCAAAAAATCCTTATATCGAAGGATGGAGCCCACACCGAAGTTGTCCCCACCTCAAACTTGTGCTGCCCTGATAGACCCAAGGGAGCCCTACAAACTGACATCAGGAACCTGGACTGCTGAGTTTTTTTTTTCCCAGGGGAAATGGCCAAAGTTTGTGACCGGGGGCCCCTGGCCCGGACTGCAAAGAATCCTTATATCGAAGGATGGAGCCCACACCGAAGTTGTCCCCACCTCAAACTTGTGCTGCCCTGATAGACCCGAGGGAGCCCTAGAAACTGACATCAGGAACCTGGACTGCTGAGTTTTCTTTCCCAGGGAAAAGGGAACAAGGATGTTCTCAGGGGCCCCTGGCCCTGGGCAGAGACCTCACTGCAAAGAATCCTTATATCGAAGGATGGAGCCCACACCGAAGTTGTCCCCACCTCAAACTTGTGCTGCCCTGATAGACCCAAGGGAGCCCTACAAACTGACATCAGGAACCTGGACTGCTGAGTTTTCTTTCCCAGGGGAAATGGCTAAAGGTTGTGCCCGGGGGCACCTGGCCCTGACTGCAAAGAATCCTTATATCGAAGGATGGAGCCCACACCGAAGTTTTCCCCACCTCAAACTTGTGCTGCCCTGATAGACCCAAGGGAGCCCTACAAACTGACATCAGGAACCTGGACTGCTGAGTTTTCTTTCCCAGAGAAAATGGAAAAAGGATGTGCCCAGGGGCCCGTGGCCCTAGGCAGGGACCTCACTGCAAAGAATCCTTATATCGAAGGATGGAGCCCACACCGAAGTTGTCCCCACCTCAAACTTGTGCTGCCCCGATACACCCAAGGGAGCCCTACAAACTGACATCAGGAACCTGGACTGCTGAGTTTTCTTTCCCAGGGAAAATGGAAAAAGGATGTGCCCGGGGGTCACTGGCCCTGGACCCCTGGCCCTGACTTCAAAAAATCCTTATATCGAAGGATGGAGCCCACACCGAAGTTGTCCCCACCTCAAACTTGTGCTGCCCTGATAGACCCAAGGGAGCACTACAAACTGACATCAGGAACCTGGACTGCTGAGTTTTCTTTCCCAGGAAAAATGGAAAAAGGATGTGCCCAGGGGCCCCTGGCCCTAGGCAGGGACCTCACTGCAAAGAATCCTTTTATCGAAGGATGGAGCCCACACCGAAGTTGTCCCCACCTCAAACTTGTGCTGTCCTGATAGACCCAAGGGAGCCCTACAAACTGACATCAGGAACCTGGACTGCTGAGTTTTCTTTCCCAGGGATAATGGAAAAAGGATGTGCCCGGGGGCCCCTGGCCCTAGGCAGAGACCTCACTGCAAAGAATCCTTATATCGAAGGATGGAGCCTACACCGAAGTTGTCCCCACCTCAAACTTGTGCTGCCCTGATAGACCCAAGGGAGCCCTGCAAACTGACATCAGGAACCTGGACTGCTGAGTTTTTTTTCCCAGGGGTAATGGCCAAAGTTTGTGACGGGGGCCCCTGGCCCTAGGCAGGGACCTCACTGCAAAAAATATTTATATCGAAGGATGGAGCCCACACCGAAGTTGTCCCCACCTCAAACTTGTGCTGCCCTGATAGACCCAAGGGAGCCCTACAAACTGACATCAGGAACCTGGACTGCTGAGTTTTCTTTCCCAGGGAAAATGGAAAAAGGCTGTGCCCGGGGGCCCCTGGCCCTGACTGCAAAGAATCCTCATATCGAAGGATGGAGCCCACACCGAAGTTGTCCCCACCTCAAACTTGTGCTGCCCTGATAGACCCAAGGGAGCCCTACAAACTGACATCAGGAACCTGGACTGCTGAGTTTTCTTACCCAGGGATAATGGAAAAAGGATGTGCCCAGGGGCCCCTCCCCTGGGCAGGGACCTCACAGCAAAAAATCCTTATATCGAAGGATGGACCCCACACCGAAGTTGTCCCCACCTCAAACTTGTGCTGCCCTGATAGACCCAAGGGAGCCCTACAAACTGACATCAGGAACCTGGACTGCTGAGTTTTTTTTCCCAGGGGAAATGGCTAAAGGTTCTGCCCGGGGGCCCCTGGCCCTGACTGCAAAGAATCCTTATATCGAAGGATGGAGCCCACACCGAAGTTTTCCCCACCTCAAACTTGTGCTGCCCTGATAGACCCAAGGGAGCCCTACAGACTAACATCAGGAACCTGGACTGCTGAGTTTTCTTTCCCAGGGAAAATGGCCAAAGGATGTGCCCGGGGACCCCTGGCCCTGACATCAAAAAATCCTTATATCGAAGGATGGACCCCACACCAAAGTTGTCCCCACCTCAAACTTGTGCTGCCCTGATAGACCCAAGGGAGCCCTACAAACTGACATCAGGAACCTGGACTGCTGAGTTTTCTTTCCCAGGGATAATGGAAAAACTATGTGCCCAGGGGCCCCTCCCCTGGGCAGGGACCTCACTGCAAAGAATCCTTATATCGAAGGATGGAGCCCACACCTAAGTTGTCCCCACCTCAAACTTGTGCTGCCCCGATACACCCAAGGGAGCCCTACAAACTGACATCAGGAACCTGGACTGCTGAGTTTTCTTTCCCAGGGAAAATGGAAAAAGGATGTGCCCGGGGCTCCCTGGCCCTGGGCCCCTGGCCCTGACTTCAAAAAATCTTTATATCGAAGGATGGAGCCCACACCGAAGTTGTCCCCACCTCAAACTTGTGCTGCCCTGATAGACCCAAGGGAGCCCTACAAACTGACATCAGGAACCTGGACTGCTGAGTTTTCTTTCCCAGGGAAAATGGAAAAAGGATGTGCCCAGGGGCACCTGGCCCTATGCAGGGACCTCACTGCAAAAAATATTTATATCGAAGGATGGAGCCCACACCGAAGTTGTCCCCACCTCAAACTTGTGCTGCCCTGATAGACCCAAGGGAGTTCTACAAACTGACATCAGGAACCTGGACTGATGAGTTGTCTTCCCAGGGATAATGGAAAAAGGATGTGCCCAGGGGCCCCTGGTCCTGACTGCAAAAAATCCTTATATCGAAGGATGGAGCCCACACCGAAGTTTTCCCCACCTCAAACTTGTGCTGCCCTGATAGACCCAAGGGAGCCCTACAAACTGACATCAGGAACCTGGACTGCTGAGTTTTCTTTCCCAGGGAAAATGGAAAAAGGATGTTCCCAAGGGCCCCTGGCCCTGGGCAGAGACCTCACTGTAAAAAATCCTGATATTGAAGGCTGGAGCCCACACCGAAGTTGTCCCCACCTCAAACTTGTGCTGCCCTGATAGACCCAAGGGAGCCCTACAAACTGACATCAGCAACCTGGACTGCTGAGTTTTCTTTCCCAGGGAAAATGGAAAAAGGATGTGCCCAGGGGCCCCTGGCCCTGACTTCAAAAAATCCTTATATCGAAGGATGGAGCCCACACCGAAGTTGTCCCCACCTCAAACTTGTGCTGCCCTGATAGACCCAAGGGAGCCCTACAAACTGACATCAGGAACCTGGACTGCTGAGTTTTCTTTCCCAGGGAAAAGGGAACAAGGATGTTCTCAGGGGCCCCTGGCCCTGGGCAGAGACCTCACTGTAAAAAATCCTTATATCGAAGGATGGAGCGCACACCGAAGTTGTCCCCACCTCAAACTTGTGCTGCCCTGATAGACCCAAGGGAGCCCTACAAACTGACATCAGGAACCTGGACTGCTGAGTTTTCTTTCCCAGGGATAATGGAAAAAGTATGTGCCCAGGGGCCCCTCCCCTGGGCAGGGACCTCACAGCAAAGAATCCTTATATCGAAGGATGGACCCCACACCGAAGTTGTCCCCACCTCAAACTTGTGCTGCCCTGATAGACCGAAGGGAGCCCTACAAACTGACATCAGGAACCTGGACTGCTGAGTTTTTTTTCCCAGGGGAAATGGCTAAAGGTTGTGCCCGGGGGCACCTGGCCCTGACTGCAAAGAATCCTTATATCGAAGGATGGAGCCCACACCGAAGTTTTCCCCACCTCAAACTTGTGCTGCCCTGATAGACCCAAGGGAGCCCTACAAACTGACATCAGGAACCTGGACTGCTGAGTTTTCTTTCCCAGAGAAAATGGAAAAAGGATGTGCCCAGGGGCCCGTGGCCCTAGGCAGGGACCTCACTGCAAAGAATCCTTATATCGAAGGATGGAGCCCACACCGAAGTTGTCCCCACCTCAATCTTGTGCTGCCCCGATACACCCAAGGGAGCCCTACAAACTGACATCAGGAACCTGGACTGCTGAGTTTTCTTTCCCAGGGAAAATGGAAAAAGGATGTGCCCGGGGGTCCCTGGCCCTGGGCCCCTGGCCCTGACTTCAAAAAATCCTTATATCGAAGGATGGAGCCCACACCGAAGTTGTCCCCACCTCAAACTTGTGCTGCCCTGATAGACCCAAGGGAGCACTACAAACTGACATCAGCAACCTGGACTGCTGAGTTTTCTTTCCCAGGGAAAATGGAAAAAGGATGTGCCCAGGGGCCCCTGGCCCTAGGCAGGGACCTCACTGCAAAGAATCCTTATATCGAAGGATGGAGCCCACACCGAAGTTGTCCCCACCTCAAACTTGTGCTGTCCTGATAGACCCAAGGGAGCCCTACAAACTGACATCAGGAACCTGGACTGCTGAGTTTTCTTTCCCAGGGATAATGGAAAAAGGATGTGCCCGGGGGCCCCTGGCCCTAGGCAGAGACCTCACTGCAAAGAATCCTTATATCGAAGGATGGAGCCCACACCGAAGTTGTCCCCACCTCAAACTTGTGCTGCCCTGATAGACCCAAGGGAGCCCTGCAAACTGACATCAGGAACCTAGACTGCTGAGTTTTTTTTCCCAGGGGTAATGGCCAAAGTTTATGACGGGGGCCCCTGGCCCTAGGCAGGGACCTCACTGCAAAAAATATTTATATCGAAGGATGGAGCCCACACCGAAGTTGTCCCCACCTCAAACTTGTGCTGCCCTGATAGACCCAAGGGAGCCCTACAAACTGACATCAGGAACCTGGACTGCTGAGTTTTCTTTCCCAGGGAAAATGGAAAAAGGATGTGCCCAGGGGCCCCTGGCGCTGGGCAGAGACCTCACTGTAAAAAATCCTGATATCGAAGGCTGGAGCCCACACCGAAGTTGTCCCCACCTCAAACTTGTGCTGCCCTGATAGACCCAAGGGAGCCCTACAAACTGACATCAGGAACCTGGACTGCTGAGTTTTCTTTCCCAGGGAAAATGGAAAAAGGCTGTGCCCGGGGGCCCCTGGCCCTGACTGCAAATAATCCTTATATCGAAGGATGGAGCCCACACCGAAGTTGTCCCCACCTCAAACTTGTGCTGCCCTGATAGACCCAAGGGAGCCCTACAAACTGACATCAGGAACCTGGACTGCTGAGTTTTCTTTCCCAGGGATAATGGAAAAAGGATGTGCCCGTGGGTCCCTGGGCTGGGCCCCTGGCCCTGACTGCAAAAAATGCTTATATCAAAGGATGGACCCCACACTGAAGTTGTCCCCATCTCAAACTTGTGCTGCCCCGATACACCCAAGGGAGCCCTACAAACTGACATCAGGAACCTGGACTGCTGAGTTTTCTTTCCCAGGGAAAATGGAAAATGGATGTTCCCAGGGGCCCCTGGCCCTGGGCAGAGACCTCACTGTAAAAAATCCTTATATCGAAGGATGGACCCCACACCGAAGTTGTCCCCACCTCAAACTTGTGCTGCCCTGATAGACCCAAGGGAGCCCTACAAACTGACATCAGGAACCTGGACTGCTGAGTTTTCTTTCCCAGGGAAAATCGAAAAACGATGTGCCCAGGGGCCCCTGGCCCTGACTGCAAAAAATCCTTATATCGAAGGATGGAGCCCACACCGAAGTTGTCCCCACCTCAAACTTGTGCTGACCTGATAGACCCAAGGGAGCCCTACAAACTGACATCAGGAACCTGGACTGCTGAGTTTTCTTTCCCAGGGAAAATGGAAAAAGGATGTGCCCAGGGGCCCCTGGCCCTGACTGCAAAAAATCCTTATATCGAAGGATGGAGCCCACACCGAAGTTGTCCCCACCTCAAACTCGTGCTGCCCTGATAGACCCAAGGGAGCCCTACAAACTGACATCAGCAACCTGGACTGCTGAGTTTTCTTTCCCAGGGAAAAGGGAACAAGGATGTTCTCAGGGGCCCCTGGCCCTGGGCAGAGACCTCACTGTAAAAAATCCTTATATCGAAGGATGGAGCGCACACCGAAGTTGTCCCCACCTCAAACTTGTGCTGCCCTGATACACCCAAGGGAGCCCTACAAACTGACATCAGGAACCTGGACTGCTGAGTTTTCTTTCCCAGGGATAATGGAAAAAGTATGTGCCCAGGGGCCCCTCCCCTGGGCAGGGACCTCACAGCAAAGAATCCTTATATCGAAGGATGGAGCCCACACCGAAGTTGTCCCCACCTCAAACTTGTGCTGCCCTGATAGACCCAAGGGAGCCCTACAAACTGACATCAGGAACCTGGACTGCTGAGTTTTTTTTCCCAGGGGAAATGGCTAAAGGTTGTGCCCGGGGGCACCTGGCCCTGACTGCAAAGAATCCTTATATCGAAGGATGGAGCCCACACCGAAGTTTTCCCCACCTCAAACTTGTGCTGCCCTGATAGACCCAAGGGAGCCCTACAAACTGACATCAGGAACCTGGACTGCTGAGTTTTCTTTCCCAGGGAAAATGGAAAAAGGATGTGCCCAGGGGCCCGTGGCCCTAGGCAGGGACCTCACTGCAAAGAATCCTTATATCGAAGGATGGAGCCCACACCGAAGTTGTCCCCACCTCAAACTTGTGCTGCCCCGATACACCCAAGGGAGCCCTACAAACTGACATCAGGAACCTGGACTGCTGAGTTTTCTTTCCCAGGGAAAATGGAAAAAGGATGTGCCCGGGGGTCCCTGGCCCTGGGCCCCTGGCCCTGACTTCAAAAAATCCTTATATCGAAGGATGGAGCCCACACCGAAGTTGTCCCCACCTCAAACTTGTGCTGCCCTGATAGACCCAAGGGAGCACTACAAACTGACATCAGGAACCTGGACTGCTGAGTTTTCTTTCCCAGGGAAAATGGAAAAAGGATGTGCCCAGGGGCCCCTGGCCCTAGGCAGGGACCTCACTGCAAAGAATCCTTATATCGAAGGATGGAGCCCACACCGAAGTTGTCCCCACCTCAAACTTGTGCTGTCCTGATAGACCCAAGGGAGCCCTACAAACTGACATCAGGAACCTGGACTGCTGAGTTTTCTTTCCCAGGGATAATGGAAAAAGGATGTGCCCGGGGGCCCCTGGCCCTAGGCAGAGACCTCACTGCAAAGAATCCTTATATCGAAGGATGGAGCCCACACCGAAGTTGTCCCCACCTCAAACTTGTGCTGCCCTGATAGACCCAAGGGAGCCCTGCAAACTGACATCAGGAACCTAGACTGCTGAGTTTTTTTTCCCAGGGGTAATGGCCAAAGTTTGTGACGGGGGCCCCTGGCCCTAGGCAGGGACCTCACTGCAAAAAATATTTATATCGAAGGATGGAGCCCACACCGAAGTTGTCCCCACCTCAAACTTGTGCTGCCCTGATAGACCCAAGGGAGCCCTACAAACTGACATCAGGAACCTGGACTGCTGAGTTTTCTTTCCCAGGGAAAATGGAAAAAGGATGTGCCCAGGGGCCCCTGGCGCTGGGCAGAGACCTCACTGTAAAAAATCCTGATATCGAAGGCTGGAGCCCACACCGAAGTTGTCCCCACCTCAAACTTGTGCTGCCCTGATAGACCCAAGGGAGCCCTACAAACTGACATCAGGAACCTGGACTGCTGAGTTTTCTTTCCCAGGGAAAATGGAAAAAGGCTGTGCCCGGGGGCCCCTGGCCCTGACTGCAAAGAATCCTTATATCGAAGGATGGAGCCCACACCGAAGTTGTCCCCACCTCAAACTTGTGCTGCCCTGATAGACCCAAGGGAGCCCTACAAACTGACATCAGGAACCTGGACTGCTGAGTTTTCTTACCCAGGGATAATGGAAAAAGGATGTGCCCAGGGGCCCCTCCCCTGGGCAGGGACCTCACAGCAAAAAATCCTTATATCGAAGGATGGAGCCCACACCGAAGTTGTCCCCACCTCAAACTTGTGCTGCCCTGATAGACCCAAGGGAGCCCTACAAACTGACATCAGGAACCTGGACTGCTGAGTTTTCTTTCCCAGGGAAAATGGAAAAAGGATGTGCCCAGGGGCCCCTGGCCCTAGGCAGGGACCTCACTGCAAAGAATCCATATATCGAAGGATGGAGCCCACACCGAAGTTGTCCCCACCTCAAACTTGTGCTGCCCTGATAGACCCAAGGGAGCCCTACAAACTGACATCAGGAACCTGGACTGCTGAGTTTTCTTTCCCAGGGAAAATGGAAAAAGGATGTTCCCAGGGGCCCCTGGCCCTGGGCAGAGACCTCACTGTAAAAAATCCTGATATCGAAGGCTGGAGCCCACACCGAAGTTGTCCCCACCTCAAACTTGTGCTGCCCTGATAGACCCAAGGGAGCCCTACAAACTAACATCAGGAACCTGGACTGCTGAGTTTTCTTTCCCAGGGAAAATGGAAAAAGGATGTGCCCAGGGGCCCGTGGCCCTAGGCAGGGACCTCACTGCAAAGAATCCTTATATCGAAGGATGGAGCCCACACCGAAGTTGTCCCCACCTCAAACTTGTGCTGCCCTGATAGACCCAAGGGAGCCCTACAAACTGACATCAGGAACCTGGACTGCTGAGTTTTCTTTCCCAGGGAAAATGGAAAAAGGATGTGCCCAGGGGCCCCTGGCCCTAGGCAGGGACCTCACTGCAAAGAATCCTTATATCGAAGGCTGGAGCCCACACCGAAGTTGTCCCCACCTCAAACTTGTGCTGCCCTGATAGACCCAAGAGAGCCCTACAAACTGACATCAGGAACCTGGACTGCTGAGTTTTCTTTCCCAGGGATAATGGAAAAAGGATGTGCCCGTGGGTCCCTGGCCCTAGGCAGGGACATCACTGCAAAGAATCCTTATATCGAAGGATGGAGCCCACACCGAAGTTGTCCCCACCTCAAACTTGTGCTGTCCTGATAGACCCAAGGGAGCCCTACAAACTGACATCAGGAACCTGGACTGCTGAGTTTTCTTTCCCAGGGATAATGGAAAAAGGATGTGCCCGGGGGCCCCTTGCCCTAGGCAGAGACCTCACTGCAAAGAATCCTTATATCGAAGGATGGAGCCCACACCGAAGTTGTCCCCACCTCAAACTTGTGCTGCCCTGATAGACCCAAGGGAGCCCTACAAACTAACATCAGGAACCTGGACTGCTGAGTTTTCTTTCCCAGGGAAAATGGAAAAAGGATGTGCCCAGGGGCCCGTGGCCCTAGGCAGGGACCTCACTGCAAAGAATCCTTATATCGAAGGATGGAGCCCACACCGAAGTTGTCCCCACCTCAAACTTGTGCTGCCCTGATAGACCCAAGGGAGCCCTACAAACTGACATCAGGAACCTGGACTGCTGAGTTTTCTCTCCCAGGGAAAATGGCCAAAGGATGTGCCCAGGGGCCCCTGGCCCTGACTTCAAAAAATCCTTATATCGAAGGATGTACCCCACACCGAAGTTATCCCCACCTCAAACTTGTGCTGCCCTGATAGACCCAAGGGAGCCCTACAAACTGACATCAGGAACCTGGACTGCTGAGTTTTCTTTCCCAGGGAAAATGGAAAAGGATGTGCCCAGGGGCCTCTGGCCCTGACTGCAAAAAATCCTCATATCGAAGGATGGACCCCACACTGAAGTTGTCCCCACATCAAACTTGTGCTGCCCTGATAGACCCAAGGGAGCCCTACAAACTGACATCAGGAACCTGGACTGCTGAGTTTTCTTTCCCAGGGAAAATGGAAAAAGGATGTGCCCAGGGGCCCCTGGCCCTAGGCAGGGACCTCACTGCAAAGAATCCTTATATCGAAGGCTGGAGCCCACACCGAAGTTGTCCCCACCTCAAACTTGTGCTGCCCTGATAGACCCAAGAGAGCCCTACAAACTGACATCAGGAACCTGGACTGCTGAGTTTTCTTTCCCAGGGATAATGGAAAAAGGATGTGCCCGTGGGTCCCTGGCCCTAGGCAGGGACCTCACTGCAAAGAATCCTTATATCGAAGGATGGAGCCCACACCGAAGTTGTCCCCACCTCAAACTTGTGCTGTCCTGATAGACCCAAGGGAGCCCTACAAACTGACATCAGGAACCTGGACTGCTGAGTTTTCTTTCCCAGGGATAATGGAAAAAGGATGTGCCCGGGGGCCCCTGGCCCTAGGCAGAGACCTCACTGCAAAGAATCCTTATATCGAAGGATGGAGCCCACACCGAAGTTGTCCCCACCTCAAACTTGTGCTGCCCTGATAGACCCAAGGGAGCCCTGCAAACTGACATCAGGAACCTAGACTGCTGAGTTTTTTTTCCCAGGGGTAATGGCCAAAGTTTGTGACGGGGGCCCCTGGCCCTAGGCAGGGACCTCACTGCAAAAAATATTTATATCGAAGGATGGAGCCCACACCGAAGTTGTCCCCACCTCAAACTTGTGCTGCCCTGATAGACCCAAGGGAGCCCTACAAACTGACATCAGGAACCTGGACTGCTGAGTTTTCTTTCCCAGGGAAAATGGAAAAAGGATGTGCCCAGGGGCCCCTGGCGCTGGGCAGAGACCTCACTGTAAAAAATCCTGATATCGAAGGCTGGAGCCCACACCGAAGTTGTCCCCACCTCAAACTTGTGCTGCCCTGATAGACCCAAGGGAGCCCTACAAACTGACATCAGGAACCTGGACTGCTGAGTTTTCTTTCCCAGGGAAAATGGAAAAAGGCTGTGCCCGGGGGCCCCTGGCCCTGACTGCAAAGAATCCTTATATCGAAGGATGGAGCCCACACCGAAGTTGTCCCCACCTCAAACTTGTGCTGCCCTGATAGACCCAAGGGAGCCCTACAAACTGACATCAGGAACCTGGACTGCTGAGTTTTCTTACCCAGGGATAATGGAAAAAGGATGTGCCCAGGGGCCCCTCCCCTGGGCAGGGACCTCACAGCAAAAAATCCTTATATCGAAGGATGGACCCCACACCGAAGTTGTCCCCACCTCAAACTTGTGCTGCCCTGATAGACCCAAGGGAGCCCTACAAACTGACATCAGGAACCTGGACTGCTGAGTTTTCTTTCCCAGGGAAAATGGAAAAAGGTTCTGCCCGGGGGCCCCCGGCCCTGACTGCAAAGAATCCTTATATCGAAGGATGGAGCCCACACCGAAGTTTTCCCCACCTCAAACTTGTGCTGCCCTGATAGACCCAAGGGAGCCCTACAAACTAACATCAGGAACCTGGACTGCTGAGTTTTCTTTCCCAGGGAAAATGGAAAAAGGATGTGCCCAGGGGCCCCTGGCCCTAGGCAGGGACCTCACTGCAAAGAATCCATATATCGAAGGATGGAGCCCACACCGAAGTTGTCCCCACCTCAAACTTGTGCTGCCCTGATAGACCCAAGGGAGCCCTACAAACTGACATCAGGAACCTGGACTGCTGAGTTTTCTTTCCCAGGGAAAATGGAAAAAGGATGTTCCCAGGGGCCCCTGGCCCTGGGCAGAGACCTCACTGTAAAAAATCCTGATATCGAAGGCTGGAGCCCACACCGAAGTTGTCCCCACCTCAAACTTGTGCTGCCCTGATAGACCCAAGGGAGCCCTACAAACTAACATCAGGAACCTGGACTGCTGAGTTTTCTTTCCCAGGGAAAATGGAAAAAGGATGTGCCCAGGGGCCCGTGGCCCTAGGCAGGGACCTCACTGCAAAAAATATTTATATCGAAGGATGGAGCCCACACCGAAGTTGTCCCCACCTCAAACTTGTGCTGCCCTGATAGACCCAAGGGAGCCCTACAAACTGACATCAGGAACCTGGACTGCTGAGTTTTCTTTCCCTGGGAAAATGGAAAAAGGATGTGCCCGGGGGTCCCTGGCCCTGGGCCCCTGGCCCTGACTGCAAAAAATCCTTATATCGAAGGATGGACCCCACACCGAAGTTGTCCCCACCTCAAACTTGTGCTGCCCTGATAGACCCAAGGGAGCCCTACAAACTGACATCAGGAACCTGGACTGCTGAGTTTTCTTTTCCAGGGAAAATGGCCAAAGGATGTGCCTGGGGGCCCCTGGCCCTGACTGCAAAGAATCCTTATATCGAAGGATGTACCCCACACCGAAGTTATCCCCACCTCAAACTTGTGCTGCCCTGATAGACCCAAGGGAGCCCTACAAACTGACATCAGGAACCTGGACTGCTGAGTTTTCTTTCCCAGGGAAAATGGAAAAGGATGTGCCCAGGGGCCTCTGGCCCTGACTGCAAAAAATCCTCATATCGAAGGATGGACCCCACACTGAAGTTGTCCCCACCTCAAACTTGTGCTGCCCTGATAGACCCAAGGGAGCCCTACAAACTGACATCAGGAACCTGGACTGCTGAGTTTTCTTTCCCAGGGAAAATGGAAAAAGGATGTGCCCAGGGGCCCCTGGCCCTAGGCAGGGACCTCACTGCAAAGAATCCTTATATCGAAGGCTGGAGCCCACACCGAAGTTGTCCCCACCTCAAACTTGTGCTGCCCTGATAGACCCAAGAGAGCCCTACAAACTGACATCAGGAACCTGGACTGCTGAGTTTTCTTTCCCAGGGATAATGGAAAAAGGATGTGCCCGTGGGTCCCTGGGCTGGGCCCCTGGCCCTGACTGCAAAAAATGCTTATATCAAAGGATGGACCCCACACCGAAGTTGTCCCCATCTCAAACTTGTGCTGCCCCGATACACCCAAGGGAGCCCTACAAACTGACATCAGGAACCTGGACTGCTGAGTTTTCTTTCCCAGGGAAAATGGAAAAAGGCTGTGCCCAGGGGCCCCTGGCCCTGACTGCAAAAAATCCTTATATCGAAGGATGGAGCCCACACCGAAGTTGTCCCCACCTCAAACTTGTGCTGACCTGATAGACCCAAGGGAGCCCTACAAACTGACATCAGGAACCTGGACTGCTGAGTTTTCTTTCCCAGGGAAAATGGAAAAAGGATGTGCCCAGGGGCCCCTGGCCCTGACTGCAAAAAATCCTTATATCGAAGGATGGAGCCCACACCGAAGTTGTCCCCACCTCAAACTTGTGCTGCCCTGATACACCCAAGGGAGCCCTACAAACTGACATCAGGAACCTGGACTGCTGAGTTTTTTTTTTCCCAGGGGAAATGGCCAAAGGTTGTGACCGGGGGCCCCTGGCCCGGACTGCAAAGAATCCTTATATCGAAGGCTGGAGCCCACACCGAAGTTGTCCCCACCTCAAACTTGTGCTGCCCTGATAGACCCAAGGGAGCCCTACAAACTGACATCAGGAACCTGGACTGCTGAGTTTTCTTTCCCAGGGAAAAGGGAACAAGGATGTTCTCAGGGGACCCTGGACCTGGGCAGAGACCTCACTGTAAAAAATCCTTATATCGAAGGATGGAGCCCACACCGAAGTTGTCCCCACCTCAAACTTGTGCTACCCCGATACACCCAAGGGAGCCCTACAAACTGACATCAGGAACCTGGACTGCTGAGTTTTCTTTCCCAGGGAAAATGGAAAAAGGATGTGCCCGGGGGTCCCTGGCCCTGGGCCCCTGGCCCTGACTTCAAAAAATCCTTATATCGAAGGATGGAGCCCACACAGAAGTTGTCCCCACCTCAAACTTGTGCTGTCCTGATAGACCCAAGGGAGCCCTACAAACTGACATCAGGAACCTGGACTGCTGAGTTTTTTTTCCCAGGGGAAATGGCTAAAGGTTCTGCCGGGGGGCCCCTGGCCCTGACTGCAAAACATATTTATATCGAAGGATGGAGCCCACACCGAAGTTTTCCCCACCTCAAACTTGTGCTGCCCTGATAGACCCAAGGGAGCCCTACAAACTAACATCAGGAACCTGGACTGCTGAGTTTTCTTTCCCAGGGAAAATGGAAAAAGGATGTGCCCAGGGGCCCGTGGCCCTAGGCAGGGACCTCACTGCAAAGAATCCTTATATCGAAGGATGGAGCCCACACCGAAGTTGTCCCCACCTCAAACTTGTGCTGCCCTGATAGACCCAAGGGAGCCCTACAAACTGACATCAGGAACCTGGACTGCTGAGTTTTCTTTCCCAGGGAAAATGGCCAAAGGATGTGCCCGGGGACCCCTGGCCCTGACTGCAAAAAATCCTTATATCGAAGGATGGACCCCACACCAAAGTTGTCCCTACCTCAAACTTGTGCTGCCCTGATAGACCCAAGGGAGCCCTACAAACTGACATCAGGAACCTGGACTGCTGAGTTTTCTTTCCCAGGGATAATAGA
The DNA here is from genome assembly GCF_050655825.1 of Lonchura striata. Lineage (NCBI taxonomy): Eukaryota > Metazoa > Chordata > Aves > Passeriformes > Estrildidae > Lonchura > Lonchura striata. Next base: position 4,415,422 of record NC_140728.1, on the reverse strand, counting down.
AAAAGGATGTGCCCAGGGGCCCCTCCCCTGGGCAGGGACCTCACAGCAAAAAATCCTTATATCGAAGGATGGACCCCACACCGAAGTTGTCCCCACCTCAAACTTGTGCTGCCCTGATAGACCCAAGGGAGCCCTACAAACTGACATCAGGAACCTGGACTGCTGAGTTTTCTTTCCCAGGGAAAATGGAAAAAGGATGTGCCCAGGGGCCCCATGCCCTAGGCAGGGACCTCACTGCAAAGAATCCATATATCGAAGGATGGAGCCCACACCGAAGTTGTCCCCACCTCAAACTTGTGCTGCCCTCATAGACCCAAGGGAGCCCTACAAACTGACATCAGGAACCTGGACTGCTGAGTTTTCTTTCCCAGGGAAAATGGAAAAAGGATGTGCCCGGGGGTCCCTGGCCCTGGGCCCCTGGCCCTGACTGCAAAAAATCCTTATATCGAAGGATGGAGCCCACACCGAAGTTGTCCCCACCTCAAACTTGTGCTGCCCTGATACACCCAAGGGAGCCCTACAAACTGACATCAGGAACCTGGACTGCTGAGTTTTCTTTCCCAGGGAAAATGGAAAAAGGATGTGCCCAGGGGCCCCTGGCCCTAGGCAGGGACCTCACTGCAAAGAATCCTTATATCGAAGGATGGAGCCCACACAGAAGTTGTCCCCACCTCAAACTTGTGCTGTCCTGATAGACCCAAGGGAGCCCTACAAACTGACATCAGGAACCTGGACTGCTGAGTTTTTTTTCCCAGGGGAAATGGCTAAAGGTTCTGCCGGGGGGCCCCTGGCCCTGACTGCAAAGAATCCTTATATCGAAGGATGGAGCCCACACCGAAGTTTTCCCCACCTCAAACTTGTGCTGCCCTGATAGACCCAAGGGAGCCCTACAAACTAACATCAGGAACCTGGACTGCTGAGTTTTCTTTCCCAGGGAAAATGGAAAAAGGGTGTGCCCGGGGGTCCCTGGCCCTGGGCCCCTGGCCCTGACTGCAAAAAATCCTTATATCGAAGGATGGAGCCCACACCGAAGTTGTCCCCACCTCAAACTTGTGCTGCCCTGATAGACCCAAGGGAGCCCTACAAACTGACATCAGGAACCTGGACTGCTGAGTTTTTTTTTTCCCAGGGGAAATGGCCAAAGGTTGTGACCGGGGGCCCCTGGCCCGGACTACAAAGAATCCTTATATCGAAGGATGGAGCCCACACCGAAGTTGTCCCCACCTCAAACTTGTGCTGCCCTGATAGACCCAAGGGAGCCCTACAAACTGACATCAGGAACCTGGACTGCTGAGTTTTCTTTCCCAGGGAAAAGGGAACAAGGATGTTCTCAGGGGCCCCTGGACCTGGGCAGAGACCTCACTGTAAAAAATCCTTATATCGAAGGATGGAGCCCACACCGATGTTGTCCCCACCTCAAACTTGTGCTGCCCTGATACACCCAAGGGAGCCCTACAAACTGACATCAGGAACCTGGACTGCTGAGTTTTCTTTCCCAGGGATAATGGAAAAAGTATGTGCCCAGGGGCCCCTCCCCTGGGCAGGGACCTCACAGCAAAGAATCCTTATATCGAAGGATGGACCCCACACCGAAGTTGTCCCCACCTCAAACTAGTGCTGCCCTGATAGACCCAAGGGAGCCCTACAAACTGACATCAGGAACCTGGACTGCTGAGTTTTTTTTCCCAGGGGAAATGGCTAAAGGTTGTGCCCGGGGGCACCTGGCCCTGACTGCAAAGAATCCTTATATCGAAGGATGGAGCCCACACCGAAGTTTTCCCCACCTCAAACTTGTGCTGCCCTGATAGACCCAAGGGAGCCCTACAAACTGACATCAGGAACCTGGACTGCTGAGTTTTCTTTCCCAGAGAAAATGGAAAAAGGATGTGCCCAGGGGCCCGTGGCCCTAGGCAGGGACCTCACTGCAAAGAATCCTTATATCGAAGGATGGAGCCCACACCGAAGTTGTCCCCACCTCAAACTTGTGCTGCCCCGATACACCCAAGGGAGCCCTACAAACTGACATCAGGAACCTGGACTGCTGAGTTTTCTTTCCCAGGGAAAATGGAAAAAGGATGTGCCCGGGGGTCCCTGGCCCTGGGCCCCTGGCCCTGACTTCAAAAAATCCTTATATCGAAGGATGGAGCCCACACCGAAGTTGTCCCCACCTCAAACTTGTGCTGCCCTGATAGACCCAAGGGAGCACTACAAACTGACATCAGGAACCTGGACTGCTGAGTTTTCTTTCCCAGGGAAAATGGAAAAAGGATGTGCCCAGGGGCCCCTGGCCCTAGGCAGGGACCTCACTGCAAAGAATCCTTATATCGAAGGATGGAGCCCACACCGAAGTTGTCCCCACCTCAAACTTGTGCTGTCCTGATAGACCCAAGGGAGCCCTAGAAACTGACATCAGGAACCTGGACTGCTGAGTTTTTTTTCCCAGGGGTAATGGCCAAAGTTTGTGACGGGGGCCCATGGCCCTAGGCAGGGACCTCACTGCAAAAAATATTTATATCGAAGGATGGAGCCCACACCGAAGTTGTCCCCACCTCAAACTTGTGCTGTCCTGATAGACCCAAGGGAGCCCTACAAACTGACATCAGGAACCTGGACTGCTGAGTTTTCTTTCCCAGGGATAATGGAAAAAGGATGTGCCCGGGGGCCCCTGGCCCTAGGCAGAGACCTCACTGCAAAGAATCCTTATATCGAAGGATGGAGCCCACACCGAAGTTGTCCCCACCTCAAACTTGTGCTGCCCTGATAGACCCAAGGGAGCCCTACAAACTGACATCAGGAACCTGGACTGCTGAGTTTTTTTTCCCAGGGGAAATGGCCAAAGGTTGTGACCGGGGGCCCCTGGCCCGGACTGCAAAGAATCCTTATATCGAAGGATGGAGCCCACACCGAAGTTGTCCCCACCTCAAACTTGTGCTGCCCTGATAGACCCAAGGGAGCACTACAAACTGACATCAGGAACCTGGACTGCTGAGTTTTCTTTCCCAGGGAAAATGGAAAAAGGATGTGCCCAGGGGCCCCTGGCCCTAGGCAGGGACCTCACTGCAAAGAATCCTTATATCGAAGGATGGAGCCCACACCGAAGTTGTCCCCACCTCAAACTTGTGCTGTCCTGATAGACCCAAGGGAGCCCTACAAACTGACATCAGGAACCTGGACTGCTGAGTTTTTTTTCCCAGGGGAAATGGCTAAAGGTTCTGCCCGGGAGCCCCTGGCCCTGACTGCAAAACATATTTATATCGAAGGATGGAGCCCACACCGAAGTTTTCCCCACCTCAAACTTGTGCTGCCCTGATAGACCCAAGGGAGCCCTACAAACTAACATCAGGAACCTGGACTGCTGAGTTTTCTTTCCCAGGGAAAATGGAAAAAGGATGTGCCCAGCGCCCGTGGCCCTAGGCAGGGACCTCACCGCAAAGAATCCTTATATCGAAGGATGGAGCCCACACCGAAGTTGTCCCCACCTCAAACTTGTGCTGCCCTGATAGACCCAAGGGAGCCCTACAAACTGACATCAGGAACCTGGACTGCTGAGTTTTCTTTCCCAGGGAAAATGGCCAAAGGATGTGCCCGGGGACCCCTGGCCCTGACTGCAAAAAATCCTTATATCGAAGGATGGACCCCACACCAAAGTTGTCCCTACCTCAAACTTGTGCTGCCCTGATAGACCCAAGGGAGCCCTACAAACTGACATCAGGAACCTGGACTGCTGAGTTTTCTTTCCCAGGGATAATAGAAAAAGGATGTGCCCAGGGGCCCCTCCCCTGGGCAGGGACCTCACAGCAAAAAATCCTTATATCGAAGGATGGACCCCACACCGAAGTTGTCCCCACCTCAAACTTGTGCTGCCCTGATAGACCCAAGGGAGCCCTACAAACTGACATCAGGAACCTGGACTGCTGAGTTTTCTTTCCCAGGGAAAATGGAAAAAGGATGTGCCCAGGGGCCCCTGGCCCTAGGCAGGGACCTCACTGCAAAGAATCCTTATATCGAAGGATGGAGCCCACACCGAAGTTGTCCCCACCTCAAACTTGTGCTGCCCTCATAGACCCAAGGGAGCCCTACAAACTGACATCAGGAACCTGGACTGCTGAGTTTTCTTTCCCAGGGAAAATGGAAAAAGGATGTGCCCGGGGGTCCCTGGCCCTGGGCCCCTGGCCCTGACTGCAAAAAATCCTTATATCGAAGGATGGAGCCCACACCGAAGTTGTCCCCACCTCAAACTTGTGCTGCCCTGATAGACCCAAGGGAGCCCTACAAACTGACATCAGGAACCTGGACTGCTGAGTTTTCTTTCCCAGGGAAAATGGAAAAAGGATGTGCCCAGGGGCCCCTGGCCCTAGGCAGGGACCTCACTGCAAAGAATCCTTATATCGAAGGATGGAGCCCACACCGAAGTTGTCCCCACCTCAAACTTGTGCTGCCCTGATAGACCCAAGGGAGCCCTACAAACTGACATCAGGAACCTGGACTGCTGAGTTTTTTTTCCCAGGGGAAATGGCTAAAGGTTCTGCCGGGGGGCCCCTGGCCCTGACTGCAAAGAATCCTTATATCGAAGGATGGAGCCCACACCGAAGTTTTCCCCACCTCAAACTTGTGCTGCCCTGATAGACCCAAGGGAGCCCTACAAACTAACATCAGGAACCTGGACTGCTGAGTTTTCTTTCCCAGGGAAAATGGAAAAAGGATGTGCCCGGGGGTCCCTGGCCCTGGGCCCCTGGCCCTGACTGCAAAAAATCCTTATATCGAAGGATGGAGCCCACACCGAAGTTGTCCCCACCTCAAACTTGTGCTGCCCTGATAGACCCAAGGGAGCCCTACAAACTGACATCAGGAACCTGGACTGCTGAGTTTTTTTTTTCCCAGGGGAAATGGCCAAAGGTTGTGACCGGGGGCCCCTGGCCCGGACTGCAAAGAATCCTTATATCGAAGGATGGAGCCCACACCGAAGTTGTCCCCACCTCAAACTTGTGCTGCCCTGATAGACCCAAGGGAGCCCTACAAACTGACATCAGGAACCTGGACTGCTGAGTTTTCTTTCCCAGGGAAAAGGGAACAAGGATGTTCTCAGGGGCCCCTGGACCTGGGCAGAGACCTCACTGTAAAAAATCCTTATATCGAAGGATGGAGCCCACACCGATGTTGTCCCCACCTCAAACTTGTGCTGCCCTGATACACCCAAGGGAGCCCTACAAACTGACATCAGGAACCTGGACTGCTGAGTTTTCTTTCCCAGGGATAATGGAAAAAGTATGTGCCCAGGGGCCCCTCCCCTGGGCAGGGACCTCACAGCAAAGAATCCTTATATCGAAGGATGGACCCCACACCGAAGTTGTCCCCACCTCAAACTAGTGCTGCCCTGATAGACCCAAGGGAGCCCTACAAACTGACATCAGGAACCTGGACTGCTGAGTTTTTTTTCCCAGGGGAAATGGCTAAAGGTTGTGCCCGGGGGCACCTGGCCCTGACTGCAAAGAATCCTTATATCGAAGGATGGAGCCCACACCGAAGTTTTCCCCACCTCAAACTTGTGCTGCCCTGATAGACCCAAGGGAGCCCTACAAACTGACATCAGGAACCTGGACTGCTGAGTTTTCTTTCCCAGAGAAAATGGAAAAAGGATGTGCCCAGGGGCCCGTAGCCCTAGGCAGGGACCTCACTGCAAAGAATCCTTATATCGAAGGATGGAGCCCACACCGAAGTTGTCCCCACCTCAAACTTGTGCTGCCCCGATACACCCAAGGGAGCCCTACAAACTGACATCAGGAACCTGGACTGCTGAGTTTTCTTTCCCAGGGAAAATGGAAAAAGGATGTGCCCGGGGGTCCCTGGCCCTGGGCCCCTGGCCCTGACTTCAAAAAATCCTTATATCGAAGGATGGAGCCCACACCGAAGTTGTCCCCACCTCAAACTTGTGCTGCCCTGATAGACCCAAGGGAGCACCACAAACTGACATCAGGAACCTGGACTGCTGAGTTTTCTTTCCCAGGGAAAATGGAAAAAGGATGTGCCCAGGGGCCCCTGGCCCTAGGCAGGGACCTCACTGCAAAGAATCCTTATATCGAAGGATGGAGCCCACACCGAAGTTGTCCCCACCTCAAACTTGTGCTGTCCTGATAGACCCAAGGGAGCCCTACAAACTGACATCAGGAACCTGGACTGCTGAGTTTTTTTTCCCAGGGGTAATGGCCAAAGTTTGTGACGGGGGCCCCTGGCCCTAGGCAGGGACCTCACTGCAAAAAATATTTATATCGAAGGATGGAGCCCACACCGAAGTTGTCCCCACCTCAAACTTGTGCTGCCCTGATAGACCCAAGGGAGCCCTACAAACTGACATCAGGAACCTGGACTGCTGAGTTTTCTTACCCAGGGATAATGGAAAAAGGATGTGCCCAGGGGCCCCTCCCCTGGGCAGGGACCTCACAGCAAAAAATCCTTATATCGAAGGATGGACCCCACACCGAAGTTGTCCCCACCTCAAACTTGTGCTGCCCTGATAGACCCAAGGGAGCCCTACAAACTGACATCAGGAACCTGGACTGCTGAGTTTTTTTTCCCAGGGGAAATGGCTAAAGGTTCTGCCCGGGGGCCCCTGCCCCTGACTGCAAAGAATCCTTATATCGAAGGATGGAGCCCACACCGAAGTTTTCCCCACCTCAAACTTGTGCTGCCCTGATAGACCCAAGGGAGCCCTACAAACTAACATCAGGAACCTGGACTGCTGAGTTTTCTTTCCCAGGGAAAATGGAAAAAGGATGTGCCCAGGGGCCCGTGGCCCTAGGCAGGGACCTCACTGCAAAGAATCCTTATATCGAAGGATGGAGCCCACACCGAAGTTGTCCCCACCTCAAACTTGTGCTGCCCTGATAGACCCAAGGGAGCCCTACAAACTGACATCAGGAACCTGGACTGCTGAGTTTTCTTTCCCAGGGAAAATGGCCAAAGGATGTGCCCGGGGACCCCTGGCCCTGACTGCAAAAAATCCTTATATCGAAGGATGGACCCCACACCAAAGTTGTCCCTACCTCAAACTTGTGCTGCCCTGATAGACCCAAGGGAGCCCTACAAACTGACATCAGGAACCTGGACTGCTGAGTTTTATTTCCCAGGGATAATAGAAAAAGTATGTGCCCAGGGGCCCCTCCCCTGGGCAGGGACCTCACAGCAAAAAATCCTTATATCGAAGGATGGACCCCACACCGAAGTTGTCCCCACCTCAAACTTGTGCTGCCCTGATAGACCCAAGGGAGCCCTACAAACTGACATCAGGAACCTGGACTGCTGAGTTTTCTTTCCCAGGGAAAATGGAAAAAGGATGTGCCCAGGGGCCCCTGGCCCTAGGCAGGGACCTCACAGCAAAGAATCCTTATATCGAAGGATGGAGCCCACACCGAAGTTGTCCCCACCTCAAACTTGTGCTGCCCTGATAGACCCAAGGGAGCCCTACAAACTGACATCAGGAACCTGGACTGCTGAGTTTTCTTTCCCAGGGAAAATGGAAAAAGGATGTGCCCGGGGGTCCCTGGCCCTGGGCCCCTGGCCCTGACTGCAAAAAATCCTTATATCGAAGGATGGAGCCCACACCGAAGTTGTCCCCACCTCAAACTTGTGCTGCCCTGATAGACCCAAGGGAGCCCTACAAACTGACATCAGGAACCTGGACTGCTGAGTTTTCTTTCCCAGGGAAAATGGAAAAAGGATGTGCCCGGGGGTCCCTGGCCCTAGGCAGGGACCTCACTGCAAAGAATCCTTATATCGAAGGATGGAGCCCACACAGAAGTTGTCCCCACCTCAAACTTGTGCTGTCCTGATAGACCCAAGGGAGCCCTACAAACTGACATCAGGAACCTGGACTGCTGAGTTTTTTTTCCCAGGGTAAATGGCTAAAGGTTTTGCCGGGGGGCCCCTGGCCCTGACTGCAAAGAATCCTTATATCGAAGGATGGAGCCCACACCGAAGTTTTCCCCACCTCAAACTTGTGCTGCCCTGATAGACCCAAGGGAGCCCTACAAACTAACATCAGGAACCTGGACTGCTGAGTTTTCTTTCCCAGGGAAAATGGAAAAAGGATGTGCCCAGGGGCCCGTGGCCCTAGGCAGGGACCTCACCGCAAAGAATCCTTATATCGAAGGATGGAGCCCACACCGAAGTTGTCCCCACCTCAAACTTGTGCTGCCCTGATAGACCCAAGGGAGCCCTACAAACTGACATCAGGAACCTGGACTGCTGAGTTTTCTTTCCCAGGGAAAATGGAAAAAGGATGTGCCCGGGGGTCCCTGGCCCTGGGCCCCTGGCCCTGACTGCAAAAAATCCTTATATCGAAGGATGGAGCCCACACCGAAGTTGTCCCCACCTCAAACTTGTGCTGCCCTGATAGACCCAAGGGAGCCCTACAAACTGACATCAGGAACCTGGACTGCTGAGTTTTCTTTCCCAGGTAAAATGGCCAAAGGATGTGCCCAGGGGCCCCTGGCCCTGACTTCAAAAAATCCTTATATCGAAGGATGTACCCCACACCGAAGTTGTCCCCACCTCAAACTTGTGCTGCCCTGATAGACCCAAGGGAGCCCTACAAACTGACATCAGGAACCTGGACTGCTGAGTTTTCTTTCCCAGGGAAAATGGCCAAAGGATGTGCCTGGGGGCCCCTGGCCCGGACTGCAAAGAATCCTTATATCGAAGGATGGAGCCCACACCGAAGTTATCCCCACCTCAAACTTGTGCTGCCCTGATAGACCCAAGGGAGCCCTACAAACTGACATCAGGAACCTGGACTGCTGAGTTTTCTTTCCCAGGGAAAATGGAAAAAGGATGTGCCCAGGGGCCCCTGGCCCTAGGCAGGGACCTCACTGCAAAGAATCCTTATATCGAAGGATGGAGCCCACACCGAAGTTGTCCCCACCTCAAACTTGTGCTGCCCTGATAGACCCAAGGGAGCCCTACAAACTGACATCAGGAACCTGGACTGCTGAGTTTTCTTTCCCAGGGATAATGGAAAAAGAATGTGCCCGTGGGTCCCTGGGCTGGGCCCCTGGCCCTGACTGCAAAAAATGCTTATATCAAAGGATGGACCCCACACCGAAGTTGTCCCCATCTCAAACTTGTGCTGCCCCGATACACCCAAGGGAGCCCTACAAACTGACATCAGGAACCTGGACTGCTGAGTTTTCTTTCCCAGGGAAAATGGAAAATGGATGTTCCCAGGGGCCCCTGGCCCTGGGCAGAGACCTCACTGTAAAAAATCCTTATATCGAAGGATGGACCCCACACCGAAGTTGTCCCCACCTCAAACTTGTGCTGCCCTGATAGACCCAAGGGAGCCCTACAAACTGACATCAAGAACCTGGACTGCTGAGTTTTCTTTCCCAGGGAAAATGGAAAAAGGATGTGCCCAGGGGCCCCTGGCCCTGACTGCAAAAAATCCTTATATCGAAGGATGGAGCCCACACCGAAGTTGTCCCCACCTCAAACTTGTGCTGCCCTGATAGACCCAAGGGAGCCCTACAAACTGACATCAGGAACCTGGACTGCTGAGTTTTTTTTTTCCCAGGGGAAATGGCCAAAGGTTGTGACCGGGGGCCCCTGGCCCGGACTGCAAAGAATCCTTATATCGAAGGATGGAGCCCACACCGAAGTTTTCCCCACCTCAAACTTGTGCTGCCCTGATAGACCCAAGGGAGCCCTACAAACTGACATCAGGAACCTGGACTGCTGAGTTTTCTTTCCCAGGGAAAAGGGAACAAGGATGTTCTCAGGGGCCCCTGGCCCTGGGCAGAGACCTCACTGTAAAAAATCCTTATATCGAAGGATGGAGCCCACACCGAAGTTGTCCCCACCTCAAACTTGTGCTGCCCTGATAGACCCAAGGGAGCCCTACAAACTGACATCAGGAACCTAGACTGCTGAGTTTTTTTTTCCCAGGGGAAATGGCCAAAGGTTGTGACCGGGGGCCCCTGGCCCGGACTGCAAAGAATCCTTATATCGAAGGATGGAGCCCACACCGAAGTTGTCCCCACCTCAAACTTGTGCTGCCCTGATAGACCCAAGGGAGCCCTACAAACTGACATCAGGAACCTGGACTGCTGAGTTTTCTTTCCCAGGGAAAAGGGAACAAGGATGTTCTCAGGGGCCCCTGGACCTGGGCAGAGACCTCACTGTAAAAAATCCTTATATCGAAGGATGGAGCCCACACCGAAGTTGTCCCCACCTCAAACTTGTGCTGCCCTGATACACCCAAGGGAGCCCTACAAACTGACATCAGGAACCTGGACTGCTGAGTTTTCTTTCCCAGGGATAATGGAAAAAGTATGTGCCCAGGGGCCCCTCCCCTGGGCAGGGACCTCACAGCAAAGAATCCTTATATCGAAGGATGGACCCCACACCGAAGTTGTCCCCACCTCAAACTAGTGCTGCCCTGATAGACCCAAGGGAGCCCTACAAACTGACATCAGGAACCTGGACTGCTGAGTTTTTTTTCCCAGGGGAAATGGCTAAAGGTTGTGCCCGGGGGCACCTGGCCCTGACTGCAAAGAATCCTTATATCGAAGGATGGAGCCCACACCGAAGTTTTCCCCACCTCAAACTTGTGCTGCCCTGATAGACCCAAGGGAGCCCTACAAACTGACATCAGGAACCTGGACTGCTGAGTTTTTTTTCCCAGGGGTAATGGCCAAAGTTTGTGACGGGGGCCCCTGGCCCTAGGCAGGGACCTCACTGCAAAAAATATTTATATCGAAGGATGGAGCCCACACCGAAGTTGTCCCCACCTCAAACTTGTGCTGCCCTGATAGACCCAAGGGAGCCCTACAAACTGACATCAGGAACCTGGACTGCTGAGTTTTCTTACCCAGGGATAATGGAAAAAGGATGTGCCCAGAGGCCCCTCCCCTGGGCAGGGACCTCACAGCAAAAAATCCTTATATCGAAGGATGGACCCCACACCGAAGTTGTCCCCACCTCAAACTTGTGCTGCCCTGATAGACCCAAGGGAGCCCTACAAACTGACATCAGGAACCTGGACTGCTGAGTTTTTTTTCCCAGGGGAAATGGCTAAAGGTTCTGCCCGGGGGCCCCTGGCCCTGACTGCAAAGAATCCTTATATCGAAGGATGGAGCCCACACCGAAGTTTTCCCCACCTCAAACTTGTGCTGCCCTGATAGACCCAAGGGAGCCCTACAAACTAACATCAGGAACCTGGACTGCTGAGTTTTCTTTCCCAGGGAAAATGGAAAAAGGATGTGCCCAGGGGCCCGTGGCCCTAGGCAGGGACCTCACCGCAAAGAATCCTTATATCGAAGGATGGAGCCCACACCGAAGTTGTCCCCACCTCAAACTTGTGCTGCCCTGATAGACCCAAGGGAGCCCTACAAACTGACATCAGGAACCTGGACTGCTGAGTTTTCTTTCACAGGGAAAATGGCCAAAGGATGTACCCGGGGACCCCTGGCCCTGACTGCAAAAAATCCTTATATCGAAGGATGGACCCCACACCGAAGTTGTCCCTACCTCAAACTTGTGCTGCCCTGATAGACCCAAGGGAGCCCTACAAACTGACATCAGGAACCTGGACTGCTGAGTTTTCTTTCCCAGGGAAAATGGAAAAAGGATGTGCCCAGGGGCCCCTGGCCCTAGGCAGGGACCTCACTGCAAAGAATCCTTATATCGAAGGATGGAGCCCACACCGAAGTTGTCCCCACCTCAAACTTGTGCTGCCCTGATAGACCCAAGGGAGCCCTACAAACTGACATCAGGAACCTGGACTGCTGAGTTTTCTTTCCCAGGGATAATGGAAAAAGGATGTGCCCGTGGGTCCCTGGGCTGGGCCCCTGGCCCTGACTGCAAAAAATGCTTATATCAAAGGATGGACCCCACACCGAAGTTGTCCCCATCTCAAACTTGTGCTGCCCCGATACACCCAAGGGAGCCCTACAAACTGACATCAGGAACCTGGACTGCTGAGTTTTCTTTCCCAGGGAAAATGGAAAATGGATGTTCCCAGGGGCCCCTGGCCCTGGGCAGAGACCTCACTGTAAAAAATCCTTATATCGAAGGATGGACCCCACACCGAAGTTGTCCCCACCTCAAACTTGTGCTGCCCTGATAGACCCAAGGGAGCCCTACAAACTGACATCAAGAACCTGGACTGCTGAGTTTTCTTTCCCAGGGAAAATGGAAAAAGGATGTGCCCAGGGGCCCCTGGCCCTGACTGCAAAAAATCCTTATATCGAAGGATGGAGCCCACACCGAAGTTTTCCCCACCTCAAACTTGTGCTGCCCTGATAGACCCAAGGGAGCCCTACAAACTAACATCAGGAACCTGGACTGCTGAGTTTTCTTTCCCAGGGAAAATGGAAAAAGGATGTGCCCAGGGGCCCGTGGCCCTAGGCAGGGACCTCACCGCAAAGAATCCTTATATCGAAGGATGGAGCCCACACCGAAGTTGTCCCCACCTCAAACTTGTGCTGCCCTGATAGACCCAAGGGAGCCCTACAAACTGACATCAGGAACCTGGACTGCTGAGTTTTCTTTCCCAGGGAAAATGGAAAAAGGATGTGCCCGGGGGTCCCTGGCCCTGGGCCCCTGGCCCTGACTGCAAAAAATCCTTATATCGAAGGATGGAGCCCACACCGAAGTTGTCCCCACCTCAAACTTGTGCTGCCCTGATAGACCCAAGGGAGCCCTACAAACTGACATCAGGAACCTGGACTGCTGAGTTTTCTTTCCCAGGTAAAATGGCCAAAGGATGTGCCCAGGGGCCCCTGGCCCTGACTTCAAAAAATCCTTATATCGAAGGATGTACCCCACACCGAAGTTGTCCCCACCTCAAACTTGTGCTGCCCTGATAGACCCAAGGGAGCCCTACAAACTGACATCAGGAACCTGGACTGCTGAGTTTTCTTTCCCAGGGAAAATGGCCAAAGGATGTGCCTGGGGGCCCCTGGCCCGGACTGCAAAGAATCCTTATATCGAAGGATGGAGCCCACACCGAAGTTATCCCCACCTCAAACTTGTGCTGCCCTGATAGACCCAAGGGAGCCCTACAAACTGACATCAGGAACCTGGACTGCTGAGTTTTCTTTCCCAGGGAAAATGGAAAAGGATGTGCCCAGGGGCCTCTGGCCCTGACTGCAAAGAATCCATATATCGAAGGATGGAGCCCACACCGAAGTTGTCCCCACCTCAAACTTGTGCTGCCCTGATAGACCCAAGGGAGCCCTACAAACTGACATCAGGAACCTGGACTGCTGAGTTTTCTTTCCCAGGGAAAATGGAAAAAGGATGTGCCCAGGGGCCCCTGGCCCTAGGCAGGGACCTCACTGCAAAGAATCCTTATATCGAAGGATGGAGCCCACACCGAAGTTGTCCCCACCTCAAACTTGTGCTGCCCTGATAGACCCAAGGGAGCCCTACAAACTGACATCAGGAACCTGGACTGCTGAGTTTTCTTTCCCAGGGATAATGGAAAAAGGATGTGCCCGTGGGTCCCTGGGCTGGGCCCCTGGCCCTGACTGCAAAAAATGCTTATATCAAAGGATGGACCCCACACCGAAGTTGTCCCCATCTCAAACTTGTGCTGCCCCGATACACCCAAGGGAGCCCTACAAACTGACATCAGGAACCTGGACTGCTGAGTTTTCTTTCCCAGGGAAAATGGAAAATGGATGTTCCCAGGGGCCCCTGGCCCTGGGCAGAGACCTCACTGTAAAAAATCCTTATATCGAAGGCTGGAGCCCACACCGAAGTTGTCCCCACCTCAAACTTGTGCTGCCCTGATAGACCCAAGGGAGCCCTACAAACTGACATCAGGAACCTGGACTGCTGAGTTTTCTTTCCCAGGGAAAATGGGAAAAGGATGTGCCCGGGGGCCCCTGGCCCTGACTGCAAAGAATCCTTATATCGAAGGATGGACCCCACACCGAAGTTGTCCCCACCTCAAACTTGTGCTGCCCTGATAGACCCAAGGGAGCCCTACAAACTGACATCAGCAACCTGGACTGCTGAGTTTTCTTTCCCAGGGAAAATGGCCAAAGGATGTGCCCAGGGGCCCCTGGCCCTGACTTCAAAAAATCCTTATATCGAAGGATGTACCCCACACCGAAGTTGTCCCCACCTCAAACTTGTGCTGCCCTGATAGACCCAAGGGAGTTCTACAAACTGACATCAGGAACCTGGACTGCTGAGTTTTCTTTCCCAGGGAAAATTGCCAAAGGATGTGCCTGGGGACCCCTGGCCCTGACTGCAAAGAATCCTTATATCGAAGGATGGACCCCACACCGAAGTTGTCCCCACCTCAAACTTGTGCTGCCCTGATAGACCCAAGGGAGCCCTACAAACTGACATCAGGAACCTGGACTGCTGAGTTTTCTTCCCAGGGAAAATGGAAAAGGATGTGCCCAGGGGCCTCTGGCCCTGACTGCAAAAAATCCTTATATCGAAGGATGGACCCCACACTGAAGTTGTCCCCACCTCAAACTTGTGCTGCCCTGATAGACCCAAGGGAGCCCTACAAACTGACATCAGGAACCTGGACTGCTGAGTTTTCTTATCCAGGGATAATAGAAAAAGGATGTGCCCAGGGGCCCCTCCCCTGGGCAGGGACCTCACAGCAAAAAATCCTTATATCGAAGGATGGACCCCACACCGAAGTTGTCCCCACCTCAAACTTGTGCTGCCCTGATACACCCAAGGGAGCCCTACAAACTGACATCAGGAACCTGGACTGCTGAGTTTTCTTTCCCAGGGAAAATGGAAAAAGGATGTGCCCAGGGGCCCCTGGCCCTAGGCAGGGACCTCACTGCAAAGAATCCTTATATCGAAGGATGGAGCCCACACCGAAGTTGTCCCCACCTCAAACTTGTGCTGCCCTGATAGACCCAAGGGATCCCTACAAACTGACATCAGGAACCTGGACTGCTGAGTTTTCTTTCCCAGGGAAAATGGAAAAAGGATGTGCCCGGGGGCCCCTGGCCCTGGGCCCCTGGCCCTGACTTCAAAAAATCCTTATATCGAAGGATGGAGCCCACACCGAAGTTGTCCCCACCTCAAACTTGTGCTGCCCTGATAGACCCAAGGGAGCCCTACAAACTGACATCAGGAACCTGGACTGCTGAGTTTTCTTTCCCAGGGAAAATGGAAAAAGGATGTGCCCAGGGGCACCTGGCCCTATGCAGGGACCTCACTGCAAAAAATATTTATATCGAAGGATGGACCCCACACCGAAGTTGTCCCCACCTCAAACTTGTGCTGCCCTGATAGACCCAAGGGAGTTCTACAAACTGACATCAGGAACCTGGACTGCTGAGTTTTCTTCCCAGGGATAATGGAAAAAGGATGTGCCCAGGGGCCCCTGACCCTGACTGCAAAAAATCCTTATATCGAAGGATGGACCCCACACTGAAGTTGTCCCCACCTCAAACTTGTGCTGCCCTGATAGACCCAAGGGAGCCCTACAAACTGACATCAGGAACCTGGACTGCTGAGTTTTCTTTCCCAGGGAAAATGGAAAAAGGATGTTCCCAGGGGCCCCTGGCCCTGGGCAGAGACCTCACTGTAAAAAATCCTGATATCGAAGGCTGGAGCCCACACCGAAGTTGTCCCCACCTCAAACTTGTGCTGCCCTGATAGACCCAAGGGAGCCCTACAAACTGACATCAGGAACCTGGACTGCTGAGTTTTCTTTCCCAGGGAAAATGGAAAAAGGCTGTGCCCGGGGGCCCCTGTCCCTGACTGCAAAGAATCCTTATATCAAAGGATGGAGCCCACACCGAAGTTGTCCCCACCTCAAACTTGTGCTGCCCTGATAGACCCAAGGGAGCCCTGCAAACTGACATCAGGAACCTGGACTGCTGAGTTTTTTTTCCCAGGGGTAATGGCCAAAGTTTGTGACGGGGGCCCCTGGCCCGGACTGCAAAGAATCCTTATATCGAAGGATGGAGCCCACACCGAAGTTGTCCCCACCTCAAACTTGTGCTGCCCTGATAGACCCAAGGGAGCCCTACAAACTGACATCAGGACCCTGGACTGCTGAGTTTTCTTTCCCAGGGATAATGGAAAAAGGATGTGCCCAGGGGCCCCTCCCCTGGGCAGGGACCTCACAGCAAAAAATCCTTATATCGAAGGATGGACCCCACACCGAAGTTGTCCCCACCTCAAACTTGTGCTGCCCTGATAGACCCAAGGGAGCCCTACAAACTGACATCAGGAACCTGGACTGCTGAGTTTTCTTTCCCAGGGAAAATGGGAAAAGGATGTGCCCGGGGGCCCCTGGCCCTGACTGCAAAGAATCCTTATATCGAAGGATGGACCCCACACCGAAGTTGTCCCCACCTCAAACTTGTGCTGCCCTGATAGACCCAAGGGAGCCCTACAAACTGACATCAGGAACCTGGACTGCTGAGTTTTCTTTCCCAGGGAAAATGGAAAAAGGATGTGCCCAGGGGCCCCTGGCCCTAGGCAGGGACCTCACTGCAAAGAATCCTTATATCGAAGGATGGAGCCCACACCGAAGTTGTCCCCACCTCAAACTTGTGCTGCCCTGATAGACCCAAGGGAGCCCTACAAACTGACATCAGGAACCTGGACTGCTGAGTTTTCTTTCCCAGGGAAAAGGGAAAAAGGATGTTCTCAGGGGCCCCTGGCCCTGGGCAGAGACCTCACTGTAAAAAATCCTTATATCGAAGGATGGAGCCCACACCGAAGTTGTCCCCACCTCAAACTTCTGCTGCCCGATACACCCAAGGGAGCCCTACAAACTGACATCAGGAACCTGGACTGCTGAGTTTTCTTTCCCAGGGAAAATGGAAAAAGGATGTGCCCGGGGGTCCCTGGCCCTGGGCCCCTGGCCCTGACTTCAAAAAATCCTTATATCGAAGGATGGAGCCCACACCGAAGTTGTCCCCACCTCAAACTTGTGCTGCCCTGATAGACCCAAGGGAGCCCTACAAACTGACATCAGGAACCTGGACTGCTGAGTTTTCTTTCCCAGGGAAAATGGAAAAAGGATGTGCCCAGGGGCCCCTGGCCCTGACTGCAAAAAATCCTTATATCGAAGGATGGAGCCCACACCGAAGTTGTCCCCACCTCAAACTTGTGCTGCCCTGATAGACCCAAGGGAGCCCTACAAAATGACATCAGGAACCTGGACTGCTGAGTTTTCTTTCCCAGGGAAAATGGAAAAAGGATGTGCCCAGGGGCACCTGGCCCTATGCAGGGACCTCACTGCAAAAAATATTTATATCGAAGGATGGACCCCACACCGAAGTTGTCCCCACCTCAAACTTGTGCTGCCCTGATAGACCCAAGGGAGTTCTACAAACTGACATCAGGAACCTGGACTGCTGATTTTTCTTCCCAGGGATAATGGAAAAAGGATGTGCCCAGGGGCCCCTGACCCTGACTGCAAAAAATCCTTATATCGAAGGATGGACCCCACAGTGAAGTTGTCCCCACCTCAAACTTGTGCTGCCCTGATAGACCCAAGGGAGCCCTACAAACTGACATCAGGAACCTGGACTGCTGAGTTTTCTTTCCCAGGGAAAATGGAAAAAGGATGTTCCCAGGGGCCCCTGGCCCTGGGCAGAGACCTCACTGTAAAAAATCCTGATATCGAAGGCTGGAGCCCACACCGAAGTTGTCCCCACCTCAAACTTGTGCTGCCCTGATAGACCCAAGGGAGCCCTACAAACTGACATCAGGAACCTGGACTGCTGAGTTTTCTTTCCCAGGGAAAATGGAAAAAGGCTGTGCCCGGGGGCCCCTGTCCCTGACTGCAAAGAATCCTTATATCGAAGGATGGAGCCCACACCGAAGTTGTCCCCACCTCAAACTTGTGCTGCCCTGATAGACCCAAGGGAGCCCTGCAAACTGACATCAGGAACCTGGACTGCTGAGTTTTTTTTCCCAGGGAAAATGGCCAAAGTTTGTGACGGGGGCCCCTGGCCCTGACTGCAAAGAATCCTTATATCGAAGGATGGAGCCCACACCGAAGTTTTCCCCACCTCAAACTTGTGCTGCCCTGATAGACCCAAGGGAGCCCTACAAACTGACATCAGGAACCTGGACTGCTGAGTTTTCTTTCCCAGGGAAAATGGAAAAAGGATGTGCCCAGGGGCCCCTGGCCCTAGGCAGGGACCTCACAGCAAAGAATCCTTATATCGAAGGATGGAGCCCACACCGAAGTTGTCCCCACCTCAAACTTGTGCTGCCCTGATAGACCCAAGGGAGCCCTACAAACTGACATCAGGAACCTGGACTGCTGAGTTTTCTTTCCCAGGGAAAATGGGAAAAGGATGTGCCCGGGGGCCCCTGGCCCTGACTGCAAAGAATCCTTATATCGAAGGATGGAGCCCACACCGAAGTTGTCCCCACCTCAAACTTGTGCTGCCCTGATAGACCCAAGGGAGCCCTACAAACTGACATCAGCAACCTGGACTGCTGAGTTTTCTTTCCCAGGGAAAATGGCCAAAGGATGTGCCCAGGGGCCCCTGACCCTGACTGCAAAAAATCCTTATATCGAAGGATGTACCCCACACCGAAGTTGTCCCCACCTCAAACTTGTGCTGCCCTGATAGACCCAAGGGAGTTCTACAAACTGACATCAGGAACCTGGACTGCTGAATTTTCTTTCCCAGGGAAAATTGCCAAAGGATGTGCCTGGGGACCCCTGGCCCTGACTGCCAAGAATCCTTATATCGAAGGATGGACCCCACACCGAAGTTGTCCCCACCTCAAACTTGTGCTGCCCTGATAGACCCAAGGGAGCCCTACAAACTGACATCAGGAACCTGGACTGCTGAGTTTTCTTCCCAGGGAAAATGGAAAAGGATGTGCCCAGGGGCCTCTGGCCCTGACTGCAAAAAATCCTTATATCGAAGGATGGACCCCACACTGAAGTTGTCCCCACCTCAAACTTGTGCTGCCCTGATACACCCAAGGGAGCCCTACAAACTGACATCAGGAACCTGGACTGCTGAGTTTTCTTTCCCAGGGATAATAGAAAAAGGATGTGCCCAGGGGCCCCTCCCCTGGGCAGGGACCTCACAGCAAAAAATCCTTATATCGAAGGATGGAGCCCACACCGAAGTTGTCCCCACCTCAAACTTGTGCTGCCCTGATACACCCAAGGGAGCCCTACAAACTGACATCAGGAACCTGGACTGCTGAGTTTTCTTTCCCAGGGAAAATGGAAAAAGGATGTGCCCAGGGGCCCCTGGCCCTAGGCAGGGACCTCACTGCAAAGAATCCTTATATCGAAGGATGGAGCCCACACCGAAGTTGTCCCCACCTCAAACTTGTGCTGCCCTGATAGACCCAAGGGAGCCCTACAAACTGACATCAGGAACCTGGACTGCTGAGTTTTCTTTCCCAGGGATAATGGAAAAAGTATGTGCCCAGGGGCCCCTCCCCTGGGCAGGGACCTCACAGAAAAGAATCCTTATATCGAAGGATGGACCCCACACCGAAGTTGTCCCCACCTCAAACTTGTGCTGCCCTGATACACCCAAGGGAGCCCTACAAACTGACATCAGGAACCTGGACTGCTGAGTTTTCTTTCCCAGGGAAAATGGAAAAAGGATGTGCCCGGGGGTCCCTGGCCCTGGGCCCCTGGCCCTGACTTCAAAAAATCCTTATATCGAAGGATGGAGCCCACACCGAAGTTGTCCCCACCTCAAACTTGTGCTGCCCTGATACACCCAAGGGAGCCCTACAAACTGACATCAGGAACCTGGACTGCTGAGTTTTCTTTCCCAGGGAAAATGGAAAAAGGATGTGCCCAGGGGCACCTGGCCCTATGCAGGGACCTCACTGCAAAAAATATTTATATCGAAGGATGGACCCCACACCGAAGTTGTCCCCACCTCAAACTTGTGCTGCCCTGATAGACCCAAGGGAGTTCTACAAACTGACATCAGGAACCTGGACTGCTGAGTTTTCTTCCCAGGGATAATGGAAAAAGGATGTGCCCAGGGGCCCCTGACCCTGACTGCAAAAAATCCTTATATCGAAGGATGGACCCCACACTGAAGTTGTCCCCACCTCAAACTTGTGCTGCCCTGATAGACCCAAGGGAGCCCTACAAACTGACATCAGGAACCTGGACTGCTGAGTTTTCTTTCCCAGGGAAAATGGAAAAAGGATGTACCCAGGGGCCCCTGGCCCTGGGCAGAGACCTCACTGTAAAAAATCCTGATATCGAAGGCTGGAGCCCACACCGAAGTTGTCCCCACCTCAAACTTGTGCTGCCCTGATAGACCCAAGGGAGCCCTACAAACTGACATCAGGAACCTGGACTGCTGAGTTTTCTTTCCCAGGGAAAATGGAAAAAGGCTGTGCCCGGGGGCCCCTGTCCCTGACTGCAAAGAATCCTTATATCGAAGGATGGAGCCCACACCGAAGTTGTCCCCACCTCAAACTTGTGCTGCCCTGATAGACCCAAGGGAGCCCTGCAAACTGACATCAGGAACCTGGACTGCTGAGTTTTTTTTCCCAGGGAAAATGGCTAAAGGTTCTGCCCGGGGGCCCCTGGCCCTGACTGCAAAAAATCCTTATATCGAAGGATGGAGCCCACACCGAAGTTGTCCCCACCTCAAACTTGTGCTGCCCTGATAGACCCAAGGGAGCCCTACAAACTGACATCAGGAACCTGGACTGCTGAGTTTTCTTTCCCAGGGAAAAGGGAACAAGGATGTTCTCAGGGGCCCCTGGCCCTGGGCAGAGACCTCACTGTAAAAAATCCTTATATCGAAGGATGGAGCCCACACCGAAGTTGTCCCCACCTCAAACTTGTGCTGCCCCGATACACCCAAGGGAGCCCTACAAACTGACATCAGGAACCTGGACTGCTGAGTTTTCTTTCCCAGGGAAAATGGAAAAAGGATGTGCCCAGGGGCCCCTGGCCCTGACTGCAAAAAATCCTTATATCGAAGGATGGAGCCCACACCGAAGTTGTCCCCACCTCAAACTTGTGCTGCCCTGATAGACCCAAGGGAGCCCTACAAACTGACATCAGGAACCTGGACTGCTGAGTTTTCTTTCCCAGGGAAAATGGAAAAAGGATGTGCCCAGGGGCCCCTGGCCCTGACTGCAAAAAATCCTTATATCGAAGGATGGAGCCCACACCGAAGTTGTCCCCACCTCAAACTTGTGCTGCCCTGATAGACCCAAGGGAGCCCTACAAACTGACATCAGGAACCTAGACTGCTGAGTTTTTTTTTCCCAGGGGAAATGGCCAAAGGTTGTGACCGGGGGCCCCTGGCCCGGACTGCAAAGAATCCTTATATCGAAGGATGGAGCCCACACCGAAGTTGTCCCCACCTCAAACTTGTGCTGCCCTGATAGACCCAAGGGAGCCCTACAAACTGACATCAGGAACCTGGACTGCTGAGTTTTCTTTCCCAGGGAAAAGGGAACAAGGATGTTCTCAGGGGCCCCTGGACCTGGGCAGAGACCTCACTGTAAAAAATCCTTATATCGAAGGATGGAGCCCACACCGAAGTTGTCCCAACCTCAAACTTGTGCTGCCCTGATACACCCAAGGGAGCCCTACAAACTGACATCAGGAACCTGGACTGCTGAGTTTTCTTTCCCAGGGATAATGGAAAAAGTATGTGCCCAGGGGCCCCTCCCCTGGGCAGGGACCTCACAGCAAAGAATCCTTATATCGAAGGATGGAGCCCACACCGAAGTTGTCCCCACCTCAAACTAGTGCTGCCCTGATAGACCCAAGGGAGCCCTACAAACTGACATCAGGAACCTGGACTGCTGAGTTTTTTTTCCCAGGGGAAATGGCTAAAGGTTGTGCCCGGGGGCACCTGGCCCTGACTGCAAAGAATCCTTATATCGAAGGATGGAGCCCACACCGAAGTTTTCCCCACCTCAAACTTGTGCTGCCCTGATAGACCCAAGGGAGCCCTACAAACTGACATCAGGAACCTGGACTGCTGAGTTTTTTTTCCCAGGGGTAATGGCCAAAGTTTGTGACGGGGGCCCCTGGCCCTAGGCAGGGACCTCACTGCAAAAAATATTTATATCGAAGGATGGAGCCCACACCGAAGTTTTCCCCACCTCAAACTTGTGCTGCCCTGATAGACCCAAGGGAGCCCTACAAACTAACATCAGGAACCTGGACTGCTGAGTTTTCTTTCCCAGGGAAAATGGAAAAAGGATGTGCCCAGGGGCCCGTGGCCCTAGGCAGGGACCTCACCGCAAAGAATCCTTATATCGAAGGATGGAGCCCACACCGAAGTTGTCCCCACCTCAAACTTGTGCTGCCCTGATAGACCCAAGGGAGCCCTACAAACTGACATCAGGAACCTGGACTGCTGAGTTTTCTTTCCCAGGGAAAATGGCCAAAGGATGTACCCGGGGACCCCTGGCCCTGACTGCAAAAAATCCTTATATCGAAGGATGGACCCCACACCGAAGTTGTCCCTACCTCAAACTTGTGCTGCCCTGATAGACCCAAGGGAGCCCTACAAACTGACATCAGGAACCTGGACTGCTGAGTTTTCTTTCCCAGGGAAAATGGAAAAAGGATGTGCCCAGGGGCCCCTGGCCCTAGGCAGGGACCTCACTGCAAAGAATCCTTATATCGAAGGATGGAGCCCACACCGAAGTTGTCCCCACCTCAAACTTGTGCTGCCCTGATAGACCCAAGGGAGCCCTACAAACTGACATCAGGAACCTGGACTGCTGAGTTTTCTTTCCCAGGGATAATGGAAAAAGGATGTGCCCGTGGGTCCCTGGGCTGGGCCCCTGGCCCTGACTGCAAAAAATGCTTATATCAAAGGATGGACCCCACACCGAAGTTGTCCCCATCTCAAACTTGTGCTGCCCCGATACACCCAAGGGAGCCCTACAAACTGACATCAGGAACCTGGACTGCTGAGTTTTCTTTCCCAGGGAAAATGGAAAATGGATGTTCCCAGGGGCCCCTGGCCCTGGGCAGAGACCTCACTGTAAAAAATCCTTATATCGAAGGATGGACCCCACACCGAAGTTGTCCCCACCTCAAACTTGTGCTGCCCTGATAGACCCAAGGGAGCCCTACAAACTGACATCAAGAACCTGGACTGCTGAGTTTTCTTTCCCAGGGAAAATGGAAAAAGGATGTGCCCAGGGGCCCCTGGCCCTGACTGCAAAAAATCCTTATATCGAAGGATGGAGCCCACACCGAAGTTATCCCCACCTCAAACTTGTGCTGACCTGATAGACCCAAGGGAGCCCTACAAACTGACATCAGGAACCTGGACTGCTGAGTTTTCTTTCCCAGGGAAAATGGAAAAAGGATGTGCCCAGGGGCCCCTGGCCCTGACTGAAAAAAATCCTTATATCGAAGGATGGAGCCCACACCGAAGTTGTCCCCACCTCAAACTTGTGCTGCCCTGATAGACCCAAGGGAGCCCTACAAACTGACATCAGGAACCTGGACTGCTGAGTTTTTTTTTTCCCAGGGGAAATGGCCAAATGTTGTGACCGGGGGCCCCTGGCCCGGACTGCAAAGAATCCTTATATCGAAGGATGGAGCCCACACCGAAGTTGTCCCCACCTCAAACTTGTGCTGCCCTGATAGACCCAAGGGAGCCCTACAAACTGACATCAGGAACCTGGACTGCTGAGTTTTCTTTCCCAGGGAAAAGGGAACAAGGATGTTCTCAGGGGCCCCTGGCCCTGGGCAGAGACCTCACTGTAAAAAATCCTTATATCGAAGGATGGAGCCCACACCGAAGTTTTCCCCACCTCAAACTTGTGCTGCCCTGATAGACCCAAGGGAGCCCTACAAACTGACATCAGGAACCTGGACTGCTGAGTTTTCTTTCCCAGGGAAAATGGAAAAAGGATGTGCCCAGGGGCCCGTGGCCCTAGGCAGGAATCTCACTGCAAAGAATCCTTATATCGAAGGATGGAGCCCACACCGAAGTTGTCCCCACCTCAAACTTGTGCTGCCCCGATACACCCAAGGGAGCCCTACAAACTGACATCAGGAACCTGGACTGCTGAGTTTTCTTTCCCAGGGAAAATGGAAAAAGGATGTGCCCGGGGGTCCCTGGCCCTGGGCCCCTGGCCCTGACTTCAAAAAATCCTTATATCGAAGGATGGAGCCCACACCGAAGTTGTCCCCACCTCAAACTTGTGCTGCCCTGATACACCCAAGGGAGCCCTACAAACTGACATCAGGAACCTGGACTGCTGAGTTTTCTTTCCCAGGGAAAATGGAAAAAGGATGTGCCCAGGGGCACCTGGCCCTATGCAGGGACCTCACTGCAAAAAATATTTATATCGAAGGATGGACCCCACACCGAAGTTGTCCCCACCTCAAACTTGTGCTGCCCTGATAGACCCAAGGGAGTTCTACAAACTGACATCAGGAACCTGGACTGCTGAGTTTTCTTCCCAGGGAAAATGGAAAAAGGATGTTCCCAGGGGCCCCTGGCCCTGGGCAGAGACCTCACTGTAAAAAATCCTGATATCGAAGGCTGGAGCCCACACCGAAGTTGTCCCCACCTCAAACTTGTGCTGCCCTGATACACCCAAGGGAGCCCTACAAACTGACATCAGGAACCTGGACTGCTGAGTTTTCTTTCCCAGGGAAAATGGAAAAAGGCTGTGCCCGGGGGCCCCTGTCCCTGACTGCAAAGAATCCTTATATCGAAGGATGGAGCCCACACCGAAGTTGTCCCCACCTCAAACTTGTGCTGCCCTGATAGACCCAAGGGAGCCCTGCAAACTGACATCAGGAACCTGGACTGCTGAGTTTTTTTTCCCAGGGGAAATGGCTAAAGGTTCTGCCCGGGGGCCCCTGGCCCTGACTGCAAAGAATCCTTATATCGAAGGATGGAGCCCACACCGAAGTTTTCCCCACCTCAAACTTGTGCTGCCCTGATAGACCCAAGGGAGCCCTACAAACTGACATCAGGAACCTGGACTGCTGAGTTTTCTTTCCCAGGGAAAATGGAAAAAGGATGTGCCCAGGGGCCCCTGGCCCTAGGCAGGGACCTCACTGCAAAGAATCCTTATATCGAAGGATGGAGCCCACACCGAAGTTGTCCCCACCTCAAACTTGTGCTGCCCTGATAGACCCAAGGGAGCCCTACAAACTGACATCAGGAACCTGGACTGCTGAGTTTTCTTTCCCAGGGAAAATGGGAAAAGGATGTGCCCGGGGGCCCCTGGCCCTGACTGCAAAGAATCCTTATATCGAAGGATGGACCCCACACCGAAGTTGTCCCCACCTCAAACTTGTGCTGCCCTGATAGACCCAAGGGAGCCCTACAAACTGACATCAGCAACCTGGACTGCTGAGTTTTCTTTCCCAGGGAAAATGGCCAAAGGATGTGCCCAGGGGCCCCTGGCCCTGACTTCAAAAAATCCTTATATCGAAGGATGTACCCCACACCGAAGTTGTCCCCACCTCAAACTTGTGCTGCCCTGATAGACCCAAGGGAGTTCTACAAACTGACATCAGGAACCTGGACTGCTGAGTTTTCTTTCCCAGGGAAAATTGCCAAAGGATGTGCCTGGGGACCCCTGGCCCTGACTGCAAAGAATCCTTATATCGAAGGATGGACCCCACACCGAAGTTGTCCCCACCTCAAACTTGTGCTGCCCTGATAGACCCAAGGGAGCCCTACAAACTGACATCAGGAACCTGGACTGCTGAGTTTTCTTCCCAGGGAAAATGGAAAAGGATGTGCCCAGGGGCCTCTGGCCCTGACTGCAAAAAATCCTTATATCGAAGGATGGACCCCACACTGAAGTTGTCCCCACCTCAAACTTGTGCTGCCCTGATAGACCCAAGGCAGCCCTACAAACTGACATCAGGAACCTGGACTGCTGAGTTTTCTTATCCAGGGATAATAGAAAAAGGATGTGCCCAGGGGCCCCTCCCCTGGGCAGGGACCTCACAGCAAAAAATCCTTATATCGAAGGATGGACCCCACACCGAAGTTGTCCCCACCTCAAACTTGTGCTGCCCTGATACACCCAAGGGAGCCCTACAAACTGACATCAGGAACCTGGACTGCTGAGTTTTCTTTCCCAGGGAAAATGGAAAAAGGATGTGCCCAGGGGCCCCTGGCCCTAGGCAGGGACCTCACTGCAAAGAATCCTTATATCGAAGGATGGAGCCCACACCGAAGTTGTCCCCACCTCAAACTTGTGCTGCCCTGATAGACCCAAGGGATCCCTACAAACTGACATCAGGAACCTGGACTGCTGAGTTTTCTTTCCCAGGGAAAATGGAAAAAGGATGTGCCCGGGGGCCCCTGGCCCTGGGCCCCTGGCCCTGACTTCAAAAAATCCTTATATCGAAGGATGGAGCCCACACCGAAGTTGTCCCCACCTCAAACTTGTGCTGCCCTGATAGACCCAAGGGAGCCATACAAACTGACATCAGGAACCTGGACTGCTGAGTTTTCTTTCCCAGGGAAAATGGAAAAAGGATGTGCCCAGGGGCACCTGGCCCTATGCAGGGACCTCACTGCAAAAAATATTTATATCGAAGGATGGACCCCACACCGAAGTTGTCCCCACCTCAAACTTGTGCTGCCCTGATAGACCCAAGGGAGCCCTGCAAACTGACATCAGGAACCTGGACTGCTGAGTTTTTTTTCCCAGGGGTAATGGCCAAAGTTTGTGACGGGGGCCCCTGGCCCGGACTGCAAAGAATCCTTATATCGAAGGATGGAGCCCACACCGAAGTTGTCCCCACCTCAAACTTGTGCTGCCCTGATAGACCCAAGGGAGCCCTACGAACTGACATCAGGACCCTGGACTGCTGAGTTTTCTTTCCCAGGGATAATGGAAAAAGGATGTGCCCAGGGGCCCCTCCCCTGGGCAGGGACCTCACAGCAAAAAATCCTTATATCGAAGGATGGACCCCACACCGAAGTTGTCCCCACCTCAAACTTGTGCTGCCCTGATAGACCCAAGGGAGCCCTACAAACTGACATCAGGAACCTGGACTGCTGAGTTTTCTTTCCCAGGGAAAATGGGAAAAGGATGTGCCCGGGGGCCCCTGGCCCTGACTGCAAAGAATCCTTATATCGAAGGATGGACCCCACACCGAAGTTGTCCCCACCTCAAACTTGTGCTGCCCTGATAGACCCAAGGGAGCCCTACAAACTGACATCAGGAACCTGGACTGCTGAGTTTTCTTTCCCAGGGAAAATGGAAAAAGGATGTGCCCAGGGGCCCCTGGCCCTAGGCAGGGACCTCACTGCAAAGAATCCTTATATCGAAGGATGGAGCCCACACCGAAGTTGTCCCCACCTCAAACTTGTGCTGCCCTGATAGACCCAAGGGAGCCCTACAAACTGACATCAGGAACCTGGACTGCTGAGTTTTCTTTCCCAGGGAAAAGGGAAAAAGGATGTTCTCAGGGGCCCCTGGCCCTGGGCAGAGACCTCACTGTAAAAAATCCTTATATCGAAGGATGGAGCCCACACCGAAGTTGTCCCCACCTCAAACTTCTGCTGCCCGATACACCCAAGGGAGCCCTACAAACTGACATCAGGAACCTGGACTGCTGAGTTTTCTTTCCCAGGGAAAATGGAAAAAGGATGTGCCCGGGGGTCCCTGGCCCTGGGCCCCTGGCCCTGACTTCAAAAAATCCTTATATCGAAGGATGGAGCCCACACCGAAGTTGTCCCCACCTCAAACTTGTGCTGCCCTGATAGACCCAAGGGAGCCCTACAAACTGACATCAGGAACCTGGACTGCTGAGTTTTCTTTCCCAGGGAAAATGGAAAAAGGATGTGCCCAGGGGCCCCTGGCCCTGACTGCAAAAAATCCTTATATCGAAGGATGGAGCCCACACCGAAGTTGTCCCCACCTCAAACTTGTGCTGCCCTGATAGACCCAAGGGAGCCCTACAAAATGACATCAGGAACCTGGACTGCTGAGTTTTCTTTCCCAGGGAAAATGGAAAAAGGATGTGCCCAGGGGCACCTGGCCCTATGCAGGGACCTCACTGCAAAAAATATTTATATCGAAGGATGGACCCCACACCGAAGTTGTCCCCACCTCAAACTTGTGCTGCCCTGATAGACCCAAGGGAGTTCTACAAACTGACATCAGGAACCTGGACTGCTGATTTTTCTTCCCAGGGATAATGGAAAAAGGATGTGCCCAGGGGCCCCTGACCCTGACTGCAAAAAATCCTTATATCGAAGGATGGACCCCACAGTGAAGTTGTCCCCACCTCAAACTTGTGCTGCCCTGATAGACCCAAGGGAGCCCTACAAACTGACATCAGGAACCTGGACTGCTGAGTTTTCTTTCCCAGGGAAAATGGAAAAAGGATGTTCCCAGGGGCCCCTGGCCCTGGGCAGAGACCTCACTGTAAAAAATCCTGATATCGAAGGCTGGAGCCCACACCGAAGTTGTCCCCACCTCAAACTTGTGCTGCCCTGATAGACCCAAGGGAGCCCTACAAACTGACATCAGGAACCTGGACTGCTGAGTTTTCTTTCCCAGGGAAAATGGAAAAAGGCTGTGCCCGGGGGCCCCTGTCCCTGACTGCAAAGAATCCTTATATCGAAGGATGGAGCCCACACCGAAGTTGTCCCCACCTCAAACTTGTGCTGCCCTGATAGACCCAAGGGAGCCCTGCAAACTGACATCAGGAACCTGGACTGCTGAGTTTTTTTTCCCAGGGAAAATGGCCAAAGTTTGTGATGGGGGCCCCTGGCCCTGACTGCAAAGAATCCTTATATCGAAGGATGGAGCCCACACCGAAGTTTTCCCCACCTCAAACTTGTGCTGCCCTGATAGACCCAAGGGAGCCCTACAAACTGACATCAGGAACCTGGACTGCTGAGTTTTCTTTCCCAGGGAAAATGGAAAAAGGATGTGCCCAGGGGCCCCTGGCCCTAGGCAGGGACCTCACTGCAAAGAATCCTTATATCGAAGGATGGAGCCCACACCGAAGTTGTCCCCACCTCAAACTTGTGCTGCCCTGATAGACCCAAGGGAGCCCTACAAACTGACATCAGGAACCTGGACTGCTGAGTTTTCTTTCCCAGGGAAAATGGGAAAAGGATGTGCCCGGGGGCCCCTGGCCCTGACTGCAAAGAATCCTTATATCGAAGGATGGAGCCCACACCGAAGTTGTCCCCACCTCAAACTTGTGCTGCCCTGATAGACCCAAGGGAGCCCTACAAACTGACATCAGCAACCTGGACTGCTGAGTTTTCTTTCCCAGGGAAAATGGCCAAAGGATGTGCCCAGGGGCCCCTGACCCTGACTGCAAAAAATCCTTATATCGAAGGATGTACCCCACACCGAAGTTGTCCCCACCTCAAACTTGTGCTGCCCTGATAGACCCAAGGGAGTTCTACAAACTGACATCAGGAACCTGGACTGCTGAATTTTCTTTCCCAGGGAAAATTGCCAAAGGATGTGCCTGGGGACCCCTGGCCCTGACTGCAAAGAATCCTTATATCGAAGGATGGACCCCACACCGAAGTTGTCCCCACCTCAAACTTGTGCTGCCCTGATAGACCCAAGGGAGCCCTACAAACTGACATCAGGAACCTGGACTGCTGAGTTTTCTTCCCAGGGAAAATGGAAAAGGATGTGCCCAGGGGCCTCTGGCCCTGACTGCAAAAAATCCTTATATCGAAGGATGGACCCCACACTGAAGTTGTCCCCACCTCAAACTTGTGCTGCCCTGATACACCCAAGGGAGCCCTACAAACTGACATCAGGAACCTGGACTGCTGAGTTTTCTTTCCCAGGGATAATAGAAAAAGGATGTGCCCAGGGGCCCCTCCCCTGGGCAGGGACCTCACAGCAAAAAATCCTTATATCGAAGGATGGAGCCCACACCGAAGTTGTCCCCACCTCAAACTTGTGCTGCCCTGATACACCCAAGGGAGCCCTACAAACTGACATCAGGAACCTGGACTGCTGAGTTTTCTTTCCCAGGGAAAATGGAAAAAGGATGTGCCCAGGGGCCCCTGGCCCTAGGCAGGGACCTCACTGCAAAGAATCCTTATATCGAAGGATGGAGCCCACACCGAAGTTGTCCCCACCTCAAACTTGTGCTGCCCTGATAGACCCAAGGGATCCCTACAAACTGACATCAGGAACCTGGACTGCTGAGTTTTCTTTCCCAGGGATAATGGAAAAAGTATGTGCCCAGGGGCCCCTCCCCTGGGCAGGGACCTCACAGCAAAGAATCCTTATATCGAAGGATGGACCCCACACCGAAGTTGTCCCCACCTCAAACTTGTGCTGCCCTGATACACCCAAGGGAGCCCTACAAACTGACATCAGGAACCTGGACTGCTGAGTTTTCTTTCCCAGGGAAAATGGAAAAAGGATGTGCCCGGGGGTCCCTGGCCCTGGGCCCCTGGCCCTGACTTCAAAAAATCCTTATATCGAAGGATGGAGCCCACACCGAAGTTGTCCCCACCTCAAACTTGTGCTGCCCTGATACACCCAAGGGAGCCCTACAAACTGACATCAGGAACCTGGACTGCTGAGTTTTCTTTCCCAGGGAAAATGGAAAAAGGATGTGCCCAGGGGCACCTGGCCCTATGCAGGGACCTCACTGCAAAAAATATTTATATCGAAGGATGGACCCCACACCGAAGTTGTCCCCACCTCAAACTTGTGCTGCCCTGATAGACCCAAGGGAGTTCTACAAACTGACATCAGGAACCTGGACTGCTGAGTTTTCTTCCCAGGGATAATGGAAAAAGGATGTGCCCAGGGGCCCCTGACCCTGACTGCAAAAAATCCTTATATCGAAGGATGGACCCCACACTGAAGTTGTCCCCACCTCAAACTTGTGCTGCCCTGATAGACCCAAGGGAGCCCTACAAACTGACATCAGGAACCTGGACTGCTGAGTTTTCTTTCCCAGGGAAAATGGAAAAAGGATGTACCCAGGGGCCCCTGGCCCTGGGCAGAGACCTCACTGTAAAAAATCCTGATATCGAAGGCTGGAGCCCACACCGAAGTTGTCCCCACCTCAAACTTGTGCTGCCCTGATAGACCCAAGGGAGCCCTACAAACTGACATCAGGAACCTGGACTGCTGAGTTTTCTTTCCCAGGGAAAATGGAAAAAGGCTGTGCCCGGGGGCCCCTGTCCCTGACTGCAAAGAATCCTTATATCGAAGGATGGAGCCCACACCGAAGTTGTCCCCACCTCAAACTTGTGCTGCCCTGATAGACCCAAGGGAGCCCTGCAAACTGACATCAGGAACCTGGACTGCTGAGTTTTTTTTCCCAGGGGAAATGGCTAAAGGTTCTGCCCGGGGGCCCCTGGCCCTGACTGCAAAAAATCCTTATATCGAAGGATGGAGCCCACACCGAAGTTTTACCCACCTCAAACTTGTGCTGCCCTGATAGACCCAAGGGAGCCCTACAAACTGACATCAGGAACCTGGACTGCTGAGTTTTCTTTCCCAGGGAAAATGGAAAAAGGATGTGCCCAGGGGCCCCTGGCCCTAGGCAGGGACCTCACTGCAAAGAATCCTTATATCGAAGGATGGAGCCCACACCGAAGTTGTCCCCACCTCAAACTTGTGCTGCCCTGATAGACCCAAGGGAGCCCTACAAACTGACATCAGGAACCTGGACTGCTGAGTTTTCTTTCCCAGGGAAAATGGGAAAAGGATGTGCCCGGGGGCCCCTGGCCCTGACTGCAAAAAATCCTTATATCGAAGGATGGAGCCCACACCGAAGTTGTCCCCACCTCAAACTTGTGCTGCCCTGATAGACCCAAGGGAGCCCTACAAACTGACATCAGCAACCTGGACTGCTGAGTTTTCTTTCCCAGGGAAAATGGCCAAAGGATGTGCCCAGGGGCCCCTGGCCCTGACTTCAAAAAATCCTTATATCGAAGGATGTACCCCACACCGAAGTTGTCCCCACCTCAAACTTGTGCTGCCCTGATAGACCCAAGGGAGTTCTACAAACTGACATCAGGAACCTGGACTGCTGAGTTTTCTTTCCCAGGGAAAATTGCCAAAGGATGTGCCTGGGGACCCCTGGCCCTGACTGCAAAGAATCCTTATATCGAAGGATGGACCCCACACCGAAGTTGTCCTCACCTCAAACTTGTGCTGCCCTGATAGACCCAAGGGAGCCCTACAAACTGACATCAGGAACCTGGACTGCTGAGTTTTCTTCCCAGGGAAAATGGAAAAGGATGTGCCCAGGG
The DNA here is from genome assembly GCF_050655825.1 of Lonchura striata. NCBI lineage: Eukaryota > Metazoa > Chordata > Aves > Passeriformes > Estrildidae > Lonchura > Lonchura striata. Next base: position 4,383,236 of record NC_140728.1, on the reverse strand, counting down.
GCCTCTGGCCCTGACTGCAAAAAATCCTTATATCGAAGGATGGACCCCACACTGAAGTTGTCCCCAGCTCAAACTTGTGCTGCCCTGATAGACCCAAGGGAGCCCTACAAACTGACATCAGGAACCTGGACTGCTGAGTTTTCTTTCCCAGGGATAATAGAAAAAGGATGTGCCCAGGGGCCCCTCCCCTGGGCAGGGACCTCACAGCAAAAAATCATTATATCGAAGGATGGACCCCACACCGAAGTTGTCCCCACCTCAAACTTGTGCTGCCCTGATACACCCAAGGGAGCCCTACAAACTGACATCAGGAACCTGGACTGCTGAGTTTTCTTTCCCAGGGAAAATGGAAAAAGGATGTGCCCAGGGGCCCCTGGCCCTAGGCAGGGACCTCACTGCAAAGAATCCTTATATCGAAGGATGGAGCCCACACCGAAGTTGTCCCCACCTCAAACTTGTGCTGCCCTGATAGACCCAAGGGATCTTTACAAACTGACATCAGGAACCTGGACTGCTGAGTTTTCTTTCCCAGGGAAAATGGAAAAAGGATGTGCCCGGGGGCCCCTGGCCCTGGGTCCCTGGCCCTGACTTCAAAAAATCCTTATATCGAAGGATGGAGCCCACACCGAAGTTGTCCCCACCTCAAACTTGTGCTGCCCTGATAGACCCAAGGGAGCCCTGCAAACTGACATCAGGAACCTGGACTGCTGAGTTTTTTTTCCCAGGGGTAATGGCCAAAGTTTGTGACGGGGGCCCCTGGCCCGGACTGCAAAGAATCCTTATATCGAAGGATGGAGCCCACACCGAAGTTGTCCCCACCTCAAACTTGTGCTGTCCTGATAGACCCAAGGGAGCCCTACAAACTGACATCAGGACCCTGGACTGCTGAGTTTTCTTTCCCAGGGATAATGGAAAAAGGATGTGCCCAGGGGCCCCTCCCCTGGGCAGGGACCTCACAGCAAAAAATCCTTATATCGAAGGATGGAGCCCACACCGAAGTTGTCCCCACCTCAAACTTGTGCTGCCCTGATAGACCCAAGGGAGCCCTACAAACTGACATCAGGAACCTGGACTGCTGAGTTTTCTTTCCCAGGGAAAATGGGAAAAGGATGTGCCCGGGGGCCCCTGGCCCTGACTGCAAAGAATCCTTATATCGAAGGATGGACCCCACACCGAAGTTGTCCCCACCTCAAACTTGTGCTGCCCTGATAGACCCAAGGGAGCCCTACAAACTGACATCAGGAACCTGGACTGCTGAGTTTTCTTTCCCAGGGAAAATGGAAAAAGGATGTGCCCAGGGGCCCCTGGCCCTAGGCAGGGACCTCACTGCAAAGAATCCTTATATCGAAGGATGGAGCCCACACCGAAGTTGTCCCCACCTCAAACTTGTGCTGCCCTGATAGACCCAAGGGAGCCCTACAAACTGACATCAGGAACCTGGACTGCTGAGTTTTCTTTCCCAGGGAAAAGGGAAAAAGGATGTTCTCAGGGGCCCCTGGCCCTGGGCAGAGACCTCACTGTAAAAAATCCTTATATCGAAGGATGGAGCCCACACCGAAGTTGTCCCCACCTCAAACTTCTGCTGCCCCGATACACCCAAGGGAGCCCTACAAACTGACATCAGGAACCTGGACTGCTGAGTTTTCTTTCCCAGGGAAAATGGAAAAAGGATGTGCCCGGGGGTCCCTGGCCCTGGGCCCCTGGCCCTGACTTCAAAAAATCCTTATATCGAAGGATGGAGCCCACACCGAAGTTGTCCCCACCTCAAACTTGTGCTGCCCTGATAGACCCAAGGGAGCCCTACAAACTGACATCAGGAACCTGGACTGCTGAGTTTTCTTTCCCAGGGAAAATGGAAAAAGGATGTGCCCAGGGGCCCCTGGCCCTGACTGCAAAAAATCCTTATATCGAAGGATGGAGCCCACACCGAAGTTGTCCCCACCTCAAACTTGTGCTGCCCTGATAGACCCAAGGGAGCCCTACAAACTGACATCAGGAACCTGGACTGCTGAGTTTTCTTTCCCAGGGAAAATGGAAAAAGGATGTGCCCGGGGCACCTGGCCCTATGCAGGGACCTCACTGCAAAAAATATTTATATCGAAGGATGGACCCCACACCGAAGTTGTCCCCACCTCAAACTTGTGCTGCCCTGATAGACCCAAGGGAGTTCTACAAACTGACATCAGGAACCTGGACTGCTGATTTTTCTTCCCAGGGATAATGGAAAAAGGATGTGCCCAGGGGCCCCTGACCCTGACTGCAAAAAATCCTTATATCGAAGGATGGACCCCACAGTGAAGTTGTCCCCACCTCAAACTTGTGCTGCCCTGATAGACCCAAGGGAGCCCTACAAACTGACATCAGGAACCTGGACTGCTGAGTTTTCTTTCCCAGGGAAAATGGAAAAAGGATGTTCCCAGGGGCCCCTGGCCCTGGGCAGAGACCTCACTGTAAAAAATCCTGATATCGAAGGCTGGAGCCCACACCGAAGTTGTCCCCACCTCAAACTTGTGCTGCCCTGATAGACCCAAGGGAGCCCTACAAACTGACATCAGGAACCTGGACTGCTGAGTTTTCTTTCCCAGGGAAAATGGAAAAAGGCTGTGCCCGGGGGCCCCTGTCCCTGACTGCAAAGAATCCTTATATCGAAGGATGGAGCCCACACCGAAGTTGTCCCCACCTCAAACTTGTGCTGCCCTGATAGACCCAAGGGAGCCCTGCAAACTGACATCAGGAACCTGGACTGCTGAGTTTTTTTTCCCAGGGAAAATGGCCAAAGTTTGTGACGGGGGCCCCTGGCCCTGACTGCAAAGAATCCTTATATCGAAGGATGGAGCCCACACCGAAGTTTTCCCCACCTCAAACTTGTGCTGCCCTGATAGACCCAAGGGAGCCCTACAAACTGACATCAGGAACCTGGACTGCTGAGTTTTCTTTCCCAGGGAAAATGGAAAAAGGATGTGCCCAGGGGCACCTGGCCCTAGGCAGGGTCCTCACTGCAAAGAATCCTTATATCGAAGGATGGAGCCCACACCGAAGTTGTCCCCACCTCAAACTTGTGCTGCCCTGATAGACCCAAGGGAGCCCTACAAACTGACATCAGGAACCTGGACTGCTGAGTTTTCTTTCCCAGGGAAAATGGGAAAAGGATGTGCCCGGGGGCCCCTGGCCCTGACTGCAAAGAATCCTTATATCGAAGGATGGACCCCACACCGAAGTTGTCCCCACCTCAAACTTGTGCTGCCCTGATAGACCCAAGGGAGCCCTACAAACTGACATCAGCAACCTGGACTGCTGAGTTTTCTTTCCCAGGGAAAATGGCCAAAGGATGTGCCCAGGGGCCCCTGGCCCTGACTTCAAAAAATCCTTATATCGAAGGATGTACCCCACACCGAAGTTGTCCCCACCTCAAACTTGTGCTGCCCTGATAGACCCAAGGGAGTTCTACAAACTGACATCAGGAACCTGGACTGCTGAGTTTTCTTTCCCAGAGAAAATTGCCAAAGGATGTGCCTGGGGACCCCTGGCCCTGACTGCCAAGAATCCTTATATCGAAGGATGGACCCCACACCGAAGTTGTCCCCACCTCAAACTTGTGCTGCCCTGATAGACCCAAGGGAGCCCTACAAACTGACATCAGGAACCTGGACTGCTGAGTTTTCTTTCCCAGGGAAAATGGAAAAGGATGTGCCCAGGGGCCTCTGGCCCTGACTGCAAAAAATCCTTATATCGAAGGATGGACCCCACACTGAAGTTGTCCCCACCTCAAACTTGTGCTGCCCTGATAGACCCAAGGGAGCCCTACAAACTGACATCAGGAACCTGGACTGCTGAGTTTTCTTTCCCAGGGATAATAGAAAAAGGATGTGCCCAGGGGCCCCTCCCCTGGGCAGGGACCTCACAGCAAAAAATCCTTATATCGAAGGATGGAGCCCACACCGAAGTTGTCCCCACCTCAAACTTGTGCTGCCCTGATACACCCAAGGGAGCCCTACAAACTGACATCAGGAACCTGGACTGCTGAGTTTTCTTTCCCAGGGAAAATGGAAAAAGGATGTGCCCAGGGGCCCCTGGCCCTAGGCAGGGACCTCACTGCAAAGAATCCTTATATCGAAGGATGGAGCCCACACCGAAGTTGTCCCCACCTCAAACTTGTGCTGCCCTGATAGACCCAAGGGATCCCTACAAACTGACATCAGGAACCTGGACTGCTGAGTTTTCTTTCCCAGGGATAATGGAAAAAGTATGTGCCCAGGGGCCCCTCCCCTGGGCAGGGACCTCACAGCAAAGAATCCTTATATCGAAGGATGGACCCCACACCGAAGTTGTCCCCACCTCAAACTTGTGCTGCCCTGATAGACCCAAGGGAGCCCTACAAACTGACATCAGGAACCTGGACTGCTGAGTTTTTTTTCCCAGGGGAAATGGCTAAAGGTTGTGCCCGGGGGCACCTGGCCCTGACTGCAAAGAATCCTTATATCGAAGGATGGAGCCCACACCGAAGTTGTCCCCACCTCAAACTTGTGCTGCCCTGATACACCCAAGGGAGCCCTACAAACTGACATCAGGAACCTGGACTGCTGAGTTTTCTTTCCCAGGGAAAATGGAAAAAGGATGTGCCCGGGGGTCCCTGGCCCTGGGCCCCTGGCCCTGACTTCAAAAAATCCTTATATCGAAGGATGGAGCCCACACCGAAGTTGTCCCCACCTCAAACTTGTGCTGCCCTGATACACCCAAGGGAGCCCTACAAACTGACATCAGGAACCTGGACTGCTGAGTTTTCTTTCCCAGGGAAAATGGAAAAAGGATGTGCCCAGGGGCACCTGGCCCTATGCAGGGACCTCACTGCAAAAAATATTTATATCGAAGGATGGACCCCACACCGAAGTTGTCCCCACCTCAAACTTGTGCTGCCCTGATAGACCCAAGGGAGTTCTACAAACTGACATCAGGAACCTGGACTGCTGAGTTTTCTTCTCAGGGATAATGGAAAAAGGATGTGCCCAGGGGCCCCTGACCCTGACTGCAAAAAATCCTTATATCGAAGGATGGACCCCACACTGAAGTTGTCCCCACCTCAAACTTGTGCTGCCCTGATAGACCCAAGGGAGCCCTACAAACTGACATCAGGAACCTGGACTGCTGAGTTTTCTTTCCCAGGGAAAATGGAAAAAGGATGTTCCCAGGGGCCCCTGGCCCTGGGCAGAGACCTCACTGTAAAAAATCCTGATATCGAAGGCTGGAGCCCACACCGAAGTTGTCCCCACCTCAAACTTGTGCTGCCCTGATAGACCCAAGGGAGCCCTACAAACTGACATCAGGAACCTGGACTGCTGAGTTTTCTTTCCCAGGGAAAATGGAAAAAGGCTGTGCCCGGGGGCCCCTGTCCCTGACTGCAAAGAATCATTATATCGAAGGATGGACCCCACACCGAAGTTTTCCCCACCTCAAACTTGTGCTGCCCTGATAGACCCAAGGGAGCCCTACAAACTGACATCAGGAACCTGGACTGCTGAGTTTTCTTTCCCAGGGAAAATGGAAAAAGGATGTGCCCAGGGGCCCCTGGCCCTAGGCAGGGACCTCACTGCAAAGAATCCTTATATCGAAGGATGGAGCCCACACCGAAGTTGTCCCCACCTCAAACTTGTGCTGCCCTGATACACCCAAGGGAGCCCTACAAACTGACATCAGGAATCTGGACTGCTGAGTTTTCTTTCCCAGGGATAATAGAAAAAGGATGTGCCCAGGGGCCCCTCCCCTGGGCAGGGACCTCACAGCAAAAAATCCTTATATCGAAGGATGGAGCCCACACCGAAGTTGTCCCCACCTCAAACTTGTGCTGCCCTGATAGACCCAAGGGAGCCCTACAAACTGACATCAGGAACCTGGACTGCTGAGTTTTCTTTCCCAGGGAAAATGGAAAAAGGATGTGCCCAGGGGCCCCTGGCCCTAGGCAGGGACCTCACTGCAAAGAATCCTTATATCGAAGGATGGAGCCCACACCGAAGTTGTCCCCACCTCAAACTTGTGCTGCCCTGATAGACCCAAGGGATCCCTACAAACTGACATCAGGAACCTGGACTGCTGAGTTTTCTTTCCCAGGGATAATGGAAAAAGTATGTGCCCAGGGGCCCCTCCCCTGGGCAGGGACCTCACAGCAAAGAATCCTTATATCGAAGGATGGACCCCACACCGAAGTTGTCCCCACCTCAAACTTGTGCTGCCCTGATACACCCAAGGGAGCCCTACAAACTGACATCAGGAACCTGGACTGCTGAGTTTTCTTTCCCAGGGAAAATGGAAAAATGATGTGCCCGGGGGTCCCTGGCCCTGGGCCCCTGGCCCTGACTTCAAAAAATCCTTATATCGAAGGATGGAGCCCACACCGAAGTTGTCCCCACCTCAAACTTGTGCTGCCCTGATACACCCAAGGGAGCCCTACAAACTGACATCAGGAACCTGGACTGCTGAGTTTTCTTTCCCAGGGAAAATGGAAAAAGGATGTGCCCAGGGGCACCTGGCCCTATGCAGGGACCTCACTGCAAAAAATATTTATATCGAAGGATGGACCCCACACCGAAGTTGTCCCCACCTCAAACTTGTGCTGCCCTGATAGACCCAAGGGAGTTCTACAAACTGACATCAGGAACCTGGACTGCTGAGTTTTCTTCCCAGGGATAATGGAAAAAGGATGTGCCCAGGGGCCCCTGACCCTGACTGCAAAAAATCCTTATATCGAAGGATGGACCCCACACTGAAGTTGTCCCCACCTCAAACTTGTGCTGCCCTGATAGACCCAAGGGAGCCCTACAAACTGACATCAGGAACCTGGACTGCTGAGTTTTCTTTCCCAGGGAAAATGGAAAAAGGATGTGCCCGGGGGTCCCTGGCCCTGGGCAGAGACCTCACTGTAAAAAATCCTGATATCGAAGGCTGGAGCCCACACCGAAGTTGTCCCCACCTCAAACTTGTGCTGCCCTGATAGACCCAAGGGAGCCCTACAAACTGACATCAGGAACCTGGACTGCTGAGTTTTCTTTCCCAGGGAAAATGGAAAAAGGATGTGCCCGGGGGTCCCTGTCCCTGACTGCAAAGAATCCTTATATCGAAGGATGGAGCCCACACCGAAGTTTTCCCCACCTCAAACTTGTGCTGCCCTGATAGACCCAAGGGAGCCCTGCAAACTGACATCAGGAACCTGGACTGCTGAGTTTTTTTTCCCAGGGGAAATGGCTAAAGGTTCTGCCCGGGGGCCCCTGGCCCTGACTGCAAAGAATCCTTATATCGAAGGATGGAGCCCACACCGAAGTTTTCCCCACCTCAAACTTGTGCTGCCCTGATAGACCCAAGGGAGCCCTACAAACTGACATCAGGAACCTGGACTGCTGAGTTTTCTTTCCCAGGGAAAATGGAAAAAGGATGTGCCCAGGGGCCCCTGGCCCTAGGCAGGGACCTCACTGCAAAGAATCCTTATATCGAAGGATGGAGCCCACACCGAAGTTGTCCCCACCTCAAACTTGTGCTGCCCTGATAGACCCAAGGGAGCCCTACAAACTGACATCAGGAACCTGGACTGCTGAGTTTTCTTTCCCAGGGAAAATGGGAAAAGGATGTGCCCGGGGGCCCCTGGCCCTGACTGCAAAAAATCCTTATATCGAAGGATGGAGCCCACACCGAAGTTGTCCCCACCTCAAACTTGTGCTGCCCTGATAGACCCAAGGGAGCCCTACAAACTGACATCAGCAACCTGGACTGCTGAGTTTTCTTTCCCAGGGAAAATGGCCAAAGGATGTGCCCAGGGGCCCCTGGCCCTGACTTCAAAAAATCCTTATATCGAAGGATGTACCCCACACCGAAGTTGTCCCCACCTCAAACTTGTGCTGCCCTGATAGACCCAAGGGAGTTCTACAAACTGACATCAGGAACCTGGACTGCTGAGTTTTCTTTCCCAGGGAAAATTGCCAAAGGATGTGCCTGGGGACCCCTGGCCCTGACTGCAAAGAATCCTTATATCGAAGGATGGACCCCACACCGAAGTTGTCCTCACCTCAAACTTGTGCTGCCCTGATAGACCCAAGGGAGCCCTACAAACTGACATCAGGAACCTGGACTGCTGAGTTTTCTTCCCAGGGAAAATGGAAAAGGATGTGCCCAGGGGCCTCTGGCCCTGACTGCAAAAAATCCTTATATCGAAGGATGGACCCCACACTGAAGTTGTCCCCACCTCAAACTTGTGCTGCCCTGATAGACCCAAGGGAGCCCTACAAACTGACATCAGGAACCTGGACTGCTGAGTTTTCTTTCCCAGGGATAATAGAAAAAGGATGTGCCCAGGGGCCCCTCCCCTGGGCAGGGACCTCACAGCAAAAAATCCTTATATCGAAGGATGGACCCCACACCGAAGTTGTCCCCACCTCAAACTTGTGCTGCCCTGATAGACCCAAGGGAGCCCTACAAACTGACATCAGGAACCTGGACTGCTGAGTTTTCTTTCCCAGGGAAAATGGAAAAAGGATGTGCCCAGGGGCCCCTGGCCCTAGGCAGGGACCTCACTGCAAAGAATCCTTATATCGAAGGATGGAGCCCACACCGAAGTTGTCCCCACCTCAAACTTGTGCTGCCCTGATAGACCCAAGGGATCCCTACAAACTGACATCAGGAACCTGGACTGCTGAGTTTTCTTTCCCAGGGAAAATGGAAAAAGGATGTGCCCGGGGGCCCCTGGCCCTGGGCCCCTGGCCCTGACTTCAAAAAATCCTTATATCGAAGGATGGAGCCCACACCGAAGTTGTCCCCACCTCAAACTTGTGCTGCCCTGATAGACCCAAGGGAGCCCTGCAAACTGACATCAGGAACCTGGACTGCTGAGTTTTTTTTCCCAGGGGTAATGGCCAAAGTTTGTGACGGGGGCCCCTGGCCCGGACTGCAAAGAATCCTTATATCGAAGGATGGAGCCCACACCGAAGTTGTCCCCACCTCAAACTTGTGCTGTCCTGATAGACCCAAGGGAGCCCTACAAACTGACATCAGGACCCTGGACTGCTGAGTTTTCTTTCCCAGGGATAATGGAAAAAGGATGTGCCCAGGGGCCCCTCCCCTGGGCAGGGACCTCACAGCAAAAAATCCTTATATCGAAGGATGGACCCCACACCGAAGTTGTCCCCACCTCAAACTTGTGCTGCCCTGATAGACCCAAGGGAGCCCTACAAACTGACATCAGGAACCTGGACTGCTGAGTTTTCTTTCCCAGGGAAAATGGGAAAAGGATGTGCCCGGGGGCCCCTGGCCCTGACTGCAAAGAATCCTTATATCGAAGGATGGACCCCACACCGAAGTTGTCCCCACCTCAAACTTGTGCTGCCCTGATAGACCCAAGGGAGCCCTACAAACTGACATCAGGAACCTGGACTGCTGAGTTTTCTTTCCCAGGGAAAATGGAAAAAGGATGTGCCCAGGGGCCCCTGGCCCTAGGCAGGGACCTCACTGCAAAGAATCCTTATATCGAAGGATGGAGCCCACACCGAAGTTGTCCCCACCTCAAACTTGTGCTGCCCTGATAGACCCAAGGGAGCCCTACAAACTGACATCAGGAACCTGGACTGCTGAGTTTTCTTTCCCAGGGAAAAGGGAAAAAGGATGTTCTCAGGGGCCCCTGGCCCTGGGCAGAGACCTCACTGTAAAAAATCCTTATATCGAAGGATGGAGCCCACACCGAAGTTGTCCCCACCTCAAACTTCTGCTGCCCCGATACACCCAAGGGAGCCCTACAAACTGACATCAGGAACCTGGACTGCTGAGTTTTCTTTCCCAGGGAAAATGGAAAAAGGATGTGCCCGGGGGTCCCTGGCCCTGGGCCCCTGGCCCTGACTTCAAAAAATCCTTATATCGAAGGATGGAGCCCACACCGAAGTTGTCCCCACCTCAAACTTGTGCTGCCCTGATAGACCCAAGGGAGCCCTACAAACTGACATCAGGAACCTGGACTGCTGAGTTTTCTTTCCCAGGGAAAATGGAAAAAGGATGTGCCCAGGGGCCCCTGGCCCTGACTGCAAAAAATCCTTATATCGAAGGATGGAGCCCACACCGAAGTTGTCCCCACCTCAAACTTGTGCTGCCCTGATAGACCCAAGGGAGCCCTACAAACTGACATCAGGAACCTGGACTGCTGAGTTTTCTTTCCCAGGGAAAATGGAAAAAGGATGTTCCCAGGGGCCCCTGGCCCTGGGCAGAGACCTCACTGTAAAAAATCCTGATATCGAAGGCTGGAGCCCACACCGAAGTTGTCCCCACCTCAAACTTGTGCTGCCCTGATAGACCCAAGGGAGCCCTACAAACTGACATCAGGAACCTGGACTGCTGAGTTTTCTTTCCCAGGGAAAATGGAAAAAGGCTGTGCCCGGGGGCCCCTGTCCCTGACTGCAAAGAATCCTTATATCGAAGGATGGAGCCCACACCGAAGTTGTCCCCACCTCAAACTTGTGCTGCCCTGATAGACCCAAGGGAGCCCTGCAAACTGACATCAGGAACCTGGACTGCTGAGTTTTTTTTCCCAGGGAAAATGGCCAAAGTTTGTGACGGGGGCCCCTGGCCCTGACTGCAAAGAATCCTTATATCGAAGGATGGAGCCCACACCGAAGTTTTCCCCACCTCAAACTTGTGCTGCCCTGATAGACCCAAGGGAGCCCTACAAACTGACATCAGGAACCTGGACTGCTGAGTTTTCTTTCACAGGGAAAATGGAAAAAGGATGTGCCCAGGGGCACCTGGCCCTAGGCAGGGTCCTCACTGCAAAGAATCCTTATATCGAAGGATGGAGCCCACACCGAAGTTGTCCCCACCTCAAACTTGTGCTGCCCTGATAGACCCAAGGGAGCCCTACAAACTGACATCAGGAACCTGGACTGCTGAGTTTTCTTTCCCAGGGAAAATGGGAAAAGGATGTGCCCGGGGGCCCCTGGCCCTGACTGCAAAGAATCCTTATATCGAAGGATGGACCCCACACCGAAGTTGTCCCCACCTCAAACTTGTGCTGCCCTGATACACCCAAGGGAGCCCTACAAACTGACATCAGCAACCTGGACTGCTGAGTTTTCTTTCCCAGGGAAAATGGAAAAAGGATGTGCCCAGGGGCCCCTGGCCCTGACTTCAAAAAATCCTTATATCGAAGGATGTACCCCACACCGAAGTTGTCCCCACCTCAAACTTGTGCTGCCCTGATAGACCCAAGGGAGTTCTACAAACTGACATCAGGAACCTGGACTGCTGAGTTTTCTTTCCCAGAGAAAATTGCCAAAGGATGTGCCTGGGGACCCCTGGCCCTGACTGCCAAGAATCCTTATATCGAAGGATGGACCCCACACCGAAGTTGTCCCCACCTCAAACTTGTGCTGCCCTGATAGACCCAAGGGAGCCCTACAAACTGACATCAGGAACCTGGACTGCTGAGTTTTCTTTCCCAGGGATAATAGAAAAAGGATGTGCCCAGGGGCCCCTCCCCTGGGCAGGGACCTCACAGCAAAAAATCCTTATATCGAAGGATGGAGCCCACACCGAAGTTGTCCCCACCTCAAACTTGTGCTGCCCTGATACACCCAAGGGAGCCCTACAAACTGACATCAGGAACCTGGACTGCTGAGTTTTCTTTCCCAGGGAAAATGGAAAAAGGATGTGCCCAGGGGCCCCTGGCCCTAGGCAGGGACCTCACTGCAAAGAATCCTTATATCGAAGGATGGAGCCCACACCGAAGTTGTCCCCACCTCAAACTTGTGCTGCCCTGATAGACCCAAGGGATCCCTACAAACTGACATCAGGAACCTGGACTGCTGAGTTTTCTTTCCCAGGGATAATGGAAAAAGTATGTGCCCAGGGGCCCCTCCCCTGGGCAGGGACCTCACAGCAAAGAATCCTTATATCGAAGGATGGACCCCACACCGAAGTTGTCCCCACCTCAAACTTGTGCTGCCCTGATAGACCCAAGGGAGCCCTACAAACTGACATCAGGAACCTGGACTGCTGAGTTTTTTTTCCCAGGGGAAATGGCTAAAGGTTGTGCCCAGGGGCACCTGGCCCTGACTGCAAAGAATCCTTATATCGAAGGATGGAGCCCACACCGAAGTTGTCCCCACCTCAAACTTGTGCTGCCCTGATACACCCAAGGGAGCCCTACAAACTGACATCAGGAACCTGGACTGCTGAGTTTTCTTTCCCAGGGAAAATGGAAAAAGGATGTGCCCGTGGGTCCCTGGCCCTGGGCCCCTGGCCCTGACTTCAAAAAATCCTTATATCGAAGGATGGAGCCCACACCGAAGTTGTCCCCACCTCAAACTTGTGCTGCCCTGATACACCCAAGGGAGCCCTACAAACTGACATCAGGAACCTGGACTGCTGAGTTTTCTTTCCCAGGGAAAATGGAAAAAGGATGTGCCCAGGGGCACCTGGCCCTATGCAGGGACCTCACTGCAAAAAATATTTATATCGAAGAATGGACCCCACACCGAAGTTGTCCCCACCTCAAACTTGTGCTGCCCTGATAGACCCAAGGGAGTTCTACAAACTGACATCAGGAACCTGGACTGCTGAGTTTTCTTCTCAGGGATAATGGAAAAAGGATGTGCCCAGGGGCCCCTGACCCTGACTGCAAAAAATCCTTATATCGAAGGATGGACCCCACACTGAAGTTGTCCCCACCTCAAACTTGTGCTGCCCTGATAGACCCAAGGGAGCCCTACAAACTGACATCAGGAACCTGGACTGCTGAGTTTTCTTTCCCAGGGAAAATGGAAAAAGGATGTTCCCAGGGGCCCCTGGCCCTGGGCAGAGACCTCACTGTAAAAAATCCTGATATCGAAGGCTGGAGCCCACACCGAAGTTGTCCCCACCTCAAACTTGTGCTGCCCTGATAGACCCAAGGGAGCCCTACAAACTGACATCAGGAACCTGGACTGCTGAGTTTTCTTTCCCAGGGAAAATGGAAAAAGGCTGTGCCCGGGGGCCCCTGTCCCTGACTGCAAAGAATCCTTATATCGAAGGATGGAGCCCACACCGAAGTTGTCCCCACCTCAAACTTGTGCTGCCCTGATAGACCCAAGGGAGCCCTGCAAACTGACATCAGGAACCTGGACTGCTGAGTTTTTTTTCCCAGGGGAAATGGCTAAAGGTTCTGCCCGGGGGCCCCTGGCCCTGACTGCAAAGAATCCTTATATCGAAGGATGGAGCCCACACCGAAGTTTTCCCCACCTCAAACTTGTGCTGCCCTGATAGACCCAAGGGAGCCCTACAAACTGACATCAGGAACCTGGACTGCTGAGTTTTCTTTCCCAGGGAAAATGGAAAAAGGATGTGCCCAGGGGCCCCTGGCCCTAGGCAGGGACCTCACTGCAAAGAATCCTTATATCGAAGGATGGAGCCCACACCGAAGTTGTCCCCACCTCAAACTTGTGCTGCCCTGATAGACCCAAGGGAGCCCTACAAACTGACATCAGGAACCTGGACTGCTGAGTTTTCTTTCCCAGGGAAAATGGGAAAAGGATGTGCCCGGGGGCCCCTGGCCCTGACTGCAAAGAATCCTTATATCGAAGGATGGAGCCCACACCGAAGTTGTCCCCACCTCAAACTTGTGCTGCCCTGATAGACCCAAGGGAGCCCTACAAACTGACATCAGCAACCTGGACTGCTGAGTTTTCTTTCCCAGGGAAAATGGCCAAAGGATGTGCCCAGGGGCCCATGGCCCTGACTTCAAAAAATCCTTATATCGAAGGATGTACCCCACACCGAAGTTGTCCCCACCTCAAACTTGTGCTGCCCTGATAGACCCAAGGGAGTTCTACAAACTGACATCAGGAACCTGGACTGCTGAGTTTTCTTTCCCAGAGAAAATTGCCAAAGGATGTGCCTGGGGACCCCTGGCCCTGACTGCCAAGAATCCTTATATCGAAGGATGGACCCCACACCGAAGTTGTCCCCACCTCAAACTTGTGCTGCCCTGATAGACCCAAGGGAGCCCTACAAACTGACATCAGGAACCTGGACTGCTGAGTTTTCTTCCCAGGGAAAATGGAAAAGGATGTGCCCAGGGGCCTCTGGCCCTGACTGCAAAAAACCCTTATATCGAAGGATGGAGCCCACACCGAAGTTGTCCCCACCTCAAACTTGTGCTGCCCTGATACACCCAAGGGAGCCCTACAAACTGACATCAGGAACCTGGACTGCTGAGTTTTCTTTCCCAGGGAAAATGGAAAAAGGATGTGCCCAGGGGCCCCTGGCCCTAGGCAGGGACCTCACTGCAAAGAATCCTTATATCGAAGGATGGAGCCCACACCGAAGTTGTCCCCACCTCAAACTTGTGCTGCCCTGATAGACCCAAGGGATCCCTACAAACTGACATCAGGAACCTGGACTGCTGAGTTTTCTTTCCCAGGGATAATGGAAAAAGTATGTGCCCAGGGGCCCCTCCCCTGGGCAGGGACCTCACAGCAAAGAATCCTTATATCGAAGGATGGACCCCACACCGAAGTTGTCCCCACCTCAAACTTGTGCTGCCCTGATAGACCCAAGGGAGCCCTACAAACTGACATCAGGAACCTGGACTGCTGAGTTTTTTTTCCCAGGGGAAATGGCTAAAGGTTGTGCCCGGGGGCACCTGGCCCTGACTGCAAAGAATCCTTATATCGAAGGATGGAGCCCACACCGAAGTTGTCCCCACCTCAAACTTGTGCTGCCCTGATACACCCAAGGGAGCCCTACAAACTGACATCAGGAACCTGGACTGCTGAGTTTTCTTTCCCAGGGAAAATGGAAAAAGGATGTGCCCGGGGGTCCCTGGCCCTGGGCCCCTGGCCCTGACTTCAAAAAATCCTTATATCGAAGGATGGAGCCCACACCGAAGTTGTCCCCACCTCAAACTTGTGCTGCCCTGATACACCCAAGGGAGCCCTACAAACTGACATCAGGAACCTGGACTGCTGAGTTTTCTTTCCCAGGGAAAATGGAAAAAGGATGTGCCCAGGGGCACCTGGCCCTATGCAGGGACCTCACTGCAAAAAATATTTATATCGAAGGATGGACCCCACACCGAAGTTGTCCCCACCTCAAACTTGTGCTGCCCTGATAGACCCAAGGGAGTTCTACAAACTGACATCAGGAACCTGGACTGCTGAGTTTTCTTCTCAGGGATAATGGAAAAAGGATGTGCCCAGGGGCCCCTGACCCTGACTGCAAAAAATCCTTATATCGAAGGATGGACCCCACACTGAAGTTGTCCCCACCTCAAACTTGTGCTGCCCTGATAGACCCAAGGGAGCCCTACAAACTGACATCAGGAACCTGGACTGCTGAGTTTTCTTTCCCAGGGAAAATGGAAAAAGGATGTTCCCAGGGGCCCCTGGCCCTGGGCAGAGACCTCACTGTAAAAAATCCTGATATCGAAGGCTGGAGCCCACACCGAAGTTGTCCCCACCTCAAACTTGTGCTGCCCTGATAGACCCAAGGGAGCCCTACAAACTGACATCAGGAACCTGGACTGCTGAGTTTTCTTTCCCAGGGAAAATGGAAAAAGGCTGTGCCCGGGGGCCCCTGTCCCTGACTGCAAAGAATCCTTATATCGAAGGATGGAGCCCACACCGAAGTTGTCCCCACCTCAAACTTGTGCTGCCCTGATAGACCCAAGGGAGCCCTGCAAACTGACATCAGGAACCTGGACTGCTGAGTTTTTTTTCCCAGGGGAAATGGCTAAAGGTTCTGCCCGGGGGCCCCTGGCCCTGACTGCAAAGAATCCTTATATCGAAGGATGGAGCCCACACCGAAGTTTTCCCCACCTCAAACTTGTGCTGCCCTGATAGACCCAAGGGAGCCCTACAAACTGACATCAGGAACCTGGACTGCTGAGTTTTCTTTCCCAGGGAAAATGGAAAAAGGATGTGCCCAGGGGCCCCTGGCCCTAGGCAGGGACCTCACTGCAAAGAATCCTTATATCGAAGGATGGAGCCCACACCGAAGTTGTCCCCACCTCAAACTTGTGCTGCCCTGATAGACCCAAGGGAGCCCTACAAACTGACATCAGGAACCTGGACTGCTGAGTTTTCTTTCCCAGGGAAAATGGGAAAAGGATGTGCCCGGGGGCCCCTGGCCCTGACTGCAAAGAATCCTTATATCGAAGGATGGACCCCACACCGAAGTTGTCCCCACCTCAAACTTGTGCTGCCCTGATAGACCCAAGGGAGCCCTACAAACTGACATCAGCAACCTGGACTGCTGAGTTTTCTTTCCCAGGGAAAATGGCCAAAGGATGTGCCCAGGGGCCCCTGGCCCTGACTTCAAAAAATCCTTATATCGAAGGATGTACCCCACACCGAAGTTGTCCCCACCTCAAACTTGTGCTGCCCTGATAGACCCAAGGGAGCCCTACAAACTGACATCAGGAACCTGGACTGCTGAGTTTTCTTTCCCAGGGATAATAGAAAAAGGATGTGCCCAGGGGCCCCTCCCCTGGGCAGGGACCTCACAGCAAAAAATCCTTATATCGAAGGATGGAGCCCACACCGAAGTTGTCCCCACCTCAAACTTGTGCTGCCCTGATACACCCAAGGGAGCCCTACAAACTGACATCAGGAACCTGGACTGCTGAGTTTTCTTTCCCAGGGAAAATGGAAAAAGGATGTGCCCAGGGGCCCCTGGCCCTAGGCAGGGACCTCACTGCAAAGAATCCTTATATCGAAGGATGGAGCCCACACCGAAGTTGTCCCCACCTCAAACTTGTGCTGCCCTGATAGACCCAAGGGATCCCTACAAACTGACATCAGGAACCTGGACTGCTGAGTTTTCTTTCCCAGGGATAATGGAAAAAGTATGTGCCCAGGGGCCCCTCCCCTGGGCAGGGACCTCACAGCAAAGAATCCTTATATCGAAGGATGGACCCCACACCGAAGTTGTCCCCACCTCAAACTTGTGCTGCCCTGATAGACCCAAGGGAGCCCTACAAACTGACATCAGGAACCTGGACTGCTGAGTTTTTTTTCCCAGGGGAAATGGCTAAAGGTTGTGCCCGGGGGCACCTGGCCCTGACTGCAAAGAATCCTTATATCGAAGGATGGAGCCCACACCGAAGTTGTCCCCACCTCAAACTTGTGCTGCCCTGATACACCCAAGGGAGCCCTACAAACTGACATCAGGAACCTGGACTGCTGAGTTTTCTTTCCCAGGGAAAATGGAAAAAGGATGTGCCCGGGGGTCCCTGGCCCTGGGCCCCTGGCCCTGACTTCAAAAAATCCTTATATCGAAGGATGGAGCCCACACCAAAGTTGTCCCCACCTCAAACTTGTGCTGCCCTGATACACCCAAGGGAGCCCTACAAACTGACATCAGGAACCTGGACTGCTGAGTTTTCTTTCCCAGGGAAAATGGAAAAAGGATGTGCCCAGGGGCACCTGGCCCTATGCAGGGACCTCACTGCAAAAAATATTTATATCGAAGGATGGAGCCCACACCGAAGTTGTCCCCACCTCAAACTTGTGCTGCCCTGATAGACCCAAGGGAGTTCTACAAACTGACATCAGGAACCTGGACTGCTGAGTTTTCTTCCCAGGGATAATGGAAAAAGGATGTGCCCAGGGGCCCCTGACCCTGACTGCAAAAAATCCTTATATCGAAGGATGGACCCCACACTGAAGTTGTCCCCACCTCAAACTTGTGCTGCCCTGATAGACCCAAGGGAGCCCTACAAACTGACATCAGGAACCTGGACTGCTGAGTTTTCTTTCCCAGGGAAAATGGAAAAAGGATGTTCCCAGGGGCCCCTGGCCCTGGGCAGAGACCTCACTGTAAAAAATCCTGATATCGAAGGCTGGAGCCCACACCGAAGTTGTCCCCACCTCAAACTTGTGCTGCCCTGATAGACCCAAGGGAGCCCTACAAACTGACATCAGGAACCTGGACTGCTGAGTTTTCTTTCCCAGGGAAAATGGAAAAAGGCTGTGCCCGGGGGCCCCTGTCCCTGACTGCAAAGAATCCTTATATCGAAGGATGGAGCCCACACCGAAGTTGTCCCCACCTCAAACTTGTGCTGCCCTGATAGACCCAAGGGAGCCCTGCAAACTGACATCAGGAACCTGGACTGCTGAGTTTTTTTTCCCAGGGGAAATGGCTAAAGGTTCTGCCCGGGGGCCCCTGGCCCTGACTGCAAAGAATCCTTATATCGAAGGATGGAGCCCACACCGAAGATTTCCCCACCTCAAACTTGTGCTGCCCTGATAGACCCAAGGGAGCCCTACAAACTGACATCAGGAACCTGGACTGCTGAGTTTTCTTTCCCAGGGAAAATGGAAAAAGGATGTGCCCAGGGGCCCCTGGCCCTAGGCAGGGACCTCACTGCAAAGAATCCTTATATCGAAGGATGGAGCCCACACCGAAGTTGTCCCCACCTCAAACTTGTGCTGCCCTGATAGACCCAAGGGAGCCCTACAAACTGACATCAGGAACCTGGACTGCTGAGTTTTCTTTCCCAGGGAAAATGGGAAAAGGATGTGCCCGGGGGCCCCTGGCCCTGACTGCAAAGAATCCTTATATCGAAGGATGGACCCCACACCGAAGTTGTCCCCACCTCAAACTTGTGCTGCCCTGATAGACCCAAGGGAGCCCTACAAACTGACATCAGCAACCTGGACTGCTGAGTTTTCTTTCCCAGGGAAAATGGCCAAAGGATGTGCCCAGGGGCCCCTGGCCCTGACTTCAAAAAATCCTTATATCGAAGGATGTACCCCACACCGAAGTTGTCCCCACCTCAAACTTGTGCTGCCCTGATAGACCCAAGGGAGTTCTACAAACTGACATCAGGAACCTGGACTGCTGAGTTTTCTTTCCCAGGGAAAATGGAAAAAGGATGTGCCCGGGGGCCCCTGGCCCTGGGCCCCTGGCCCTGACTTCAAAAAATCCTTATATCGAAGGATGGAGCCCACACCGAAGTTGTCCCCACCTCAAACTTGTGCTGCCCTGATAGACCCAAGGGAGCCATACAAACTGACATCAGGAACCTGGACTGCTGAGTTTTCTTTCCCAGGGAAAATGGAAAAAGGATGTGCCCAGGGGCACCTGGCCCTATGCAGGGACCTCACTGCAAAAAATCCTTATATCGAAGGATGGACCCCACACCGAAGTTGTCCCCACCTCAAACTTGTGCTGCCCTGATAGACCCAAGGGAGTTCTACAAACTGACATCAGGAACCTGGACTGCTGAGTTTTCTTCCCAGGGATAATGGAAAAAGGATGTGCCCAGGGGCCCCTGACCCTGACTGCAAAAAATCCTTATATCGAAGGATGGACCCCACACTGAAGTTGTCCCCACCTAAAACTTGTGCTGCCCTGATAGACCCAAGGGAGCCCTACAAACTGACATCAGGAACCTGGACTGCTGAGTTTTCTTTCCCAGGGAAAATGGAAAAAGGATGTTCCCAGGGGCCCCTGGCCCTGGGCAGAGACCTCACTGTAAAAAATCCTGATATCGAAGGCTGGAGCCCACACCGAAGTTGTCCCCACCTCAAACTTGTGCTGCCCTGATAGACCCAAGGGAGCCCTACAAACTGACATCAGGAACCTGGACTGCTGAGTTTTCTTTCCCAGGGAAAATGGAAAAAGGCTGTGCCCGGGGGCCCCTGTCCCTGACTGCAAAGAATCCTTATATCAAAGGATGGAGCCCACACCGAAGTTGTCCCCACCTCAAACTTGTGCTGCCCTGATAGACCCAAGGGAGCCCTGCAAACTGACATCAGGAACCTGGACTGCTGAGTTTTTTTTCCCAGGGGTAATGGCCAAAGTTTGTGACGGGGGCCCCTGGCCCGGACTGCAAAGAATCCTTATATCGAAGGATGGAGCCCACACCGAAGTTGTCCCCACCTCAAACTTGTGCTGCCCTGATAGACCCAAGGGAGCCCTACAAACTGACATCAGGAACCTGGACTGCTGAGTTTTCTTTCCCAGGGATAATGGAAAAAGGATGTGCCCAGGGGCCCCTCCCCTGGGCAGGGACCTCACAGCAAAAAATCCTTATATCGAAGGATGGACCCCACACCGAAGTTGTCCCCATCTCAAACTTGTGCTGCCCTGATAGACCCAAGGGAGCCCTACAAACTGACATCAGGAACCTGGACTGCTGAGTTTTCTTTCCCAGGGAAAATGGGAAAAGGATGTGCCCGGGGGCCCCTGGCCCTGACTGCAAAGAATCCTTATATCGAAGGATGGACCCCACACCGAAGTTGTCCCCACCTCAAACTTGTGCTGCCCTGATAGACCCAAGGGAGCCCTACAAACTGACATCAGGAACCTGGACTGCTGAGTTTTCTTTCCCAGGGAAAATGGAAAAAGGATGTGCCCAGGGGCCCCTGGCCCTAGGCAGGGACCTCACTGCAAAGAATCCTTATATCGAAGGATGGAGCCCACACCGAAGTTGTCCCCACCTCAAACTTGTGCTGCCCTGATAGACCCAAGGGAGCCCTACAAACTGACATCAGGAACCTGGACTGCTGAGTTTTCTTTCCCAGGGAAACGGGAAAAAGGATGTTCTCAGGGGCCCCTGGCCCTGGGCAGAGACCTCACTGTAAAAAATCCTTATATCGAAGGATGGAGCCCACACCGAAGTTGTCCCCACCTCAAACTTGTGCTGCCCCGATACACCCAAGGGAGCCCTACAAACTGACATCAGGAACCTGGACTGCTGAGTTTTCTTTCCCAGGGAAAATGGAAAAAGGATGTGCCCGGGGGTCCCTGGCCCTGGGCCCCGGGCCCTGACTTCAAAAAATCCTTATATCGAAGGATGGAGCCCACACCGAAGTTGTCCCCACCTCAAACTTGTGCTGCCCTGATACACCCAAGGGAGCCCTACAAACTGACATCAGGAACCTGGACTGCTGAGTTTTCTTTCCCAGGGAAAATGGAAAAAGGATGTGCCCAGGGGCACCTGGCCCTATGCAGGGACCTCACTGCAAAAAATATTTATATCGAAGGATGGACCCCACACCGAAGTTGTCCCCACCTCAAACTTGTGCTGCCCTGATAGACCCAAGGGAGTTCTACAAACTGACATCAGGAACCTGGACTGCTGAGTTTTCTTCCCAGGGATAATGGAAAAAGGATGTGCCCAGGGGCCCCTGACCCTGACTGCAAAAAATCCTTATATCGAAGGATGGACCCCACACTGAAGTTGTCCCCACCTCAAACTTGTGCTGCCCTGATAGACCCAAGGGAGCCCTACAAACTGACATCAGGAACCTGGACTGCTGAGTTTTCTTTCCCAGGGAAAATGGAAAAAGGATGTTCCCAGGGGCCCCTGGCCCTGGGCAGAGACCTCACTGTAAAAAATCCTGATATCGAAGGCTGGAGCCCACACCGAAGTTGTCCCCACCTCAAACTTGTGCTGCCCTGATAGACCCAAGGGAGCCCTACAAACTGACATCAGCAACCTGGACTGCTGAGTTTTCTTTCCCAGGGAAAATGGCCAAAGGATGTGCCCAGGGGCCCCTGGCCCTAACTTCAAAAAATCCTTATATCGAAGGATGTACCCCACACCGAAGTTGTCCCCACCTCAAACTTGTGCTGCCCTGATAGACCCAAGGGAGTTCTACAAACTGACATCAGGAACCTGGACTGCTGAGTTTTCTTTCCCAGGGAAAATTGCCAAAGGATGTGCCTGGGGACCCCTGGCCCTGACTGCAAAGAATCCTTATATCGAAGGATGGACCCCACACCGAAGTTGTCCCCACCTCAAACTTGTGCTGCCCTGATAGACCCAAGGGAGCCCTACAAACTGACATCAGGAACCTGGACTGCTGAGTTTTCTTCCCAGGGAAAATGGAAAAGGATGTGCCCAGGGGCCTCTGGCCCTGACTGCAAAAAATCCTTATATCGAAGGATGGACCCCACACTGAAGTTGTCCCCACCTCAAACTTGTGCTGCCCTGATAGACCCAAGGGAGCCCTACAAACTGACATCAGGAACCTGGACTGCTGAGTTTTCTTTCCCAGGGATAATAGAAAAAGGATGTGCCCAGGGGCCCCTCCCCTGGGCAGGGACCTCACAGCAAAAAATCCTTATATCGAAGGATGGACCCCACACCGAATTTGTCCCCACCTCAAACTTGTGCTGCCCTGATACACCCAAGGGAGCCCTACAAACTGACATCAGGAACCTGGACTGCTGAGTTTTCTTTCCCAGGGAAAATGGAAAAAGGATGTGCCCAGGGGCCCCTGGCCCTAGGCAGGGACCTCACTGCAAAGAATCCTTATATCGAAGGATGGAGCCCACACCGAAGTTGTCCCCACCTCAAACTTGTGCTGCCCTGATAGACCCAAGGGAGCCCTACAAACTGACATCAGGAACCTGGACTGCTGAGTTTTCTTTCCCAGGGAAAATGGAAAAAGGATGTGCCCGGGGGCCCCTGGCCCTGGGCCCCTGGCCCTGACTTCAAAAAATCCTTATATCGAAGGATGGAGCCCACACCGAAGTTGTCCCCACCTCAAACTTGTGCTGCCCTGATAGACCCAAGGGAGCCATACAAACTGACATCAGGAACCTGGACTGCTGAGTTTTCTTTCCCAGGGAAAATGGAAAAAGGATGTGCCCAGGGGCACCTGGCCCTATGCAGGGACCTCACTGCAAAAAATATTTATATCGAAGGATGGACCCCACACCGAAGTTGTCCCCACCTCAAACTTGTGCTGCCCTGATAGACCCAAGGGAGTTCTACAAACTGACATCAGGAACCTGGACTGCTGAGTTTTCTTCCCAGGGATAATGGAAAAAGGATGTGCCCAGGGGCCCCTGACCCTGACTGCAAAAAATCCTTATATCGAAGGATGGACCCCACACTGAAGTTGTCCCCACCTCAAACTTGTGCTGCCCTGATAGACCCAAGGGAGCCCTACAAACTGACATCAGGAACCTGGACTGCTGAGTTTTCTTTCCCAGGGAAAATGGAAAAAGGATGTTCCCAGGGGCCCCTGGCCCTGGGCAGAGACCTCACTGTAAAAAATCCTGATATCGAAGGCTGGAGCCCACACCGAAGTTGTCCCCACCTCAAACTTGTGCTGCCCTGATAGACCCAAGGGAGCCCTACAAACTGACATCAGGAACCTGGACTGCTGAGTTTTCTTTCCCAGGGAAAATGGAAAAAGGCTGTGCCCGGGGGCCCCTGTCCCTGACTGCAAAGAATCCTTATATCAAAGGATGGAGCCCACACCGAAGTTGTCCCCACCTCAAACTTGTGCTGCCCTGATAGACCCAAGGGAGCCCTGCAAACTGACATCAGGAACCTGGACTGCTGAGTTTTTGTTCCCAGGGGTAATGGCCAAAGTTTGTGACGGGGGCCCCTGGCCCGGACTGCAAAGAATCCTTATATCGAAGGATGGAGCCCACACCGAAGTTGTCCCCACCTCAAACTTGTGCTGTCCTGATAGACCCAAGGGAGCCCTACAAACTGACATCAGGACCCTGGACTGCTGAGTTTTCTTTCCCAGGGATAATGGAAAAAGGATGTGCCCAGGGGCCCCTCCCCTGGGCAGGGACCTCACAGCAAAAAATCCTTATATCGAAGGATGGACCCCACACCGAAGTTGTCCCCACCTCAAACTTGTGCTGCCCTGATAGACCCAAGGGAGCCCTACAAACTGACATCAGGAACCTGGACTGCTGAGTTTTCTTCCCAGGGATAATGGAAAAAGGATGTGCCCAGGGGCCCCTGACCCTGACTGCAAAAAATCCTTATATCGAAGGATGGACCCCACACTGAAGTTGTCCCCACCTAAAACTTGTGCTGCCCTGATAGACCCAAGGGAGCCCTACAAACTGACATCAGGAACCTGGACTGCTGAGTTTTCTTTCCCAGGGAAAATGGAAAAAGGATGTTCCCAGGGGCCCCTGGCCCTGGGCAGAGACCTCACTGTAAAAAATCCTGATATCGAAGGCTGGAGCCCACACCGAAGTTGTCCCCACCTCAAACTTGTGCTGCCCTGATAGACCCAAGGGAGCCCTACAAACTGACATCAGGAACCTGGACTGCTGAGTTTTCTTTCCCAGGGAAAATGGAAAAAGGCTGTGCCCGGGGGCCCCTGTCCCTGACTGCAAAGAATCCTTATATCAAAGGATGGAGCCCACACCGAAGTTGTCCCCACCTCAAACTTGTGCTGCCCTGATAGACCCAAGGGAGCCCTGCAAACTGACATCAGGAACCTGGACTGCTGAGTTTTTTTTCCCAGGGGTAATGGCCAAAGTTTGTGACGGGGGCCCCTGGCACGGACTGCAAAGAATCCTTATATCGAAGGATGGAGCCCACACCGAAGTTGTCCCCACCTCAAACTTGTGCTGCCCTGATAGACCCAAGGGAGCCCTACAAACTGACATCAGGAACCTGGACTGCTGAGTTTTCTTTCCCAGGGATAATGGAAAAAGGATGTGCCCAGGGGCCCCTCCCCTGGGCAGGGACCTCACAGCAAAAAATCCTTATATCGAAGGATGGACCCCACACCGAAGTTGTCCCCATCTCAAACTTGTGCTGCCCTGATAGACCCAAGGGAGCCCTACAAACTGACATCAGGAACCTGGACTGCTGAGTTTTCTTTCCCAGGGAAAATGGGAAAAGGATGTGCCCGGGGGCCCCTGGCCCTGACTGCAAAGAATCCTTATATCGAAGGATGGACCCCACACCGAAGTTGTCCCCACCTCAAACTTGTGCTGCCCTGATAGACCCAAGGGAGCCCTACAAACTGACATCAGGAACCTGGACTGCTGAGTTTTCTTTCCCAGGGAAAATGGAAAAAGGATGTGCCCAGGGGCCCCTGGCCCTAGGCAGGGACCTCACTGCAAAGAATCCTTATATCGAAGGATGGAGCCCACACCGAAGTTGTCCCCACCTCAAACTTGTGCTGCCCTGATAGACCCAAGGGAGCCCTACAAACTGACATCAGGAACCTGGACTGCTGAGTTTTCTTTCCCAGGGAAACGGGAAAAAGGATGTTCTCAGGGGCCCCTGGCCCTGGGCAGAGACCTCACTGTAAAAAATCCTTATATCGAAGGATGGAGCCCACACCGAAGTTGTCCCCACCTCAAACTTGTGCTGCCCCGATACACCCAAGGGAGCCCTACAAACTGACATCAGGAACCTGGACTGCTGAGTTTTCTTTCCCAGGGAAAATGGAAAAAGGATGTGCCCGGGGGTCCCTGGCCCTGGGCCCCGGGCCCTGACTTCAAAAAATCCTTATATCGAAGGATGGAGCCCACACCGAAGTTGTCCCCACCTCAAACTTGTGCTGCCCTGATACACCCAAGGGAGCCCTACAAACTGACATCAGGAACCTGGACTGCTGAGTTTTCTTTCCCAGGGAAAATGGAAAAAGGATGTGCCCAGGGGCACCTGGCCCTATGCAGGGACCTCACTGCAAAAAATATTTATATCGAAGGATGGACCCCACACCGAAGTTGTCCCCACCTCAAACTTGTGCTGCCCTGATAGACCCAAGGGAGTTCTACAAACTGACATCAGGAACCTGGACTGCTGAGTTTTCTTCCCAGGGATAATGGAAAAAGGATGTGCCCAGGGGCCCCTGACCCTGACTGCAAAAAATCCTTATATCGAAGGATGGACCCCACACTGAAGTTGTCCCCACCTCAAACTTGTGCTGCCCTGATAGACCCAAGGGAGCCCTACAAACTGACATCAGGAACCTGGACTGCTGAGTTTTCTTTCCCAGGGAAAATGGAAAAAGGATGTTCCCAGGGGCCCCTGGCCCTGGGCAGAGACCTCACTGTAAAAAATCCTGATATCGAAGGCTGGAGCCCACACCGAAGTTGTCCCCACCTCAAACTTGTGCTGCCCTGATAGACCCAAGGGAGCCCTACAAACTGACAT
Source organism: Lonchura striata (assembly GCF_050655825.1). Taxonomy (NCBI): domain Eukaryota; kingdom Metazoa; phylum Chordata; class Aves; order Passeriformes; family Estrildidae; genus Lonchura; species Lonchura striata. Next base: position 4,357,354 of record NC_140728.1, on the reverse strand, counting down.
CAGCAACCTGGACTGCTGAGTTTTCTTTCCCAGGGAAAATGGCCAAAGGATGTGCCCAGGGGCCCCTGGCCCTAACTTCAAAAAATCCTTATATCGAAGGATGTACCCCACACCGAAGTTGTCCCCACCTCAAACTTGTGCTGCCCTGATAGACCCAAGGGAGTTCTACAAACTGACATCAGGAACCTGGACTGCTGAGTTTTCTTTCCCAGGGAAAATTGCCAAAGGATGTGCCTGGGGACCCCTGGCCCTGACTGCAAAGAATCCTTATATCGAAGGATGGACCCCACACCGAAGTTGTCCCCACCTCAAACTTGTGCTGCCCTGATAGACCCAAGGGAGCCCTACAAACTGACATCAGGAACCTGGACTGCTGAGTTTTCTTCCCAGGGAAAATGGAAAAGGATGTGCCCAGGGGCCTCTGGCCCTGACTGCAAAAAATCCTTATATCGAAGGATGGACCCCACACTGAAGTTGTCCCCACCTCAAACTTGTGCTGCCCTGATAGACCCAAGGGAGCCCTACAAACTGACATCAGGAACCTGGACTGCTGAGTTTTCTTTCCCAGGGATAATAGAAAAAGGATGTGCCCAGGGGCCCCTCCCCTGGGCAGGGACCTCACAGCAAAAAATCCTTATATCGAAGGATGGACCCCACACCGAATTTGTCCCCACCTCAAACTTGTGCTGCCCTGATACACCCAAGGGAGCCCTACAAACTGACATCAGGAACCTGGACTGCTGAGTTTTCTTTCCCAGGGAAAATGGAAAAAGGATGTGCCCAGGGGCCCCTGGCCCTAGGCAGGGACCTCACTGCAAAGAATCCTTATATCGAAGGATGGAGCCCACACCGAAGTTGTCCCCACCTCAAACTTGTGCTGCCCTGATAGACCCAAGGGAGCCCTACAAACTGACATCAGGAACCTGGACTGCTGAGTTTTCTTTCCCAGGGAAAATGGAAAAAGGATGTGCCCGGGGGCCCCTGGCCCTGGGCCCCTGGCCCTGACTTCAAAAAATCCTTATATCGAAGGATGGAGCCCACACCGAAGTTGTCCCCACCTCAAACTTGTGCTGCCCTGATAGACCCAAGGGAGCCATACAAACTGACATCAGGAACCTGGACTGCTGAGTTTTCTTTCCCAGGGAAAATGGAAAAAGGATGTGCCCAGGGGCACCTGGCCCTATGCAGGGACCTCACTGCAAAAAATATTTATATCGAAGGATGGACCCCACACCGAAGTTGTCCCCACCTCAAACTTGTGCTGCCCTGATAGACCCAAGGGAGTTCTACAAACTGACATCAGGAACCTGGACTGCTGAGTTTTCTTCCCAGGGATAATGGAAAAAGGATGTGCCCAGGGGCCCCTGACCCTGACTGCAAAAAATCCTTATATCGAAGGATGGACCCCACACTGAAGTTGTCCCCACCTCAAACTTGTGCTGCCCTGATAGACCCAAGGGAGCCCTACAAACTGACATCAGGAACCTGGACTGCTGAGTTTTCTTTCCCAGGGAAAATGGAAAAAGGATGTTCCCAGGGGCCCCTGGCCCTGGGCAGAGACCTCACTGTAAAAAATCCTGATATCGAAGGCTGGAGCCCACACCGAAGTTGTCCCCACCTCAAACTTGTGCTGCCCTGATAGACCCAAGGGAGCCCTACAAACTGACATCAGGAACCTGGACTGCTGAGTTTTCTTTCCCAGGGAAAATGGAAAAAGGCTGTGCCCGGGGGCCCCTGTCCCTGACTGCAAAGAATCCTTATATCAAAGGATGGAGCCCACACAGAAGTTGTCCCCACCTCAAACTTGTGCTGCCCTGATAGACCCAAGGGAGCCCTGCAAACTGACATCAGGAACCTGGACTGCTGAGTTTTTTTTCCCAGGGGTAATGGCCAAAGTTTGTGACGGGGGCCCCTGGCCCGGACTGCAAAGAATCCTTATATCGAAGGATGGAGCCCACACCGAAGTTGTCCCCACCTCAAACTTGTGCTGTCCTGATAGACCCAAGGGAGCCCTACAAACTGACATCAGGACCCTGGACTGCTGAGTTTTCTTTCCCAGGGATAATGGAAAAAGGATGTGCCCAGGGGCCCCTCCCCTGGGCAGGGACCTCACAGCAAAAAATCCTTATATCGAAGGATGGACCCCACACCGAAGTTGTCCCCACCTCAAACTTGTGCTGCCCTGATAGACCCAAGGGAGCCCTACAAACTGACATCAGGAACCTGGACTGCTGAGTTTTCTTTCCCAGGGAAAATGGGAAAAGGATGTGCCCGGGGGCCCCTGGCCCTGACTGCAAAGAATCCTTATATCGAAGGATGGACCCCACACCGAAGTTGTCCCCACCTCAAACTTGTGCTGCCCTGATAGACCCAAGGGAGCCCTACAAACTGACATCAGGAACCTGGACTGCTGAGTTTTCTTTCCCAGGGAAAATGGAAAAAGGATGTGCCCAGGGGCCCCTGGCCCTAGGCAGGGACCTCACTGCAAAGAATCCTTATATCGAAGGATGGAGCCCACACCGAAGTTGTCCCCACCTCAAACTTGTGCTGCCCTGATAGACCCAAGGGAGCCCTACAAACTGACATCAGGAACCTGGACTGCTGAGTTTTCTTTCCCAGGGAAAAGGGAAAAAGGATGTTCTCAGGGGCCCCTGGCCCTGGGCAGAGACCTCACTGTAAAAAATCCTTATATCGAAGGATGGAGCCCACACCGAAGTTGTCCCCACCTCAAACTTCTGCTGCCCCGATACACCCAAGGGAGCCCTACAAACTGACATCAGGAACCTGGACTGCTGAGTTTTCTTTCCCAGGGAAAATGGAAAAAGGATGTGCCCGGGGGTCCCTGGCCCTGGGCCCCTGGCCCTGACTTCAAGAAATCCTTATATCGAAGGATGGAGCCCACACCGAAGTTGTCCCCACCTCAAACTTGTGCTGCCCTGATAGACCCAAGGGAGCCCTACAAACTGACATCAGGAACCTGGACTGCTGAGTTTTCTTTCCCAGGGAAAATGGAAAAAGGATGTGCCCAGGGGCCCCTGGTCCTAGGCAGGGACCTCACTGCAAAGAATCCTTATATCGAAGGATGGAGCCCACACCTAAGTTGTCCCCACCTCAAACTTGTGCTGCCCTGATACACCCAAGGGAGCCCTACAAACTGACATCAGGAACCTGGACTGCTGAGTTTTCTTTCCCAGGGAAAATGGAAAAAGGATGTGCCCGGGGGTCCCTGGCCCTGGGCCCCTGGCCCTGACTTCAAAAAATCCTTATATCGAAGGATGGAGCCCACACCGAAGTTGTCCCCACCTCAAACTTGTGCTGCCCTGATAGACCCAAGGGAGCCCTACAAACTGACATCAGGAACCTGGACTGCTGAGTTTTCTTTCCCAGGGAAAATGGAAAAAGGATGTGCCCAGGGGCACCTGGCCCTATGCAGGGACCTCACTGCAAAAAATATTTTTATCGAAGGATGGACCCCACACCGAAGTTGTCCCCACCTCAAACTTGTGCTGCCCTGATAGACCCAAGGGAGTTCTACAAACTGACATCAGGAATTTGGACTGCTGATTTTTCTTCCCAGGGATAATGGAAAAAGGATGTGCCCAGGGGCCCCTGACCCTGACTGCAAAAAATCCTTATATCGAAGGATGGACCCCACACTGAAGTTGTCCCCACCTCAAACTTGTGCTGCCCTGATAGACCCAAGGGAGCCCTACAAACTGACATCAGGAACCTGGACTGCTGAGTTTTCTTTCCCAGGGAAAATGGAAAAAGGATGTTCCCAGGGGCCCCTGGTCCTGGGCAGAGACCTCACTGTAAAAAATCCTGATATCGAAGGATGGAGCCCACACCGAAGTTGTCCCCACCTCAAACTTGTGCTGCCCTGATAGACCCAAGGGAGCCCTACAAACTAACATCAGGAACCTGGACTGCTGAGTTTTTTTTCCCAGGGGTAATGGCCAAAGTTTGTGACGGGGGCCCCTGGTCCGGACTGCAAAGAATCCTTATATCGAAGGATGGAGCCCACACCGAAGTTGTCCTCACCTCAAACTTGTGCTGCCCTGATAGACCCAAGGGAGCCCTACAAACTGACATCAGGAACCTGGACTGCTGAGTTTTCTTTCCCAGGGATAATGGAAAAAGGATGTGCCCAGGGGCCCCTCCCCTGGGCAGGGACCTCACAGCAAAAAATCCTTATATCGAAGGATGGACCCCACACCGATGTTGTCCCCACCTCAAACTTGTGCTGCCCTGATAGACCCAAGGGAGCCCTACAAACTGATATCAGGAACCTGGACTGCTGAGTTTTTTTTCCCAGGGGAAATGGCTAAAGGTTCTGCCCGGGGGCCCCTGGCCCTGACTGCAAAGAATCCTTATATCGAAGGATGGAGCCCACACCGAAGTTTTCCCCACCTCAAACTTGTGCTGCCCTGATAGACCCAAGGGAGCCCTACAAACTGACATCAGGAACCTGGACTGCTGAGTTTTCTTTCCCAGGGAAAATGGAAAAAGGATGTGCCCAGGGGCCCCTGGCCCTAGGCAGAGACCTCACTGCAAAGAATCCTTATATCGAAGGATGGAGCCCACACCGAAGTTGTCCCCACCTCAAACTTGTGCTGCCCTGATAGACCCAAGGGAGCCCTACAAACTGACATCAGGAACCTGGACTGCTGAGTTTTCTTTCCCAGGGAAAATGGAAAAAGGGTGTGCCCGGGGGTCCCTGGCCCTGGGCCCCTGGCCCTGACTTCAAAAAATCCTTATATCGAAGGATGTACCCCACACCGAAGTTGTCCCCACCTCAAACTTGTGCTGCCCTGATAGACCCAAGGGAGCCCTACAAACTGACATCAGGAACCTGGACTGCTGAGTTTTCTTTCCCAGGAAAAATGGCCAAAGGATGTGCCTGGGGGCCCCTGGCCCTGACTGCAAGGAATCCTTATATCGAAGGATGGACCCCACACCGAAGTTGTCCCCACCTCAAACTTGTGCTGCCCTGATAGACCCAAGGGAGCCCTACAAACTGACATCAGCAACCTGGACTGCTGAGTTTTCTTCCCAGGGAAAATGGAAAAGGATGTGCCCAGGGGCCTCTGGCCCTGACTGCAAAAAATCCTTATATCGAAGGATGGACCCCACACTGAAGTTGTCCCCACCTCAAACTTGTGCTGCCCTGATAGACCCAAGGGAGCCCTACAAACTGACGTCAGGAACCTGGACTGCTGAGTTTTCTTTCCCAGGGATAATAGAAAAAGGATGTGCCCAGGGGCCCCTCCCCTGGGCAGGGACCTCACAGCAAAAAATCCTTATATCGAAGGATGGACCCCACACCGAAGTTGTCCCCACCTCAAACTTGTGCTGCCCTGATAGACCCAAGGGAGCCCTACAAACTGACATCAGGAACCTGGACTGCTGAGTTTTCTTTCCCAGGGAAAATGGAAAAAGGCTGTGCCCGGGGGCCCCTGTCCCTGACTGCAAAGAATCCTTATATCGAAGGATGGAGCCCACACCGAAGTTGTCCCCACCTCAAACTTGTGCTGCCCTGATAGACCCAAGGGAGCCCTGCAAACTGACATCAGGAACCTGGACTGCTGAGTTTTTTTTCCCAGGGGTAATGGCCAAAGTTTGTGACGGGGGCCCCTGGCCCTGACTGCAAAGAATCCTTATATCGAAGGATGGAGCCCACACCGAAGTTGTCCGCACATCAAACTTGTGCTGCCCTGATAGACCCAAGGGAGCCCTACAAACTGACATCAGGAACCTGGACTGCTGAGTTTTCTTTCCCAGGGAAAATGGAAAAAGGATGTGCCCGGGGGTCCCTGGCCCTGGGCCCCTGGCCCTGACTTCAAAAAATCCTTATATCGAAGGATGGAGCCCACACCGAAGTTGTCCCCACCTCAAACTTGTGCTGCCCTGATAGACCCAAGGGAGCCCTACAAACTGACATCAGGAACCTGGACTGCTGAGTTTTCTTTCCCAGGGAAAATGGAAAAAGGATGTGCCCAGGGGCCTCTGGCCCTATGCAGGGACCTCACTGCAAAAAATATTTATATCGAAGGATGGAGCCCACACCGAAGTTGTCCCCACCTCAAACTTGTGCTGCCCTGATAGACCCAAGGGAGTTCTACAAACTGACATCAGGAACCTGGACTGCTGAGTTTTCTTCCCAGGGATAATGGAAAAAGGATGTGCCCAGGGGCCCCTGACCCTGACTGCAAAGAATCCTTATATCGAAGGATGGACCCCACACTGAAGTTGTCCCCACCTCAAACTTGTGCTGCCCTGATAGACCTAAGGGAGCCCTACAAACTGACATCAGGAACCTGGACTGCTGAGTTTTCTTTCCCAGGGAAAATGGAAAAAGGATGTGCCCAGGGGCCCCTGGCCCTGGGCAGAGACCTCACTGTAAAAAATCCTTATATCGAAGGATGGACCCCACACCGAAGTTGTCCCCACCTCAAACTTGTGCTGCCCTGATAGATCCAAGGGAGTCCTACAAACTGACATCATGAACCTGGACTGCTGAGTTTTCTTTCCCAGGGAAAATGGAAAAAGGCTGTGCCCGGGGGCCCCTGTCCCTGACTGCAAAGAATCCTTATATCGAAGGATGGAGCCCACACCGAAGTTGTCCCCACCTCAAACTTGTGCTGCCCTGATAGACCCAAGGGAGCCCTGCAAACTGACATCAGGAACCTGGACTGCTGAGTTTTTTTTCCCAGGGGTAATGGCCAAAGGTTGTGACGGGGGCCCCTGGCCCGGACTGCAAAGAATCCTTATATCGAAGGATGGAGCCCACACCGAAGTTGTCCCAACCTCAAACTTGTGCTGCCCTGATAGACCCAAGGGAGCCCTACAAACTGACATCAGGAACCTGGACTGCTGAGTTTTTTTTCCCAGGGGAAATGGCTAAAGGTTCTGCCCGGGGGCCCCTGGCCCTGACTGCAAAGAATCCTTATATCGAAGGATGGAGCCCACACCGAAGTTTTCCCCACCTCAAACTTGTGCTGCCCTGATAGACCCAAGGGAGCCCTACAAACTGACATCAGGAACCTGGACTGCTGAGTTTTCTTTCCCAGGGAAAATGGAAAAAGGATGTGCCCAGGGGCTCCTGGCCCTGACTGCAAAAAATATTTATATCGAAGGATGGACCTCACACCGAAGTTGTCCCCACCTCTAATTTGTGCTGCCCTGATAGACCCAAGGGAGCCCTACAAACTGACATCAGGAACCTGGACTGCTGAGTTTTCTTTCCCAAGGAAATTGGAAAAAGGATGTGCCCAGAGGCCCCTGGTCCTGACTTCAAAAAATCCTTATATCGAAGGAGGGAGCCCAGACCAAAGTTGTCCCCAGCTCAAACTTTTGCTGCCCTGATAGGCCCAAGGGAGCCCTACAAACTGACATCAGGAACCTGGGCTTCTGAATTTCCTTTCACTATGTAGATATCCCTCATTCAATGGCAGGGCCCTGCGATCCCCTTGGTTTTCAGGTCCCACATTTCCTTTTGCGTCCTCAATGTCAAAACCTCACTGGATTTCCCTCATCTTGCATCTCCCACCCCCAAGTACTCAGGGATTTTTTTTCATGCCGAATACCTGTTGTAATCTGACAGTACAAAGCTTCGGCTTGATTTTTTCTGTGCTGGATTTCTCCTTGGGAAATCTGCCACCATATAACCCTAACCACAACCACTTTGCTTTGCTCAGAATTCACAACCTTCAGACCAGCATCATGGCACCTTACCCACTGGCCCTCCACTGGCACCTTCCCAAAGCATTCCAGTAATGCTCCACATTTTCAGTGGGCATCCTGTCTCGCCCTCATCCTGACCCTAAAAATACACCAAGGAATTCTAAAATAGCCATTAGGAAGGTATAACAATTCTCTAAAAGATGCCAGAGAAAGCCTTCAAAAATCCCCTAATAGCCCTGCAAAAAAAACCACTCAAGGAAGCCTGCTCTGCCTCCAAACCCCTTCCTGTTGCCCTCTAGCCCACAGATGTCATCCCTACCTTTTTGCAGCGGGTCCTGTTGTCCTCTGAGGGTTCTGGCGTTGTCCTGGTGCGAGGGTCGCTGCCCTGTCCCACTGGGAGGCTTCCGGTGTGGTCTCGCTGTCAGGCTTGCTGTGCTGTGCTGCTGTTGTTAGGGGTGAAAAGGGAAAAGGCTGCTTAGGATGAGGTTAGGGCTGGGTGAGGGGTGCTGCACCTGTACCCTAACTTGCCTCCTAAGCTGTACCCTGTAGTCCTGATCCCCACTGGACTGTCCAGCCCTCAGACCCTCTCCCTTCACCCCTGACCCCTCCCTCAGCCCCCCAGCCCTCAGGCTCTGGCTGTCACCCTCGAACCCCCCTTTGCCCCTCAAGCCCCCTCTCCTCTGCCCCTCAGCCCCCAGCTTCTCTGTGTCACCCTCCAGCTGCCCCTGCCCCCCTCAGCATCTCTCTGTGTCACCCACTGTCCCCTCCCCTGTTCCTCCCTCAGCTCCCAGCCTCTGTCACCCTCAAGCTGTCCCTCAGCCTCTATGCCATGAAAAGACCCTAAAAAACCCACAAAAATGCCCTAAAAAACTCCTCATCTTCAAAATGTCTTAAAACCCCGACAAAAACATGAAAATAGCCTCAGAATGCCCTTAAAATACAATAAAAATACTCTACTTTAAAAAGCCCCTAAAACACCCCTAAAAACCCCCAAAGAACCTTTAAAAAATATCTCTAAATATTCCTAGAAGAGCTCTAAAAATAGCCCCAAAATCCTTAAAACACATTGATGAGACCCTAAAGAAACACCGCAGCGAGGAAGGCTGGAGAACGCGAAGCCGCGCTCCCGGCCGCGGGCGCAGCGCGGCTCCGGCAGGAAAGCGGCTCCTCCGGCAGGCAGAGGCGGCGCCACGCCGGGAGACCCCCGCCCGCTGCCCCCGGCCCGGCGGGGCCGGCACCGGGCCCGGGGGGCCCCAGCGGCGCCCGAGCCCCGCGCCCGAAGCGGACGGAGCGGCGGCACCGGCCGGCACCGGCACGGCGCCCGCGCCGCCTCCCCTGCCCGCCGGCACGGCCAAAGCTCCACTCGGCTCCGCACGGCTCGCACCGGCGCGGCTCCGGCGGGCCCGCGGCAGCCCAGCCGCGCCCAGCTCCCCTTCCGCCCCGGCCAGCCCCAGCACTGCCGGCAGGGCTCCGCGTCGGACCCTTCGCTGCCGGGCCGGGGGCAGAAGAAGCGCCCCGAATGCAGCGGCACAGCCCGATCCCCGCCCTGCCAGCGCTGCCACGGCTGCAGCTCCCTTCCTCTGAAGCCCCGACACTGACGCCACGCTCCGGCGCTCACCTCACCCTAACAAGGGAAAAGAAATGTAGGCTTCCCTTCAATTGTGTCCCCTAGAAGAGAAGAAAAGAAGCAGCTTTCCTCAAATGATGGCAAAAGGGAGAATTTTACCTCAATCCAAACCCCTTAAAAGGTGGGACCACAGGACTGCCCCCTCCAATTCAACCCCAGGATGACGAAATTTCAAAGGGAAAGGAGAAAAGTCCCCGCTATAAAGGCACAGCACCGGCTCACCTGCTTGGCTGCTGCTTCTCGGCACAAAGGTTTGTCCCTGGGCTCCTCCTTTGAGCAATGCTCCACGTATCCAAGTGTGTATCCAGGTGATCCCCCGGACCCTGTCCAAAGCGCCCACCATCCTTCCAGGAGACAGCCCCGCGAGCCCCCCACAAACTCCTCTTCTTCAGCAGCTCCGTGCAAAACCTGGCTGAGGCAAACCCTCACCCTTAAATAACCTCCCCCGGCAGGACACGCCCCTCCTCCTCATCAACTTAACAGCTCGCACCTGTGGCTGCTCTGAGCCCTCATCAACTTAACAGCTCACACCTGCTGCTGTTGCCACTCTCCAACAGCGTCTCTTGGTCTCTCGTCTCCAGCACACAGCCCACTTCTCACAGACACAGATCCAACAGAAATCTGCTACAGGTGTCGGCTTTTCTTAATCCACCTGGTTACATGATTAAAACACATACATGCATTGATGGTCATTGAGAGAAAGCTTTCCCCTGGAGAAAACAGTCCTTTTGCCAGCACACTTTGATACACCTTCGGAAAAAGCAGAATCTGCACCAACTCCTAAGACCCCTGCCGAGGAACCCAGCCCTGCCTGGGACACCCAAAGCAGCAGACCTTGGAAAAGGAGGGAAAAAGTCAAGCTTGGAGTGGAAAAAGAGGATAGAACTACAGCAGCCTTTAAAAATGCCTGCACAGAGCAATAGTGGGAACCAGACACATTTATTCTTTCCTTGCTTTCTGTGATGACATAAATAGGAAGTAAGAACACGTTAAACAAAAGGCAGAGCTAGGATTTTACAGGTCTTCATTTTGGCAGGCTGCATGACAAACACCTCTTCCAGGACTGCGATGCCTTTTGGGGAATGGCAGAGAACGGAGGCAAAAGGTGCCGGGAGCCCTTTCTGTTCCCTTCAGCCCCTGCAGCCCCTCCGGGGCTTTCAGGGCACTCTCTTGGTTCGTTCCTAGAGAAAAAGGCTAGGGCATGATTTTCAAAACTACTGCCCGTCCCCAGTCAGAGTTTCCTACATTCCTGGGTACAAATGAGTGGATGGAGAGAGTGGATGGATGCTGTCCAGCAGTGTCCCCAGGGGCATCTGGAGTGTTCACACTGCTGAGCTGAGAAAAACTCACCAAACCCAGCCCAGGGGCCTGTGATCCTCCACCCACCCGGGGGAACTCCGGGCGCTGTAAACAGAGGCCACAGCACACACCAGGCTCTGCTGTGCCCGGTGAGGAGTCTCTGTATGAGCCCTGAGCCCTGGCATCGCCTCCCAAACACCACAGAGACCTCTTGTGCCATCAGAGAAAAGCCCTGGAGCAAACGTGTGTCCCCAGCACGATCAACAAGAGATGCAGAATTACCTCCTCAATAAAAACACTGTTTCTGATGGAAATGTTACCTCTGTCGACTGCGAGGATTTTATAGGAATACTGGCTCAAAAATTCAGTGACTTCAGGGATTCCATACCACAGGTTCCTGGGACTGCTTGGGCATCCAGAGCCTATAGTATTGGTTAAACTGGTAGAGCTGAGGATACTTATCAGCTTTGTCACAGAGCTGGAACGTCACGCAGGGAGCAAGGGGTTCTCTCGGAGGGTGCAGGAGGCCAGTGAAAACAGCACCAAGGTCCTCCACGACGTCTGCTCCTAGAAAAGCCAAATAAATAAAACTATTGACATGAGCACGGACACTGGGGCAACCTTCCTTACTTTGGGCCTTGCCAGCAGCCCACAGAGCCTCACGCAGAAAAGAACTGATCGAGATCAAAAAGTGTTCCTAGTGACCTAGACAGGTGCTCCTGGCCGCTGAGGTACCTGAAAAACCCTCCAGACATCATCAGCTCTTGCTTAAGCAAATAATCCACCTTCACCGTGTTGTGCCAAAAACACGCCCGGCCCTTAACAGGGAGAGACCCTGCCAGGCACCGCCTCAGAGAAGAACTGAGCTGTACTGGGGGGACACACCCAGCCAACGTGTACAAGTTAAACAGAATTTTCTCTCAGAACTGGGACTTTCAGCACCCCCCAGGTGCTACTCGACTGCCACATACACACAGAGGGCTTCGTGAGGTGCTCTGGGGTTGGCCAGTCCTGCTCCAAGCCCTGCTGATGCCCCTGTGGTTTTAAGGATGTCCTCAAGGAGGTGGTAGAACCTCACAGTGTTTGCCCCTGGAGCTTAATTTCTGAAGTTTTCCTTGGGAAACGCACCCACTTCCTACTTAGCAATGCAGTCCCCTCTCCCTGCTCTCAGGAAGAGCTGCCCACAGGCACGGGAACCACCTTCCTCTCCTGATCGCCACGCTCTGCCCTTAAAACGCTGTTACTGAGGCCAGCTACTTCCAGACCAAGACTGTCCATGCAGGGACAGTGTCCCTTCTCTTCAGGGTCAGGGAAAAAGGGCAGAAGCACCTACAGAGCTTCAATGCCCCTCCTGAGCACAAAGCACCGTGAATCTGCACCTCCTGCTGCTTGCAGGGAAGATAATAAAATGCCTCAAGGTAAAAAATGATAAATGGTAAAAAATTATTACAAGAGGGTAGAAGTGATGCTGCTTTCACTCCACTGCTAGAAATGACACATAAAACATAAAAAAAACCCCTGTACCTGTTCCATTTTCAGACTGAAACAACAGCATATTCCTGGCTGCTCATGCAGCAGGGACAACAGCACTGAAGGGAAATGTTTGGATAATCATGTCTTCATTTAAAGAGAATCCAATTCCTTCATCTAAGCCATCACTGCCCTCCATCAGAACATCCAGCACATCCACGACATCTAATAAGCGAAGGAAAAAATGTAAGCAGAGGATCCAGACTGACTGGGAAAACAACAGAGGTAGAATGCAACATTCCAGGAACACAAGGTAGCTTTTTAGTCACAAAAAAAAAGAAAAAAAAAAAAAACCACCCGAAAAAAACTAAAAAAAAAAAAAAACACCAAAAAACAAAAAACCCCAAAAAACCCCAAAGGCACATTTGCCAGGCAATACAAAGTTAGGGGCAGCACAAAAATCACAGCTGTACTTCACTCTGCCTTTCAAAGCTGCTGTCCAGCACAGGTTGCCCACAGAAGCTGTGGCTGCCCCCGGATCCCTGGAAGTGTCCAAGGCCAGGCTGGACAGGGCTTGGAGCACCCTGGGACGGTGGAAGGTGTCCCTGCCCATGGCAGGGGTGGAACGGGACGAGCTTTAAATAAAGGTGCCTTCCCATCCAAACCCTTCTGGGATTCCACGATTCTGTGAGCAGCCCCAGGCAGAAGGGCTAAATTTCCATTGTGGTTCGGAAATGCTGCTGCAAGAGCACAAACAGATTTCAAATACTGTTCAAGTGGCACAACCACATCAAAAATTACGTCTGGGGGTAAAGTGGCAACTCTGCAATTCCAGCCTCTGATACCAAGGACACATGGAGGGCTGAATCCGGGGGGAGTTCGGGGTCCGAGTTGGGGTCGTCTTCATGAGCCACCAGCCTGGGGACCCAAAAATCGGGGGGAACCCCGAATTGGGGGGGGACCCAAAATTGGGGGGGTCCTGGGGGGCTCTGGAAGGTCTTTGCAGCATCCCAGGAGGAATTTTGGGAGTCCCAAGGGGGGGTTTGGGGAGTCATGAATGGAATTTAGGGGGTCTCAGAGAGTTTTTGGGGGGTCCCAGGAGGAATTTTGGGGACCCTGATGGGAATTTTGGGGATCCCAGGGGGTGTTTTGAGGTCCTGGAGAGGTTTTTGGGGGGGTCTCAGGGAGTTTTTGGGGTCCCAGGAGGAATTTCAGGGGTCCTAAAGAGAAATTTGGAGGTCCCAGAAGGTGTTTTGGGGTGACAAATACAATTTTGGGGGTCCAGGGGGTGTTTTGGGGTCCCGAAGGGAATTTTGGGGGTCCCAGTGGGGTTTTGGGGGTCCTGAAGGGAATTTTGGGCGTCCCAGGGGGGGTTTTGGAGTCCTGGGGAGAATTTTGGGTATCTCAAAAGGTTTTTGGGAGGAATTTTGGGGTCCCAAAGAGAATTTTGTGGGTCCTGGGGAGGGTTTGGGTCCTGAAGTAGAATTTTGGGGGTCCCAGGGGGTTTTGGGGGGTACCTGGAGGAATTTCAGGGACCCTGATAGGAATTTTGGGGGTCCCAGCGGGGGTTTTGGAGTCCCAAAGGGAATTTTGGCCAACCCAGGGGGAGTTTTGGAGTCCTGGGGAGAATTTTGAGGGTCTCAGGGGGTTTTTGGGTGGAATTTTGGGGGTCCCGAGTGGAATTTTGTGGGTCCTGGGGAGGGTTTGGGGTTCTGAAGGGAATTTTGGGGGTTTCTGGGAGTTTTTGGGGGGTTCCAGTAGGAATTTTGAGGTCCTGAAGGGAAATTTGGGGGTCCCAGGGGGTTTTTGGGGTCCCAAAGGGAATTTTGGAAGTCCCAGGGGGGATTTTGGGGTCCTGGAGAGGTTTTTGGGTGTCCCAGGGGGCCTTGTGATGTCCTGGAGAGAATTTTGGGGGTCTCAGGGGGTCTTTGGGAGGAATTTTGGGGGTCCCAAGTAGAATTTTGTGGGTCCTGGGGAGGGTTTGGGGTCCTCAAGTGGATTTTGGGGGTCTCAGGGGGTTTTGGGGGGTCCCAGGAGGAATTTAGGGGTCCTGAAGGGAATTTTGGGGTCTCAAGGAGTTTTGGGGGGTTTCAGGAGGAATTTTGAGGACCCTGATGGGAATTTTGGAGGTCCCAGGCGGGTTTTTGGGGTCCCAAATGGAAGTTTGGGCGTTCCGGGAGGGGTTTTGGGGTCCCAAAGGGAATTTTGATGGTCTCAGGGGGGTTTTGGGAGGAATTTTGTGGGTCCCAACCAGAATTTTGAGGGTCCTGGGGGTGGGTTTGGGGTCCTGAAGGGAATTTTGAGGTCTCACGAAGTTTTTGGGGGGTCCCAGAAAGAATTTCGGGGACCCTGATGGGAATTTTGGGGCTCCCGGGGGGGGGGTTTGGGGTCCCGAAGAGAATTTTGGGGGTCTCAGTGGGGTTTTGGGTCTCCCAGGAGGAATTTCAGGGACCCTGATGGGAATTTGGGGTGTCCCAGGGGGGCTTGTGGTGTCCTGGGGAGAATTTTATGGGTCTTGGGGTTTTTTTGGGAGGAATTTTGGGGGTCCCGAGTGGAATTTTGTGTGTCCTGGGGAGGGTTTGGGGTTCTGACGGGAATTTTGGGGACTTCTGGGAGTTTGTGGGGGGTCCCAGGAGGAATTTGGGGTTTGTGAGAACCCCAGCCTTTCTCTGGGGTGTCATGTGGTGAAATTCCTCCTCCAACCCGTGCTTCCAAAGAAAAACTCCGCAGGCTTAGCTGTTCAGTCTCAAGGCAGTTTATCACTAGTTATCTAACAGATTATGTTCTTGGACTGCGGCTGTTTGATCAGCGGCCTGGGCAGAGGCACACACACACCCTGACATCCTCTCTATCTGTTGTCTTCTTCATCTCTCCCCCCGCCCATGGCTGCTGCTATCTTTTATAAGATATATTACGTATTACATGTTTACAATTATTCTCCAGTACCTACTACCTACGTTGCCAAGTGTTTTTCTACTGTAAACCAATCTGTGAGTGCCAACATCACCAAGAACATGGAGGTAAGGAAAAAGAAGGAGGAAGAACAGGATCAGCCCACTTTCCTCCATCTTAGAACTCCTGACCCCCATGTACAAAGTGAAAACCCCCCTGGACATGTGCTAAAACCCCCTTGTACAATACTAAAAAAAATTCCCCTCTACTTTGTAATTACTTTTACTATACTATCTAACCTTTTGTGATTGCTTGTTCCACCTCCAAAGTTGGTAACTCATTCCATGGCTCAAACTCACAATCACAGCTGTTTCCAGCTGCCTGCCAGGGTCCCAAATGCTTCTGACCAAGGCCTGGAACCACTAAAAATGTCTGAGAGACATTATGAGTTCCCACAGGGGTCCTGAAAAGAAATCTGGGGGTCCCAGGGGGGGTTTTGGGGTCCTGAAGGGAATTTTGGGTGTCCCAGGGGGTTTTTGGAGTCCTGGGGAGAATTTTGAGGGTCTCAGGGGAGTTTTGGGAGGAATTTTGGGGTCCCAAATAGAATTTTGTGGGTCCTGGGGGAAGTTTTGAGGTCCCGAAGGGAATTTTGGGAGTCATAGGGGGAGTTTTGAAGTCCTGGGGAAAATTTTGAGGGTCTTAGGGGGTTTTTGGGAGGAATTTTGAGGGTCCCAAGTAGAATTTTGGGGGTCCTGGGGGGGAGGTTTGGGGTCCTGAAGTGAATTTTGGGGTCTCAGGAAGTTTTTGGGGGGTCCCAGAAAGAATTTTGGGGACCCCGATGGGAATTTGGGGCTCCCGGGGGGATTTTTGGAGTCCGGAAGGGAATTTTGGGGGACCAGGGGGGGTTTTGGGGTCCCAATGGGAATTTTGGGAGTTCCAAGGGGGTGGGTTGGGGTCCGGAAGGGAATTTTAGGGGTCTCAGGGGGTTTTTGGGGGTACCTGGAGGAATTTCAGGGACCCTGATGGGAATTTTGGGAGTCCCAGGGGGGGTTTTGGGGTCCTGAAGGGAATTTTGGGCGTCCCAGGGGGAGTTTTGGAGTCCTGGGGAGAATTTTGGGGGTCTCAGTGGGTTTTCGGGAGGAATTTTGGGGGTCCCGAGTAGAATTTTGTGGGTCCTGGGGAGGGTTTGGGGTCCTGAAGGGAATTTTTTGGTCTCTGGAGTTTTTGGGGGGTCCCAGGAAAAATTTCGGGGTCCTGAAGGGAATTTTGGGAGTCACAGGGGGGGTTTTGGAGTCCTGGGGAGAATTTTGGGGGTCTAAGGGCTTTTTTGGGAGGAATTTTGGGGGTCCCAGGTAGAATTTTGGGGGTCCTGGGGAGGTTTTATGTTCCTGAAGTGAATTTTGGGGTCTCTGGGAGTTTTTGGGGGGTCCCAAGAGGAATTTTGCGGACCCCGATGGGAATTTTGGGGGTCCCAGGAGGGTTTTGGAGTCCGGAAGGGAATTTTGGGAGTCCCAGGGGGGGTTTTGGAGTCCTGGGGAGAATTTTGATGGTCTCAGGGTTTTTTTGGGAGGAATTTCGGGGGTCCTGAGTAGAATTTTGGGGGTTCTGGGGGTGGGTTTGGGGTCCTGAAGGAAACTTTGGGGGTCTCAAGGAGTTTTGGGGGGTCCCAGGAGGAATTTCGAGGACTCTGATGGGAATTTTTAGGGGTCCCAGGGGGGGTTTTGGAGTCCCGAAGGGAATTTTGGGCGTTCCAGGGGGGGTTTTGGAGTCATGGGTGGAATTTTGAGGGTCCTGGGGGTACGTTTGGGGTTCTGAAGGGAATTTTGGGGTCTCACGAAGTTTTTGGGGGGTCCCAGGAGGAATTTTGGGGACCCTGATGTGAATTTTGGGGGTCTCAGGGGGTTTTGGGGGGTCCCATGAGGACTTTCGGGGTCCTGAAGGGAATTTTGGGGTGTCAAGGAGTTTTGGGGGGTCCCAGGAGGAATTTCGGGGAGTCTGATGGGAATTTTGAGGGGTCCCAGGGGGGGTTTTGGAGTCCTGGGGAGAATTTTCAGGGTCTCAGGGTTTTTTTGGGAGGAATTTTGGGGGTCCCGAGTAGAATTTTGTGTGTCCTGGGGAGGGTTTGGGGTTCTGACGGGAATTTTGGGGGTCTCTGGAAGTATTTGGGGGGTCCCAGGAGGAATTTTGGGGTCCTGAAGGGAATTTTGGGGGTCCTAGGGGGGGTTTTGGGGTCCCAAAGGGAATTTTGGGCGTCCCAGGGGGGTTTTGGGGGTCCCAGGAGGAATTTCCGGGTCCTGAAGGGAATTCTGGGGCTCCCAGGGGGGCTTTGGGGTCCCAAATGGAATTTTAGGCATTCCAGGGAGAGGTTTGTAGATCTTGGGGAGAATTTTGAGGGTCTCCGGGGATTTTTGGGGGGAATTTTGGAGGTCCCGAGTAGAATTTTTAGGGTCCTGGGGGAGGTTTTGGGGTCCTGAAAAGAATTTTGGGGGTCTCACGAAGTTTTTGGGGGTCCCAGAAATAATTTTGGTGACCCTGATGGGAATTTTGGGGGTCTCAGGGGGTTTTGGGGGGTCCCATGAGGAATTTTGGCGTCTTGAAGGGAATTTTGGGGTCTCAAAGAGTTTTGGGGGCTTCCCAGGAGGAATTTTGGGGACCCTGATGGGAATTTTGGGTGTCCCAGGGGGGTTTTCGGGGTCCTGAAGGGAATTTTGGTGGTCCCAGGGGGGTTATCTGGGTTCTGAAGGGAATTTTGAGGGTCCCAGGGGGGTGTTCTGGGTCCCGAAGGGAATTCTGTGGGTCCCAGGGGGGTTTTTGGGGTCCCTAAGGGAATTTTGGGCGTTCCAGGGCCGTCCCGGTGGTTTTGGGGTCGCGCTGGCTGCGGGGCTGCAGTACCGCACTGTGTCCACAAGGTGGCAGCATTTGTCAAGTGAGTCCGCGACAAGATGGCGGTTCCTGGGGACCTTGATGGTGACAGGCATTTAATGCCGATGCCTGTCAGCTCCCGCCAAAAACCCGCACGCTCGCGGCGCTCCTGACCCCACAGCCCGTGTGCACGGCATCGTAACCGCCGCGGAAAATCCCGTCGCGGGGCGCCGGCGGTGCGGGCAATTCAGGCAGTGTAAAAAAAACAGACACGGGTCCTCGAATTTCAATGTCCTCGTTTTCGCGCCCTCTCGAGAAGGTCAAGCGAGTCCGCGCCAAGCCACTCCCAAGATGGCGGCCGCGGGCGGCGGGCTGCAGTGCCGCTCTCTGCCCACACGGCGGCAGCACTGCGCCGTCAGCAGCGAATGCCCCAAAGATCCGCGCGGGAAAGAACGGAACAAAAAACCTGCCTCTGACCCGATAGGAAGCAAAAGAAAAAACCTTTCCTCTTAAACTGTATTTCAATAGAGTTTATTTTTACATTTTTCACATTTATATTCACATTCGGATTTATAATGTATATTTATATATAATTGTATTTTCATAATTCCTTACATTTATTCCATTTATTATATTTTATTATATTTTAGATTTTATACATATCTTAATAGATTGCTTACATATTTCTATAGTTAGATTTAGAGTTCTAAAAGGTTTATATTGATTAAAATAAAAACCTGACTCTATCCAAGTAAAAATCTTTTTAAAAAAACCTTTATTTAAACTACATTTAAATTTATTTCTATTGTTCGCATTTATAGTCAAATTTACATTTTAAATGTAGATTGATGTATGGTGCTATTTATAGTCTATCTCTTCCTAATACTATTTTTATTTCTATTTTATATTTTTATATATATCTGTATACATTGAATATATATTTCCATATTTAGAACAATATCAAAATAAAATGTATATTCATATTTTTTTCCATTAATGCCCTGCCTCTAACCAAATAAAAACAAAAACAAAAACAAAAAAATCTTTCTATAAACAATACTTGAATATATATTGAATACACCATGCATTACAAATTGCAGGGGAAATGGATTCCCTCATGATTTGAACACAAGAAATAATGGAAAAGGAAGCTTTTTCCCACAATTTAAACCCCTTTTCTCTCCATAACCCCTCTTTTTTCTGGGAGCGCTGTGGAAGGTCTGGGGGTTCTAAGGAGGGACTGACACAATAAAAGGGGAAAGTTGAAAGCTCTCCCGTGGAACCCCACATGCTGCCCGGCCTGCTCAGGTGCTGCCCCTTGGCAAGAGGGCTCTTCCCTTGGCATTTTCTCAAAGGGATGCTCGTGCCCGGGTGGGTCCGGCTGCTCCCCGATCCCTGCTGGATGTTCCAGCCATAGCTCCTGGAGGGACACTTGGGATACCCCTGTTAGCCCCTCTGGATTAGCAGCTCCCTGTGCAGGTGTGCCCAGGTAGCTGCACTGAAAGCAGCTGCTCACACGGGGAGCTGCTACACCTAGGAGTGGGGGATGAGGTGAAGAAAGGTCCTGTGGGGTGTTCCCTCCCCTACACAGCCCTTTGCCAGACCCTTCAACAATGCGGTGCCAGATTTTCATTGCCAAGATAATTAACAGTCTTTCCCCTGGCCAAACAGGAATTGTGCTTCCAAAATTGCAAACAGTGAATGATTTCTTGCAGACACCAGCTGGCAACACCAGGAACTCTCACTGCCTTTGGAGAGCAGCACGCCTCCAGTGAACACACATCAACACACAGGGAGGGTGAGGTAGGTTTTACACGGAAAAAGGGCAGAGGTCAGGTCACAAGGCCTGTGGCCCCAGGTGACTTTCTACATCTTTTTGTTCTGAATGGCACAGGATTTCTCCAGCAGCAAAACTGCTGACAGCAAGAATTCTGCCTGTCCTGGAAGAGACAAGGACCTCCTCAACATTGACATCAGGAAGTGAAGAGGGAGAGCCATGTTTCACACAGAATAGGGCCAGCAACAGAGTCCAAGAGCCAGAAGCCATGAAAAAAGGGTTGCCCCTTGGAAATCTAAATGGAGAAGGATGTGTTGTGGACCCAAGCTGCTTTCATGTCGATGAGGGGTTGCCTTGATGATCCCAAGCAAAAATCGAAAACTGACTTCAAGAACCGGGACTGGTGAGCATGCTTTCCTAGAGAAAAGAGCTGGAATTCACGCAGAACACCACGCGGTCCTGGGTGGGCAGCTAAGTGCAGGAAATATGAACATAGAAAAATACAATCCAGGCCCAAACCGCACCCACCTCAAATTTGTGCTGCCCTGATAGATCCAAGGGAGCCCTACAAACTGACATCAGGAACCTGGACTGCTGAATTTTCTTTCCCAGGGAAAATGGAAAAAGGATGTGCCCAGGGGCCCCTGGCCCTGACTGCAAAAAATCCTTATATCGAAGGATGGAGCCCACACTGAAGTTGTCCCCACCTCAAACTTGTGCTGCCCTGATACACCCAAGGGAACCCTACAAACTGACATCAGGAACCTGGACTGCTGAGTTTTCTTTCCCAGGGAAAATGGAAAAAGGATGTGCCCAGGGGCCCGTGGCCGCGAGCTGGGACAGCACTGCAAAAAGTCCATATATCGAAAGATGGACCCCAGACCGAAGTTGTCCCCACCTCAAACTTGTGCTGTCCTGATAGACCCAAGGCAGCCCTACAAACTGACATCAAGAACCTGGACTGCTGAGTTTTCTTTCCCAGGGAAAATGGCCAAAGGATGTGCCCAGGGGCACCTGGCCTTGGGCCCCTGGCCCTGACTGCAAATAATCCTTATATAGAACAATGGAGCCCAGACCAAAGTTGTGCCCACCTCAAACTTGTGCTGCCCTGATAGACCCAAGGGAGCCCTACAAACTGACATCAGGAACCTGGACTGCTGAGTTTTCTTTCCCAGGGAAAATGGCTGCAGGTCCTGAAGGGATCAAAAAGGGCTCCTGGCCTTTGCCTCTCTTCTCTAACATTCCCCAAAAGGCATCGCAGTCCCGGAAGAGGTGTTTGTCATGCAGCCTGCCAAAATAAAGTCCTGTAAAATCCTAGCTCTGCCTTTTGTTTAACGTGTTCTTACTTCCTATTTATGTAATCGCAGAAAGCAAGGAAAGAATAAATGTGTCTGGTTCCCACTATTGCTCTGTGCAGGCATTTTTAAAGCCTGCTGTAGTTCTATCCTCTTTTTCCACTCCAAGCTTGACTTTTCCCCTCCTTTTTCAAGGTCTGCTGCTTTGGGTTTCCCAGGCAGGGCTGGGTTCCTCGGCAGGGGTCTTAGGAGTTGGTGCAGATTCTGCTTTTTCCGAAGGTGTATCAAAGTGTGCTGGCAAAAGGATTGTTTTCTCCAGGAAAAAGCTTTCTCTCAATGACCATCAATGCATGTATGTGTTTTAATCGTGTAACCAGGTGGATTAAGAAAAGCCGACACCTGTAGCAGAGTTTTGTTGGATCTGTGTCAGTGAGAAGTGGGCTGTGTGCTGGAGAGGGAGAGACCAAGAGACGCTGTTGGAGAGTGGCAACAGTGGCAGGTGTGAGCTGTTAAGTTGATGAGGGCTCAGAGCAGCCACAGGTGTGAGCTGCTAACTTGATGAGGGCTCAGAGCAGACACAGGTGTGAGCTGTTAAGATGATGAGGAAGAGGGGCAGGTCCCTCTGGGGGGAGGTTATTTAAGGGCGAGGCTTTGCCTCATCCGGCTTTTGCATGGAGCTGCTGGAGAAGAGGAGTTTATGGGGGACTCCCAGAGCTGTCTCATGGAAGGACGGTGAGTACTTTGAACAGGGTTTGGGGGATCACCTGGGCACATCCTTTGGCCATTTTCCCTGGGAAAGAAAACTCAGCAGTCCAGGTTCCTGATGTCAGTTTGTAGAGCTCCCTTGATTCTATCAGGGCAGCACAAGTTTGAGGTGGGGACAACATTGGTCTGGGCTCCATCCTTCGATATAAGGATTTTTTGCAGTGAGGCCCCAGCCCAGGGCCAGGGGCCCCAGGTCATATCCTTTTTCCATTTTCCCTGGGAAAGAAAACTCAGCAGTCCAGGTTCCTGATGTCAGTTTGTAGGGCTCCCTTGGGTGTATCAGGGCAGCACAAGTTTGAGGTGGGGACAGCTTCGGTCTGGGCTCCATCCTTCGATATAAGGATTTTTTGCAGTCAGGGCCAGCCCAGGGCCAGGGGCCCCTGGGCATATCCTTTGGCCATTTTCCCTGGGAAAGAAAACTCAGCAGTCCAGGTTCCTGATGTCAGTTTGTAAGGCTTCCTTGGGTCTATCAGGGCAGCACAAGTTTGAGATGGGGACAGCATTGGTCTGGGGTGCATCCTTCGATATAAGGTTTTTTTGCAGTCAGGGCCACGGGCCCAGGACCAGGGACCCCTGGGCACATCCTTTGGCCATTTTCCCTGGGAAAGAAAACTCAGCAGTCCAGGTTGCTGATGTCAGTTTGTAGGGCTCCCTTGGGTCTATCAGGGCAGCACAAGTTTGAGGTGGGGACAACTTCAGTCTGGGCTCCATCCTTCGATATAAAGATTTTTTGCAGTGAGGCCCCACCCAGGGCCAGGGGCCCCTGGGCACATCCTTTTTCCATTTTCCCTGGGAAAGAAAACTCAGCAGTCCAGGTTCCTGATGTCAGTTTGTAGGGCTCCCTTAGGTCTATCAGGGCAGCACAAGTTTGAGGTGGGGACAAATTCGGTGTGGGCTCCATCCTTCGATATAAGGATTTTTTGCAGTCAGGGCCAGGGGACCCTGGGCACATCCTTTTTCCATTTTCCCTGGGAAAGAAAACTCAGCAGTCCAGGTTCCTGATGTCAGTTTGTAGGGCTCCCTTGGGTCTATCAGGGCAGCACAAGTTTGAGGTGGGGACAACTTCGGTGTGGGGTCCATCCTTCGATATAAGGATTCTTTGCAGTCAGGGCCAGAGGCCCCTGGGCACAAACTTTTTCCATTTTCCCTGGGAAAGAAAACTCAGCAGTCCAGGTTCCTGATGTCAGTTTGTAGGGCTCCCTTGGGTCTATCAGGGCAGCACAAGTTTGAGGTGGGGACATCTTCGGTGTGGGGTCCATCCTTCGATATAAGGATTCTTTGCAGACAGGCCCAGCCCAGGGCCAGGGGACCCTGGGCACATCCTTTTTCCATTTTCCCTGGGAAAGAAAACTCAGCAGTCCAGGTTCCTTTTGTCAGTTTGCAGGGCTCCCTTGGGTCTATCAGGTCAGCACAAGTTTGAGGTGGGGATAACTTCGGTGTGGGCTCCATCCTTCGATATAAGGATTTTTTGCAGTCAGGGTCAGGGGCCCCTGGGCACATCCTTTTTCCAATTTCCTTTGGAAAGAAAACTCAGCAGTCCAGGTTCCTGATGTCAGTTTGTAGGGCTCCCTTGGGTCTATCAGGGCAGCACAAGTTTGAGGTGGGGACAACTTCTGTCTGGGGTCCATCCTTCCATATAAGGGTTCCTAGCAGTCAGGCCCCAGTCCAGGGCCAGGGACCCCTGGGTACATGCTTTTTCCATTTTCCCTGGGAAAGAAAACTCAGCAGTCCAGGTTGCTGATGTCAGTTTGTAGTGCTCCCTTGGGTCTATCAGGGCAGCACAATTTTGAGGTGGGGACATCTTCGGTCTGGGCTCCATCCTTCGATATAAGGATATTTTGCAGTGAGGCCCCAGCCCAGGGCCAGGGGCCCCTGGGCACATCCTTTTTCCATTTTCCCTGGGAAAGAAAACTCAGCAGTCCAGGTTCCAGATGTCAGTTTGTAGGGCTCCCTTGGTTCTATCAGGGCAGCACAAGTTTGAGGTGGGGACAAATTCGGTGTGGGCTCCATCCTTCGATATAAGGATTTTTTGTAGTGCGGGCCCAGCCCAGGGCCAGGGGCCCTTGGGCACATCCTTTTTCCATTTTCCCTGGGAAAGAAAACTCAGCAGTCCAGGTTCCTGATGTCAGTTTGTAGGGCTCCCTTGGGTCTATCAGGGCAGCACAAGTTTGAGGTGGGGACAACTTTGGTGTGGGGTCCATCCTTCGATATAAGGATTCTTTGCAGTCAGGGCCAGGGGCCCCTGGGCACATCCTTTTTCCATTTTTCCTGGGAAAGAAAACTCAGCAGTCCAGGTTCCTGATGTCAGTTTGTAGGGCTCCCTTGGGTCTATCAGGGCAGCACAAGTTTGAGGTGGGGACAACTTCGGTGTGGGCTCCATCCTTCGATATAAGGATTCTTTGCAGTGAGGCCCGAGCCCAGGGCCAGGGGCCCCTGGGCACATCCTTTTTCCATTTTCCCTGGGAAAGAAAACTCAGCAGTCCAGGTTCCTGATGTCAGTTTGTAGGGCTCCCTTGGGTCTATCAGGGCAGCACAAGTTTGAGGTGGGGACAAATTCGGTGTGGGCTCCATCCTTCGATATAAGGATTTTTTGCAGTCAGGGCCAGGGGCCCCTGGGCACATCCTTTTTCCATTTTCCCTGGGAAAGAAAACTCAGCAGTCCAGGTTGCTGATGTCAGTTTGTAGGGCTCCCTTGGGTCTATCAGGGCAGCACAAGTTTGAGGTGGGGACAACTTCGGTCTGGGGTCCATCCTTCCATATAAGGGTTCCTGGCAGTCAGGCCCCAGCCCAGGGCCAGGGGCCCCTGGGTACATGCTTTTTCCGCTTTCCCTGGGAAAGAAAACTCAGCAGTCCAGGTTCCTGATGTCAGTTTGTAGGGCTCCCTTGGGTCTATCAGGGCAGCACAAGTTTCAGGTGGGGACATCTTCGGTCTGGGCTCCATCCTTCGATATAAGGATTTTTTGCAGTGAGGCCCCAGCCCAGGGCCAGGGGCCCTGGGCACATCCTTTGGCCATTTTCCCTGGGAGAGAAAACTCAGGAGTCCAGGTTCCTGATGTCAGTTTGTAGGGCTCCCTTGGGTCTATCAGGGCAGCACAAGTTTGAGGTGGGGACAACTTCTGTGTGGGGTGCATCCTTCGATATAAGGATTTTTTGCAGTCAGGGCCAGGGGACCCTGGGCACACCCTTTTTCCATTTTCCCTGGGAAAGAAAACTCAGCATTCCAGGTTCCTGATGTCAGCTTGTAGGGCTCCCTTGGGTCTATCAGGGCAGCACAAGTTTGAGGTGGGGACAACTTCGGTGTGGGCTCCATCCTTCGATATAAGGATTTTTTGTAGTGGCGGCCCAGCCCAGGGCCAGGGACCCTTGGGCACAGCCTTTTTCCATTATCCCTGGGAAAGAAAACTCAGCAGTCCAGGTTCCTGATGTCAGTTTGTAGGGCTCCCTTGGGTCTATCAGGGCAGCACAAGTTTGAGGTGGGGACAACTTCGGTGTGGGCTCCATCCTTCGATATAAGGGTTCCTGGCAGTCAGGCCACAGCCCAGGGCCAGGGGCCCCTGGGTACATGGTTTTTCCATTTTCCCTGGGAAAGAAAACTCAGCAGTCCAGGTTCCTGATGTCAGTTTGTAGGGCTCCCTTGGGTCTATCAGGGCAGCACAAGTTTGAGGTGGGGACAACTTCGGTGTGGGGTCCATCCTTCGATATAAGGATTTTTTGCAGTGAGGGCCCTACCCAGGGCCAGGGGTCCCCGGGCACATCCATTTTCCATTTTCCCTGGGAAAGAAAACTCAGCAGTCCAGGTTCCTGATGTCAGTTTGTAGGGCTCCCTTGGGTCTATCAGGGCAGCACAAGTTTGAGGTGGGGACAACTTCGGTGTGGGCTCCATCCTTCGATATAAGGATTCTTTGCAGTGAGGCTCCAGCCCAGAGCCAGGGGCCCCTGGGCACATCCTTTTTCCATTTTCCCTGGGAAAGAAAACTCATCAGTCCAGGTTCCTGATGTCAGTTTGTAGGGCTCCCTTGGGTCTATCAGGGCAGCACAAGTTTGAGGTGGGGACAACTTCGGTGTGGGGTCCATCCTTCGATATAAGGATTTTTTGCAGTCAGGGCCAGGGGCCCCCGGGCACATCCTTTTTCCATTTTCCCTGGGAAAGAAAACTCAGCAGTCCAGGTTCCTGATGTCAGTTTGTAGGGCTCCCTTGGGTCTATCAGGGCAGCACAAGTTTGAGGTGGGGACAACTTCGGTGTGGGGTCCATCCTTCGATATAAGGATTTTTTTGCAGTGCGGCTCCAGCCCAGAGCCAGGGGCCCCTGGGCACATCCTTTGGCCATTTTCCCTGGGAAAGAAAACTCAGCAGTCCAGGTTCCTGATGTCACTTTGTAGGGCTCCCTTGGGTTTATCAGGGCAGCACAAATTTGAGGTGGGGACAACTTCGGTGTGGGGTCCATCCTTCGATATAAGGATTTTTTGCAGTCAGGGCCAGGGGCCCCCGGGCACATCCTTTTTCCATTTTCCCTGGGAAAGAAAACTCAGCAGTCCAGGTTGCTGATGTCAGTTTGTAGGGCTCCCTTGGGTCTATCAGGGCAGCACAAGTTTGAGGTGGGGACAACTTTGATGTGGGGTCCATCCTTCGATATAAGGATTTTTTGCAGTGAGGCTCCAACCCAGAGCCAGGGGCCCCTGGGCACATCCTTTTTCCATTTTCCCTGGGAAAGAAAACTCATCAGTCCAGGTTCCTGATGTCAGTTTGTAGGGCTCCCTTGCGTTTATCAGGGCAGCACAAGTTTGAGGTGGGGACAACTTTGGTGTGGGGTCCATCCTTCGATATAAGGATTTTTCGCAGTCAGGGCCAGGGGCCCCCGGGCACATCCTTTTTCCATTTTCCCTGGGAAAGAAAACTCAGCAGTCCAGGTTCCTGATGTCAGTTTGTAGGGCTCCCTTGGGTCTATCAGGGCAGCACAAGTTTGAGGTGGGGACAACTTCGGTGTGGGGTCCATCCTTCGATATAAGGATTTTTTGCAGTCGGGGCCAGGGGCCCCTGGGCACATCCTTTTTCCATTTTCCCTGGGAAAGAAAACTCAGCATTCCAGGTTCCTGATGTCAGCTTGTAGGGCTCCCTTGGGTCTATCAGGGCAGCACAAGTTTGAGGTGGGGACAACTTCGGTGTGGGGTCCATCCTTCGATATAAGGATTTTTTGCAGTGAGGCTCCAGCCCAGAGCCAGGGGCCCCTGGGCACATCCTTTTTCCATTTTCCCTGGGAAAGAAAACTCAGCAGTCCAGGTTCCTGATGTCAGTTTGTAGGGCTGCCTTGGGTCTATCAGGGCAGCACAAGTTTGAGGTGGGGACAACTTCGGTGTGGGGTCCATCCTTCGATATAAGGATTTTTTGTAGTGAGGCCCCAGCCCAGGGCCATGGGCCCCTGGGCACATCCTTTTTCCATTTTCCCTGGGAAAGAAAACTCAGCAGTCCAGGTTCCTGATGTCAGTTTGTAGGGCTCCCTTGGGTCTATCAGGGCAGCACATGTTTGAGGTGGGGACAACTTCGGTGTGGGGTCCATCCTTCGATATAAGGATTTTTTGCAGTCAGGGCCAGGGGCCCCTGGGTACATGGTTTTTCCATTTTCCCTGGGAAAGAAAACTCAGCAGTCCAGGTTCCTGATGTCAGTTTGTAGGGCTCCCTTGGGTCTATCAGGGCAGCACAAGTTTGAGGTGGGGACAACTTTGATGTGGGGTCCATCCTTCGATATAAGGATTTTTTGCAGTGAGGCTCCAACCCAGAGCCAGGGGCCCCTGGGAACATCCTTTTTCCATTTTCCCTGGGAAAGAAAACTCAGCAGTCCAGGTTCCTGATGTCAGTTTGTAGGGCTCTCTTGGGTTTATCAGGGCAGCACAAGTTTGAGGTGGGGACAACTTTGGTGTGGGGTCCATCCTTCGATATAAGGATTTTTCGCAGTCAGGGCCAGGGGCCCCCGGGCACATCCTTTTTCCATTTTCCCTGGGAAAGAAAACTCAGCAGTCCAGGTTCCTGATGTCAGTTTGTAGGGCTCCCTTGGGTCTATCAGGGCAGCACAAGTTTGAGGTGGGGACAACTTCGGTGTGGGCTCCATCATTCGATATAAGGATGCTTTGCAGTGAGGCTCCAGCCCAGAGCCAGGGGCCCCTGGGCACATCCTTTTTCCATTTTCCCTGGGAAAGAAAACTCAGCAGTCCAGGTTCCTGATGTCAGTTTGTAGGGCTCCCTTGGGTCTATCAGGGCAGCACAAGTTTGAGGTGGGGACAACTTTGGTGTGGGGTCCATCCTTCGATATAAGGATTTTTTGCAGTCAGGGCCAGGGGCCCCCGGGCACATCCTTTTTCCATTATCCCTGGGAAAGAAAACTCAGCAGTCCAGGTTCCTGATGTCAGTTTGTAGGGCTCCCTTGGGTCTATCAGGGCAGCACAAGTTTGAGGTGGGGACAACTTCGGTGTGGGGTCCATCCTTCGATATAAGGATTTTTTGAACTGTGGCCCCAGCCCTGGGCCATGGGGCCCTGGTCACATCCTTTTTCCATTTTCCCTGGGAAAGAAAACTCAGCAGTCCAGGTTCCTGATGTCAGTTTGTAGGGCTGCCTTGGGTCTATCAGGGCAGCACAAGTTTGAGGTGGGGACAACTTCGGTGTGGGGTCCATCCTTCGATATAAGGATTCTTTGCAGTGAGGCTCCAGCCCAGAGCCAGGGGCCCCTTGGCACATCCTTTGGCCATTTTCCCTGGGAAAGAAAACTCAGCAGTCCAGGTTCCTGATGTCAGTTTGTAGGGCTCCCTTGGGTTTATCAGGGCAGCACAAGTTTGAGGTGGGGACAACTTCGGTGTGGGGTCCATCCTTCGATATAAGGATTCTTCGCAGTCAGGGCCAGGGGCCCCCGGGCACATCCTTTTTCCATTTTCCCTGGGAAAGAAAACTCAGCAGTCCAGGTTCCTGATGTCAGTTTGTAGGGCTCCCTTGGGTCTATCAGGGCAGCACAAGTTTGAGGTGGGGACAACTTCGGTGTGGGTCCATCCTTCGATATAAGGATTTTTTGCAGTCAGGGCCAGGGGCCCCTGGGCACATCCTTTTTCCATTTTCCCTGGGAAAGAAAACTCAGCATTCCAGGTTCCTGATGTCAGCTTGTAGGGCTCCCTTGGGTCTATCAGGGCAGCACAAGTTTGAGGTGGGGACAACTTCGGTGTGGGGTCCATTCTTCGATATAAGGATTTTTTGTAGTGAGGCCCCAGCCCAGGGCCATGGGCCCCTGGGCACATCCTTTTTCCATTTTCCCTGGGAAAGAAAACTCAGCAGTCCGGGTTACTGATGTCAGTTTGTAGGGCTCCCTTGGGTCTATCAGGGCAGCACAAGTTTGAGGTGGGGACAACTTCGGTGTGGGGTCCATCCTTCGATATAAGGATTCTTTGCAGTGAGGCTCCAGCCCAGTGCCAGGGGCCCCTGGGCACATCCTTTGGCCATTTTCCCTGGGAAAGAAAACTCAGCAGTCCAGGTTCCTGATGTCAGTTTGTAGGGCTCCCTTGGGTCTATCAGGGCAGCACAAGTTTGAGGTGGGGACAACTTTGGTGTGGGGTCCATCCTTCGATATAAGGATTTTTTGCAGTCAGGGCCAGGGGCCCCCGGGCACATCCTTTTTCCATTTTCCCTGGGAAAGAAAACTCAGCAGTCCAGGTTCCTGATGTCAGTTTGTAGGGCTCCCTTGGGTCTATCAGGGCAGCACAAGTTTGAGGTGGGGACAACTTCGGTGTGGGGTCCATCCTTCGATATAAGGATTTTTTGAACTGTGGCCCCAGCTCTGGGCCATGGGCCCCTGGGCACATCCTTTTTCCATTTTCCCTGGGAAAGAAAACTCAGCAGTCCAGGTTCCTGATGTCAGTTTGTAGGGCTCCCTTGGGTCTATCAGGGCAGCACAAGTTTGAGGTGGGGACAACTTTGATGTGGGGTCCATCCTTCGATATAAGGATTCTTTGCAGTGAGGCTCCAACCCAGAGCCAGGGGCCCCTGGGCACATCCTTTGGCCATTTTCCCTGGGAAAGAAAACTCATCAGTCCAGGTTCCAGATGTCAGTTTGTAGGGCTCCCTTGGGTCTATCAGGGCAGCACAAGTTTGAGGTGGGGACAACTTTGGTGTGGGGTCCATCCTTCGATATAAGGATTTTTCGCAGTCAGGGCCACGGGCCCCTGGGCACATCCTTTTTCCATTTTCCCTGGGAAAGAAAACTCAGCAGTCCAGGTTCCTGATGTCAGTTTGTAGGGCTCCCTTGGGTCTATCAGGGCAGCACAAGTTTGAGGTGGGGACAACTTTGGTGTGGGGTCCATCCTTCGATATAAGGATTTTTTGAACTGAGGCCCCAGCCCGGGGCCATGGGCCCCCGGGCACATCCTTTTTCCATTTTCCCTGGGAAAGAAATCCCAGCAGTCCAGATTCCTCATTTCAGTTTGTAGGGCTGCCTTGGGTCTATCAGGGCAGCACAAGTTTGAGGTGGGGACAACTTCGGTGTGGGGTCCATCCTTCGATATAAGGATTTTTTGCAGTCAGGGCCAGGGGCCCCTGGGCACATCCTTTTTCCATTTTCCCTGGGAAAGAAAACTCAGCATTCCAGGTTCCTGATGTCAGCTTGTAGGGCTCCCTTGGGTCTATCAGGGCAGCACAAGTTTGAGGTGGGGACAACTTCGGTGTGGGGTCCATCCTTCGATATAAGGATTTTTTGCAGTGAGGCTCCAGCCCAGAGCCAGGGGCCCCTGGGCACATCCTTTTTCCATTTTCCCTGGGAAAGAAAACTCAGCAGTCCAGGTTCCTGATGTCAGTTTGTAGGGCTGCCTTGGGTCTATCAGGGCAGCACAAGTTTGAGGTGGGGACAACTTCGGTGTGGGGTCCATCCTTCGATATAAGGATTTTTTGTAGTGAGGCCCCAGCCCAGGGCCATGGGCCCCTGGGCACATCCTTTTTCCATTTTCCCTGGGAAAGAAAACTCAGCAGTCCAGGTTCCTGATGTCAGTTTGTAGGGCTCCCTTGGGTCTATCAGGGCAGCACATGTTTGAGGTGGGGACAACTTCGGTGTGGGGTCCATCCTTCGATATAAGGATTTTTTGCAGTCAGGGCCAGGGGCCCCTGGGTACATGGTTTTTCCATTTTCCCTGGGAAAGAAAACTCAGCAGTCCAGGTTCCTGATGTCAGTTTGTAGGGCTCCCTTGGGTCTATCAGGGCAGCACAAGTTTGAGGTGGGGACAACTTTGATGTGGGGTCCATCCTTCGATATAAGGATTTTTTGCAGTGAGGCTCCAACCCAGAGCCAGGGGCCCCTGGGAACATCCTTTTTCCATTTTCCCTGGGAAAGAAAACTCAGCAGTCCAGGTTCCTGATGTCAGTTTGTAGGGCTCCCTTGGGTTTATCAGGGCAGCACAAGTTTGAGGTGGGGACAACTTTGGTGTGGGGTCCATCCTTCGATATAAGGATTTTTCGCAGTCAGGGCCAGGGGCCCCCGGGCACATCCTTTTTCCATTTTCCCTGGGAAAGAAAACTCAGCAGTCCAGGTTCCTGATGTCAGTTTGTAGGGCTCCCTTGGGTCTATCAGGGCAGCACAAGTTTGAGGTGGGGACAACTTCGGTGTGGGCTCCATCATTCGATATAAGGATGCTTTGCAGTGAGGCTCCAGCCCAGAGCCAGGGGCCCCTGGGCACATCCTTTTTCCATTTTCCCTGGGAAAGAAAACTCAGCAGTCCAGGTTCCTGATGTCAGTTTGTAGGGCTCCCTTGGGTCTATCAGGGCAGCACAAGTTTGAGGTGGGGACAACTTTGGTGTGGGGTCCATCCTTCGATATAAGGATTTTTTGCAGTCAGGGCCAGGGGCCCCCGGGCACATCCTTTTTCCATTATCCCTGGGAAAGAAAACTCAGCAGTCCAGGTTCCTGATGTCAGTTTGTAGGGCTCCCTTGGGTCTATCAGGGCAGCACAAGTTTGAGGTGGGGACAACTTCGGTGTGGGGTCCATCCTTCGATATAAGGATTTTTTGAACTGTGGCCCCAGCCCTGGGCCATGGGGCCCTGGTCACATCCTTTTTCCATTTTCCCTGGGAAAGAAAACTCAGCAGTCCAGGTTCCTGATGTCAGTTTGTAGGGCTGCCTTGGGTCTATCAGGGCAGCACAAGTTTGAGGTGGGGACAACTTCGGTGTGGGCTCCATCCTTCGATATAAGGATTCTTTGCAGTGAGGCTCCAGCCCAGAGCCAGGGGCCCCTTGGCACATCCTTTGGCCATTTTCCCTGGGAAAGAAAACGCAGCAGTCCAGGTTCCTGATGTCAGTTTGTAGGGCTCCCTTGGGTTTATCAGGGCAGCACAAGTTTGAGGTGGGGACAACTTCGGTGTGGGGTCCATCCTTCGATATAAGGATTCTTCGCAGTCAGGGCCAGGGGCCCCCGGGCACATCCTTTTTCCATTTTCCCTGGGAAAGAAAACTCAGCAGTCCAGGTTCCTGATGTCAGTTTGTAGGGCTCCCTTGGGTCTATCAGGGCAGCACAAGTTTGAGGTGGGGACAACTTCGGTGTGGGGTCCATCCTTCGATATAAGGATTTTTTGTAGTGAGGCCCCAGCCCAGGGCCATGGGCCCCTGGGCACATCCTTTTTCCATTTTCCCTGGGAAAGAAAACTCAGCAGTCCAGGTTGCTGATGTCAGTTTGTAGGGCTCCCTTGGGTCTATCAGGGCAGCACAAGTTTGAGGTGGGGACAACTTCGGTGTGGGGTCCATCCTTCGATATAAGGATTTTTTGAACTGTGGCCCCAGCCCTGGGCCATGGGGCCCTGGTCACATCCTTTTTCCATTTTCCCTGGGAAAGAAAACTCAGCAGTCCAGGTTCCTGATGTCAGTTTGTAGGGCTGCCTTGGGTCTATCAGGGCAGCACAAGTTTGAGGTGGGGACAACTTCGGTGTGGGGTCCATCCTTCGATATAAGGATTTTTTGTAGTGAGGCCCCAGCCCAGGGCCATGGGCCCCTGGGCACATCCTTTTTCCATTTTCCCTGGGAAAGAAAACTCAGCAGTCCAGGTTCCTGATGTCAGTTTGTAGGGCTCCCTTGGGTCTATCAGGGCAGCACATGTTTGAGGTGGGGACAACTTCGGTGTGGGGTCCATCCTTCGATATAAGGATTTTTTGCAGTCAGGGCCAGGGGCCCCTGGGTACATGGTTTTTCCATTTTCCCTGGGAAAGAAAACTCAGCAGTCCAGGTTCCTGATGTCAGTTTGTAGGGCTCCCTTGGGTCTATCAGGGCAGCACAAGTTTGAGGTGGGGACAACTTTGATGTGGGGTCCATCCTTCGATATAAGGATTTTTTGCAGTGAGGCTCCAACCCAGAGCCAGGGGCCCCTGGGAACATCCTTTTTCCATTTTCCCTGGGAAAGAAAACTCAGCAGTCCAGGTTCCTGATGTCAGTTTGTAGGGCTCCCTTGGGTTTATCAGGGCAGCACAAGTTTGAGGTGGGGACAACTTTGGTGTGGGGTCCATCCTTCGATATAAGGATTTTTCGCAGTCAGGGCCAGGGGCCCCCGGGCACATCCTTTTTCCATTTTCCCTGGGAAAGAAAACTCAGCAGTCCAGGTTCCTGATTTCAGTTTGTAGGGCTCCCTTGGGTCTATCAGGGCAGCACAAGTTTGAGGTGGGGACAACTTCGGTGTGGGCTCCATCATTCGATATAAGGATGCTTTGCAGTGAGGCTCCAGCCCAGAGCCAGGGGCCCCTGGGCACATCCTTTTTCCATTTTCCCTGGGAAAGAAAACTCAGCAGTCCAGGTTCCTGATGTCAGTTTGTAGGGCTCCCTTGGGTCTATCAGGGCAGCACAAGTTTGAGGTGGGGACAACTTTGGTGTGGGGTCCATCCTTCGATATAAGGATTTTTTGCAGTCAGGGCCAGGGGCCCCCGGGCACATCCTTTTTCCATTATCCCTGGGAAAGAAAACTCAGCAGTCCAGGTTCCTGATGTCAGTTTGTAGGGCTCCCTTGGGTCTATCAGGGCAGCACAAGTTTGAGGTGGGGACAACTTCGGTGTGGGGTCCATCCTTCGATATAAGGATTTTTTGAACTGTGGCCCCAGCCCTGGGCCATGGGGCCCTGGTCACATCCTTTTTCCATTTTCCCTGGGAAAGAAAACTCAGCAGTCCAGGTTCCTGATGTCAGTTTGTAGGGCTGCCTTGGGTCTATCAGGGCAGCACAAGTTTGAGGTGGGGACAACTTCGGTGTGGGGTCCATCCTTCGATATAAGGATTCTTTGCAGTGAGGCTCCAGCCCAGAGCCAGGGGCCCCTTGGCACATCCTTTGGCCATTTTCCCTGGGAAAGAAAACTCAGCAGTCCAGGTTCCTGATGTCAGTTTGTAGGGCTCCCTTGGGTTTATCAGGGCAGCACAAGTTTGAGGTGGGGACAACTTCGGTGTGGGGTCCATCCTTCGATATAAGGATTCTTCGCAGTCAGGGCCAGGGGCCCCCGGGCACATCCTTTTTCCATTTTCCCTGGGAAAGAAAACTCAGCAGTCCAGGTTCCTGATGTCAGTTTGTAGGGCTCCCTTGGGTCTATCAGGGCAGCACAAGTTTGAGGTGGGGACAACTTCGGTGTGGGTCCATCCTTCGATATAAGGATTTTTTGCAGTCAGGGCCAGGGGCCCCTGGGCACATCCTTTTTCCATTTTCCCTGGGAAAGAAAACTCAGCATTCCAGGTTCCTGATGTCAGCTTGTAGGGCTCCCTTGGGTCTATCAGGGCAGCACAAGTTTGAGGTGGGGACAACTTCGGTGTGGGGTCCATTCTTCGATATAAGGATTTTTTGTAGTAAGGCCCCAGCCCAGGGCCATGGGCCCCTGGGCACATCCTTTTTCCATTTTCCCTGGGAAAGAAAACTCAGCAGTCCGGGTTACTGATGTCAGTTTGTAGGGCTCCCTTGGGTCTATCAGGGCAGCACAAGTTTGAGGTGGGGACAACTTCGGTGTGGGGTCCATCCTTCGATATAAGGATTCTTTGCAGTGAGGCTCCAGCCCAGTGCCAGGGGCCCCTGGGCACATCCTTTGGCCATTTTCCCTGGGAAAGAAAACTCAGCAGTCCAGGTTCCTGATGTCAGTTTGTAGGGCTCCCTTGGGTCTATCAGGGCAGCACAAGTTTGAGGTGGGGACAACTTTGGTGTGGGGTCCATCCTTCGATATAAGGATTTTTTGCAGTCAGGGCCAGGGGCCCCCGGGCACATCCTTTTTCCATTTTCCCTGGGAAAGAAAACTCAGCAGTCCAGGTTCCTGATGTCAGTTTGTAGGGCTCCCTTGGGTCTATCAGGGCAGCACAAGTTTGAGGTGGGGACAACTTCGGTGTGGGGTCCATCCTTCGATATAAGGATTTTTTGAACTGTGGCCCCAGCTCTGGGCCATGGGCCCCTGGGCACATCCTTTTTCCATTTTCCCTGGGAAAGAAAACTCAGCAGTCCAGGTTCCTGATGTCAGTTTGTAGGGCTCCCTTGGGTCTATCAGGGCAGCACAAGTTTGAGGTGGGGACAACTTTGATGTGGGGTCCATCCTTCGATATAAGGATTCTTTGCAGTGAGGCTCCAACCCAGAGCCAGGGGCCCCTGGGCACATCCTTTGGCCATTTTCCCTGGGAAAGAAAACTCATCAGTCCAGGTTCCTGATGTCAGTTTGTAGGGCTCCCTTGGGTCTATCAGGGCAGCACAAGTTTGAGGTGGGGACAACTTTGGTGTGGGGTCCATCCTTCGATATAAGGATTTTTCGCAGTCAGGGCCACGGGCCCCTGGGCACATCCTTTTTCCATTTTCCCTGGGAAAGAAAACTCAGCAGTCCAGGTTCCTGATGTCAGTTTGTAGGGCTCCCTTGGGTCTATCAGGGCAGCACAAGTTTGAGGTGGGGACAACTTTGGTGTGGGGTCCATCCTTCGATATAAGGATTTTTTGAACTGAGGCCCCAGCCCGGGGCCATGGGCCCCCGGGCACATCCTTTTTCCATTTTCCCTGGGAAAGAAATCCCAGCAGTCCAGATTCCTCATTTCAGTTTGTAGGGCTGCCTTGGGTCTATCAGGGCAGCACAAGTTTGAGGTGGGGACAACTTCGGTGTGGGGTCCATCCTTCGATATAAGGATTTTTTGCAGTCAGGGCCAGGGGCCCCTGGGCACATCCTTTTTCCATTTTCCCTGGGAAAGAAAACTCAGCATTCCAGGTTCCTGATGTCAGCTTGTAGGGCTCCCTTGGGTCTATCAGGGCAGCACAAGTTTGAGGTGGGGACAACTTCGGTGTGGGGTCCATCCTTCGATATAAGGATTTTTTGCAGTGAGGCTCCAGCCCAGAGCCAGGGGCCCCTGGGCACATCCTTTTTCCATTTTCCCTGGGAAAGAAAACTCAGCAGTCCAGGTTCCTGATGTCAGTTTGTAGGGCTGCCTTGGGTCTATCAGGGCAGCACAAGTTTGAGGTGGGGACAACTTCGGTGTGGGGTCCATCCTTCGATATAAGGATTTTTTGTAGTGAGGCCCCAGCCCAGGGCCATGGGCCCCTGGGCACATCCTTTTTCCATTTTCCCTGGGAAAGAAAACTCAGCAGTCCAGGTTCCTGATGTCAGTTTGTAGGGCTCCCTTGGGTCTATCAGGGCAGCACAAGTTTGAGGTGGGGACAACTTTGATGTGGGGTCCATCCTTCGATATAAGGATTTTTTGCAGTGAGGCTCCAACCCAGAGCCAGGGGCCCCTGGGAACATCCTTTTTCCATTTTCCCTGGGAAAGAAAACTCAGCAGTCCAGGTTCCTGATGTCAGTTTGTAGGGCTCCCTTGGGTTTATCAGGGCAGCACAAGTTTGAGGTGGGGACAACTTTGGTGTGGGGTCCATCCTTCGATATAAGGATTTTTCGCAGTCAGGGCCAGGGGCCCCCGGGCACATCCTTTTTCCATTTTCCCTGGGAAAGAAAACTCAGCAGTCCAGGTTCCTGATGTCAGTTTGTAGGGCTCCCTTGGGTCTATCAGGGCAGCACAAGTTTGAGGTGGGGACAACTTCGGTGTGGGCTCCATCATTCGATATAAGGATGCTTTGCAGTGAGGCTCCAGCCCAGAGCCAGGGGCCCCTGGGCACATCCTTTTTCCATTTTCCCTGGGAAAGAAAACTCAGCAGTCCAGGTTCCTGATGTCAGTTTGTAGGGCTCCCTTGGGTCTATCAGGGCAGCACAAGTTTGAGGTGGGGACAACTTTGGTGTGGGGTCCATCCTTCGATATAAGGATTTTTTGCAGTCAGGGCCAGGGGCCCCCGGGCACATCCTTTTTCCATTATCCCTGGGAAAGAAAACTCAGCAGTCCAGGTTCCTGATGTCAGTTTGTAGGGCTCCCTTGGGTCTATCAGGGCAGCACAAGTTTGAGGTGGGGACAACTTCGGTGTGGGGTCCATCCTTCGATATAAGGATTTTTTGAACTGTGGCCCCAGCCCTGGGCCATGGGGCCCTGGTCACATCCTTTTTCCATTTTCCCTGGGAAAGAAAACTCAGCAGTCCAGGTTCCTGATGTCAGTTTGTAGGGCTGCCTTGGGTCTATCAGGGCAGCACAAGTTTGAGGTGGGGACAACTTCGGTGTGGGGTCCATCCTTCGATATAAGGATTCTTTGCAGTGAGGCTCCAGCCCAGAGCCAGGGGCCCCTTGGCACATCCTTTGGCCATTTTCCCTGGGAAAGAAAACTCAGCAGTCCAGGTTCCTGATGTCAGTTTGTAGGGCTCCCTTGGGTTTATCAGGGCAGCACAAGTTTGAGGTGGGGACAACTTCGGTGTGGGGTCCATCCTTCGATATAAGGATTCTTCGCAGTCAGGGCCAGGGGCCCCCGGGCACATCCTTTTTCCATTTTCCCTGGGAAAGAAAACTCAGCAGTCCATGTTCCTGATGTCAGTTTGTAGGGCTCCCTTGGGTCTATCAGGGCAGCACAAGTTTGAGGTGGGGACAACTTCGGTGTGGGTCCATCCTTCGATATAAGGATTTTTTGCAGTCAGGGCCAGGGGCCCCTGGGCACATCCTTTTTCCATTTTCCCTGGGAAAGAAAACTCAGCATTCCAGGTTCCTGATGTCAGCTTGTAGGGCTCCCTTGGGTCTATCAGGGCAGCACAAGTTTGAGGTGGGGACAACTTCGGTGTGGGGTCCATTCTTCGATATAAGGATTTTTTGTAGTGAGGTCCCAGCCCAGGGCCATGGGCCCCTGGGCACATCCTTTTTCCATTTTCCCTGGGAAAGAAAACTCAGCAGTCCGGGTTACTGATGTCAGTTTGTAGGGCTCCCTTGGGTCTATCAGGGCAGCACAAGTTTGAGGTGGGGACAACTTCGGTGTGGGGTCCATCCTTCGATATAAGGATTCTTTGCAGTGAGGCTCCAGCCCAGTGCCAGGGGCCCCTGGGCACATCCTTTGGCCATTTTCCCTGGGAAAGAAAACTCAGCAGTCCAGGTTCCTGATGTCAGTTTGTAGGGCTGCCTTGGGTCTATCAGGGCAGCACAAGTTTGAGGTGGGGACAACTTTGGTGTGGGGTCCATCCTTCCATATAAGGATTTTTTGCAGTCAGGGCCAGGGGCCCCCGGGCACATCCTTTTTCCATTTTCCCTGGGAAAGAAAACTCAGCAGTCCAGGTTCCTGATGTCAGTTTGTAGGGCTCCCTTGGGTCTATCAGGGCAGCACAAGTTTGAGGTGGGGACAACTTCGGTGTGGGGTCCATCCTTCGATATAAGGATTTTTTGAACTGTGGCCCCAACTCTGGCCCATGGGCCCCTGGGCACATCCTTTTTCCATTTTCCCTGGGAAAGAAAACTCAGCAGTCCAGGTTCCTGATGTCAGTTTGTAGGGCTCCCTTGGGTCTATCAGGGCAGCACAAGTTTGAGGTGGGGACAACTTTGATGTGGGGTCCATCCTTCGATATAAGGATTCTTTGCAGTGAGGCTCCAACCCAGAGCCAGGGGCCCCTGGGCACATCCTTTGGCCATTTTCCCTGGGAAAGAAAACTCATCAGTCCAGGTTCCTGATGTCAGTTTGTAGGGCTCCCTTGGGTCTATCAGGGCAGCACAAGTTTGAGGTGGGGACAACTTTGGTGTGGGGTCCATCCTTCGATATAAGGATTTTTCGCAGTCAGGGCCACGGGCCCCTGGGCACATCCTTTTTCCATTTTCCCTGGGAAAGAAAACTCAGCAGTCCAGGTTCCTGATGTCAGTTTGTAGGGCTCCCTTGGGTCTATCAGGGCAGCACAAGTTTGAGGTGGGGACAACTTTGGTGTGGGGTCCATCCTTCGATATAAGGATTTTTTGAACTGAGGCCCCAGCCCGGGGCCATGGGCCCCTGGGCACATCCTTTTTCCATTTTCCCTGGGAAAGAAATCCCAGCAGTCCAGATTCCTCATTTCAGTTTGTAGGGCTGCCTTGGGTCTATCAGGGCAGCACAAGTTTGAGGTGGGGACAACTTCGGTGTGGGGTCCATCCTTCGATATACGGATTTTTTGCAGTCAGGGCCAGGGGCCCCTGGGCACATCCTTTTTCCATTTTCCCTGGGAAAGAAAACTCAGCAGTCCAGGTTCCTGATGTCAGCTTGTAGGGCTCCCTTGGGTCTATCAGGGCAGCACAAGTTTGAGGTGGGGACAACTTCGGTGTGGGGTCCATCCTTCGATATAAGGATTTTTTGTAGTGAGGCCCCAGCCCAGGGCCATGGGCCCCTGGGCACATCCTTTTTCCATTTTCCCTGGGAAAGAAAACTCAGCAGTCCAGGTTCCTGATGTCAGTTTGTAGGGCTCCCTTGGGTCTATCAGGGCAGCACAAGTTTGAGGTGGGGACAACTTCGGTGTGGGGTCCATCCTTCGATATAAGGATTTTTTGCAGTGAGGCTCCAGCCCAGAGCCAGGGGCCCCTGGGCACATCCTTTGGCCATTTTCCCTGGGAAAGAAAACTCAGCAGTCCAGGTTCCTGATGTCAGTTTGTAGGGCTCCCTTGGGTCTATCAGGGCAGCACAAGTTTGAGGTGGGGACAACTTTGGTGTGGGGTCCATCCTTCGATATAAGGATTTTTCGCAGTCAGGGCCAGGGGCCCCTGGGCACATCCTTTTTCCATTTTCCCTGGGAAAGAAAACTCAGCAGTCCAGGTTCCTGATGTCAGTTTGTAGGGCTCCCTTTGGTCTATCAGGGCAGCACAAGTTTGAGGTGGGGACAACTTTGGTGTGGGGTCCATCCTTCGATATAAGGATTTTTTGAACTGTGGCCCCAGCTCTGGGCCATGGGCCCCTGGGCACATCCTTTTTCCATTTTCCCTGGGAAAGAAAACTCAGCAGTCCAGGTTCCTGATGTCAGTTTGTAGAGCTCCCTTGGGTCTATCAGGGCAGCACAAGTTTGAGGTGGGGACAACTTCGGTGTGGGGTCCATCCTTCGATATAAGGATTTTTTGCAGTGAGGCTCCAGCCCAGAGCCAGGGGCCCCTGGGCACATCCTTTGGCCATTTTCCCTGGGAAAGAAAACTCATCAGTCCAGGTTCCTGATGTCAGTTTGTAGGGCTCCCTTGGGTCTATCAGGGCAGCACAAGTTTGAGGTGGGGACAACTTTGGTGTGGGGTCCATCCTTCGATATAAGGATTTTTCGCAGTCAGGGCCAGGGGCCCCTGGGCACATCCTTTTTCCATTTTCCCTGGGAAAGAAAACTCACAGGTCCAGGTTCCTGATGTCAGTTTGTAGGGCTCCCTTGGGTCTATCAGGGCAGCACAAGTTTGAGGTGGGGACAACTTCGGTGTGGGGTCCATCCTTCGATATAAGGATTTTTTGAACTGAGGCCCCAGCCCTGGGCCATGGGCCCCTGGGCACATCCTTTTTCCATTTTCCCTGGGAAAGAAAACCCAGCAGTCCAGGTTCCTGATGTCAGTTTGTAGGGCTCCCTTTGGTCTATCAGGGCAGCACAAGTTTGAGGTGGGGACAACTTTGGTGTGGGGTCCATCCTTCGATATAAGGATTTTTTGAACTGTGGCCCCAGCTCTGGGCCATGGGCCCCTGGGCACATCCTTTTTCCATTTTCCCTGGGAAAGAAAACTCAGCAGTCCAGGTTCCTGATGTCAGTTTGTAGAGCTCCCTTGGGTCTATCAGGGCAGCACAAGTTTGAGGTGGGGACAACTTCGGTGTGGGGTCCATCCTTCGATATAAGGATTTTTTGCAGTGAGGCTCCAGCCCAGAGCCAGGGGCCCCTGGGCACATCCTTTGGCCATTTTCCCTGGGAAAGAAAACTCATCAGTCCAGGTTCCTGATGTCAGTTTGTAGGGCTCCCTTGGGTCTATCAGGGCAGCACAAGTTTGAGGTGGGGACAACTTTGGTGTGGGGTCCATCCTTCGATATAAGGATTTTTCGCAGTCAGGGCCAGGGGCCCCTGGGCACATCCTTTTTCCATTTTCCCTGGGAAAGAAAACTCACAGGTCCAGGTTCCTGATGTCAGTTTGTAGGGCTCCCTTGGGTCTATCAGGGCAGCACAAGTTTGAGGTGGGGACAACTTCGGTGTGGGGTCCATCCTTCGATATAAGGATTTTTTGAACTGAGGCCCCAGCCCTGGGCCATGGGCCCCTGGGCACATCCTTTTTCCATTTTCCCTGGGAAAGAAAACCCAGCAGTCCAGATTCCTCATTTCAGTTTGTAGGGCTGCCTTGGGTCTATCAGGGCAGCACAAGTTTGAGGTGGGGACAACTTCGGTGTGGGGTCCATCCTTCGATATAAGGATTTTTTGCAGTCAGGGCCAGGGGCCCCTGGGCACATCCTTTTGCCATTTTCCCTGGGAAAGAAAACTCAGCATTCCAGGTTCCTGATGTCAGCTTGTAGGGCTCCCTTGGGTCTATCAGGGCAGCACAAGTTTGAGGTGGGGACAACTTCGGTGTGGGCTCCATCCTTCGATATAAGGATTTTTTGTAGTGAGGCCCCAGCCCAGGGCCATGGGCCCCTGGGCACATCCTTTTTCCATTTTCCCTGGGAAAGAAAACTCAGCAGTCCAGGTTCCTGATGTCAGTTTGTAGGGCTGCCTTGGGTCTATCAGGGCAGCACAAGTTTGAGGTGGGGACAACTTCGGTGTGGGGTCCATCCTTCGATATAAGGATTTTTTGCAGTGAGGCTCCAGCCCAGAGCCAGGGGCCCCTGGGCACATCCTTTGGCCATTTTCCCTGGGAAAGAAAACTCAGCAGTCCAGGTTCCTGATGTCAGTTTGTAGGGCTCCCTTGGGTCTATCAGGGCAGCACAAGTTTGAGGTGGGGACAACTTTTGTGTGGGATCCATCCTTCGATATAAGGATTTTTCGCAGTCAGGGCCAGGGGCCCCTGGGCACATCCTTTTTCCATTTTCCCTGGGAAAGAAAACTCAGCAGTCCAGGTTCCTGATGTCAGTTTGTAGGGCTCCCTTGGATCTATCAGGGCAGCACAAGTTTGAGGTGGGGACAACTTCGGTGTGGGGTCCATCCTTCGATATAAGGATTTTTTGCAGTGAGGGCCCTACCCAGGGCCAGGGGTCCCCGGGCACATCCTTTTTCCATTTTCCCTGGGAAAGAAAACTCAGCAGTCCAGGTTCCTGATGTCAGTTTGTAGGGCTCCCTTGGGTCTATCAGGGCAGCACAAGTTTGAGGTGGGGACAACTTCGGTGTGGGCTCCATCCTTCGATATAAGGATTCTTTGCAGTGAGGCTCCAGCCCAGAGCCAGGGGCCCCTGGGCACATCCTTTTTCCATTTTCCCTGGGAAAGAAAACTCATCAGTCCAGGTTCCTGATGTCAGTTTGTAGGGCTCCCTTGGGTCTATCAGGGCAGCACAAGTTTGAGGTGGGGACAACTTCGGTGTGGGGTCCATCCTTCGATATAAGGATTCTTTGCAGTCAGGGCCAGAGGCCCCTGGGCACAAACTTTTTCCATTTTCCCTGGGAAAGAAAACTCAGCAGTCCAGGTTCCTGATGTCAGTTTGTAGGGCTCCCTTGGGTCTATCAGGGCAGCACAAGTTTGAGGTGGGGACAACTTCGGTGTGGGGTCCATCCTTCGATATAAGGATTTTTTGCAGTGTGGCTCCAGCCCAGAGCCAGGGGCCCCTGGGCACATCCTTTGGCCATTTTCCCTGGGAAAGAAAACTCAGCAGTCCAGGTTCCTGATGTCAGTTTGTAGGGCTCCCTTGGGTTTATCAGGGCAGCACAAATTTGAGGTGGGGACAACTTCGGTGTAGGGTCCATCCTTCGATATAAGGATTTTTTGCAGTCAGGGCCAGGGGCCCCCGGGCACATCCTTTTTCCATTTTCCCTGGGAAAGAAAACTCAGCA
This sequence comes from Lonchura striata, assembly GCF_050655825.1. NCBI lineage: Eukaryota > Metazoa > Chordata > Aves > Passeriformes > Estrildidae > Lonchura > Lonchura striata. Next base: position 4,314,397 of record NC_140728.1, on the reverse strand, counting down.
GTCCAGGTTGCTGATGTCAGTTTGTAGGGCTCCCTTGGGTCTATCAGGGCAGCACAAGTTTGAGGTGGGGACAACTTTGATGTGGGGTCCATCCTTCGATATAAGGATTTTTTGCAGTGAGGCTCCAACCTAGAGCCAGGGGCCCCTGGGCACATCCTTTTTCCATTTTCCCTGGGAAAGAAAACTCATCAGTCCAGGTTCCTGATGTCAGTTTGTAGGGCTCCCTTGGGTTTATCAGGGCAGCACAAGTTTGAGGTGGGGACAACTTTGGTGTGGGGTCCATCCTTCGATATAAGGATTTTTCGCAGTCAGGGCCAGGGGCCCCCGGGCACATCCTTTTTCCATTTTCCCTGGGAAAGAAAACTCAGCAGTCCAGGTTCCTGATGTCAGTTTGTAGGGCTCCCTTGGGTCTATCAGGGCAGCACAAGTTTGAGGTGGGGACAACTTCGGTGTGGGGTCCATCCTTCGATATAAGGATTTTTTGCAGTCAGGGCCAGGGGCCCCTGGGCACATCCTTTTTCCATTTTCCCTGGGAAAGAAAACTCAGCATTCCAGGTTCCTGATGTCAGCTTGTAGGGCTCCCTTGGGTCTATCAGGGCAGCACAAGTTTGAGGTGGGGACAACTTCGGTGTGGGGTCCATCCTTCGATATAAGGATTTTTTGTAGTGAGGCTCCAGCCCAGAGCCAGGGGCCCCTGGGCACATCCTTTTTCCATTTTCCCTGGGAAAGAAAACTCAGCAGTCCAGGTTCCTGATGTCAGTTTGTAGGGCTGCCTTGGGTCTATCAGGGCAGCACAAGTTTGAGGTGGGGACAACTTCGGTGTGGGGTCCATCCTTCGATATAAGGATTTTTTGTAGTGAGGCCCCAGCCCAGGGCCATGGGCCCCTGGGCACATCCTTTTTCCATTTTCCCTGGGAAAGAAAACTCAGCAGTCCAGGTTCCTGATGTCAGTTTGTAGGGCTCCCTTGGGTCTATCAGGGCAGCACAAGTTTGAGGTGGGGACAACTTTGGTGTGGGGTCCATCCTTCGATATAAGGATTTTTTGAACTGAGGCCCCAGCCATGGGCCCCTGGGCACATCCTTTTTCCATTTTCCCTGGGAAAGAAAACTCAGCATTCCAGGTTCCTCATTTCAGTTTGTAGGGCTCCCTTGGGTGTATCAGGGCAGCACATGTTTGAGGTGGGGACAACTTCGGTGTGGGGTCCATCCTTCGATATAAGGATTTTTTGCAGTCAGGGCCAGGGGCCCCCGGGCACATCCTTTTTCCATTTTCCCTGGGAAAGAAAACTCAGCAGTCCAGGTTCCTGATGTCAGTTTGTAGGGCTCCCTTGGGTCTATCAGGGCAGCACAAGTTTGAGGTGGGGACAACTTTGATGTGGGGTCCATCCTTCGATATAAGGATTTTTTGCAGTGAGGCTCCAACCCAGAGCCAGGGGCCCCTGGGAACATCCTTTTTCCATTTTCCCTGGGAAAGAAAACTCATCAGTCCAGGTTCCTGATGTCAGTTTGTAGGGCTCCCTTGGGTTTATCAGGGCAGCACAAGTTTGAGGTGGGGACAACTTTGGTGTGGGGTCCATCCTTCGATATAAGGATTTTTCGCAGTCAGGGCCAGGGGACCCCGGGCACATCCTTTTTCCATTTTCCCTGGGAAAGAAAACTCAGCAGTCCAGGTTCCTGATGTCAGTTTGTAGGGCTCCCTTGGGTCTATCAGGGCAGCACAAGTTTGAGGTGGGGACAACTTCGGTGTGGGCTCCATCCTTCGATATAAGGATGCTTTGCAGTGAGGCTCCAGCCCAGAGCCAGGGGCCCCTGGGCACATCCTTTTTCCATTTTCCCTGGGAAAGAAAACTCAGCAGTCCAGGTTCCTGATGTCAGTTTGTAGGGCTCCCTTGGGTCTATCAGGGCAGCACAAGTTTGAGGTGGGGACAACTTCGGTGTGGGGTCCATCCTTCGATATAAGGATTTTTTGCAGTCAGGGCCAGGGGCCCCCGGGCACATCCTTTTTCCATTTTCCCTGGGAAAGAAAACTCAGCAGTCCAGGTTCCTGATGTCAGTTTGTAGGGCTCCCTTGGGTCTATCAGGGCAGCACAAGTTTGAGGTGGGGACAACTTCGGTGTGGGGTCCATCCTTCGATATAAGGATTTTTTGAACTGTGGCCTCAGCCCTGGGCCTTGGGGCCCTGGTCACATCCTTTTTCCATTTTCCCTGGGAAAGAAAACTCAGCAGTCCAGGTTCCTGATGTCAGTTTGTAGGGCTGCCTTGGGTCTATCAGGGCAGCACAAGTTTGAGGTGGGGACAACTTCGGTGTGGGGTCCATCCTTCGATATAAGGATTCTTGGCAGTGAGGCTCCAGCCCAGAGCCAGGGGCCCCTTGGCACATCCTTTGGCCATTTTCCCTGGGAAAGAAAACTCAGCAGTCCAGGTTCCTGATGTCAGTTTGTAGGGCTCCCTTGGGTTTATCAGGGCAGCACAAGTTTGAGGTGGGGACAACTTCGGTGTGGGGTCCATCCTTCGATATAAGGATTCTTTGCAGTCAGGGCCAGGGGCCCCCGGGCACATCCTTTTTCCATTTTCCCTGGGAAAGAAAACTCAGCAGTCCAGGTTCCTGATGTCAGTTTGTAGGGCTCCCTTGGGTCTATCAGGGCAGCACAAGTTTGAGGTGGGGACAACTTCGGTGTGGGGTCCATCCTTCGATATAAGGAATTTTCGCAGTCAGGGCCAGGGGCCCCTGGGCACATCCTTTTTCCATTTTCCCTGGGAAAGAAAACTCAGCAGTCCAGGTTCCTGATGTCAGTTTGTAGGGCTCCCTTGGGTGTATCAGGGCAGCACAAGTTTGAGGTGGGGACAACTTCGGTGTGGGGTCCATCCTTCGATATAAGGATTTTTTGAACTGAGGCCCCAGCCCTGGGCCATGGGCCCCTGGGCACATCCTTTTTCCATTTTCCCTGGGAAAGAAAACTCAGCAGTCCAGGTTGCTGATGTCAGTTTGTAGGGCTCCCTTGGGTCTATCAGGGCAGCACAAGTTTGAGGTGGGGACAACTTTGATGTGGGGTCCATCCTTCGATATAAGGATTCTTTGCAGTGAGTCTCCAGCCCAGAGCCAGGGGCCAATGGGCACATCCTTTGGCCATTTTCCCTGGGAAAGAAAACTCAGCAGTCCAGGTTCCTGATGTCAGTTTGTAGGGCTCCCTTGGGTCTATCAGGGCAGCACAAGTTTGAGGTGGGGACAACTTCGGTGTGGGGTCCATCCTTCGATATAAGGATTTTTTGCAGTCAGGGCCAGGGGCCCCCGGGCACATCCTTTTTCCATTTTCCCTGGGAAAGAAAACTCAGCAGTCCAGGTTCCTGATGTCAGTTTGTACGGCTTCTTGGGTCTATCAGGGCAGCGCAAGTTTGAGGTGGGGACAACTTCGGTGTGGGGTCCATCCTTCGATATAAGGATTTTTTGAACTGTGGCCACAGCCCTGGGCCATGGGCCCCCGGGCACATCCTTTTTCCATTTTCCCTGGGAAAGAAAACTCAGCAGTCCAGGTTCCTCATTTCAGTTTGTAGGGCTCCCTTGGGTCTATCAGGGCAGCACAAGTTTGAGGTGGGGACAACTTCGGTGTGGGGTCCATCCTTCGATATAAGGATTCTTTGCAGTGAGGCTCCAGCCCAGAGCCAGGGGCCCCTGGGAACATCCTTTGGCCATTTTCCCTGGGAATGAAAACTCAGCAGTCCAGGTTCCTGATGTCAGTTTGTAGGGCTCCCTTGGGTTTATCAGGGCAGCACAAATTTGAGGTGGGGACAACTTCGGTGTGGGGTCCATCCTTCGATATAAGGATTTTTTGCAGTCAGGGCCAGGGGCCCCCGGGCACATCCTTTTTCCATTTTCCCTGGGAAAGAAAACTCAGCAGTCCAGGTTGCTGATGTCAGTTTGTAGGGCTCCCTTGGGTCTATCAGGGCAGCACAAGTTTGAGGTGGGGACAACTTTGATGTGGGGTCCATCCTTCGATATAAGGATTTTTTGCAGTGAGGCTCCAACCCAGAGCCAGGGGCCCCTGGGCACATCTTTTTTCCATTTTCCATGGGAAAGAAAACTCAGCAGTCCAGGTTCCTGATGTCAGTTTGTAGGGCTCCCTTGGGTTTATCAGGGCAGCACAAGTTTGAGGTGGGGACAACTTTGGTGTGGGGTCCATCCTTCGATATAAGGATTTTTCGCAGTCAGGGCCAGGGGCCCCCGGGCACATCCTTTTTCCATTTTCCCTGGGAAAGAAAACTCAGCAGTCCAGGTTCCTGATGTCAGTTTGTAGGGCTCCCTTGGGTCTATCAGGGCAGCACAAGTTTGAGGTGGGGACAACTTCGGTGTGGGGTCCATCCTTCGATATAAGGATTTTTTGCAGTCAGGGCCAGGGGCCCCTGGGCACATCCTTTTTCCATTTTCCCTGGGAAAGAAAACTCAGCATTCCAGGTTCCTGATGTCAGCTTATAGGGCTCCCTTGGGTCTATCAGGGCAGCACAAGTTTGAGGTGGGGACAACTTCGGTGTGGGGTCCATCCTTCGATATAAGGATTTTTTGTAGTGAGGCCCCAGCCCAGGGCCATGGGCCCCTGGGCACACCCTTTTTCCATTTTCCCTGGGAAAGAAAACTCAGCAGTCCGGGTTCCTGATGTCAGTTTGTAGGGCTCCCTTGGGTCTATCAGGGCAGCACAAGTTTGAGGTGGGGACAACTTCGGTGTGGGGTCCATCCTTCGATATAAGGATTCTTTGCAGTGAGGCTCCAGCCCAGTGCCAGGGGCCCCTGGGCACATCCTTTGGCCATTTTCCCTGGGAAAGAAAACTCAGCAGTCCAGGTTGCTGATGTCAGTTTGTAGGGCTCCCTTGGGTCTATCAGGGCAGCACAAGTTTGAGGTGGGGACAACTTTGATGTGGGGTCCATCCTTCGATATAAGGATTTTTTGCAGTGAGGCTCCAACCCAGAGCCAGGGGCCCCTGGGCACATCCTTTTTCCATTTTCCCTGGGAAAGAAAACTCATCAGTCCAGGTTCCTGATATCAGTTTGTAGAGCTCCCTTGGGTCTATCAGGGCAGCACAAGTTTGAGGTGGGGACAACTTTGGTGTGGGCTCCATCCTTCGATATAAGGATTTTTCGCAGTCAGGGCCAGGGGCCCCCGGGCACATCCTTTTTCCATTTTCCCTGGGAAAGAAAACTCAGCAGTCCAGGTTCCTGATGTCAGTTTGTAGGGCTGCCTAGGGTCTATCAGGGCAGCACAAGTTTGAGGTGGGGACAACTTCGGTGTGGGGTCCATCCTTCGATATAAGGATTTTTTGCAGTCAGGGCCAGGGGCCCCTGGGCACATCCTTTTTCCATTTTCCCTGGGAAAGAAAACTCAGCATTCCAGGTTCCTGATGTCAGCTTGTAGGGCTCCCTTGGGTCTATCAGGGCAGCACAAGTTTGAGGTGGGGACAACTTCGGTGTGGGGTCCATCCTTCGATATAAGGATTTTTTGTAGTGAGGCCCCAGCCCAGGGCCATGGGCCCCTGGGCACATCCTTTTTCCATTTTCCCTGGGAAAGAAAACTCAGCAGTCCGGGTTACTGATGTCAGTTTGTAGGGCTCCCTTGGATCTATCAGGGCAGCACAAGTTTGAGGTGGGGACAACTTCGGTGTGGGGTCCATCCTTCGATATAAGGATTTTTTGCAGTCAGGGCCAGGGGCCCCCGGGCACATCCTTTTTCCATTTTCCCTGGGAAAGAAAACTCAGCAGTCCAGGTTCCTGATGTCAGTTTGTAGGGCTCCCTTGGGTCTATCAGGGCAGCACAAGTTTGAGGTGGGGACAACTTCGGTGTGGGGTCCATCCTTCGATATAAGGATTTTTTGAACTGTGGCCCCAGCTCTGGGCCATGGGCCCCTGGGCACATCCTTTTTCCATTTTCCCTGGGAAAGAAAACTCAGCAGTCCAGGTTCCTGATGTCAGTTTGTAGGGCTGCCTTGGGTCTATCAGGGCAGCACAAGTTTGAGGTGGGGACAACTTCGGTGTGGGGTCCATCCTTCGATATAAGGATTCTTTGCAGTGAGGCTCCAACCCAGAGCCAGGGGCCCCTGGGCACATCCTTTGGCCATTTTCCCTGGGAAAGAAAACTCATCAGTCCAGGTTCCTGATGTCAGTTTGTAGGGCTCCCTTGGGTCTATCAGGGCAGCACAAGTTTGAGGTGGGGACAACTTCGGTGTGGGGTCCATCCTTCGATATAAGGATTTTTTGAACTGAGGCCCCAGCCCGGGGCCATGGGCCCCTGGGCACATCCTTTTTCCATTTTCCCTGGGAAAGAAATCCCAGCAGTCCAGATTCCTCATTTCAGTTTGTAGGGCTGCCTTGGGTCTATCAGGGCAGCACAAGTTTGAGGTGGGGACAACTTCGGTGTGGGGTCCATCCTTCGATATAAGGATTTTTTGCAGTCAGGGCCAGGGGCCCCTGGGCACATCCTTTTTCCATTTTCCCTGGGAAAGAAAACTCAGCATTCCAGGTTCCTGATGTCAGCTTGTAGGGCTCCCTTGGGTCTATCAGGGCAGCACAAGTTTGAGGTGGGGACAACTTCGGTGTGGGGTCCATCCTTCGATATAAGGATTCTTTGCAGTGAGGCTCCAGCCCAGAGCCATGGGCCCCTGGGCACATCCTTTTTCCATTTTCCCTGGGAAAGAAAACTCAGCAGTCCAGGTTCCTGATGTCAGTTTGTAGGGCTGCCTTGGGTCTCTCAGGGCAGCACAAGTTTGAGGTGGGGACAACTTCGGTGTGGGGTCCATCCTTCGATATAAGGATTTTTTGCAGTGAGGCTCCAGCCCAGAGCCAGGGGCCCCTGGGCACATCCTTTGGCCATTTTCCCTGGGAAAGAAAACTCAGCAGTCCAGGTTCCTGATGTCAGTTTGTAGGGCTCCCTTGGGTCTATCAGGGCAGCACAAGTTTGAGGTGGGGACAACTTTGGTGTGGGGTCCATCCTTCGATATAAGGATTTTTCGCAGTCAGGGCCAGGGGCCCCTGGGCACATCCTTTTTCCATTTTCCCTGGGAAAGAAAACTCAGCAGTCCAGGTTCCTGATGTCAGTTTGTAGGGCTCCCTTTGGTCTATCAGGGCAGCACAAGTTTGAGGTGGGGACAACTTCGGTGTGGGGTCCATCCTTCGATATAAGGATTTTTTGCAGTGAGGGCCCTGCCCAGGGCCAGGGGTCCCCGGGCACATCCTTTTTCCATTTTCCCTGGGAAAGAAAACTCAGCAGTCCAGGTTCCTGATGTCAGTTTGTAGGGCTCCCTTGGGTCTATCAGGGCAGCACAAGTTTGAGGTGGGGACAACTTCGGTGTGGGCTCCATCCTTCGATATAAGGATTCTTTGCAGTGAGGCTCCAGCCCAGAGCCAGGGGCCCCTGGGCACATCCTTTTTCCATTTTCCCTGGGAAAGAAAACTCATCAGTCCAGGTTCCTGATGTCAGTTTGTAGGGCTCCCTTGGGTCTATCAGGGCAGCACAAGTTTGAGGTGGGGACAACTTCGGTGTGGGGTCCATCCTTCGATATAAGGATTTTTTGCAGTCAGGGCCAGGGGCCCCCGGGCACATCCTTTTTCCATTTTCCCTGGGAAAGAAAACTCAGCAGTCCAGGTTCCTGATGTCAGTTTGTAGGGCTCCCTTGGGTCTATCAGGGCAGCACAAGTTTGAGGTGGGGACAACTTCGGTGTGGGGTCCATCCTTCGATATAAGGATTTTTTGCAGTGAGGCTCCAACCCAGAGCCAGGGGCCCCTGGGCACATCCTTTGGCCATTTTCCCTGGGAAAGAAAACTCAGCAGTCCAGGTTCCTGATGTCAGTTTGTAGGGCTCCCTTGGGTCTATCAGGGCAGCACAAGTTTGAGGTGGGAACAACTTTGGTGTGGGGTCCATCCTTCGATATAAGGATTTTTTGCAGTCAGGGCCAGGGGCCCCCGGGCACATCCTTTTTCCATTTTCCCTGGGAAAGAAAACTCAGCAGTCCAGGTTCCTGATGTCAGTTTGTAGGGCTCCCTTGGGTCTATCAGGGCAGCACAAGTTTGAGGTGAGGACAACTTCGGTGTGGGGTCCATCCTTCGATATAAGGATTTTTTGCAGTCAGGGCCAGGGGCCCCTGGGCACATCCTTTTTCCATTTTCCCTGGGAAAGAAAAGTCAGCATTCCAGGTTCCTGATGTCAGCTTGTAGGGCTCCCTTGGGTCTATCAGGGCAGCACAAGTTTGAGGTGGGGACAACTTCGGTGTGGGCTCCATCCTTCGATATAAGGATTTTTTGTAGTGAGGCCCCAGCCCAGGGCCATGGGCCCCTGGGCACATCCTTTTTCCATTTTCCCTGGGAAAGAAAACTCAGCAGTCCAGGTTCCTGATGTCAGTTTGTAGGGCTGCCTTGGGTGTATCAGGGCAGCACAAGTTTGAGGTGGGGACAACTTCGGTGTGGGGTCCATCCTTCGATATAAGGATTCTTTGCAGTGAGGTTCCAGCCCAGAGCCAGGGGCCCCTGGGCACATCCTTTGGCCATTTTCCCTGGGCAAGAAAACTCAGCAGTCCAGGTTCCTGATGTCAGTTTGTAGGGCTCCCTTGGGTCTATCAGGGCAGCACAAGTTTGAGGTGGGGACAACTTCGGTGTGGGGTCCATCCTTCGATATAAGGATTTTTTGCAGTCAGGGCCAGGGGCCCCCGGGCACATCCTTTTTCCATTTTCCCTGGGAAAGAAAACTCAGCAGTCCAGGTTCCTGATGTCAGTTTGTAGGGCTCCCTTGGGTCTATCAGGGCAGCACAAGTTTGAGGTGGGGACAACTTCGGTGTGGGGTCCATCCTTCGATATAAGGATTCTTTGCAGTGAGGCTCCAGCCCAGAGCCAGGGGCCCCTGGGCACATCCTTTGGCCATTTTCCCTGGGAAAGAAAACTCAGCAGTCCAGGTTCCTGATGTCACTTTGTAGGGCTCCCTTGGGTTTATCAGGGCAGCACAAATTTGAGGTGGGGACAACTTCGGTGTGGGGTCCATCCTTCGATATAAGGATTTTTTGCAGTCAGGGCCAGGGGCCCCCGGGCACATCCTTTTTCCATTTTCCCTGGGAAAGAAAACTCAGCAGTCCAGGTTGCTGATGTCAGTTTGTAGGGCTCCCTTGGGTCTATCAGGGCAGCACAAGTTTGAGGTGGGGACAACTTTGATGTGGGGTCCATCCTTCGATATAAGGATTTTTTGCAGTGAGGCTCCAACCCAGAGCCAGGGGCCCCTGGGCACATCCTTTTTCCATTTTCCCTGGGAAAGAAAACTCATCAGTCCAGGTTCCTGATGTCAGTTTGTAGGGCTCCCTTGGGTTTATCAGGGCAGCACAAGTTTGAGGTGGGGACAACTTTGGTGTGGGGTCCATCCTTCGATATAAGGAGTTTTCGCAGTCAGGGCCAGGGGCCCCCGGGCACATCCTTTTTCCATTTTCCCTGGGAAAGAAAACTCAGCAGTCCAGGTTCCTGATGTCAGTTTGTAGGGCTCCCTTGGGTTTATCAGGGCAGCACAAGTTTGAGGTGGGGACAACTTTGGTGTGGGCTCCATCCTTCGATATAAGGATTCTTTGCAGTGAGGCTCCAGCCCAGTGCCAGGGGCCCCTGGGCACATCCTTTGGCCATTTTCCCTGGGAAAGAAAACTCAGCAGTCCAGGTTCCTGATGTCAGTTTGTAGGGCTCCCTTGGGTCTATCAGGGCAGCACAAGTTTGAGGTGGGGACAACTTCGGTGTGGGGTCCATCCTTCGATATAAGGATTTTTTGCAGTCAGGGCCAGGGGCCCCCGGGCACATCCTTTTTCCATTTTCCCTGGGAAAGAAAACTCAGCAGTCCAGGTTCCTGATGTCAGTTTGTAGGGCTCCCTTGGGTCTATCAGGGCAGCACAAGTTTGAGGTGGGGACAACTTCGGTGTGGGGTCCATCCTTCGATATAAGGATTTTTTGAACTGTGGCCCCAGCCCTGGGCCATGGGGCCCTGGTCACATCCTTTTTCCATTTTCCCTGGGAAAGAAAACTCAGCAGTCCAGGTTCCTGATGTCAGTTTGTAGGGCTGCCTTGGGTCTATCAGGGCAGCACAAGTTTGAGGTGGGGACAACTTCGGTGTGGGGTCCATCCTTCGATATAAGGATTCTTTGCAGTGAGGCTCCAGCCCAGAGCCAGGGGCCCCTTGGCACATCCTTTGGCCATTTTCCCTGGGAAAGAAAACTCAGCAGTCCAGGTTCCTGATGTCAGTTTGTAGGGCTCCCTTGGGTTTATCAGGGCAGCACAAGTTTGAGGTGGGGACAACTTCGGTGTGGGGTCCATCCTTCGATATAAGGATTCTTCGCAGTCAGGGCCAGGGGCCCCCGGGCACATCCTTTTTCCATTTTCCCTGGGAAAGAAAACTCAGCAGTCCAGGTTCCTGATGTCAGTTTGTAGGGCTCCCTTGGGTCTATCAGGGCAGCACAAGTTTGAGGTGGGGACAACTTCGGTGTGGGGTCCATCCTTCGATATAAGGATTCTTTGAACTGTGGCCCCAGCTCTGGGCCATGGGCCCCTGGGCACATCCTTTTTCCATTTTCCCTGGGAAAGAAAACTCAGCAGTCCAGGTTCCTGATGTCAGTTTGTAGGGCTGCCTTGGGTCTATCAGGGCAGCACAAGTTTGAGGTGGGGACAACTTCGGTGTGGGGTCCATCCTTCGATATAAGGATTCTTTGCAGTGAGGCTCCAACCCAGAGCCAGGGGCCCCTGGGCACATCCTTTGGCCATTTTCCCTGGGAAAGAAAACTCATCAGTCCAGGTTCCTGATGTCAGTTTGTAGGGCTCCCTTGGGTCTATCAGGGCAGCACAAGTTTGAGGTGGGGACAACTTCGGTGTGGGGTCCATCCTTCGATATAAGGATTTTTCGAAGTCAGGGCCACGGGCCCCTGGGCACATCCTTTTTCCATTTTCCCTGGGAAAGAAAACTCAGCAGTCCAGGTTCCTGATGTCAGTTTGTAGGGCTCCCTTGGGTCTATCAGGGCAGCACAAGTTTGAGGTGGGGACAACTTCGGTGTGGGGTCCATCCTTCGATATAAGGATTTTTTGAACTGAGGCCCCAACCCGGGGCCATGGGCCCCTGGGCACATCCTTTTTCCATTTTCCCTGGGAAAGAAATTCCAGCAGTCCAGATTCCTCATTTCAGTTTGTAGGGCTGCCTTGGGTCTATCAGGGCAGCACAAGTTTGAGGTGGGGACAACTTCGGTGTGGGGTCCATCCTTCGATATAAGGATTTTTTGCAGTCAGGGCCAGGGGCCCCTGGGCACATCCTTTTTCCATTTTCCCTGGGAAAGAAAACTCAGCATTCCAGGTTCCTGATGTCAGTTTGTAGGGCTCCCTTGGGTCTATCAGGGCAGCACAAGTTTGAGGTGGGGACAACTTCGGTGTGGGGTCCATCCTTCGATATAAGGATTTTTTGTAGTGAGGCCCCAGCCCAAGGCCATGGGCCCCTGGGCACATCCTTTTTCCATTTTCCCTGGGAAAGAAAACTCAGCAGTCCAGGTTCCTGATGTCAGTTTGTAGGGCTGCCTTGGGTCTATCAGGGCAGCACAAGTTTGAGGTGGGGACAACTTCGGTGTGGGGTCCATCCTTCGATATAAGGATTTTTTGCAGTGAGGCTCCAGCCCAGAGCCAGGGGCCCCTGGGCACATCCTTTGGCCATTTTCCCTGGGAAAGAAAACTCAGCAGTCCAGGTTCCTGATGTCAGTTTGTAGGGCTCCCTTGGGTCTATCAGGGCAGCACAAGTTTGAGGTGGGGACAACTTTGGTGTGGGGTCCATCCTTTGATATAAGGATTTTTCGCAGTCAGGGCCAGGGGCCCCTGGGCACATCCTTTTTCCATTTTCCCTGGGAAAGAAACCTCAGCAGTCCAGGTTCCTGATGTCAGTTTGTAGGGCTCCCTTTGGTCTATCAGGGCAGCACAAGTTTGAGGTGGGGACAACTTCGGTGTGGGGTCCATCCTTCGATATAAGGATTTTTTGCAGTGAGGGCCCTGCCCAGGGCCAGGGGTCCCCGGGCACATCCTTTTTCCATTTTCCCTGGGAAAGAAAACTCATCAGTCCAGGTTCCTGATGTCAGTTTGTAGGGCTCCCTTGGGTCTATCAGGGCAGCACAAGTTTGAGGTGGGGACAACTTCGGTGTGGGCTCCATCCTTCGATATAAGGATTCTTTGCAGTGAGGCTCCAGCCCAGAGCCAGGGGCCCCTGGGCACATCCTTTTTCCATTTTCCCTGGGAAAGAAAACTCATCAGTCCAGGTTCCTGATGTCAGTTTGTAGGGCTCCCTTGGGTCTATCAGGGCAGCACAAGTTTGAGGTGGGGACAACTTCGGTGTGGGGTCCATCCTTCGATATAAGGATTTTTTGCAGTCAGGGCCAGGGGCCCCCGGGCACATCCTTTTTCCATTTTCCCTGGGAAAGAAAACTCAGCAGTCCAGGTTCCTGATGTCAGTTTGTAGGGCTCCCTTGGGTCTATCAGGGCAGCACAAGTTTGAGGTGGGGACAACTTCGGTGTGGGGTCCATCCTTCGATATAAGGATTTTTTGCAGTGAGGCTCCAACCCAGAGCCAGGGGCCCCTGGGCACATCCTTTGGCCATTTTCCCTGGGAAAGAAAACTCAGCAGTCCAGGTTCCTGATGTCAGTTTGTAGGGCTCCCTTGGGTCTATCAGGGCAGCACAAGTTTGAGGTGGGAACAACTTTGGTGTGGGGTCCATCCTTCGATATAAGGATTTTTTGCAGTCAGGGCCAGGGGCCGCCGGGCACATCCTTTTTCCATTTTCCCTGGGAAAGAAAACTCAGCAGTCCAGGTTCCTGATGTCAGTTTGTAGGGCTGCCTTGGGTCTATCAGGGCAGCACAAGTTTGAGGTGGGGACAACTTCGGTGTGGGGTCCATCCTTCGATATAAGGATTTTTTGCAGTCAGGGCCAGGGGCCCCTGGGCACATCCTTTTTCCATTTTCCCTGGGAAAGAAAACTCAGCATTCCAGGTTCCTGATGTCAGCTTGTAGGGCTCCCTTGGGTCTATCAGGGCAGCACAAGTTTGAGGTGGGGACAACTTCGGTGTGGGCTCCATCCTTCGATATAAGGATTTTTTGTAGTGAGGCTCCAGCCCAGGGCCATGGGCCCCTGGGCACATCCTTTTTCCATTTTCCCTGGGAAAGAAAACTCAGCAGTCCAGGTTCCTGATGTCAGTTTGTAGGGCTGCCTTGGGTCTATCAGGGCAGCACAAGTTTGAGGTGGGGACAACTTCGGTGTGGGGTCCATCCTTCGATATAAGGATTCTTTGCAGTGAGGTTCCAGCCCAGAGCCAGGGGCCCCTGGGCACATCCTTTGGCCATTTTCCCTGGGCAAGAAAACTCAGCAGTCCAGGTTCCTGATGTCAGTTTGTAGGGCTCCCTTGGGTCTATCAGGGCAGCACAAGTTTGAGGTGGGGACAACTTCGGTGTGGGGTCCATCCTTCGATATAAGGATTTTTTGCAGTCAGGGCCAGGGGCCCCCGGGCACATCCTTTTTCCATTTTCCCTGGGAAAGAAAACTCAGCAGTCCAGGTTCCTGATGTCAGTTTGTAGGGCTGCCTTGGGTCTATCAGGGCAGCACAAGTTTGAGGTGGGGACAACTTCGGTGTGGGGTCCATCCTTCGATATAAGGATTCTTTGCAGTGAGTCTCCAGCCCAGAGCCAGGGGCCCCTGGGCACATCCTTTGGCCATTTTCCCTGGGAAAGAAAACTCAGTAGTCCAGGTTCCTGATGTCACTTTGTAGGGCTCCCTTGGGTTTATCAGGGCAGCACAAATTTGAGGTGGGGACAACTTCGGTGTGGGGTCCATCCTTCGATATAAGGATTTTTTGCAGTCAGGGCCAGGGGCCCCCGGGCACATCCTTTTTCCATTTTCCCTGGGAAAGAAAACTCAGCAGTCCAGGTTGCTGATGTCCGTTTGTAGGGCTCCCTTGGGTCTATCAGGGCAGCACAAGTTTGAGGTGGGGACAACTTTGATGTGGGGTCCATCCTTCGATATAAGGATTTTTTGCAGTGAGGCTCCAACCCAGAGCCAGGGGCCCCCGGGCACATCCTTTTTCCATTTTCCCTGGGAAAGAAAACTCATCAGTCCAGGTTCCTGATGTCAGTTTGTAGGGCTCCCTTGGGTTTATCAGGGCAGCACAAGTTTGAGGTGGGGACAACTTCGGTGTGGGCTCCATCCTTCGATATAAGGAGTTTTCGCAGTCAGGGCCAGGGGCCCCCAGGCACATCCTTTTTCCATTTTCCCTGGGAAAGAAAACTCAGCAGTCCAGGTTCCTGATGTCAGTTTGTAGGGCTCCCTTGGGTCTATCAGGGCAGCACAAGTTTGAGGTGGGGACAACTTCGGTGTGGGGTCCATCCTTCGATATAAGGATTCTTTGCAGTGAGGTTCCAGCCCAGAGCCAGGGGCCCCTGGGCACATCCTTTGGCCATTTTCCCTGGGAAAGAAAACTCAGCAGTCCAGGTTCCTGATGTCAGTTTGTAGGGCTCCCTTGGGTCTATCAGGGCAGCACAAGTTTGAGGTGGGGACAACTTTGGTGTGGGGTCCATCCTTCGATATAAGGATTTTTTGCAGTCAGGGCCAGGGGCCCCCGGGCACATCCTTTTTCCATTTTCCCTGGGAAAGAAAACTCAGCAGTCCAGGTTCCTGATGTCAGTTTGTAGGGCTCCCTTGGGTCTATCAGGGCAGCACAAGTTTGAGGTGGGGACAACTTCGGTGTGGGGTCCATCCTTCGATATAAGGATTTTTTGAACTGTGGCCCCAGCTCTGGGCCATGGGCCCCTGGGCACATCCTTTTTCCATTTTCCCTGGGAAAGAAAACTCAGCAGTCCAGGTTCCTGATGTCAGTTTGTAGGGCTGCCTTGGGTCTATCAGGGCAGCACAAGTTTGAGGTGGGGACAACTTCGGTGTGGGGTCCATCCTTCGATATAAGGATTTTTTGCAGTGAGGCTCCAACCCAGAGCCAGGGGCCCCTGGGCACATCCTTTGGCCATTTTCCCTGGGAAAGAAAACTCATCAGTCCAGGTTCCTGATGTCAGTTTGTAGGGCTCCCTTGGGTCTATCAGGGCAGCACAAGTTTGAGGTTGGGACAACTTTGGTGTGGGGTCCATCCTTCGATATAAGGATTTTTCGCAGTCACGGCCAGGGGCCCCTGGGCACATCCTTTTTCCATTTTCCCTGGGAAAGAAAACTCAGCAGTCCAGGTTCCTGATGTCAGTTTGTAGGGCTCCCTTGGGTCTATCAGGGCAGCACAAGTTTGAGGTGGGGACAACTTCGGTGTGGGGTCCATCCTTCGATATAAGGATTCTTTGCAGTGAGGTTCCAGCCCAGAGCCAGGGGCCCCTGGGCACATCCTTTGGCCATTTTCCCTGGGAAAGAAAACTCAGCAGTCCAGGTTCCTGATGTCAGTTTGTAGGGCTCCCTTGGGTCTATCAGGGCAGCACAAGTTTGAGGTGGGGACAACTTCGGTGTGGGGTCCATCCTTCGATATAAGGATTTTTTGCAGTCAGGGCCAGGGGCCCCTGGGCACATCCTTTTTCCATTTTCCCTGGGAAAGAAAACTCAGCAGTCCAGGTTGCTGATGTCAGTTTGTAGGGCTCCCTTGGGTCTATCAGGGCAGCACAAGTTTGAGGTGGGGACAACTTCGGTGTGGGGTCCATCCTTCGATATAAGGATTTTTTGAACTGAGGCCCCAGCCCTGGGCCATGGGCCCCTGGGCACATCCTTTTTCCATTTTCCCTGGGAAAGAAAACTCAGCAGTCCAGGTTCCTCATTTCAGTTTGTAGGGCTCCCTTGGGTCTATCAGGGCAGCACAAGTTTGAGGTGGGGACAACTTCGGTGTGGGGTCCATCCTTCGATATAAGGATTCTTTGCAGTGAGGCTCCAGCCCAGAGCCAGGGGCCCCTGGGAACACCCTTTGGCCATTTTCCCTGGGAAAGAAAACTCAGCAGTCCAGGTTCCTGATGTCAGTTTGTAGGGCTCCCTTGGGTTTATCAGGGCAGCACAAATTTGAGGTGGGGACAACTTCGGTGTGGGGTCCATCCTTCGATATAAGGATTTTTTGCAGTCAGGGCCAGGGGCCCCCGGGCACATCCTTTTTCCATTTTCCCTGGGAAAGAAAACTCAGCAGTCCAGGTTGCTGATGTCAGTTTGTAGGGCTCCCTTGGGTCTATCAGGGCAGCACAAGTTTGAGGTGGGGACAACTTTGATGTGGGGTCCATCCTTCGATATAAGGATTTTTTGCAGTGAGGCTCCAACCCAGAGCCAGGGGCCCCTGGGCACATCCTTTTTCCATTTTCCCTGGGAAAGAAAACTCATCAGTCCAGGTTCCTGATGTCAGTTTGTAGGGCTCCCTTGGGTTTATCAGGGCAGCACAAGTTTGAGGTGGGGACAACTTTGGTGTGGGCTCCATCCTTCGATATAAGGATTCTTTGCAGTGAGGCTCCAGCCCAGTGACAGGGGCCCCTGGGCACATCCTTTGGCCATTTTCCCTGGGAAAGAAAACTCAGCAGTCCAGGTTCCTGATGTCAGTTTTTAGGGCTGCCTTGGGTCTATCAGGGCAGCACAAGTTTGAGGTGGGGACAACTTTGGTGTGGGGTCCATCCTTCGATATAAGGATTTTTTGCAGTCAGGGCCAGGGGCCCCCGGGCACATCCTTTTTCCATTTTCCCTGGGAAAGAAAACTCAGCAGTCCAGGTTCCTGATGTCAGTTTGTAGGGCTCCCTTGGGTCTATCAGGGCAGCACAAGTTTGAGGTGGGGACAACTTCGGTGTGGGGTCCATCCTTCGATATAAGGATTTTTTGAACTGTGGCCCCAGCTCTGGGCCATGGGCCCCTGGGCACATCCTTTTTCCATTTTCCCTGGGAAAGAAAACTCAGCAGTCCAGGTTCCTGATGTCAGTTTGTAGGGCTGCCTTGGGTCTATCAGGGCAGCACAAGTTTGAGGTGGGGACAACTTCGGTGTGGGGTCCATCCTTCGATATAAGGATTTTTTGCAGTGAGGCTCCAACCCAGAGCCAGGGGCCCCTGGGCACATCCTTTGGCCATTTTCCCTGGGAAAGAAAACTCATCAGTCCAGGTTCCTGATGTCAGTTTGTAGGGCTCCCTTGGGTCTATCAGGGCAGCACAAGTTTGAGGTTGGGACAACTTTGGTGTGGGGTCCATCCTTCGATATAAGGATTTTTCGCAGTCACGGCCAGGGGCCCCTGGGCACATCCTTTTTCCATTTTCCCTGGGAAAGAAAACTCAGCAGTCCAGGTTCCTGATGTCAGTTTGTAGGGCTCCCTTGGGTCTATCAGGGCAGCACAAGTTTGAGGTGGGGACAACTTCGGTGTGGGGTCCATCCTTCGATATAAGGATTTTTTGAACTCAGGCCCCAGCCCTGGGCCATGGGCCCCTGGGCACATCCTTTTTCCATTTTCCCTGGGAAAGAAAACCCAGCAGTCCAGATTCCTCATTTCAGTTTGTAGGGCTGCCTTGGGTCTATCAGGGCAGCACAAGTTTGAGGTGGGGACAACTTCGGTGTGGGGTCCATCCTTAGATATAAGGATTTTTTGCAGTCAGGGCCATGGGCCCCTGGGCACATCCTTTTTCCATTTTCCCTGGGAAAGAAAACTCAGCATTCCAGGTTCCTGATGTCAGTTTGTAGGGCTCCCTTGGGTCTATCAGGGCAGCACAAGTTTGAGGTGGGGACAACTTCGGTGTGGGGTCCATCCTTCGATATAAGGATTTTTTGTAGTGAGGCCCCAGCCGAGGGCCATGGGCCCCTGGGCACATCCTTTTTCCATTTTCCCTGGGAAAGAAAACTCATCAGTCCAGGTTCCTGATGTCAGTTTGTAGGGCTGCCTTGGGTCTATCAGGGCAGCACAAGTTTGAGGTGGGGACAACTTCGGTGTGGGGTCCATCCTTCGATATAAGGATTTTTTGCAGTGAGGCTCCAGCCCAGAGCCAGGGGCCCCTGGGCACATCCTTTTTCCATTTTCCCTGGGAAAGAAAACTCAGCAGTCCAGGTTCCTGATGTCAGTTTGTAGGGCTCCCTTGGGTCTATCAGGGCAGCACAAGTTTGAGGTGGGGACAACTTCGGTGTGGGCTCCATCCTTCGATATAAGGATTCTTTGCAGTGAGGCTCCAGCCCAGAGCCAGGGGCCCCTGGGCACATCCTTTTTCCATTTTCCCTGGGAAAGAAAACTCATCAGTCCAGGTTCCTGATGTCAGTTTGTAAGGCTCCCTTGGGTCTATCAGGGCAGCACAAGTTTGAGGTGGGCACAACTTCGGTGTGGGGTCCATCCTTCGATATAAGGATTTTTTGCAGTCAGGGCCAGGGGCCCCCGGGCACATCCTTTTTCCATTTTCCCTGGGAAAGAAAACTCAGCAGTCCAGGTTCCTGATGTCAGTTTGTAGGGCTCCCTTGGGTCTATCAGGGCAGCCCAAATTAGAGAAGCGGAACACTTCGCTGTGGGGTCCATCCTTCGATATAAGGATTCTTTGCAGTGAGGCCCCACCCAGAGCCAGGGGCCCCTGGGCACATCCTTTGGCCATTTTCCCTGGGAAAGAAAACTCAGCAGTCCAGGTTCCTGATGTCAGTTTGTAGGGCTCCCTTGGGTCTATCAGGGCAGCACAAGTTTGAGGTGGGGACAACTTCGGTGTGGGGTCCATCCTTCGATATAAGGATTTTTTGCAGTCAGGGCCAGGGGCCCCTGGGCACATCCTTTTTCCATTTTCCCTGGGAAAGAAAACTCAGCATTCCAGGTTCCTGATGTCAGCTTGTAGGGCTCCCTTGGGTCTATCAGGGCAGCACAAGTTTGAGGTGGGGACAACTTCGGTGTGGGGTCCATCCTTCGATATAAGGATTTTTTGTAGTGAGGCCCCAGCCCAGGGCCATGGGCCCCTGGGCACATCCTTTTTCCATTTTCCCTGGGAAAGAAAACTCAGCAGTCCAGGTTCCTGATGTCAGTTTGTAGGGCTCCCTTGGGTCTATCAGGGCAGCACAAGTTTGAGGTGGGGACAACTTCGGTGTGGGGTCCATCCTTCGATATAAGGATTTTTTGTAGTGAGGCCCCAGCCGAGGGCCATGGGCCCCTGGGCACATCCTTTTTCCATTTTCCCTGGGAAAGAAAACTCATCAGTCCAGGTTCCTGATGTCAGTTTGTAGGGCTGCCTTGGGTCTATCAGGGCAGCACAAGTTTGAGGTGGGGACAACTTCGGTGTGGGGTCCATCCTTCGATATAAGGATTTTTTGCAGTCAGGGCCAGGGGCCCCTGGGCACATCCTTTTTCCATTTTCCCTGGGAAAGAAAACTCAGCATTCCAGGTTCCTGATGTCAGCTTGTAGGGCTCCCTTGGGTCTATCAGGGCAGCACAAGTTTGAGGTGGGGACAACTTCGGTGTGGGGTCCATCCTTCGATATAAGGATTTTTTGTAGTGAGGCCCCAGCCCAGGGCCATGGGCCCCTGGGCACATCCTTTTTCCATTTTCCCTGGGAAAGAAAACTCAGCAGTCCAGGTTCCTGATGTCATTTTGTAGGGCTCCCTTGGGTCTATCAGGGCAGCACAAGTTTGAGGTGGGGACAACTTCGGTGTGGGGTCCATCCTTCGATATAAGGATTCTTTGCAGTGAGGTTCCAGCCCAGAGCCAGGGGCCCCTGGGCACATCCTTTGGCCATTTTCCCTGGGAAAGAAAACTCAGCAGTCCAGGTTCCTGATGTCAGTTTGTAGGGCTCCCTTGGGTTTATCAGGGCAGCACAAATTTGAGGTGGGGACAACTTCGGTGTGGGGTCCATCCTTCGATATAAGGATTTTTTGCAGTCAGGGCAAGGGGCCCCCGGGCACATCCTTTTTCCATTTTCCCTGGGAAAGAAAACTCAGCAGTCCAGGTTGCTGATGTCAGTTTGTAGGGCTCCCTTGGGTCTATCAGGGCAGCACAAGTTTGAGGTGGGGACAACTTTGATGTGGGTTCCATCCTTCGATATAAGGATTTTTTGCAGTGAGGCTCCAACCCAGAGCCAGGGGCCCCTGGGCACATCCTTTTTCCATTTTCCCTGGGAAAGAAAACTCATCAGTCCAGGTTCCTGATGTCAGTTTGTAGGGCTCCCTTGGGTTTATCAGGGCAGCACAAGTTTGAGGTGGGGACAACTTAGGTGTGGGGTCCATCCTTCGATATAAGGATTTTTCGCAGTCAGGGCCAGGGGCCCCCGGGCACATCCTTTTTCCATTTTCCCTGGGAAAGAAAACTCAGCAGTCCAGGTTCCTGATGTCAGTTTGTAGGGCTCCCTTGGGTCTATCAGGGCAGCACAAGTTTGAGGTGGGGACAACTTCGGTGTGGGCTCCATCCTTCGATATAAGGATTTTTTGCAGTCAGGGCCAGGGGCCCCTGGGCACATCCTTTTTCCATTTTCCCTGGGAAAGAAAACTCAGCATTCCAGGTTCCTGATGTCAGCTTGTAGGGCTCCCTTGGGTCTATCAGGGCAGCACAAGTTTGAGGTGGGGACAACTTCGGTGTGGGGTCCATCCTTCGATATAAGGATTTTTTGTAGTGAGGACCGAGCCCAGGGCCATGGGCCCCTGGGCACATCCTTTTTCCATTTTCCCTGGGAAAGAAAACTCAGCAGTCCAGGTTCCTGATGTCAGTTTGTAGGGCTGCCTTGGGTCTATCAGGGCAGCACAAGTTTGAGGTGGGGACAACTTCGGTGTGGGGTCCATCCTTCGATATAAGGATTTTTTGTAGTGAGGCCCCAGCCCAGGGCCATGGGCCCCTGGGCACATCCATTTTCCATTTCCCCTGGGAAAGAAAACTCAGCAGTCCAGGTTCCTGATGTCAGTTTGTAGGGCTCCCTTGGGTCTATCAGGGCAGCACAAGTTTGAGGTGGGGACAACTTTGGTGTGGGGTCCATCCTTCGATATAAGGATTTTTTGAACTGAGGCCCCAGCCATGGGCCCCTGGGCACATCCTTTTTCCATTTTCCCTGGGAAAGAAAACTCAGCAGTCCAGGTTCCTGATGTCAGTTTGTAGGGCTCCCTTGGGTTTATCAGGGCAGCACAAGTTTGAGGTGGGGACAACTTCGGTGTGGGGTCCATCCTTCGATATAAGGATTCTTTGCAGTGAGGCTCCAGCCCAGAGCCAGGGGCCCCTGGGCACATCCTTTGGCCATTTTCCCTGGGAAAGAAAACTCAGCAGTCCAGGTTCCTGATGTCAGTTTGTAGGGCTCCCTTGGGTTTATCAGGGCAGCACAAGTTTGAGGTGGGGACAACTTCGGTGTGGGGTCCATCCTTCGATATAAGGATTCTTTGCAGTCAGGGCCAGGGGCCCCCGGGCACATCCTTTTTCCATTTTCCCTGGGAAAGAAAACTCAGCAGTCCAGGTTCCTGATGTCAGTTTGTAGGGCTCCCTTGGGTCTATCAGGGCAGCACAAGTTTGAGGTGGGGACAGCTTCGGTGTGAGGTCCATCCTTCGATATAAGGATTTTTTGAACTGTGGCCACAGCCCTGGGCCATGGGCCCCTGGGCACATCCTTTTTCCATTTTCCCTGTGAAAGAAAACTCCGCAGTCCAGGTTCCTGATGTCAGTTTGTAGGGCTCCCTTGGGTCTATCAGGGCAGCACAAGTTTGAGGTGGGGACAACTTTGATGTGGGGTCCATCCTTCGATATAAGGATTTTTTGCAGTGAGGCTCCAACCCAGAGCCAGGCGCCCCTGGGCACATCCTTTTTCCATTTTCCCTGTGAAAGAAAACTCAGCATTCCAGGTTCCTGATGTCAGTTTGTAGGGCTCCCTTGGGTCTATCAGGGCAGCACAAGTTTGAGGTGGGGACAACTTCGGTGTGGGGTCCATCCTTCGATATAAGGATTCTTTGCAGTGAGGCTCCAGCC